>NC_141398.1:22572081-23772081 GCF_034619465.1 Leptosomus discolor
CTGGTCACTGCAGTCTTGGCTTACATAAATACTTGTGATTTCATATAGAGTTTGCTCAAGGCCAATGCAGGAAGAATTTCTTCTCCATTCATCTGCTGTCTAGACAGGAATACTTTTAAAGCTGTACAAGCTGTTTCTGGATTTCCCTGATAATGACTGTATCAACTTTGTTCCAAAAGAACTGCAGTGAATTTCAGTGACATTTATTGCAAGCATGACATGTTTCTAAACATTTTCTGAAATTTTAATAGAATAATATTTTATTGATCATCTGTAAGATGATTAATAAAACATCAGCACCAAAGAGGCAGTTAGGTAAATTTTTAACTTTAAACAAGGTCTAGCATATGATGAAAAGAACATTACTAAAAGGAGGCAAAATAAAGCTTGAATATTCCTTTTTTTTTTTTTTTTTAAAGAGTCTTTTGCAGATTTATGAATTTAGGACCAGCAAACCCAGGATGTTTCTCTCTAGTATACATATTTCTACAGTAACACTCACTTTGGAACTAACATAATGCATAGTCAGGTAATATCCACCATAAAAAAAAAAAAAAAAAAAAGTATTTTTTATCTAAAGATAAAGTGACAATCTGAGAAAGTGTAAATCTATGCATGCTTAAGAGAAACCTTGTGAAAACAATGAAATCCTTTATGAGATTCTAACCCATGCTCACCATATAGGCTCAGGATGATAAGCACTAGGATCTTAATCTACTCATAAAACTTCAAATTAAATCTCAGCCATGTGCAGCAATGCAAAAAAAAAAGTGGTTTTTATTTTGATTGCTCCTGATTTTTATCCTACCTAAAGAAAAAAAATTGATCATTAACAGCAGTCCTGAAAACAGTTATAAAATCAAAATAGTTTTTCTAACTGACATATATTAGAAAGCTACAGAAATGTTAAGAATTCTCATTTATGTCCTTCATCTATGTTAAAAAGTAATTTGGTTGATCAGTCTCTTATTAATATGCATTTATTTAGCTCAAACTATAAAACAATAAACATGCATTATGCAATTTAAGCCCAATATGTAACAACTGATTTTTTTATTGAAAGAATCCATCATTCTTTGTTTCTCTATAAATAAAACCGAAAGGTCTCTAAATTTCCACAATAAGTGCATCACACACTCAGGTCCCAGTGATAATGACATTGTCAATAACGTCCTTCCTTATATCCATTTGACAGTAAACTGAATACAATAAATACTGTGGGTTTCGTTTAGATTTAGCAGGCAAGTATTTAAACAAGCAATCAAAGAGTTACTTTGGTAATTGTTTTAAGTACCATAGGATTCGAAGAAAAACTTTTATCATGAACTAGAAAAGGTGCTTCTGCAGATGTAGTCAGTGCAATGGTAGTGATATTTTTGCAGTGGTCAGCTTGACACTTCAGAATCACTTCAGACAGGTTTGAATTAGCAGATACACTTTTGAGAAAAATACCATTCTCTGACTCATGATTCATAATAACATACTACCAGGAAATTCATATATTTAGTTACTCACTGTGTTTTAACCGAGTAGGTTACAGAATTCACCTTTCTAAATCTCATAAATAGACTTTCCACACATGATGTTATTAATACACTGCATGTAGAATCTTTTGTTCCATGTATGAAATTCTGATTGAACCTCTTTTTTGCCAGTGGAGTCATACCTATACAGAAAGGAAACTTCATAATAGAAGCGATTATGGAGGGAGATCTCTTAAGAGCTTTATAACATTCTGTGCCTTTGATTAGCATGACTGTTAGCCTTTCCTTTACATAGGTTAAATGAATTGGTTTATACTTTGTATGATTCACTGTTCACAGGGATATCTTCACAAGATCCTCTAGGAATGTGGTAATTTGTTGTAATTTTCTACTTACTCTGACTACTCCTGTCAGAGACATTGAAATTCAGCTTCAGCTCTACACACAGAGTACTCACCATCACCAACAGACACCCCTGTATCACAAAGCAGCCTGAGAAGGGCTATCCCATAATTAAACTGTACAGCAGGAACATGGATTGAACTTGTTTGAGGAGGGAACCCAAAATCTTCCCATGAAAATTAGGTAACATCTCTGTGCTTTGCTGCCCCTTCAGCAGAGGCGGGGGAAAAAAAAAAAAAAAAAAAAGAAAAAAGAAAAGAAAAAAGGATGCATGCATTCGAGGCACTTCTGTACACAGTGACGACCAAAGACAAACCTGTCACAGATGGGAGTTGTTCTGCTGTAGGTGTCTCTATATGTCTTACCTACCTCAGGCTTCAAAGCATAACAAAAATAACCAGGCTTCTCCTCCAGAAGGGGAGTGTCACATTTGAGACGATGAATTTTGACTGTAGCAAGTCATACGCGTTAACCCCCTGACTGCGAGCACTGTAAAGCCTCACAAGGCAAGAGGACAACTCTCACAAGAACTTCTAAACCAGTCATACCATGTACCATATATATAGACATACAGATATTTATATGAATCCATACAAATATTAAAAAAAAAAAAAAATGGTTCAAGTTTCATCTGCGTTCATCCCAAGGCAGATGAAGCTTGAACCATATATAGATGCACACACGTGGGGGGAGACCCAGTTTGCCCTTAATTTAAAGGTACAGCACCACCTACTGTTAACATATATCATTATATGTAAACACTGCTTTCACGTATTCTAGTTCATTTCAGTTGGTCATTCTCGGAACCTTGTACTGTCTTACAGGTATTCTGGTAGTATCACCAGATGGGATGACATGCCTAAATTGAGCTAGAAGAGTTTTTGTCAAATAAAATTCATTATTTTGATTTGGATGGGACAGAAATGAAGGCAGTGAATGAACTTGTGCTAGTATGCGTATGAGATGTAATTTGATCTTGAGAATGATTAGCAATACTGTAATTTGCCTCATGAACGCAAAAAAACAGTTCCAAGCTTAGATAAGATCTCCTCGAAAGGAGAATTTTCAACATGTTGCCATATGAAAGTAACTGAATGTTTCTACAGAAGTTTGTCTTATGTTCTCTTAAAAATAATGTTTTAAAATATTTACTTCTTAAATTAATAACTGTGACATCTTAGTATAACACAATGTCCGTGTCAAAATTATATCACTTTATTAAAATAATAACTTAAAATATATTAAATTCTGATGCAAAGTATATTCAAATTCATACACATTTCTTAATGCTTAAATATGTATTATGTAGTGGGTACCTGTTATGTAACACTTCACCAATACACTTTAAGTTAGCACTGTGGAAATGTTAGGCTATTACTTGGGTTGTGAGCTTTACACAACAGGGACTATCCTTTTATTGCGTTTGTTTAGTGACTTCTATAATGAGACCTTGGCCTGGCCTCAGTTTCACACCAGGAAAGACAAAACCAATAATAACTAAAAAGTGACCAGCCCTATTAATCAAACTTTCCTAAAACTTCTAAATCCAGTCTCCAGATCAGCTTCATAAACCCTGACAAGTAAACCTGAAGAAAACACAACCTTCCTGCACGTATAAAGTGTCCTGGAATACCACTTAACTTTTCAAACCTGCTAGAAAGATGACAACTCAATACACTGATAAACCAGAAACTAGCCAAATAATTCAGTTTTTAGCAAAATCTTGTTTAGTGCCCTCCTGTTTTGCAAGTCACTGAAGATTACTACCATCATCACTATCAGCAAATGTAATAAAACTCACTGGAGCTGCAAGTACTGTATTCTTAGTATGTGTGCTCAATGTCAGAGAGAATTGGCAGGATACGAGCTGACCTGTGCCAACACCATTATTAATTCTGCAGGTACTGTTAGTAGCTTCAGGCTACAGAAAAATAATTTACTTAGAAAAGCAATAGGGACTTTTATAAAATCTTACAAGATGAACAGCCATTTTTAGCTCTAAATACATGCAGACAGTAGTTTCCAGGGAATAAAGCACATAAACTCAAAGTAGCAATACATTACCCAGTGCTTTGTTAGTGTATATTTTGTGGAATTATATTTATTACTATGCATATTTTAAAATCTGATTGTTAGGGAACTGCTAATTTTTATTGCCTGCTGTGCTAAGCATCCAGATGTTGTCCTCCCTGGAAACTGAGAGCTGCACTAGAGAACTTCCTGAACTTTGCAACCAAATAGAATTGTAGAACCTGTGGAGAAGTGGGCCGTACAATAGCTTTAAGTTTGACATTTTTCTCGTAATTTAGAAATAAGACAACTGTGAATGGGACATGCACAAAAAAGTGAAATAATTAAGTCAGTTAATTGTAGGGAATCCACGTAGAATTCAGCAAATATTTTTGACTGAGTAAAATGGAGTAAATATAATAATATAAAATATTATTGTTTCAGATGTTCAGAACAAAATCTTCCAGATTTCAACTGAAAAAGTTTGCTTTTTTCAAATAATTAATTGGAATGTTTTTTAGATAACTTCACAATGAAACACAGCATCTTGTTACATATTGAAAACAACCAATACTTATATTAATCCCAAATAACTTCAGATTTCTATAGTTCAGATAGCAAACCAATTTATATTATTCATATAGGTCTGGTTAGAACTAGAATTCTTTAGATACAGGTGTTCACAATGTCTGTTTCACTAATGTCACTGTCTTGCATGATTATGATATTAAGTTTAATTCAGTGTAGATACACATAATTAATGACAGTCTGAAAGATACAGGCTGGCTAAGAAGTTAGACTCTGTGCGAATACAGGCAAGAAACAAATGCAGCTTCATTAAGGCACTATAAGACCAAAGGTTTGGAGGTTAATCTTGAAAAACCAATGTTCTGCTTCTGGTTAACAAGTTGGACCAAAACGTGATTTAAGCAGACAGGTTAATGGTTAATCAAGATTTTTACCTGTATCTTGGTTTAAATTATCAGCTACAGTCAGGGACAGTTTTTCTGAGGAGATAAGAAGACTAATAGGGCTGGAGACATCAGATTACCAGCAAAATGCATAAGACGACACATTTTTTCTAGACCTCATGATGAGATAAAGACACTAGTCTTCACCTTTTCCCAGTCCAGAATCCCCCCATCCAAATAGCAACACCATCGAGCCCTGAACGTGGCTGCTGCTGCAAACTGCATAGAAAATTGGATCATCACCATCCCACCCAAAAGGTGGGTCTGAACAATATTTAATGGATATGAAGAGGTCTGAACCTTTTTCTTTTGCTAATGTTGTATGGATATGTTCTAATTCAGTTTGCTTTTCCTATGTACCTGGTTATAGAAATGTAAGAACAGTAGGTGATAACAAAGAGACCAGACCAGGTCATTTGTGTAGAAAACACAATGTAACCTCTATGTCTTGGTTTGAAAGACAGGTGTCTGCTGAGGAAGGCAGGAGCCTCCCTTGAAATGGAAAATGCAACCCCCTTCCCTCCAAATTATTATAATTTTGAAATTAAGGGGCCTTCAGGCAAAGATATGGGGAATAGGAATAACAGTTCTTTACTAATATATATATATATATATATAAAAAACAAGGCAGAAAAAAAAAACCAAACCACTGGTTTACACTGACAGAGTCAGAAAATACAACCTGATACCCTCTTAGGGTGGCAGTAGCAGTCCGATAATATGGTGGCTGCAGTCCTCCTGAAGTGATGGATGTAGTTCTGTTGAAGCAGCGATCTTGTAAAAGGGTCTGGTCTTCCTCGGAAGGTCCAGTGGTAGGTAGGTAGCTCTTGTCCTCTGGAACTCCAGTGGGGGGAAAAACTCCTTCCACTGGATTCCCAGAGAAGGCTGCTAGGGTGTTCGACATCTCAGTTTATATTTAGCATGGAATGCTTGGCTCCTTCCCCCCGGGCGGAGCATCTCACAATGGGATGGGGAGTCGTGAGGCAATTCCTTGATGGGCCATTAACAGGAGATAGTCCAGGAGCGAGTCATCTATGGGTCAGGCGATAAGGCATTGTTGTGCCCACTAACAGAAGATAGTCCAGAGGGGGGAGACAGGGAGCACCGCCCCACCTGGTCTCAACAGCTCATGAAGATAGTAATAGAATAATTTTTTGGGCACATCTTACACTGTAACCTAGGACACTCTAGCACTCAGAAATGAACTAGCTGGACGTTGACTTCAGAGACAGAAATCCGCTAAAATCTCAGATTCTCAAGAACTTCAGTCTATGGACTAGAAATATCAGATACTCAGCACTTGCTTGTGTTAAGGAACAGCTTAGAGAACTGTACTGAGTGGTAGCGGTAAGTCTGGAAGATAAACTTGATGTTTATGACTAAAGAATTCGATGACTAATGACCAATCTTAATTCAGTATCGTATCTACAGACGACCATTGTAGAGAACTGAGAATGAAATTAATATAGTAGCTTAAGCAAGTATTTGAGCTACAAATGAGCTTTGTATATATTTAAAATCATATGTGTTTCAGAAATTTAGTGAAGGCTTGTAAATTAAGAATTTTTATTATCTTTACTGATCGAAATATAAAATACAAAGCAATCAATCAGTAATCCATTTTCCCTTGATCAAATAGCATGCTATAGTCCAATAAAAAGGCAATGTTTTAATAATAAACATCACCTCACATTACAAATGGAAAAGAAACATTTCTGGAAGATTTGAAGGTCAAGATATGTGTTAAAAAATAAGGAAGATTTATTTATGGTTTTACAACTGGATGAATTCTCATGTTTTCTGGTTTCCTTGGGCCTATACATAGAGAGAGATCAGCTCGTGTAACTGTTTTTCAAATATCAGAAAGCCATGACATGGACAGAAAATCTGGGGGCGGGAGAGAGAAAAACATGTTTTCTAAGGGTTTTCGCTTGTGTTCCAGAGAAAAATATGTTAAAATAAATTTGGAAGCCTATCTACAATTCAATGCCAAACTTTCCAGGAATAATTTTCAATATTTTGGCTACTGTCTGAAAACAAGAAAAGCAAAAACATTTCTCGTGTATAAACAAGAACATTTTTAAAAGATGCAGGGCAGGATTCAGCCTCCCTAGTTAACTCCCTGTGCTTGTGTAATTGGTTCTTCTCCTAGTACTGAGGTGCTAATTAAATCTCAGTAGTAACCAACTCCTCAGCATGGATTCTTAGTATACACGGTTTCATTTACCAAATTCTCTTTGTGCTTGTTTGCCTATTGCAACTCTGGAGGTTTCCCCACTTTTGATCTTGCTTTCTTTTTCTCTTTTACTATCTGATAGAAGAGAAAAAAAACATCTGGAAATCCCATCCTTCATATACTACAGAATCATTTGTAGAACTAGCACTCTCTGACATAAAAACACTACCTTTTTATGCTCACTGTTGCTTTTAGCACACAAGATGAACCTTGTAACCACCTTTGTCCTAATGACAACTTCAGTTTCTGCACCCCTACAAAAAAAATATACACATAAAAAAGGTCTGTGCACTAGAGCAACAGTAATTTAACTCCTATTGAATTACAGTCATCTTTAAACTCTTCTGACATTATTTCTTCTTTGTAGATTTTTTTTTTCCAAATTTGCATCTACAGAAAGACTCTGAAATATCAGCTACTTCAAAACTAAGGCAAGTCTTTCATGAAAATCATCTACAGCATTGTTTTGCAAAGTCCATGAAAGAAATGGTGCCAGAGTATTAAATAGACACTTCCAGAACTATGAAGTCTAGCTGTTCATTTTAATACATACTAAGTATTCCTCAAGAAATTGTTCTGATTCTATGTATTCCTGAAAGGCAGAAGTGGTAGGGAGATTCCCTGTCTTCTGAAAAAATAGGCAGGAATGAAAGACTGTAAATTGCAACACAATTTTGAAGTATGTATTTTTAAATTCTCAATCAAATCACAAGAGATGGGACTCTCTTTGTACAAATCTAAAAAGTATTATCACCTCAATTACGAGAAGAGACAAGGGCACGGAACAAATGTCTATGAGTTATTACCTAGGAAGAAATAAAACCAGTAGAAACCTGATTATAAGTACATCAGGTGTATAGTTAAAAATCTTGTATACTTTAGTGGGTAGCTTTGTTACCTCTCGTCAAGTCTTTGTTGATGCTCTGGAAAGTCCAATTCTGGGTCTTTTTCAACAGATACATTCTTCCCTCAGCACTTTGTACATACATACACCAGACCCAAAGAAATATAAATTGCACTAGGAATGATGCTTTAAAAGAAGGACCTTCAAAACATCAAGAGAAATAAGTGACAGTGACTTGCTGGCAAATATATTTCAAAGCAAACAACTGGACTGCCAGAGTTCACATTAACTTGTCAAAAATACATTAATTTTTTCTTTCTTAAACTCAGTAATTTTACCAATTTTACCAGTCTTCAGACATTAACAACTGCTCACAGAGCAACTGCATTTTATTAATCATATTTTTCCTGGGTAAGAGAGCTTCTAAGAAATATCATTCTTGGAGGTTGTTTATTGGTTTGATTCACCCTAACTTTTGAGCAAGGATATATATATTGACTAGGAATGTTTCTTTAGGAGTTAACTTTTACTCTGTTTTGGTTTGGGGGGCGTGGGGCGGGGGGGGGTGTTGTTTTTGTTTTTTTTTTTAAATTGCTAGAAGTGTAATACAGCTAAGAAATGACATAAGCTCCACTATAAGCAAAACAGTCTGTGCTGATGACCTAGTGGTCCTCACTATACTAATTTAACGGGGTCTAATCTGGTCCCAAGGAAGGAATCCCTGCTTGTGGATAGAGCACCTGAGGCATGTTTCCGAGATTTATCTTCTGTCTCTTTCCCATGAAAAGGCAGGTGTTCATGGGAGGCTTCCGTAGAGTATAGACAAAAGCCCAGTGAAGTGGGGACCATTAGAAGATTCACTGCAGATGTGTGCCTGGGTCCAAGCTAAAACAGTGATAAAGCAACACCTAAAGACTACTGTAGAGCAACTATCAGAATGACAGTGAATATAAACAGCTTGCACCCAGCTTTGCCCACCATATTTGGGTTAGTATTTTTGTTTACCACATTTCAGATTTCCAGTTTCCTAAAAGATGGAATTCATTTTGCACTTCACTTTTCATTTTATTTACATAATATGGCCCTACATAATAAATACATAATTCACTCCTACATAGTAAGTATAGATGAAATACACAAAAGGTCTTACAAAACTTAACTGTAAAAAGATGGAAAATGTTATAACAATATCATGTACCACAAGAAAAATACAGAAAAAGAACATAGTAGCTACTGTACCTAATACATGTTCTTTATTTTTTTTATTATTTTTTACAAGGATAGAATGCACACAAATTGTGGGAATTAGATTTGCACACTTGCAACATGCATATTTTAATCTCCTGTTCTGCTTTGAATCATGTTTTTTGACTCTCTGTAGTGAAACAGATTCTTAAAGATGTAGCTCCTACAGCCAAATAATGTCAGTCAAACAGTAGTTTACCAATTCTTACAACTGGAATGTGGAACAAGAACTTATGCTAGAAACGCCAAATATTAAAGCTAACAAGATTATGTTGTATGTTTAATCTCTTGAGTTTTAGGTCAATTAATAAGTTCTTTGGAAACTAAAAATTTTTGTTTAGGACTGAGAAAGGCACAATGTTGGAAATACATCTTACTATCAAACCATCCTTCTGTGGCTTGTGGGAAAAAATCTGGTTAGTTCAGTGTGATTCCAACCAGACTTCTGTATTTATCACAACAGTACAAACAAATTCAATGCAAAGAAAAATCTTACCTTCTGGTCATTTCAGAAAAGCGGTCAAGCCACACGATAACTTCTAATAAACAATACATTCTGATTAAAGCTGGTGCTTTGTTTTGCCACAGTACTAAGAAATCTAGTGTTTTCGTAGTAGTTACTGAGCAAATCCTGCAGAGAAAGAACAGGTTTTCGCTTATGGCTTACCTACAGACAACTTGCCTATCTTTTGACAAGTCTTACTCATCCCTATATTTCCCATCTAAATAAGTGGGGATATTTAATTTCTTCCATTCTTTGAAATTCTTTAAAATTTTGAAACATCACTTCTATTAATGAATAGTTACAGCAAAAGAGAACCTAAACTATTGTAGACGAATCTAGATACTACTGCAATGTTGCAATGATATTCCTTTTCTGTAGACTTCCCTCACATGTAACCCTGTTTGATGTAATTTATTTGTAATTTCAAATTGGCATTTAGCCTAACTGAAGCAGGGTCTGGGTTTTTTCTTTTTTTTTTTTTTTTTTTTTATTCTCTCCATATTTGTACATAGCAAACATCTGTAAATGAATAAATAAAAACCTGAACTTGTGCAACTATCTAAAGTTTCTAGAAGCACGTTATGGAATATTTTTTCATGCAAATAAAATGCATTTTACAGAGTTTTGTTTAAAATTCCTTTTTAATATGAACCTTTAGAGAATGTTTAAAAATGTATTTTCAGAGATTTTTCTGTTCTATGTTGACTGTTTAACAAAGTAAATATTTAATCAAGATACCAGGGGAGAAAGCCACCTGGGCAACATAGGCTATTACACTTCATAAAATGTTAAGTGGCAATATTTAACTAGGCAAAAAAAGTTATATTTCTGCTATGGGATATTAACACTTTCTATCTTTCTTACATTTGGACAGGTTTCCAACCTACACTTAATCTTCAGAAACCTGAAGTAGAAAAATTAAGATGAACTGTGACACTGATTCAGTTTGACTATCTGTGAATTATCAAATGCATTAAAGACCCATTAATTCTTAATCGGTTCAGTCTCAATATCAGCTATCATCCACTAATAAAGAAAATAATAGCAATATGAATTAGATGTCAGTTTGCAAAATTCTGAAGTCAGCAACAGTTTTCTGTTTGTGAAATGAATCAACCTTTGGAGTGAACAATTCTTAATGCTAGAGAGTTGAGGTGTTTTAGAATGTAGAAATTGACTCATAAAGCATGGACTTTAAGGAAATAGTTTCATCAAATCTGCTTTTCAAAAAAAGAGATCAGGATAAAAAAGATCTTTGACATTCCTGGTAGCCACTAACTATCCTCCGTAAGCTACAAAATGTTTGGGATGAGGTAACACTGGATGGGTAGGCTTTCTTCTCTCTTCCACGTTATTAAAAGAACCTGCGTATACAATCCGAATGTCTGCACGCCTCAAAGACAGACTCGGAGGAAGAGACAATGACTACTGAGAAAATCTACCCAACACTGATCTTTCCAGTCTCCAAAATAATGAATACTCTTTCTGACCAACATTAAGTGGTTGTGTCATTAACCATTTTATTCCTTTTCCTTTTGAGACAAGCTGAAGTTCTGAAAAATGTTAGAGGCACCTGCCTTGTTGTTGTTCTTGCTATCATCTTTTTTATTTCTTTCCGGAACACTGAATCACTGGATTTGTGTACTCCAACCTTTTCCCCACTATTAAATTTTCCAAGAATTTTAGATGCTTTGAAAGTGACTGCATACATAATAAGGACATTAATCTATGTAATTAGGCTAAAACTGTGTTGCCATTTGGACCTAAGGTAGATAGGTTCTTCCATAAGTCTTCTGTGGAAGTGAGAAGTAAACTTAAAAACATTTAATAATATTGTGACATTTAAACTGGCACATTAAAATCAATACATAACAGCTGGCCAACTTGTTAAAGACAGTATTCTGACCAGTCTTTCAGCAATACTGAAGTACTACCTAGGTATAGAGTCTAAAATCTCAACTGTTGTCCTTTTAAAACATATCTAAGAGAAGCAAAAGAAGTCCTTATGTTGTTATCAAAAGTTCTGCTCTGAAATTAATTTAGATATAGGTTTATTTTCAATCAATTTTAGCTAAAATTATTATTCTAATATGTACCTCATCTAACACTAACATCAATGAGTTTTTCCATCAATTTACTGTGTTTTCACCTACATGTTGGTTATATATGTTATTTACAACATATATGTTAATATTGATTTAACAAAACTGTATCATATAAACACTGAGAACCAAACAAACATTTTGAATTTGTTTCTTTTAAACAAAGAGAAAACAAAGTTCTTTCATATAGCAAAATGGAGGGGATTAACACATACTGTTAACTTTCTCTCAGTAGGACTGTAATGACAGAACTTGAGAAAAACAAGAAGTAATGCACATGTGAAAAAGTATACAAGCACTGGGTTCATCTACTTAAAGCAGGGAAAGACAAAAATCACAGTGAAAAGAGAAAAATTCTTTTAAAAAAAGGATGATTAAAAAAAAGACTCCAAAAGACTGGGGCACTCATGAAACCGATTACAAGGATCCTTTATGCTCACAAATGAGCAGTCTTTGAAAAATAAGCAAATAGGTAGAGTTTGAGTAGGAAAAAGTTAAAATATTCATTAAATTGAGAATATTAAAAAAAAAAAAATTGAAGCAAGTTCTTCAGGTGACTTGCACACTAGAACTTACCAGCCTTACCAATCAGATGGTGTATGATACCACAATACTGCTATCTTTGTGGTAATTTTTGCAATGAGATAGCATGATACTTACAAATTGGAGAAACATCAAACTAAAATTTGGGCAGCAGTAATCTAATGGTACACTTGTGAGGGGGAAGAACACATGGGAAGCTTGTGCCTGTGCCCTGAGAATCATTCATTTGTTCTCTAAGAACTTTGATCTTCCATCTTCCTCTCAACTCACTTCCGAATATTTAACTGGAATTTTTTTAAATTGTCAAAATTTAAGAAATCAGGCGCACTATTCTAATGTATTAGTGAAAGACAAATTTTAAACTTATTAAAATGCTGATAATCTTCTGAGACCCCTCAATTCTCTTTTCAATTCCTTCAACAAGAAACATGACAGTTCCTGATCTGAGTATAAAAGTAATTCTTCAAAAACTACTTGTTTTCAAAAAAGCAAGTCTATCTGTCTAGCCTGCTGGAGGTGGGTGGGTGATAAGAGAAAATACATAGATATATATTTTCATATAAACTTACGGTTTTTATGTCAGCTGCAGACTGGAATGTTGCTATATGTCTGCCTTTAACTAGAACATTCTATTCAAAGAAAGTATAGCTTCTCAGCTTTATTCTTAGACCTAGTTCTGTCAACATCTAAGATTTAGTTTAGAGAATTTTATTATAAAAAAATTTCTCCTTCATTTCTTTCGTCACACAGCTTTTCAATTGGATCTCAAGTTAGAAAACATGCTTAATCTCTCCCTCAGCATTCCTGAGGCTGATAATGGCCATGTTATACTGAGATTAAAAAAGTCTCAAAAGTTTGTGTTTTTTGTTTTTTGTTTTTTTTTTTTTTTAAAAAAAAACAGTCTTCAGGCTGAAAACCCTTTGGCAATGCCTTTAGAAACGTTGACTGCTTCTTCCTTCTGTTTTCCTTTTTCTTTTATTTATTTTTCTTCCATTTATAAAATATGCAAACTAACTACATTCCCACAGCACATAAGCAATGAAAACAATACAGTTGTTAATAGCAGTTTTTGAATGCTGACACAAAGCCAATTTGCTGGACTTGACTAACAAAAATAGATGTTCCAAACAAGAATTACTTCAAACTTCCCTTCCTTACTTGCTCAGACACCATGCTGTGAAATAATATATGGTGCTTATAAGCAACACAGAATGGCAGAAGAATCAGACTCTACCAAACTAAGCAGGAACTAACTGCACGTTGAATGGTTTCTTATTTAAAAAGCTCTCTCTACTTCTGATTTCCACTGAAAACTGTGCTGTTCTTCCATACAAAACCACTAAGTAGTGATAAGAAGAGGTTCTCAGATGAATTGTGGATGATGGTTTAAACTTAAATCTGTCTTTAATATTTTCTTTATCAACTTCTAATAAAAATCGATAGTAAACATTCATTTTACGACAAAAGCTGCCTTTTATTCTATTTATAATGACATTAATTTTAAAACTATCTAAAACTTTTCATGATTAGTCACAGCTAGCTGAACAGGAAAAAAAAAAAAACACACCACCCTTCGCTTGTGAATCATGTGAGTTTTCACTTATCAGGACAGCAATAGCACACAGACCCGCTCAGAGACCACTCCATTGAGCTTGATGCTGTACAAACAGAGATTGAAATTGGTCTTAAAAGCAACTTTAAATTGCATAACTCATGGAATGTGATATTCAAGGAAGCAATGAAACTACAGTAACCGCTAAGATAGGCAAAAGCACATGACAACCATTTAGACTATTAGCAACTTCATGTAGGCAACACATGACAAGAGAAACTCAAGGAAACATTTGAAGGGAAACAAAAACTGCTCATGTATTTGCAGGCAGGCTGATGGGCAGCAGTAGAAAAAGCCTGGTTGTGCTTATCTGAGGAGCATGATGGAAGCTGTCAGCATAGGCTGTGGTCTGCAGCAATATGCTTGATACTGAATGAATTACAGATGACAGGAAGGGTGGAAGATGAACCATCTGGCCTCAGAGCGACTGAGAGGCTTGTACTACTTTTTATATAAAGAAAGGGAGCCAGTGAATGGATGGACAGAGAAGAGTAATGTGATGAAATTTAAATGCTTATAAAATTATAGGGTATCAGCACTCAATGTCTGGATGAGAAATGAACATAAGCTAACATCCTGGAATATTAGGTTCAGTCTCATTTTCTTTATAAACAAAGAATAATCATCAAATTTCCAAACTTTCTGTATTGGTTCTGGCTGGGATGGAGTTAACTTTCACCACAGCAACCCTCATAGTGCCATGCTTTGTATTTGTAGCTAGAACAGTGTTGATAACGCACCAATGTTTTGGTACTGCTGAGAGTGCTCACACAGCATCAAGGTTGTCTCTTCAGCCTCTCCTCAGAGGCCAGCAGGCTGGGGATGGCCAAGAGGTTGAGAGGGGGCATAGCAAGGACAGGTGACCCAGACTGACTGAAGGGAAATATCATACCATATGATGTCATGCTCAGTAACAAAAGCTAAGAGAAAAAGGGGTTGGAGGGGGTGGGGTTGAGGGGGGTGTGTATTTGTAATAGAGGCATTTGTCTTCCAAAGCAACCACTATACATTCTGGAGTCCTGCTTCCCAGGAAGTGGCTGGGCATCGCCTGTTGATGAGAAACAGACAATTAATCATTTTGCTCTGCTTTCCTTCACTTACATCAGGTGGCAAAGCCACAGGAAACAGTCAAAAAGCTGCACAGTATTGCAAGAGCCGAGACAAAGATAGATAGGTGGTTTCAGAACCATGTTCCTGTAGGAGACACTACTGAGAATGAGGCATCTTGGACCCTGGTGACCCACAGTAGCAGGACTCAGCTTCAGTCTCCACCCTCCAGCATCACAACAAAAAGCAGACATGAAGCTTTAACAGATGTAGACACCCGTGAGCAAGGTCTGCATGGAGAAACCGTACCAGCAGCACACAGAGGGTACCAGGAAAAGAAACAACAAGTGCTCATAGCGAGTGACTCTCTGTTAAAAGGCACTGAGGGACTCATCTGGCGACCTGACAGCCATGGGAGGTTTGCTGCCTTCCAGGAGCTAAGATCAGAGATGTAGCTGAAAGAGTGCCACAGCTTGTTAAGAGTACAGACTACTATCCACTGTTACTCTTTCATGTGGGCTTGAAAGATACTGCAAGTCACAACCTGGGTAGAATCAAGGAAGACTACAAAGCCCTGGGGTTGAAAGTGAAAAATTCTGGTGCCCAAGTTCTCATTTTCTCCAACTGGTAAAATGGAGGAAAAGATGCAGGCACAAATAGATGAATAACGCATATCAACTTCTGGTTATGTGGCTGGTGCCGTTCTGAGGGTTTTGGTTTTTGTGACAACGGGACATTCTTTGACCATAACCTGTTATAAAGGGATGGAATCCACTTATCTGGAAGAGGCAAGGGTATTTTTGGCAACAGACTGGCCAACTTGGTGAGGCGGGCTTTAAACTGAAGGACTCAGTGGGTGGAGTCCAAAGTGGCAATGCTCATGCCATTGCATCCAACTGGTGAATAAGCCAGGTCAAGCAGAGAAGCAGCAAGTATTCCTTAGCTGCCTTCCCAGATGAGAACCAGAAGGCCAACCACCGCAAGGGTGTGTATGGCTCCGGTGGATCCTCCTGCACCCCTCCAGGGAAACCCTCGTGCTCAGTTACCTCTCTGAAGCGCCTGTACACCAATGCACACAGCGTGGGGAATAAATAGGAAGAGCTACAGATCTGTGCGCAGCCCCAGGGCCATGATCTCATTGCAATGACAGAGACATGGTGGGACAGCTCGCCTGACTGGAATGATGTCGTGGGTGGCTATGTACTCTTTAGGAAAGACAGGCTAGCAAGGCGAGGTGGTGGAGTTGCTCTTTATGCGAGAGAGCACCTGGAATGTATCGAGCTCTGCCTAGCGGGGGATGAAGAATGAGTTGAGAGCTCCTGGGTAAGACTCATATGGGTGGCAGGGCTGTGGGTGTTTTCTACAGGCCACCCAATCAGGAAGAAGAGACAAAGCCTTCTACAGCCAGCTGAAAGCCACACATTCACAGGCCCTAGTTCTCATGGGGGACTTCAACTACCCTGATATTTGCTGGAAAAGGAACACTGCCAAGCACCCACAGTCCAAGAGGTTCCTGCAAAGCATTGATGATAACATTTTCACACAAGTGGTGGAAGAACCAATGAGTGGAGGTGTGCTACTGGACCCTGTGCTAACAAAGAAAGACTTGTTGAAGTTGAAGATGCGAAGACTCAGGGCAGCCTTGGCTGCAGTGACCATGAGATGGTGAAGTTCAGGATCCTGCGTGGAAGAAGCAGGGCAATCAGTAGCATTGCAACCCTGGACTTCAGGAGAGCTAACTTCAGCCTCTTCAAAGACCTACTTGGAGGAATCCCATGGGCTAGGGTTCTAGAAGGTAGGGAGGCTCAAGAGAGCTGGTTGCTATTCAAGTACTGCTTCCTCCAAGCTCAAGATCAGTGCATCCCTATGAGGAAGAAATCGAGCAAAGGAGGCAGAAGGCCTGCTTGGATGAATAGTGAGCTTCTGGAAAAACTCAAAGGGAAAAACGAAATTTACAGCATGTGGAAAAAGGGATTGGCCACTTGGGAAAAATATAGGAATATTGTCAGAGTACACAGGGATGCAATGGGAAGGCTAAGGCCCACTTGGAATTAAATCTGGCTAGGGATGTCAAAGCCAAGAAGAAGGACTTCTTCAAATATGTCAGTAGCAAAAGGAAGACTAGGTCAGTAGCAAAAGGAAGACTAGGGAAAATGTGGGCCCACTGCTGAATGAAGTGGGTATCCCGGTGACAGAAGATACTGAGAAGGCAGAGTTACTGAATGCCGCCTTTGCCTCAGTCTTTACTGTTAAGGCTGGCCCTCAGGAATCCCAGACCCTGCAGGTAGGGGAGGAAGCCTGGAGGAAGGAAGACTGCCCCTTGGTCGAGGAGGATTTTGTTCGGGATCTTTCAGGCAAACTAGACACTCTCAAATCCATGGGCCCTGATGGAATCCACACATGAGTGCTGAGGAAGCTGGAAGATGTTGTTGCTAAGCCACTCTCCATCATCTCTGAAAGGTCATGGCAAACAAGAGAGGGGCCTAAGGCCTGGAAAAAAGCCAATGTCACTCCAATCTTCAAAAAGGGCAAGAAGGAGGATCCAGGAAACTACAAGTCAGTCAGCCTCACCTCCACCCCTGGAAAGATGATGGAACAGTTCATTCTAGATGTCATCTCTTAAGCCTGTGGAGGAAAAGAAGGTTATCAGGAGAGTCAAGATGGATTCACCAAGGGGAAATCATACCTGACTAACCCGTTAGCCTTCTATGATGGCATGACTGACTGGGTAGATGGGGGAGAGCAGTAGATGTTGTCTGCCTCGGCTTCCGCATGGCTTTGGACACCATCTCCCACCACATCCCCACAGGTAAATTTAGGATTAGATGGGTGGACAGTGAGGTGGATTGAGAACTGGCTGAAGGAGAGAGCTCAGAGGGTTGTGACCAGCAGCATGGAGTCTAGCTGGAGGCCTGTACCTGGTGGTGTTCCCCAGGGGTCAGTACTAGGTCTGGTCTTGTTCAACATATTCATCAATGACCTGGGTGAAAGGACAGAGTGCACCCTCAGCAAATTTGCTGAGGACACAAAACTGAGAGGAGTGGCTGACATACCAGAAGTCTGTGCTGCTGTTCAGTGAGACCTGGACAGGCTGTAGAGTTGGGCAGAGAGGAACCTAATGAGGTTCAATAAGGGCAAGTGTAGGGTCCTACACCTGGGGAGGAATAACCCCATGCACCAGTGCAGGTTGGGGGGTCGACCTGCTGGAGAGCAGATCTGGGAGTTGTAGTGGACAGCAAGTTAACCATGAGCCATCAATGTGCCCTTGTGGCAAAGAAGGCATCCTTTGGCGCATTAAGAAGAGTGCGGCCAGCAGGTCAAGGGAGGCTCTCCTCCCCCTTTACTCTGCCCTGGTGAGGCCACATCTGGAGTGTGTGTCCCGTTCTCGGCTGTCCAGTTCATGAGGGACAGGGAGCTACTGGAGAGAGTCCAGGAGAGAGCTACGAAGAAGATGAGGAGACTGGAGCATCTCTCCAACAAGGAAAGGCTGAGAGACCTGGGTCTGTTTAGCTCTGAGAAGAGCAGACTGAGAGGGGACCTTATCAACACTTAGAAATATCTAAAGGGTGGGTGTCAAGAGGATGGGGCCAGGCTCTTTTCAGTGGTGCCCAGTGACAGGACAAGGGGCAACAGGCACAAACTGGAAGTTCTGCCTTGACATAAGGAAAAACTTCTTGACTCTGAGGCTGGCAGAACATTGGAACAGGCTGCCCAGGGAGGTTGTGGAGTTGTCTTCTCTGGAGATACTCAAAACCTGCCTGGACGCAGTCCTGTGTGACCTGCTGTAGGTGAACCTGCTTTGGCAGTGGGGTTGGACTAGATGAACTCCAGACACCCCTTCCAAACCCTACCATTCTGTGATTTCACTTCCATGTGCATCCTTTGCTTTCCTTCATTAAAGTGCCTTTATCTTCATCCCTGCGTTTTTAATCTTATTCTCTGCTCCCATCCTTCTGAGAAGGGGGAATGAGAAAGCAGCCAAATGGGCACCTGGTAGCCAGCTGTCATCAACCCACCACATTTTCATTGATCTGTTTTCATGTTTAATTAGTATTTTTTGGAAAAAAAAACAAAACAACTGTCTTGCGTCAACAACGATAACTTTAAAAATTGGTCTTCTAAATTCCTCTCATCTCTGAAAGTTTTTTTGTAGGGCTGTCTGCTTTCCCCACTAGCACCTTCACAAGCTTCCCTTCTTGGATTAATTAATGGGCTCATTCCGGAATGATTCTTTGAAGATCAAATTCTACAAGAAGAGGAAGTGCTACTGCAGCTATGTCACTGCTTTTCATCAGAAAGTCCTCTAGTGGAAGAGCAGAGCAACATAGAGCTCTTTCCCTAGAGCTATCCAAGGAATTGTTTGGTCTACCTGGCTAGGCATTCTTAAATTAGAAAATTGAACATCTGCCAAGTCAACGGGTCCCAAAGATGACCCAGACATGACAAGGAATGAGCCAGATCTCCTAAACTCCACCAGGTGAGGGGACACAGTGTTGTAGGAAACGGAATTGACAAAGTTCAAGTCTAAATGCTGAAATTTCAGCTGGAAAATACGGAACATAAGTTAGAAGAGAAAACTTTCAACAAACAGAAGTTTATACATAATTCTGCCCTTCACTGTCTTTTAGTCATTATTATTATGAATCACTCAAGAGACAGTGGAAGAAACGACAGAGGAAGACTGCTAGTTTCACAGAAATTTCCAGGAGAGTGTTGGAAGTGAAGAGTCAGAGGAAGGTTTTCCTGCCTTTCATATGCAGTTTTGCCACAGTAATCAAACATATTTAATACATAAATCAATGTTAGAATATATACAGGGTTGATTTTCCAATCTGTTTCATACAGAAGTAATTAATTTCAAAAATATAACAATAAAAACTTCTTAGAACCTGGCATATCTTGTATGGTTCACATCAAATAGGAGTACAGTACATACTTCACATATACCAGGGCAACTCAATGAATTGTGTTATAGTGCCCAAAATAATCTCATTGAAGCTACACTTAAAAGCAAAGTACATAATTTCATTGTGGAAAATATGGCTGGCAAAGACCAGATTACACTGGTAAATCATGATAAAACAATGCATTTTCTCACCTATTTCTTATAAAAGAATATATGCAAGTTTAACAGAGAATAAGAACTGTGAGAAAGTATCTAAGACTGTATAACACAAATTATAATTCTTTAAACCTATCCAAGACAAAACTTAGAAAAATACAGGATAATAATCCTCCACTGTTTAGTAAACCATCCGGATTATTTGACAGAATTAGTTTGTGTCTTGATTGAAGAAAAAATCCTTAAATTTAAAGTCTTATGTACAGTGATGTCAGTCTTATTATACCCAAAAATGGTTCTTGGATAGAAGAGCTATTTAACTCTTCATACATATAACCTTAGGTTGCGTGCATTATAAAGGTATCCAGAGAAGATATTTGACAATTTCTTCCTCTCTCTGATACGTTTTGTCATTCTGGTTGGAGACAGTCTGTGCCCGATACAAGTATTTGGTTCTCCTTTAGCCTACAGCAAGAATTATATTCAAGGACAGAAATTTAAACATCTGAAATGGGGTACACAAAACACCAACTGATTGTACACAACATCTATTTAAGGAAGTATCAGTAATTTATAGTCTTGACAATTCTTAATAACTCTATTCACAGAAAAAATTTGCATAGGTTCTCACATCTCAGGTTCTCAGAAAGTGAAAAGCCAGAGTACTGTTCACAAAAGTTCAATCAGCAGAAAGGTTACAGAGCCAATCATTCTTATATTACCAGAAGAAAGATCTTTTAAACATAAGAGCTAGTTTCTATGAAAGCACTATAAATCTGTCAGCACAGCACTTAGTGGCATTAGAGTATTTGACAATGAAGTCCTTAAAGTACTGTATATTCAAGAAATCATTAGAAGTGGTACGTAATCTGTGTGTAAGGATATAAACACACAACCTTTCTGGAAAAAAAAAATAATCAATACTGGAGCTACTGTAACTATGAACATAAGAACTGCAGTAGATTGGGGACAGTCAATCAAGAAGTAAGCAAACAAACAACATCCAATACAAATCCTTCTGTAAATGTGCATGGGAGGACAAGCATATTGACATATGAGATGCTTGGATCCTGTGATCATGGGCATTATATAAGAAGACAAATACTGAAATTATTTCTCCAAAGGCTATTTGATGTTTTCAGGCTGCTTCCAATTCCATTATTTTTTGAGGTTGTATTTTGATTCAGATTAGTCTGACTTGATCTGCTAGTTTTAGGATTGAATGTATAGGATTACCTTCTGCTGCCATAGTAGCCATCATGATAGAAAAGAACCTTAATATTTGAAAAGTATGCTGTTAAAACAATTTTGAAGTGCACTATTAATATGTTTTATGTAGAAAGTCTAATATCAAAAAACAAAGAAAAAACTGTTTATAACAAAATAAAAATAGTACTTCTAGAGCCTTATGTTTCTTTTTTACAAGTAATATATTTGCATTAACATAAGTCACCTTTGACAACTGATATGTCGTATTTGGTTTTGAGGCTTGAATTAGAAGCAAAAAATATTTTGCACTACAGAAAATTATGTCAGTGGATAACTTTTTTTTTAATGTAACACAGCTTTATGTCATGTCATAACATATCACATGCTGTGGATGACAAATAAGATAAAACACTATGCCAGTACAGCAGCCATAGAGCACCTTAACCTGAGAGCATCAATTGCAATGTAATTGTACTGCAATGACAAGCAGTTACAATGAAAACATCTAGGATGCACCAAATAAGTGATTATTTCCTTAGCTGCTTTTATAATAATCAAGAAATTTGGTAAACGTATCTACTATTATATTTTAACGGCTTTATATTTCACCTTATGATCCAAATATTGGCATCTGCTACAGGTTAGACAATGTGGATGCAAAATTCTGAAGTGTCCTCTTTCTCACCTTTTCATATATTGCAGTATTTTGTTTTGGCTGGGGTTTGATTTTTTCATAAAATCATTGATGTGCAAGACTTACATGTTGAATAGTACTTGTGAAGGTCATCTAGCCCATCCTCCTGCTCTAAGCATGTCCAGTTATACCAGGTTGCTCAGAGTCTCGTCCTGTTGTTTTGAATATCTCCATGATAGAGATCAAACCACCTCTATGAGCAACCTATGCCAGTGGTAGACCACACTCACAGTGGATTTTTTTTCTCCCTTAATACCTAACCACACTTTACTACTTCCAGCTTGGTTTTGTTGCCTCTTGTCCTACCACTGTATGCTCTCTAGAGGGGTCTGGCTCTGTTTTCTCTGTATCCCCCCCATTAGATACCTCTATACAGCAATAAGGCTTCCCTTATTGCCTTCCTGCCTTCAGATTGAACAAATCCTCCTTTCTGCCTCTCCTATTGTGCTTCAGCCCTCTTATTACAGTGTCCCTCTCCAACAGTATGTCACTGACTGTCCTTGTACTGTGGAACCCAAAAACTGGGCATGAAACTCCAGATAGAGGCTTATAAATGCCAGAGGGTAAGAATTGATTCCCTTGGCTTTCAGAATACTTGCTAATACAGCCTAAGATGCAGTTGCATTTCTTCACTGCAAGGGTGGTTTTTTTTTTTAATATGCAAACTATATTGTTGCTTGCTTATGCTCGAGAAAACACAACCAAAGAGGTGCCCTCATCTCTAAACCGTGTTATCTGTGTAGATGAAATGGATAATGCTTACAGCACTCTTTAATTCCTGTGAGAGTACATTCTTCTCCCAGAGCAGCTCTTCCTCCTACACAAAGGAGTGTTAGCATGGCTGTTCAATGTTGATAATACTCTTATCCCATCTAGTTTAAAACCATTCATACAGCAAGGTAACACCTGCTATAAAAGCACAAGAATGAGGTCAACAATAAAAGATGCACAAGTTTCATAGATAGTAAGTATTTACAACAGAACAGCAAAAAACCATTGTTCCCTCTAAGATTCTGCCCTGTTACTCATCACTGTAATGCACCTCTCCCAGCACATAGTCTATCTACTTAGTAAAATAGATTGTGCAAAATGGCCATTGGTGACTTATCCAAATGAAAGTGTAGCTTTTGGTCAAAGGTCTATGATAGCAGCGTGATCACTGCATAGATAAAGTCACTGCTGAAATATCACTCTAAATGTGGGCAACTGAGGGAGCCATGAATGACACAGGCATTCTTGGGCCATTCTTGTGTCACTAGTTTGTGTTGCTATAGGAAAGCAGCTAGTAAATTATTGATCATACAATCATACAGCTTGACTAATCTGATCTCCTTCTATGACAAGGTGACCACTTAGTGGATGAAGAAAAGGCTGTGGATGTTGTCTACCTGGACTTTAGTAAAGCCTTTGACACTATTTCCCACAGCATTCTCCTGGAGAAACTGGCTGCTCATGGCTTGGACGGGCATACCTTTTGCTGGGTAAAACACAGGATAGATGGCCAGGCCCAAATGAAGTCAAATCCAGTTGACGGCTGTCACAAGCGGTGTTCTCCAAGGCTCAATATTTGGACCAGTTCTGTTTAATATCTTTATCAACAATCTGGACGAGGGGATCGAGGCACCCTCAGTAAGTTTGCAGATGGCATCAAGCTGGGCAGGAGTGCTGATCTGCTTCAAATTAGACAGGCTCTGCAGAGGGATCTGGGCAGGCTGGATTGATGAGCTGAGGTCAGTTGTACGAGGTTCAACAAGGCCAAGCGCTGGGTCCTGCGCTTGGGTCACAACAACCCCATGCAGCGCTACAGGCTTGGGGAGGAGTGGCTGGAAAGCTGCCTGGCAGAAAAGGACCTGGGGGTGCTGGTCAACAGCAGCTGAACATGAGTCAGCAGTGTGCTCAGGTGGCCAGGAAGGCCAACAGCATCCTGACCTGTATCAGCAATAGTGTGGCCAGCAGGAGCAGGGAAGTGATCGTGCCCCTGTACTCGGCACTGGTGAGGCTGCACCTCAAATCCTGTGTGCAGTTGTCTTGGTTTGAAAGACAGGTGTCTGCTGAGGAAGGCAGGAGCCTCCCTTGAAATGGAAAGTGTAACCCCCTTCCCTCCAAATTATTATAATTTTGAAATTAAGGGGTCTTCAGGCAAAGATATGGGGAATAGGAATAACAGTTCTTTACTAATATATATATATATAACACAAGGCAGAAAAAAACCCCAACCCACTGGTTTACACTGACAGAGTCAGAAATACAACCTGATACCCTGTTAGGGTGGCAGTAGCAGTCCAATAAGATGGTGGCTGCAGTCCTCCTGAAATGATGGATGTAGTTCTGCTGAAGCAGCGATCTTGTAAAAGGGTCTGGTCTTCCTCGGAAGGTCCAGTGGTAGGTAGGTAGCTCTTGTCCTCTGGAACTCCAATGGGGGGAAAGAACTCCCCTGGGAATCCAGTGGAAGAAGGCTGCTAGGGTGTTCGAGATCTCAGTTTACATTTAGCATGGACTGCTTGGCTCCTTCCCCCCGGGCGGAGCATCTCACAATGGGATGGGGAGTTGTGAGGCAGTTCCTTGATGGGCCATTAACAGGAGCTAGTCCAGGAGTTACCGATGGGTCAGGGGATAAGGCATTGTCGTGCCCATTAACAGAAGATAGTCCAGAGGGGGGAGGCAGGGAGCACCGCCCCACCTGGTCTCAACAGCTCATGAAGATAGTAATAGAATAATTTTTTGGGCACATCTTACACTGTAACCTAGGACAGCAGTTTTGGGCCCCTCACTGCAAGAGAAACATTGAGGTGCTGGAGCATGTCCAGAGAAGGGCAACAAAGCTGGTGAAGGGTCTGCCCAGGAAGTGGCAGAGTCACTATCCCTGGAGGCATTTAAAAGACATGTAGATGTGGCACTTCAGGACACGGTTTAGAGGTAGACATAGCAGTGCTAGGTTTACAGTTGGACTTTATGACCTTAAGTGTCTTTTCCAAACCAAAAGATTCTATGAATATTGAAAAACATCAGAATAAGAAAGCATGACCTATGAGTTTCTCTCGGGTCCACAGATAAAGATAAGCTTATTGCATTGAAAAGGAATCAGAAAATAGTCTAATGTTACTGCTACACAGAGTTGCTAAGGGAAGGACCTAGCTCTTGTATTTCCCTGTCAGAGGGAAACCAGATGACAGAATCCAGATGCATATTCTAAGTCAAAAGCTCTGCCAAAGCTGGAAACACTGACTTTTATAAGATATAGGAAGAACTTTAAGAGAGCTGGATTTATAAAACCACAATTCTACATCTGTTTGCTTACAAGTTCTCCTCCCTCACTTTCCCTGCTGCTGCTTCACCCTCCTGCTCCTCTGTTCCCTACCTTACCACCTTCATCTCCCAAGTAAAAGTAAATAAATACCCATGCCGATAGAATAATTGCAGTGTCTGCTGTGACTCTGCTATCTCACTTTACATCTGACTTACCTACTTAAAGTGCAAGAGCGTTTGGGTTTTTTTGCTGTATTTTTTGGTTGCTTTGTTTTGGTGGTTTTTTTCATTGTTTTTTGCAGGTTGCTGGTTTGTATTTTTTTCAGGAAGGAACTTCACCTAGCAAAAGAATAATTATCCTTATTAAATACTTTTAATTTTTCTGTTTCAGAATGGGGAAAAGCTTATACAAAGGTTATTAAATTTTTAGTGCACTGGTCAGAAGTATTACATTTTGATTGCGATATGGGCTGATATACAGTTTGTGGCATGAATTTGATTAATTACTATAGTTATGTAGGTTTTTTTTTTTACTTCAAGCATGAAAAATATATCCTTTTGTTTCATCAGTAGCTTTTTTTTTTCAGTAGTTGTGAAAGTTCTAAAGCATGCATTTCTAAATAAGCAGAAAGGACAAAGCTTCTGTTCTGCTTTTAGCTTTAAAAATAAAAAACCACTGTTCTCTTGAATATTTCTGCTCCTAAATGACAGCTCAGCATCCTCTGATCCATGCACCCTTGATCTGGAATATGTTTTCTACTCTTAGGTGACAAGTTCAGTATCTGCAAAGATTACAGAACACCTATTTAAGTGTTGCCCACCGATTCCTCTTAAAATCTTCTTCTAGGATTTTTCAGTATTCACTTGTCATGTAAGACACCTGACAGTCAAGATTCTGAGAATAACAGAAGCTCCGAATGATTTTCTTTATACATCTGCATGATTACTTAGAAATCCTACACTGAGAAAAATTTCTTTTAAAGTAAATATTTTTTTCTAACTTAAGCTTCATAATATTAAGAGGAGTATACTGAATTGAAGCTTCTAAAGTTACAATAGAAATTTCTACTAGGTATCCACAGCCATCCACATTCCATTTCAACAAGCCAATCTAAATTTTAGATAATTGCAAGTTGCATCTCTTACGCCTATCAGATGCTCTTCAATGTGATCAAGTTTATAGAAAACACTTTCCATCAGATTCTTCGGCAACTATATTATTTGAACTTTCTGACAGTACAAAGGAGAACAAATCTGAAGAGAAGGAAACTTTCCTAACTCAAGCATGGTTTGATTCTGCCAGGCAGTAGCCAGCATATTAATAATTTCCATAGTTAATAAGTTACCTCTACAAGATTATTTTTACACAAAACTTTCACAGAAGGATTTGATGCAATCAGTAAGTTAGCTGTTATTTAACCAGATAACAATCAATTGCACTGCTTTTAGGAAACACAGTCAATGTAATGTGTGGGCAGTTTTGCTAGTTGTTAGAAGTGTCTTAATTCAATTGCATGGAAAACTAACAGTTGCAAAACAAGGAAGTCTCTTGTAGTCACACAATCAAGAGTTATGTTCCCCATCCCACCCTGATGAGTTTTTCAAGAAAATCCATTGCAAATCACTCTACCTAGCATACTAATCTAATTCAAGGAAATAAAGTGTCACATAGTAATTTCAACTGTTGCCAGATCACCCCAAACTTCAGAAGACAAATGCTATGATTAGCAGATAAAATAAGACAACTCTGTTTTAGGAGGATTGATGCTACTCAGTGTAGAAGTGCCTACATTTAGCCCGTACCCAGGGCTAAACTGTAACTGTTGCTCAACCAACAACCCCTCACCAGCCTGGGAGGGGAGCTGAGAAAAAGGAGATCAGAGCTGTGAGTGGAAGTGAAACAGATTTAATGAAATGCCACCAATACCAACAGAGATATACCGAGTTATACTTACCCAAACGAGCAGCTAGTCCTCAGGGGCAGAGAGCAGCAAGGAAGAGCAGGAGGAACCCCACAGGAGCTCTCTCTCCTCAATAAACCTTCCCCCTTTATAATGCCCATGACATGATGGGATGGGCTACCTCTGTAGCTCACTTAGGTCAGCTGCTCTGGCTGACTCCAAACTGCTAATGGCCTGCCTGGCATGGCTGGGCTGTGGTTCTGCCCTAGCCAAGCCAGGACAAGGAGAAATAAGAAATTAGGGAATATTGTTCTATTGCACAAATACTTGTGTATCCTCCAGAGTACCAAAGAATAATGTTTTAGAATTTGTGATTACTGACCATTTCACACAAGGTGTATGAGATTATCTCTGGCAGATGCAAGTAAGCAATATCTTACGTAGTCTGTGGGGTAAATATCATGTATTTTTATAAATTCTCTGAAATTTGTACCAATTCAAAGAGCACTGCTGGGTACAAAATTTCAACAATTTCTTCTGTAGTTTGCCAAAAACCCCCAACTAGCCATACAATGAATACTAGTATCTAAATAGGACAGCCATCATGGTTCAAGATAATCTCAGAATTTTTGAGGCATAATGAAGACCAGCTGGTAGCTCTGTGTAGTAAGGGCTCTTGTTAGTAACAGCTGGAATCAGTTGCTGTGTCTATAGTAGGCCTGTTTCTTCTTTCTTTATAGCCTTCTTGCACTGTTCCAGACAAGTCTTACACATATTGACAGTGATGGCAAAGATGTTCTTATGTAGAGCTATAAATACGCTAGGGTTGATCTTTGTTTAGCTCAACAGACACCTGGAATAAGGCAAAGTCTCATTTTATAGAAATCCTCTTGACAGTCATATCCTCACACTATAAACAGAACCATACTTTGCCATTGATGAACCAAACTTCAAGGCTTCAGGTTCTTCTCCAGGAGCTCTCCCTCACCGGGTGATGTTCAGATCATGAGATACTCTACATTAACAAAGTTTCATGCTAGTGAACTGAAATAATTGCAGCTGTGGGCATACAGCATACACAATTAAAGGCTTCAGTGACATGCTGTGACATTGTTAAAAAAAAAAAAAAAAAAAGAGCTGAACAACTCTTAAACTAGCTTAGCATTTCTGATACTCATGTTTATATTGATGCAACTCAGAAGAGAATTCTGCCTATTATTTCCTTAATGCCTTCTAGTCCTTCTCGACTTCCATGAACGTAGGTTAACAATAGCGTGCTCTGTCCATAATAAACAAGGTTTTCTATTAGAAATCTTGTGTGTGAATGTTTCAGATAACTACTAACTTAATCATTCAGGGTCTCCCAGGAAGAAATTCTGAGTAATATCAAGATTAATCTTTTAAATACCTTTCCTGATGCACCATGGATGTAACAACCATTCCCCAAGTATTTCCAGGCATACACAGTGCTGGAAAGGTAGTGTATATGTCATGCCATGCCTCAGAAGCAGCAATATATTCACACCATAATGTCACGTAGAATAACAATATACCTGGCAGCATTAGAAGTGCATGAAAGGCGAAACTCTGAACAATGGTGAATTTCTCTATGTACTCTTTGTAAGGCCTTATGTAGTACAGTTTTATTTCAAAATAAAATTATGAGAACTGCATAACAGATTCACTTGTAAGGTCAAAACAATGTCATACACCTTGATATTAAATAGATTGTCCTAATCCTCTTTCTTTTCTTGAAAAGATATCGATAAATCACCTTCTCTAATATTTAAGGTTCAGCTTCATTTCCAGAATTTATATATTCTCTCTAGATCATTGCTCAACTTCCAGTGTAAGTATTAGCTCACCTAGACTTAATCCTGCATGTAATTTTCCAATATCTGGATCAATTTCCGGATGATCATAATTTTGTTAAACTTCTCACATGCAGGCTGAAACTTCCCATCATAGACATTTATCTCATCTGATTAAAACTTACAGTTGCCAGTTTTTCAGGGATGTACCCTTTGCCATTCTCTGGCAAACAGTACCCAAGCAGAGCATTTCTGCAGTAGACCCTTGCTAAGGCTCTTCGTCTGCAGACTGCCTACATAGAGCTTGTTTCACCTCACCTCACTTCTCTGCATACATGAAAAAACAGACACTTTTCAAAAATTGCTGCTCTGGCAGCAGACCGCCTTGGTTGTGCCAGCCAGCAAGAAGGTGCTAGGAAAGCATGTGTCATTATCACATGGTATCGGTTCCTCCCCCTCGCCCAGGCTCTGCCCTGCATCCTTGCCTTCCCTCTTACATCAGCCCATGTGCAGCTCAGCTAGCCAAAAGCTTTTTAGCAGTGTTTGTTTTCAGCAAACCCACAAATGGCTGTGCCATCACCAGCATGAGTAAAAGCTATATGAACACACATTCAGAGACAGTGGAAAAGTGAGGAGGCCACTGGCTTAGAGCTGTCATGGGACTGTGCTCTCTCTTCCCATGTTTCTTGTGCTTCTGCCTCTTGAGAACCAACTAGACCAGGATGAAAGGTGGAAACAAAAATGAATGTAAGAGGTAGTGGAAACAGACTACAATTAACAGTACTCCTAAACACGAAAAGGTCTGACTCCAAGCTAGAAACTGTGATCAACAACATTCCCCAGCTAAGCCAGTAGATGTCAGTTCCATAAATCTCTCACAGTTCTTACATTGGCCTAAGTTTTCAAATGTGTAATCTTCTATAGCACAGAAAAAATGACCAGTTTTAGAAGACATACACAAAAGGTCACAAAACCAAGGATTACAAAATTTTAGAAGACTGGAATTAAAATTGCCTGTCCAATTCTAACGGCCACTTTTCTTAAGATATTTCTAAGGATTCAGTAGTCAGTTTCCTGCAGATTTTTCACGTCTCCATACATAAAATGGGCCGCCTTCAAGGAACAAAACAATGACTGCACACTGAGGTATTTATTTACAGTGGGAAAATGCTGAAAAAAAGACCCAACCCAGAAAACAGAAAATGCATTACAGCTATGGGCAGCTGCACTTTGTCCTGGAGAAGTAGGTGCTGCCTTTTCTTTCAAAATTTCTGTGCAATAGTAAACAATATTTTTCCCCAGTAACACTTCACATAACTGGCCATCATTTTGTTGTTGCATTTCTTTAAATAATCAAAATACAGAATTGACAGAGCTTGGTGAGTACACATGGCTATCACTGAAGTGTTTCAAAGTTATCAAACACTATTCAAAACACTAAATTACTTGAAAAAATAATGCTTTTGGCATTTTGGATTAAGATTCAAAATCAGTGGATGTTTTGAATGATTTTTACCTTGTCTTGTGCCTCATTTCTCCATCTGTCAGATGGAGACAATAATTCTTACCTCTTCTAGAGAGGAATTTTCAAGATGAATAAAGGTTTGTGAAAAAAAGCTCACCTGTTATTCCATAGGCAGTTCAATATAGAGATTGTATAAAGTAAAATATGGCACGGCAGTAGAGAATGAATGATGACATAAAATTAAATTGAGTTCCAAACACTTGTTAGAGCATTGTTCCTTCTACTGAGTCATGATTCCTGTAGAAAAAACAGTACTGTAGATCCCTCTGCACATGAATTCCTATGATAAAGGCCAGATTACCTAAAACAGTTTCTGATCTGCTAAAACATCTCAATATGTGTTCATGTATGCTAACACTTGATAATCCATGTATGTACGAGATTCTTAGAACTAAATGAAGCACATACTTCTCCATGTTGGATGTTTTTCTCCTTCCAGATATTACTCATTCCTCTTCCCACAACTTTCATTGCTCTTTTCTGAACCTGAATCCATTTTACAAATAATATTCTGGTGGCATACTGTAAAAAATTTAAGGCAACAACTCAATTTCAAAAGAAGTTTTGAGGTTAAAAAAAGTTTTATTGCTCCTTTAATTCACAGCATTGGTGAAAGCAGCTAAAACCACAACTGCCTTTTTTTGGTACATGGCATATTAAAATCCCTTATCAATATGTTATCTGACTTCAACTCTATGCCCTTCAGTATTATTTCTTTCTACATTTTCTCCCACCCTTCGGATTTATTATTTTTTTCACCAGCTGCACAATATTTCCAGATGTTGAATCAATGCCTATACTTTTAACTCCTAATTTTCTTTCCATGTTTTTAATTTGGTACAGAACTGGCCTGTGATTTTACAGGTGAGTTACGTTATCAAATATACATCTCAAAAAGCTCCAAAACCACAGTAGTCAACAGTTTAAAATTCTGCTTGCATTTTCAACAAGATTCATGAGTTTGAATAAAAGGAGAGTTAAATCTTATCTGTCCCATCTGCCTGAAAACAAACCTTGTGAGAACTGAAAAACGAGCAGAATTTCGGGTTCTTTGCTGCTTAAAAAATAACTGGTATTGGATGGGCTCTTGGATGTAGCTGGAAAAAAAAGGAGCAGATCTTTAATTTCTTTATATGTTTTATTTTCATTCATGCAAGAAGGGAAAGTCAGAAGCCCAATATTCACTAACAGAGCAATGAAACAGATGTTAGTTTATTGTCTCAACACCAGCAGTCATTAAGCAGTCACTAATTCTGTGTTCTCGATGTATACATTGGTCTTAGAAAACAAATAAAACATCAATTTTTAGCTCTTATCTGGAGAAGATTTAACATGTCCATAATTTTTAGCATGTGAGTTCAATCTGAGTGCTCAACACATGTCTCCAACAGCATCCAAGGGAACAGATGCTTACATAATTTTACAGAGTTTCTGCATGCAAAACACTATATAAATTGTGTGAATTTCTTCAGGGAATCTGCTGAGAGCATTAGCCAAGTTAACGTAGCTATATGATTTGCAAATGTCAAAAAAGGCTTAAAAAATGGACTTTCCTTTGCATCTTCTGTATTTGTATAGACCAGGAGTCTTGTATATATTTGTATATATATTTGTATATATATATACAAGGAGTATATATATATATGTATATATATTTGTATATACAAGGAGTATGTGTTCATATATGCACAATCATAGACTCATACTTACAAATAAATGAAAAAAATCAGAATTAATTTTATATCCATATACTGGTTACAGATTCCTCAGACAAGGATAGAGGGGAATTACTGCATTTAGATAATACAAGGAAACTAGTAAGTGTTACCACTTTCACTGATATCAGATAAAAAGAAACTAACTGTTTCATGCTGAGCTTCAGGAGAAGAAACTAATAAATATACATTTGTAAGCAAAACTGTTTATGGTACGAGCAACTGCAGTAAACCTTTAAAAGGGTTTAATTTTTAAGTTCCTTGTTTTGATCTACTTTTATTCTCCTCAAATATTCACTTTTGCAGTAAAAAAAAACCAGCATAGGTCATTCCTGAAACAGTATTTTAAAGTTTAAAGCAAACTACTTTAATAAGGTCATCTCTTTTCGCTTATCTACAGAATGGTTCTGACCATCCTCCTTCCTGGAACACTGAGAATGTTTTAAACCTAATCAGGTTTTAAACTTCAGATTTATATGTGTAAATTGTTCCTACTATAAGACTGCAGCATTGAATCGTCTAGCAAAAATGTTATCAGTGGCACAATAAGCAAGCCATATACAGTGATTGACCTGCTAATCCAGTGAAAATGGGAGAACCTCTGAAGCCAAAAAATAGCAAAGTCTAATTTTTTCTTCTCTTACTTCAGCCGCAACAGGATTAGAAGAAAGAACAATGTTGGGGTTGCAGAATTAGAGCTTGATTTACCCCTTCCTTTCTGGGCTTACGTGTGGCTGTCCAGAAAGAGCTTAAAAAGTCACCATATCAGCAGTGACACATAACACTGGTCTGATGTAAATAATAGTACAAGTCACAAGAAAGCAGCAAGTCTGTTCTAGAGGATAATTAGGACATTACTCACTTCCATGAGTCATTTCCAGCTGTGGCGTATCTCCCACTTAACTGCGTAAGCCTGGGCAAGAGTTTCCAGAGGGGCTCTCCTTCAGGCAGGGTGGCAGAAGGCATATGGTGGCCAGTTTGAAGCCACTGCTGGGCACCACAGGCACTGGTGCTCTTGGCCCCACGTACACACCCTCGGAGCTGCTCACAGCGGAGTGTGTAGCTGGCAGCAATCCTGCCCGTTCAGCATCCTTGGGCCCCAAACAGGGGAGAAAATAAAAAACTTCCCACACAAACCCCAAAATAGAAGTCTGTGGAAAACAGTTTTCACCTGTTAAAAGCATTTATTTTAATTTATGTAATGTAAGATTGAAACAAAGTTTCAATAAACACAGAGCAAGGCTTTTGAGGGAACAATGTGATAGGCCTGGCTCGCTGCCAGCTTTATGAATCTAAGCTTTTAAAAATTCTCTTTTTTGACTATGATTTGATTCCATCTTTAAACAAAGTGCACCTGCCTGCTTACAATCATCAACAACATCAGATTAACAGTAAAGATGTTTTTTGTGAAGAGTATGAAAGAAGAAAGCACATTTCAAATAAAAGTAAGAAGCAAATTGCAGGGTTAAGAGGTCAATCAAGTTTGCTAAAGATCTGGAACTAAAATCCAAGATGTACAGAAAGCTGAGGCTGAAAAATGAAAAGACATGCTTGCCTGAAACAACAAATAACAGCAGAATTATCACTAAAAATCTATTTAACTTTAAAATTATTTTCCATCATTTAACTGCATTTAATTTACTACACAAAATTTGTCTCTAGCTACGATATTGATCGCCTGTTGCTGGAAATGCTAACCATCCCTTCTGAGGAAGATAAAACTCCTAAGTAATGTCCTGTAATTCCTATTAGATGCCAAGCTGTTGAAGATGTAGCTGTAAGGAAGCTAATTTTGGATATGGAGTTTATGATCAAGTCACTTGTATTTCTTTTCAGGAGGCGTTTTTCTCTCCAGGATTGTTGCACTGCCATACAGTCACCATATTGTATGGATGGTTCTGTGCATAGGTCAGGTTTGCATGTTCTGTTCTCAGAAACCTTCAAGTCTGGTTTTAAGCAAAAGGCAAAGTAACAAACCTGAAATGCGTTATTTTTATTTTCTTGTCAGTTACTTACATGTTTGAACTCTGTTCAGCTCTTGTGTATTAACATATGTTTGCACAACATCATCAATTAATCTCCAGTAGAAATAATTTAGAGGTTTTATACAGTTCCACACATACTTTATAGTGCAATAACTGTTATGCAGTTATCGGTAAATGAATTACCTAGCTGGAGAGAAAAGGAGTTTGGAGGCTGTGTGCCTTTGTTATTAATAGCTGAAAAAAAAGATATGGTTATTTTTCATATTTTTAAATAATCGAGTTGTCTCTTATTCCACCTCTTCTCACATGAGTTATCAAAAGTAAACTTGCAAGTCTTATAACTTGCTTACAGAAACGAATAGGTAATTGTTTCTTTACCACAGTGAACAGTCAACTGAATGTGAAATATTCCCTTCTCTGATTGCCCTGTAACCTCCATTATCCTCCAAGACACACTGTCTCCCTTATAAAAGAGGAAACAATCAGTTTACAGAAGTTTACCTTTGAAGGATGTTTATAGTTTGTTGGTAGATTTACAGGATGGACTGAAAAGCTGGTTTTGTACAGTTTGGCAGCAAGACCTTGTAAACTGAACAGAAACCTGCTTGCTTTCCACACAGAAAATAGGTTTATTTGCAAATGGTGTTTACACAGAATAACCTACTGACAGCTTTAGAAATTATTTTTTTTTATATGGCTGTAGTCTATTCAAAACTGTATTTTACAATTCAGCTAACTTAATACATGCAATTTTTTTAAGAATCTCCAAATACTTTAAAAGGCAGGATACTTTACAATTTGGGTGAATCCTACTGAAAAGTCCCAGAATTTACAACTGAGGTGAAAAAGTAGAGAAAGATACAGTGTTCAGAGAAATTTTTTCTTCTAAATCTTCTAAATCAGTGGCAGCATAAACCAATTTTAATGGGATATGACTGCCCCAGAAGGTCAGTCTCTGGCCTATACAGAACTAACAGGTGGTCCAGCTTCTCTAGATTAGGAGCTTAGCTCACAGTAACAGTATCTCTTCTTAATATGAAAAGAACAGAACTAAATTATATAAATATGGAATATGTAACATATAGTTTAAAAAATCTACTGGAAAAGGTTTCTGAACAAAATGCTTGTGTGTGCAAACAAAAGCAAATCGCTAAGCTATCTCTACAGTCTACAAGCACACACACAAGGTGTGGTGCATCTTGTGAGTACAAGCCAAGCAGAACAGAGAGGACCAGGGCACAGTGCTGTAATCCCCCTTGGTGGGGTCGTGGTGGTGGTAGCGTCGCTTCTGCTTGGGCAAATTTCCCTATGTGTGAAGAGATCCTGAGAGAACAGTAAACCCTACCTAAGGAGCAGAACACAATCACTTCTTGGCTAATTTACATAAAAAGATAGCTAGGACTAATGAGTTAGGCTAAGCACTATTATGGCAGCCTCCACTAATGATGTCCTGTGAGTCTTTGATGACTTCCATTTATTTAAACCTCTTATTTCATGTATCTTTAGCCCGTGTGTTGACTCACACCTCAATGAGTTTTTCATGAGTTCCTGAGCTTAACCAAATGACCCTGCTGTACCACATGCTGAGGCTTAGAAGGCTGTGCTCCTCTGGTGTGCAGCAATTGTACCAGCATTACATGACATACGGATGAATCCCCATCCTGGTGCAGCAGCACATCTTAGCAGAATATATCACACCACACTCATCAATCCATACGCAAAATGATGAGACATGGTATAAAAGTAACATAATATGCATTTTTTTATTTTTTTCAGTTAACATTTTAAAATACATTCTGTCAGTTCAGGACACATCACAAGGCACAGCGGTTGCTTTGTCAGTCTCCTAGTCAGTGCTAAAGCCAGCATGGTACCTGGAAGCAGATCTCAGCTGTGAGATGAAAAGAGGAATTAAGACAGTTCTATTTTCCTTTTTTAAAAAGAGCACAAATGTTGAAAGGCTTCTGATGGCAACATTCTCTTTACTGATACATTAGCTCCAAGAAAGTGAGCTTGTGCTCTGAAGCAAGAACAAGGCACCTTTAGGGAGACTTCTGCATGTGTACGTGTTATATCTTCTAATTGATAACTCTCATCTCAGATGCAGACTACTGCTCAGTCCCAACAGTGGGTATTGTCTCCCTGGTCAGCAGCTTCTGAGATGTCTGTTGGAGATGACCCAGACTGATTTACTACTAACATACGGTGAGTGATGGGTCATCACATATCCAACATTTGTCTCCTCTACGTGTGGTAGGCCTGGGGGTCCACGTCCTACAGCCTATACCCATCTTACAGCAATTTGTCTAGCATCATCCTGAAAAGTTAGGTTCCTCAACTTGAATCTGTGAGAATGTCTCTTCCATCAGGAACATGATCAATGTAAGCAGCTGGAGCAGAGCCCACAGTAGAAGAAGGAGCAGGAAATAGTGGCTTGTTGTCACAATTATCTCATGAGTGGTAACAGATTACCAGTGGTACGTAAGGCTCAGCTCAATTCTACTGCATGATGTGTGCACAAACTAGAGAAACACTGTACATGTTACACATGCTGGAAAGGTTTATGTGAGAGTAAGTACAAAGGTGTCTAAGATGTATTAGTCATCCAGAGGTGTCCCACAAGTGCTATTCAGCATGGATCCAGCCAGTTTGGTTTAGAAACAGCCAGCTCTAGATATTAGCTGCACAGGGCCAATTGGCTGGGGGGACATAAAACTTTCATTAGACAGGATCACCAGAGCAAGAGCATAATCTAATTGCCTTTTATAGCATTTGGAAAAGACAAAGCCCTTCCAAAGAGAATTTTAAGAAGAAAACCGCATCATTTGACTGCTAGAGGTAGTAAATTAGAAACACTTCCTTTGGCACATACAGCTATTTTAATACCTTATGTCATACATGCAAAATGAGGTTCAATTATAAGAGAGTCCTCACACTTTATTCTCTTCTCTAATTCCATTATTGAAAAGCGTTTTATGTGTCTTGGTCAACTATAAAAAAATTTACCTCAGCTGTTCCTTACTACTGGCAATGCAAAAGACTTTGTGTTGTTCCCTTTGTTAAAGAATGAAATACTGTGCTTGTCATCTAAGCAGTTCTGAACGAGCTGCCATCTTAAGGTCACCTTTAGCTTAAAAAGGCAATTTTTTTTTTGTTTGGTACAACACTCTCACCCGGAGCAGAAGTTCACAAGCAATGGTCCAGTAGTGCTGAATAATCAACACAGATCTGGCACAAGAAGAAACAGCGTGATCTAAGATACTGAGTTCTTAGCTTTGGGGTGTTTTTCATTTGGTCTTCAGGTCTGATGTAACTACTGTTTTTTTCTGACAAAATCAGAGTCTAAAGTCACATTATGCCATGTTAGCATATTTTGATATAGCAATTGCATATCAAGGTTTCACTTCATGGCACTTCATACCATCAGAAAATAATCAAGTTATAGATACCTACACTGAAAATACTAAGGACACGAGAAAATAGTGAAGCACAAGATTTGTGAATGTATATCAAGTCAGTCAGCCTTTAACCTAATGTAATGATCGTATGCATTACAGATCATGAAAATTTCACTTAGACGTGCAGATGTGAAATAATTGTATTCTAATTAAAAGCAAGAAATGTATGGAGTAATAAAAAATTATATGAAATATTCAGCTACAGTACAAAAGAATGCCTATTGAAAATATCCCATCTTGATCATTAAATAAATAGAAAACTATACAAAGATGAATATACAATGCAAAATTACATAAACTGAAAATAGGTGTATACATTTACAAATGAATCCTTTAAATAGGACACAGAGCCTATAGGAAAAGCAGTGCTATGTGCAATTCCCTTAACTCTTCCCCCTAATGAGCAAAGTGAAAAACAAGTATTGCAAAGACTCTAAAAAACTCTGTACTTTAAACTCTGAAATATTTCAAGGCTTGGTTCAATTGTTTTTGACAATTTTAATTAATGTTTCTCTTAATTCTTTTTTAATTAATGTTGTGTTCTCTGTATTTTGAAGGTTCAACACCAGAGACTCACAGATGAAGTCTTCCAAAAGAGAAGGACTATCCAGTTGCAAAGTGGCTGCTACCTCACACCCTTCTCAATGCGACTCTGACTCCTGACATCATAAGTATCTCCTAGTTTTTTTTTCTCAGGGGAATTAACAAAAGGCAGACGATTTTTTGGAAGGTGTCAGTTTATTTCAGTGCCATTGAGAACAATGAGAAGCAGCAGCAGCAGCCAATTTGGAAGGAACTGTTGCATGTTTCTTGGAATAGAAAGTTAATGTAATTCCTCTAAAGACAGATAAATTAAATTGCAAATGTCTAGCAGCCCAATACGACCACATTAAATAAAAATATTTCTTTTCAGTACTTTTCTCTACTAAACACTTTTTTTCCCCCACCAAGATAGTGGTGGGGAAAAAATACTGCCAAGTGTGCATGCATACAACTTGTGCATATGACTGTGCATATAGAAGGAAATAGGGTTTGGCTACTTCACTCCCACATTATACCATTCTGTCACCTGGTTCCTACAGTAGTTTGGCACCTTCAAGTTCCAGAAGAGTTACTTCATTGACCCATCTCCCTTACGTGTCCAGGCCAGCATTGACTCTGTTCCTGCACACCAGTGCACATCTGTAGCCATTAAAGACCTTTAGCCCTTCCCAGTCCTTCGCAGGGTGACTTCAAAACATGTTTTCTTCTTTCTTTCCCAGGATTGTGTTAGAGTGTGAAATAAGAACAGATGAGCTAGAGAAAAAGGACAAGAGATAGCAACATATATGGTAACAGTAATGAAAAGGAATACGCAGTGTCTTTGTGAGGGATGATGTGGTTGTGGAAGAAAAATGAGGGACTGACAGGAAAGAGGTAGAGAGATATTGGAGAATGTACTTCAGCTACTTTAACGCTATTCTGGCAAAACAAAATATCTATGAATGCAGTTTAGCTGATGACTATAATCTACTCAATCTGCACTATATGGTGTTGTAAAGCAGAACAAAGTTGATGCCGGATCTGCCATAAAGTTGACACACAAGTAAATCATTTAGGATTAGGACTTAGTGAATTACATTTCTGCTGCTTTCAAGTAAGCTTCACTGTGGCTCAGTGAGTCTTGTGGTTTGAGAAGGACAGAATGTCAGGAATTGCTGAACATCTGAACAACAATTAAACTCAGGTATTTCTATTACAACTGTTGTCCATGATATCACTCACTTTTCTTTTATAGGCATCTCCATAGTTACTCTCCTAGGGAGAGACGTTTTCAAACTCTGAATTACCTCCATATGCATTTCTCAAGACTGGTGGAACACATTTCAAGAAAAAAAAAAATTTCTATATTCCAATAGCATCTAAAAGCTCCCATCTAAACCAGAGTAACAGTTTAAGCATTGCACAACCGTACAACAAAAGGCAAGCAGTAGAATGAAAAGTTTTTAATTTAAACAAACAAGACAGATTGAAGAAAGACGGTATTATGCCATCCACAAGGAGCGGAATAGAAACCAAAATCTTCTGATTCCCAATCTACTGCCTTAACCAAAACCCAAGGTTTCTCCCGTCCAAAACCAAATTTTTTGTTTCTTTACGTAAAAGAAATTAGTAACCAAGGCTATATATTTATTGCATAAATTATTTCGTGTATTATAAATACTTTTCAAGGCTTATGCCCTTTAACATCCTACTTGCATAATGATTAGCTTTCATTAATTTTAACACATGCAAATGTAATCACATGAAATGCATAACATTGGAAGAAAATGTATAGAAACAAAGTGTATGTTACCAATTATTTATTCATAGATTCTCTTGGAATCAGAACTGATGTATTAATTAAGAGTAACTATGAAATTAATTAAACCATAATTTTAATACATGTTTCTAGTGGTAGAAACTGAGCTATATTTATCTACCCACACTCACTATGTATTTCTCAAATTCTTCATACATAGATCTATCTGCTATGTCATCATTCTCTTCCAGGAAAAGGTCTTAGAAGAAAAAAAAAGTATTTTCTTACAAGAAAAAATTTCTTTTGCTCAGTAATGGATTTCCTCTAGTCATTGCTCTTTCAGTAACTCTGTGATTTGCTTTATCACACATCTCTTTACAGAGCCAATAAATATTCAGTTATGTTTTTCTTAAGAAAACAAACTCCACTAATGCTGCCCATTAGTGTCTGCATATGTTAAGATGAATATCTGTTCAATTTCATTTTTTTCTTGAGAAGAAACTTTGTCAAAGACTTTTACAGAGGAATCTAAATAGGGTTTTCAATGCTTCGCTGTTTAGTTTGGTTCACAAGGATCATACTGGCAGTGGGCATGTCAGACATTTTGGCAGCTCCTATTGCAAAGGGGTTTTCCTTTAACATCAATATCTCTCAGGGGTTTTTCTGCTTGAATTTATTTCTTTGTGGGACTCTTGTCATACATAATGATCCTTATGATTGCTTCATATAGGATTTCTCTGCAGAATTACTGTGTGACCTTTATATTTCATTTAAAGTTGCTGCAAAAAACCACAAAATGACAAGAAAGGTAACAAAAATTTTCCTCACTGACACAAAGCCAACCAAATTTTCATTTACCAATGGAAGAAAACAGATCAATGGAAGATTAAAACTTCAAATGGAGGTGTTACACACAAATGAAACCCAAAATGGTTCTTGATGTGTGGGCTTCATTTGCTCTCTCCTCCTTTGGTCAGGAAAAGATCTATATCTTGTGGGGAAAGCTGGGTCACAGAACTATGTAGAGAAAGTGCTAAAAACATTCAACATCCATGGCATGACTTATTAACTACAAAAAGTGGTGTAGTTGCCAAGACAAATAGTGCATCATTGAGAAATGCAAGGCTACACAGGAGATATAAAATTCCTGTATCTGCCAACAATTACTGTTTATTTAATTGTTATAGCAACATGTTTCTTTTACTGTTATAACAAGTATAAGTTCTGTTGATGGAAAATAGTCCATGTGAACAGTTCTCAGACTGCCAGTGAAGAAATTATATTTTGTAGGACAGGCTGTCCATTTTGGTGACTTCTGAAATAATTTCTTCCCAATAAAAGTTCCTCAACCTATGGATCACTGGTTATTATTCTGTTTGCCAGGATTTGAAAAGTGCCTTGCTTATGTTCAATCTTCTCATCCTTCTATTAAAACAGTGTGTTAATCCCATCAGCTTCAGCTGCTTAAAATTTCTTAAACATGGGATTTTCTGATCACCTCTGCTACAAAGAATTTGATTCACCTGATGGCACATTCTTCTTTGCATGATTATTGCACATTTCTTGCCATTTTAGGGCAAGATAGCCCTATTTTACAATACTGGTTGTGCCTGGCTGCAACTCATTGTCCGGGGCTGGGGAAAGAGGGCCTACAGTACTTAAAAGACATTGTTTTACTCATGTAGCAAAACAGCGTAGGAGATATGCTAGATCTTGTCTAACAAATAAAGATGTTAACTGTGCTAATGGACCATCTACTACATTTGATGGAATATGTCATTCCATTTCCTTCCCAGTTTAATCGCCATGGCTAATGGTGACGTCTCCACCAGTTTCATAGCTCCTCAGTTGCTCCATTTTTAACCCTGCAACTATTCCAGTGGAAGTGCCTATGAGAGATAACATCTGTAAAGCATCTCAATAATTAGGAGGGATTCACCTTTCCCTCCTTTGTCACCTCTGCAGCTCCCTTCTGTGGCTGTCTATTCACTGCAGTGGGATGCTATCCACTTCCTGCATCTGGATTTCACCCCATGTCTTCTTGGAGATGATGGTTGCGATACAGGGTTTTTTTCACTCTCATTCACAGATGATTCTTCTTGGGGTAATTTAGGACTGAACACTTGAAACTGGATGAGTACTTAGTCCTCCAGTATTCTTCCTTTGTTTCTAAACAACGTGCTGTTACGCTCAACTAGAGATAGAAACATAGGCAAGACCCTCTCAATGATATTTTAGTACTGCAGAAAGTCTGGATTAGCCCCACCACTCAGAATTTTACTTTCCCCATTATATTCTGTTAGAATCTGAGTGATTGTTTTTCTGCCTGGTCCAAAGACAAATGCAGTGAAAATCAGCTTTCCATCTGCTTCCTAATTATTCTCAATTCAGACATCTAGGTTCAGGAGGGCATTTAAAAAACTGCTAATAATGTCCTGCATGATCTCTCATCACAGATACCAGAGCTTTTCACAGATATCAAAATCTATTATATTGAGTCATTAAATTCCCAAATCTGGCTTTTAAATGTCAAGCTGGAGATGGAAAATTTTTGCCCTAATAACCTAAGAGCAACTTCTCATACCAGTTTTTACATAGGTATAAATAGATCAATGAAAATCAAGGATAATTGGAGATAAGTTAATGTAAATCACGTGGTACCTGAAATGTGGCTTACTGCATGAAACAGAGATTAGACTAATGTGAAGTATTTCTGGATTTTAGTAGGACCAGTAAGCTTACTCAACAGCCCTAATCTACTTCTTGAATTGTAGGATAAGAACCATTTCCTTTCACTGGATCAATCGAGATGAATCAGGAGATGCAGATTCTATTTCCCCTCTGCTAAGGGCTTGACAAGGTACCCAGACTATTCAATTACTCTTCTCTGTACCTCAGTTTTCCAATACATAAAATAAAAATTTTATTGAGTTCTTGGCATAACACTGTGAGGTCTCCTGGCTAAAAAAGAGAACTAACAGTTGGATAAAAATCACTACGAGAATGTACAGTTTCAAAATTCTCATCCACATTGCTGATACCGCATCAGCTGACTCACCTGCAGAGTTGCATATTTTCCTCAATAATTATACTAAATGCATTTATTTTATTTCAGTCCTCACTTATTTCTCACAATGCAAAATTGTTTTATTACTTATAGTTTTCTATAACTACTCTTAATTTATAGATTTTTATTAGTGAATGTTGCAATTCAGGAAAAGCTATAAATAGCATGCATGCATAAACTAGTATTTTCCATGTGTCTTAAAACCAAAACAGTGTGTTGTAATGGAATATGAATCAGATAACCAGAGTAATTTTTTATTTGCACTCAATCAAATATTCCTAATTTTTAATAGCATCTAAAGTACATCTAGAAATGCTGATCTCTTTTTCTAGCAAAATATAATCATTTTTAACGTGGTATTGATCACTTATTTGCTTAAAGAATTTTTAGATAGTAAAGTTCTTCACATCCATCTGTTTGAGAAAATACTGATCTACTCTTACACATACTGGGAATTATCATGGTTTTGGTAGTGAAGCTTTAGAAAGGAAACATTCTCCTTTTCAGTGGTTGTTTTTGAGAAGAGTTTAGAAGCAACTGTTAGGTAGGGATAAGTAGGACAAGAGTTCTTCCTCAAAGTCAAACAAGAAGGAAATACCTGTGGTTACATCTGCAACAAAAGTCACATACTTAAGATTTTATTTGAAATAGAGTCTTTGAGGAAGAAAGACTTTAATCTAAATGGAGTGAAGTGGCTTTAAAAATGCCATAGCTGAGTTACTGTAACAAGTGGATTTAGTGACCCATACAGTAAATCAAGAAAAAAATGGTTTCCATGCACTGTTTTGCATTTTATGAAAATTAGCAACAAATGTATCACTAAAAACTAAAATGCAGCTTTCTAAAACAGATTAGAATGAAATAAAGTGCTATGAAGAAAGGTCACCATTACTATTCAATTAATAGGTCAGTGGACCGAATCATCTAGTCACTAAAGATGAAGGGGTTTTTCTATGTTACTGTTTTCTTTCTTACATCTCACTGATTGTTAACAACTATCAGGTTCTTTCTTTCTCCTTAGACACAGTAGTTCCATGCTTACAAAGGTTTAACAGCTAAACACACAGCTGTTTAGAAACAAGAAGCTAAGCTGTTAATAAATAATTTCTTAATACCTCCATTGCTTACCTACGGCCCCTTCTATGTTGGAAGTCATTTCCTTTGAGGAAAGTAAGTGGTGTTAGTATAAACTAAAATATGCCACTACCTCTAAGCTCACTTGCTGTTTGAACAAGGTGCCACCTTTACCAAAAGAAAAAACTTGAAAATTCACAATACTTCACCTTTTGGGGAGAATGCTTTGGGATGCATTAAACCACCAGCGGCATAGAGTATCTCAGTCAAAGTGAGACCAGAGTAGGAACTTACAACAGCAACAGCTTTCTCAGAAAATTGGTCTGGTTGATACAAAAATAGTGAATCACCCTTAGGATGTACAGTCTGTGCAGAAAGAGGTATGATTCAAATCAGATTAGATTTCTGACCTTTACAGTTACAGACTGTTTCTCACTCTGCTTTGGAAAACAGACAGATTCAATAAATGTTAAATAGTGTATGTGCTCCAGATAGAATCATTGTGTCCCAGTCTACTCTGGGTGGGCAATTTTTGTCTGGCAAGTTAAGTTTCTAAGCTTGGTAAGTGATTTACAGAAATAATTTGCATGGAGCCTGTGCTGTTAGGACATTTATCAGCCTACTATCAAAAGATAATAGGTAAAAATTTTCAGATATTCCATTTATATTAACTAATGTTAACTACCAAAGTAATACATATGTATAAAATTCTAGATTCTCTCATCAGTTTAAAACTTTCCTTGTGTGAACTTATTCAAAATAAGCCAATTTTCTCTGTAACCTCCACTGCTTTTAACAACAGAAACCCAAAGCAGCTCCCATACTGTTACCAGTAAATTCTGTTTACTCTGAAAATTACAATTTCTCAGCTGTAACTCAGCTGTAAGCCTCTGAATCTCACGAGCCATGCATGACAAAAACCTGACAAGCAATGAAATGTATGAATCAGACTTTTAAAAGCAGTGGTCTTCTCTGAGAAGGAGGTAAGACTTTATCAGATACTCACTACAGTCAAAGCTCAAAACCTCAGCTAACATAGGTATGACAAACCAATTACATAGAACTTCTTAAGACTGATTGTACTAAATACCACAGCCATGGCATGAAACTGGCCTTTTTTGTGGTTATGATGACTATCAGTGACACAAATGCTCAATTTCACTCTATGCATTTGAAAACTAAACAGCTGTTCAATTTCTGTCTCTATGAAGGCAGTATTAGAGCAGCATAAAGGTACCAAGACAGACATCTGTTCAACTGCACATACATCTATTTTGGAGATTTGCTAATTTTTGTGTTTCTAAATAAACCTTCATTTAAGGATGCCAAATACTTTAAAAAAAAAAAAATTGAACATAAAAAACTCTATAACGTATACAAGTACTACATGCATTTTTTAGAGAAAAACAGAAGCAAGAATAAGTGGTTTGCCCAGGCTCAAAAAATACATTAAAAGCAGAGCCCAGGTGAGCAGTGCATAGTCCTACTGCTCAAGCCAAGATGCCAGCCCCAGGGAAGTCTGTGGCTGCTTTCTGACTGCATCCCCAGGGAGAGAACTTCACACAAAATCATTTACTCCAACCACTAGAGAATACCCTGCCTCTATCTGCTCACTCCACAGTTTAATCCCAGAAAAAGTTACAAGACGATATTAAAGTACACCTGCTATATAAGAACATTTTGTAAACAGGAGGACACTAGGTTAACTAATCTTCCTTAAAACCTTAAAATTTGGTTCCTTAAAATTTTAGAAATATATAAAATTTATATAGTTCATTCAAACATACTTGTATAAATATATCAATATAGTTGAGGGAAAGTGAGGTTCCATCTTTCATTTGTGGAATACAAAAATTATAAACTAGGGTAGGTAGGCACAGATATTACAATAAAATATCAGTTCAAAATTGGAATTAGATAAACTTGACCTATTAGCAAACATATTTTAAATAAAGATTCAGTTTTGAATAGCAATCTTATACTAAAATAACCCCCACATAATCTGTGAATAAAACCAGTTAATTTCTTCATGACAAATGTCAGTCACATAATGAAGTGAAAAAAGCAGCTGACTAAATAAGCTTAACCTTTGTGATTGTAATCAAAAATACACATACTAGTATTAGGGTTTCCTGTTTTTTAAACCAGATGTTTATTTTGTGAGAAATAATGGATATCACATGGCACATTTAAACATTTAAATCAATGTTAGATACTAAACCAATTGTAACACAGGCCTAAGAAGTCCAGATTTTTTCATTCAGTTTTAGAAAGAAAGTAGGAGACTGCCTGAGTTGTTGGAATTTAGCTGTTCAAGCCTGTCACTTATGCCTCTTCAAAATAATTCCAATGGCATCGGCAATATTTTCATCAGTGCTGCTGAATTACTTTGTTCTTGACAAAGTCTCATGTTGCAAACCACAATTTAGATTTGGTTTAAAAGAATCCTCTAAGCCTGACGAACTAAAATTGTGTTTACCATATTTAAGGACATTTTACCAACTTCTTTCACTTCCTGGATGAAGTCTTATCAGGCTACCCTTAACACAATAAAAGCATGGTTGACGTCTATGTATGATACTTTGATTATAAAAGTATATTTATATATTTCAAAGTTGGATGGTGCTATTATATCTTAGAGTATTTAAATTCTTCAGCAAAAGCGCTGCAGCTTTTCTGACCAGTCCCTGTTTTGTGATATTTGTTAACACTTCTTCTTGTACTCCCATCAACTAGGTGTAATTGTGATTTATTAGTTTACTATATATTATTCAGCTATGCTACTAATTCAGGATTCACTTAAGGTTTGGGAGAAATCTGCACAACTTTATTCTACTCCTTCCTCTGACCTTAAAGTTGTACTTCTCTCAGGAAGAGCAGACAGGAAATATTCTGTGCTATAAAGATATTTTAAATCTTTTATTCAGCATGGCTAATATTACTGTTAACATCTTGGGTAGCATTAGCAGCTGATCAAACTGAAGAAAGAAATGCTTTGGGAGGGAACATCTACCTCTGAAGAAAACAGCTGAATTCAGACCAAAGATCTGGTTATTTCAAGTACCACCTTCTGCCATTTTCTGCTTCTCAGTATCAAGGGGCAACAATGCAACTGCACTTTGATCATTTGCTCTACAATCACACATCATCTTCTGGAGGCAAGTCACAGACCACAGATAGAAAATGACAAGCGTGCTCTGACATGAGCTACAAAAACACAGATCCAAAATAGCCATTAGCTGCATTTTGCTGGATGCTTTTTCATGCAAGAGAAAAAAGAGAAAACAAAAGAGTCACATGGTTTATGAGGCAATTTCTGAAACAGAGGCATTAAAAAAGCGAACAAGAAAAAATGCCTATGGCTTTTGATGGAAAAAAAATCACTTAAACTGATCTGGGAGTGGAAGGAATACATTTAAAGAAACGCAGCAGATGGAGAGCAGAATAACATCTTGAGTTAATTTATTTTTGAAGTACACAGTGAGTTTTAGGATATAATTGAATTAAAGAGTCAGAGAATGAAATAACCTTTTTCTTCTTCTGCATATTGTTCTCACAAAAACAAGCATAGCAAGTCGTCTGAGATTTTTACAAAAATCAGCCTAAATTTTTAAATATTTAACTTAATGGATCTAATATAAACCTGCCAGTTGATCAATGTGTCTAAATGTAGCAGCAAAATAGCCAGTCACCAGGTGCCTAGACTGCTTCATTATTTAGGCATCACCAGAATACAATGCTTGTCATGCAGGTATACCAGTTGCATGATTCAGCAACAGTTGCAAGTGAAATGTCTCTTCTGCTTTATAAGATACGTGCTTTAGCAGCTTTCCTCTTCAAAACACTAATAAATGCCTATGCTACAGTGGCCTTTAAGAGCTACAGTCTTCTGTGCCTAGACTGGTTTCAATATTAATTCCATGTTCTTAAAATTAATATGCATGTGTAAACAAAACAAGACATTTTCATCTCTGGACACACAAACAAAAATAATGTTTTATTAACCCAGTGGCTAACTTCCATTGCTTCAAGGAAAATGTCAAGACTATTAATTAAAGGAATTAATCCACCCTGACAGAGGTGTTTTCCTTTACTTATCATGCAGGTCAATGCACCAGATTATGATGCATACACATGCCCCACTGCCTCAAATCATTTATAGCTAAAGAAAAGCTTCTAGACAACATGTGAAAGTTGCATCATTGCAGATATAAAAAAATAAAACACTGCATCTCCTTTAATCAGCTTCAATGTTGTTGCTTTTCAAATTGATCTTTCAGTAAAAACGATAATCTTAGTGCTTTTTTTTGATCACTATTCCTACAAATCATATTCTTATCACTCATTCATATCCTTAGTGTGAAATTTTGTGGTGATAACTGAGAGGTACTCTATGTACAAGACAGCCTTTAGTGATCTGCTTGCATGTCCTTAGCATTCAAGACATTGTGGTCCCAGAACATCTTTTTCCCCTGTTTCTGAGCCCTTCTGTTCTATGAAACATCTTTCTTTAAGTAAGGCAATAAAAGAAAAGAAGGAAACATGTTGGAATTCCAACATTATGAAGTACAACATTAAACGGGGTTAAGACCTAAAAAACATCCAGTTCTGCTGTCTTAAGCACTCTGCAAACCCTGAATCATACTTAGTATCCATGAAGAACAAGTTACAGTTGTAAAGGTGCAGAAAAACTTATGAAAAATAACGATAATGCACAGGATACATCACTGATGTGAGAATGAACAACTTTTCATTAGTGCCACATTAGATTATGATTGGGTTTGGATACTAGCACACTAACAGAGGAGAGAAGGAAACTATCAGGCAAGTGTGGACTAAAGTTAAGATGACAACATCCAAGAGAAAGCTTTGCAAATAGCATCATGCTTTTTCTCCCCATTTTGTCAGCTTCAGACTCAGGCGAATGATGAAAAGATGCACAGAGCTGAATGAAGGAAAGACAAAATGGATAATCCTTAAATACCCAGACAAAAGCGAGAGTATCACTTCTACACTCTATGAATTATGGAAATGCTGGTAGGAGGGCCCACCCAGCCTGATTAGACAGATCTCAATAAAACCAAATTTTTATCACATTTGCTTTTATTCTGAATTTGACTTTTTGAGAGTAAGAGATATCCTCTAGGAATTTTGAATTAGCTTATTTAACATAACGCTTTGCTGAGGACTAGAACAACCCAGGTCTCGATGAAGTGTTTGACAAGGTTTGTCACAGTGTGGTCTGTAACATAAGCCTTTCAAAATATCTAGACAGCTGGCATTTGGACAATGAGCAACTAATATTTTATAATGGCATCTGTGTAACAGCTATATCTACTCTGTGATGGGTAGGAGATGAGGTACACTGAGATAATGTTTTAGTTAAGACACTGAATTATACTCAAGTTCTTCTATCTTTGATGAAAATTTACTGGGGGAAAAATTTAGAGCTGAGATATGCAAAGGTATGTCTGGAAGGACAGTTAAATTTTATTGAACTTAAATCAGAGATTTTAAAATCCATTAACAGATTTTATCCTTCTCTACAGTGGGAATAAAACCAAAAATCTATCCCAAAAGGCTCCTGTAAAACTGCTAATACCAATATCTTCACTAGCTCCTCTCAGTTTTTTCCCTTGGATTTTTAATCTAGACCCACTCAGGTCTAATCTACCTTACTGAAAGGGGGCTCTCCCAACCCCCATCCCACCATGCAGTTGGTATTATTTTTTTTTGCTTCTGATGAGAACCATTTCTGTTCCCCTGAGGTGATACACAATGACCGTCTGGGCCACTTCCCTCTCCCCAGTTCCATGAAACAGTACACAGTAAAATTTACAATTCAAAGGCTGAGTCAAGGGATTTGCTCAGAGATCATGTCCTGGCAACACTTTGCATACTTTTGTCTACTAGTAAGATTGAATTTCACTGTTTATTGAGAACAATGGGTGCAGTATAACTGTATATTCTTTTTGGTGGTGAAAATGATAATGATTTGTAAACTTATATACATAACTGATAATAGTTGTCACATGTTGTCCAAGTGAAACTTTTTTTCCTGTGCAAATCATAATTTTAATTTACTTAGAGATGATAGACAGTCCAGTAAAGTGGACTGTAGCAAGGGGATCTCATTAAATATTCCTCCCCAGAAGAGGAAAAAATAATTTTACTTCTGTCAGTTCGTTAATGTATTTGCATATTCAGCTATCAATTATAAGTGAATGATATGCTCCAAGCCAGATCATCCAAGAGAATAAAAAGCTGCATACAGCACTGGCATCCTAGAACTGAAACAAAACTGAATATGGAAAGGAAGCGTATCTCCCATCTCTGCCAGCTAGTGTTTGCTAACCTCTCTGAAAAGGCCTGGCTAAGAAGCCACTGAAGATTTCATTGTTTTGTAAGCCGTTACAGTGCACTAAGCTATGATTTGGCATCTTCAAGGGCAGAAAGTTACTGGAGCTAGGCTAGTTCTCTCACACACCCCTCTTTTTTTTTTTTTTGGAAGAGATATTTTGTGATATCAGGTGTGCAGTAGAATCTATCATAACCTATTCAGCATATCTTCTGATGACAGGTAACTTGTCACTACATGCTTCACTTTCCTTCCCTTGCTACAGCCTGGCAGCTTCTGCACACTTTTCATTGTGCAGGTGTTTTCTTTTGGCAGACTTGTTCAGATAATAGAGCAATCCAATCAAAACATCACTGGGAACCCTCGACAGAACATTTGCTGCTTTAGAAACATTTGCACTCACCATATGGCAAGGGCAGCTCAGGCTATGAAACTGTGATAATTTTGGCTTTTACTCAGTGAGGGCATCTGAGATTTATGATGGCCAAAATTCATTAAGTGTTGACAAAGCCATCCAAATGTTTAAAGCATTTCTGTAGGATAGTTCCAGAGTTGAGTAAAGGAGAGGCATTTGGTTTTCATTGCCATTTATACAAGGACATATCTATTTCAACAACCATTCTGTACATTACAACCACCAACCCATATTAAAGTGAAGCAGCAGCTTTCTAGAGCAATGGAACAAAATATTACAGCTTACAATACTTGTCATATTGTTTGAATATTTTTTTCAGCATTTTCAGTAATGTACTTATCAAAACACGAAAAAGAATGATTACATGATAGGCATGGATAATCACATTTTAAAGGCACTAGACTTTTTAAATATACCACACTGTAATTTGCTTTAAAAATAGAAGAGGCTAATTTGTTTACTGTAATTTTTAGGATCAGAAACTTTTCTATGTTCCCTGACATGGAAAATACGGATAAGCATCCATAAGATAAGTATCTTGCATCATTCAATGCCATTATTATAAGATCTCACCATAAATAATTGCAAAACATGCACTAGCATAAGTTATCAAGAACCAATTAAAAATCCTCACAGATTATTGCTTCTTAGTTTATCCACATACCAGACTTCACGGTAATAGCATTTTTACATGATCATGTTTAAATGGCATCAGCAATTTTTATTACCATTTGCTCTTCAGCCAAAGGAGATTCTGAAAAATACTTTTAGCCCTCTCCTATGGTTACCAGCTTACTCACTAGCCAGATGTTCAATATAATATATATATATATTTATTTTTTTTACTTCAGCAGAAAAGATTCTATTAACAGGAAGAAAGTGATCCCATATAATGACGGAAAACATAACATAAGGGCAAACACCCTTTATTTCTGGTTTATTGTTGGGAAAATAAAAATGAAAAAAAATAAGCAGCTGTTTGTGGTCATGCAAGAAGTGTAGCAGTAAATCATACACATCCCACACACAAGACAGTGTTTTGTCCCTTTCATGCTTTCTTCTCATTACTGTTTACTTTGTATTACAAAGTTAACAGACTATACATTAATCATTCCCTTTTACTTGTTGTGTTTTAAGATTTATATTATTCTGTTCACTGGTGTGTAAATCAAGCATTTCCTGTTGGTGCCTGCTTCACCTTCCTCAGCATTGGTTCCAACAATTAATTTGATGTCAGAAGACTAATGATCATGATGTCAGAAGACTAACCAAGCAGACCAGCATTTCTTTATTTAAATAGTATTTTGTGAGATCTCATTTATTTTAATAAGCAAAAGAGCAAATCCATGTTATCTACGCTCACGTTTCCTGAGAGATCCAAAGACTAAAGCTCACCTCCTTGGGAGTCTACTCCAAAAGAACTGAGACTATCTTTTCTTCCTCTACTGACTTGAGTAATATCTGAATGACTCAATTTCTGCCTAGCCCATCCCATACCATGTCAAGCGTTAGAAATAAGAAATGCCCTATTCCAAAAGCTTCTATAAACCGAAAGGAAAAGTGGATTGAACATATGAGGTCTTGGAGCATGGAGTGGAATTAACACCTGTTTTGTTTGATCTCCAAGCAACTCTATCAAGTTCTAATAAACAATAAGTGTTGGATGTCTGTCTTTCTTTAGCAGGCCGGCCGAACAGTGTATCTACAGCCTGGAACAGAAGCTAGTACTACTGGTATTTAAAACTTAACAATGATCTTTTTCCCATTGCCAAAGAAAAAGTCAAAATTACAGGCAACTAAAAAAAAACCCACTTCCTACCACTTGTGCTGGGCGCTCTGTCCATAAGGATGCTTCACCATTTTACCGTCCTCAAGTGCTACAGTTGTGCTAGATTATTCCAAAGTAGCACAGTGCCTAGTAACATCACTGAAAGGCTTTGGCCAATCGTACTGCACAAAGTATGATCCTGGAGGCTGGTAGTCCTGAAGCACCATAGTGGTGTGTTGTTCAGTGGTTGGTATTTACATGACAAAAGTCTAAAACTAGGAATCAGGGAAGGGAAAAGCTACAGTGATATACACTGCAGACTTTATTTTCATCAACTGCAGCACAGCTCCATAAAGCTGGGACAAAGGATTACAACATGTAGTAACCAACTTAGGCCATGGAGCTCTGTGTGAGCCAACCCTCTCAGCTCAAATGACACGTAGGATAAGATAGTGAAAGGTGGCTTGTTTCTATTCAAACTCACTCTTGGGCCAGAATCCTTATATAATCCTACTGTCTTCTTTCCTCGTATCAAAAAAAAAAAAAAAAGGTCTTCTAATGTTATCAGCATTTTATGAACTACAGAGTTTTCACTTGCCAGATAATTAAGTCTGGAAAAAAAACAACAAACAGACCGTAACACTGAAAAAGCCATATTCGATTTATATATCTACTGGGGAACATTTCATTATCTACAAAACCTATTACAAAACAGTACTTGCTAGTTCTAAAGAGTAATTTTAAAAAATTCTTCCTCTAGAAATTCTGCAATGCAAACAGGTCCGTAAGAGCTTTTTTGACTTTGCATGGGAAAAAAATTTACAGCAATGTATACAAGCAGAGTTTGAGAGATTAGTTTGTTATACAAAATCACTTGCTGTTTACTTTCAAATACACATCTATTCAAATGGTTGGAGACAAATATTTCTTAAAATATTGCTAAGTTACCTGAACAGATATAAACACTTCAGCAGCTGTAGATCAAGTTATCTATTCAAGATTTATTTAGATGTAACAGTATGAGAATACAAAAGTAATTTAAAAAAAGCCAAAGCAAAACATCCAGACTTTCAAATACGAAAAATACCACCCTTTAAAAGCAGCTACATGAAAGAGAGGGGATACGCTGTCTAGTCAAATAACTTTTCTTCTTCCACATTTTATATACAAGTAATCTTACGTTCTACTTGAAATATTGTGATCTTATTCTACTGTATATTGTGAAGAAATCTTTTGTGTAAAATGAGGTTTAAAAATACTCTGGTTTTACTAAATCAAATTTCCAAATGGAGAAAATCCCCAACACACCCATTTCCACAGGAAATCTCGTTCACATGCTAAGATAATTTTTCCAACTATTTGTTCCCATACTATTTTCCCAGAGTAGCTGGACTTATTCACAGCAGCCTTCATGTGTACTTTTGATTATTACTATTACCATTCGATATATTAGATCCATGCAATATTTAGACAGGTAGTGAAAGCAGTAAAAATTAAAATGATTCACTTTCTCATGACTTTTCTTTTAATTCTGTCAGAAGGGTTTCTTAAGGCTCATGTTTTATTGATAATTTAATGCTTGAAATACTCAGAATTCTACGTCAAATCATCTTCCAATGATCTTAAACATAGACAAACACATTTTAAAATTCTAAAGTGACTTCAGGTACCCAAGGCACCTAGTACCCTCGGTATAGACAATGTTATAATTGAATGTATATGTTCTTTTGGACTACTCTAGCAGTAAGATGAAGTATACGAATTAAGTGCTTTCTTAGGAGGACCATTAATTCCTCACAATGCTTTAAATGATGTACACTAAGAGAGTGCACTTCGAAGAAAGCACGGGCATGCATGACTCAGCAAAGATTAATGTCTACAGAGATGAAGGTTCTACGTTTTCCCCAGGGGAGGAATCATTTCATTACAGTCACAGCTCAAGTTATACGGTCCACATACTGGACATGAGTTCACTATTTAACATAAATTGGAAGGAAAGGCTATGCACAGAGTCAGCTTTAAACCCTTGAAATAAGGCAGAGAAAAATTTAAGCTCCTCCATAGCATTACACAGGTGCCCTGCCTGTATGAGATTCTTTCTCCAAACCATTTCTCCATTTGAAGGGCTTTTTGCTAGCTATTTATTTTAGAAAGGACATAAGTGTCTTGCTTTAGGTTCCTGAAGTTAGAGACTGTTAAAAAGTCAATGAGTGAACAGTCCCACAGTCTCTGCCATCAAAATCTACTTTTCAAGTTTAAGGATATTAATCTTTATCAATTTTGTTCACGTCCATTAACTGTATTCAAGTGGAAGAAAGCATTCCCACGGCTTACCTTCCTCCCTCTCCTTCATCTTCCTCTTATTAAAGAGGACATTCTTTTGTTCAGTCCTGCAAAGTGCAGAATTTTATGTAAACAGATGATTCTGTACCTTAGAGGAATCCACAACTACCTCCATGAATCATTTTAAAATGCAGATGATTCTACAAAGCCCCAGTCACTATGGTACTCTGGAGTCCAAGCAGTATTGAAATGAAATGGAAATCAGGTATTTTAACTTATTTGTAATCTCTGTTCATGAGTATTTGCAAGCTAATGTTATGGTGCTCTAGGTTCAACCTCCATAATTCTGTCTAAACATTAGGAAGCACTCCGGCATATAGATCAAGCCTTATTTATGCTGCTCTTGAAGGCAATGTATTTGCGCTGCTAAGGAACATGTAATGAAATGGAGTTGCCTAACAGATTAGGATCCTCTGGATCTATCTAGATCAAATTGACGTCTATCAGATCTATCTAAACACACATACCAGGTTCACTATGATGCATTCAAACCCTGTTGGACATAGCTGCACACAGAAATTTGAACAGTCATTCATATCAGAAACAACAAATGTTCACAGACTTATTTTGAAAATAAGCCTTTATTCCATTACTTAAAACAGATATCACAGGAAAATTGCAATACCAGAAGGAAGAATATGAAAGTCTCATTCAGATCTTCTGCAACGAGTTTGAAGTGCTTGTAATTGAAAGCTACAGCCATCAAAAGATATCTAAAAGCTTCACTTCAACCAAAATCACAGTTAGAGAAGGAAAAGGTATGCAGATAGAATAATTGCTATAAGGAGGTGATGGCAGACTGAAAGATAAACAAGTCATGACTTTCTCATAGAAGCCATCTTTTGAGTATATTTTATCAGGTTTGTTGTTTTTTACATTTTAGCATTACACTAGAAGCTTAGGGGCTTTCCAGCGGGGACATTTTAGAAGCAATTCCTGTCTGGTCATTAATGTTCTACAAAGGTAGACATAGCTTTGAGTTGCTGCTGTGTGGGTGTGTGTTCCCCCCCCGCCCCCTCATTAAGATATCCCTACTGGTCTCTGCCTAGATCTTGGTTAAATGCTAAGTGCTGTGTCTACAAGAACCAAAGTACGACATTACATGTATGCTCAGTTTCACACTGAAAGCGTTTGAAGAAAACATGACAGAAGTGGCAGGAGTAAAATAAATCTACTCATGGCACAGACAGCATGCTTTTCCAGTAGTATGATAATATTATGCAATTTCTTTGCTTTTATTAAAATTTTTCTCCAAAAAGATTCTGAAATATTTGTAGACCTTCTATTAACTATTCCATGCTCTTGAGACAGGCATCAGTTTAATACCCACATAGAAAATCTGACCTGAATTATTAAGCCCAGTTATTAAGACCTGGTTTCTTAAATGTAAACAAGTGCATACCTGCATACCCAATCTACTACTGCAAGAACAAAAGTGTTTAATCCAAAAGTTTTATTAATATGTACATAGAGATCTCAAAATAGAATGGATGCTTTGTGTGTTTATCTATACCATAGTGATATTCCTAATTCTGCAAGAAGAATCATCCAGAAGAAAGTGTCAAAACAGACATTTTCTGGGAGAAAGAAATGTCAATATTTGAGATGTAGATGATTGGGCCATGATGTTTATTTTTAATTAGAACTGAAAATTTGGCCTCCAACTGTTTACAGGAGATCAGTACACTTAAAAGAAGGAGTTTATTACAGTGCCAGAGCCATGTTGTCTCAGCTGCTTTTACACTGATTAGCTGTGCTGTCATGGGATGCCAGGTGTCTCTTGAATTGTGATTGCACTTTGCATGCACTTCTCCCACCCATCGGAAGTGAATTAAAACAAAAAGCCATTAATTTACTTACTATATCTATAAGTTCTCAGAGATGTGTATGTGGCTGACAAGGCAAAGAAAAAGTGTTATGAAATACTGTCAAGTTCTACTCCCCTGATCACATGGGTTGTCAAGTTACATATTGTCTTAATAACTATCATCATAACGGTAAAATGAATGGGGGCACTCCAAAGAAAGCCTAGAATGCAAGTCAAAATCTGGATACTGTTCTCAGTTCTTGGTCAGCACTCTTGGTCAAACCATCTGTGTGCGAGTTACAAAATACTCCTTTCCCCTCCCGCAATGGTCTATCTATTTGAATAGTAAGATACTTGCACCAGGACATACACCTGTTCCACATTCAGCCTAACTCAATTCTGAAAACTACCAAATAAAGATTGAATGCAGAATTTTTTCTGGAGTGGTAAGTCTTCAAGAGATGCCTGCAGTCAACTTTAGAATACGTTTGTACTTAGCTTCATTCCATGTTGTAACTTTTCAGGGAAGAAGCACTGAATTGCTTGCCTGAATCTTCAAATTAAGTAGGAATAGAAGTCTGGGAGTCTTCGTTATCAAAAAAAGTAGAGGGATTCACAAAATCCTTCCATATGGTTTGGTGTGATTTGAAGTCACAGCGTAGTTTTTTCCTGTAAAGAGAATTTCCAATAAATAAGCAGCTGAGGAGGGGCAACAGTGAAAGATGGTAGTTTCTGCCTTCTTGAAAACCAAAGGAATGTTTTTCTATCCTTTCTTCACCATCCAGGAATAAATTCCTCATCATAGTTTCTCTTCATTTATAGTAGTTCACAGTTATTTAAAAAAAAAAAAAAAAATCCTGATCCTTCTCTTAGGAGTCTTTTTAATGTTTCATTAACAACAATATGGTCTACAACTATAAACCCAATATGATGAAAATTAATAGTTGGAAAGATGTATTCATTTTCAAAGCTAAGCACATGTAATTCATTAACATGAAGGGGTTACCATAAGGGTCTGCTAGACTAAATTTTACGGTTAAAAGGCCTTTTTAAAAAAAAATTATCTTTGTACAGATCAAAAACGTCACTTGGTACATTGATGAGTTCATACTAATTGCCAGCAGCACAATCAATGTTCTTTTAGATCTATCGCTTTCTCCTTCTTTACTCCAGCTTGACAACTTGTTGGGTAGATCATCCACGTATAAACCTTCAGCTTTATACTGATACTTAGTTGGGCATACAAGCTGCTTTCCTTCATTGTGTTCCCCAACCCTCATCCCCACCTCCCCAACAGTCTACACTGGTTTTTATGCCTACAAATTAGACATAAGCAGGCTTCTAAAACTATCTTAGTTTTATGTAATTTCAGATTACAGTGTGTATCATCTAAATCTATCTTAAACTTCTTTGGGGTAAGTAACTATGCAAGAAAACAAAACTTTTAGGCATGATCCCCTTCAACCAGGAAACAATCTGAGCATCCAGATCACATTATACCTGACTCAATTACAGTAGATGGTGGCTTTGTTTTTCATGTGGAAGAGAAGTAAATGTGTTAAGCTTAATTGCATTAGAAAAAGTAAACTGTGAAGTTCCACTAAAAACCAGTTTAAAAAGCCAACTGTGGAAAGTTCTGAATTGGACTGCAATTTGAAACTATCATGTAGATGAGAAAAACTTGCTTTGGTAGAATTACTGCTAATAGTTACCTTTCTTTGTGCTAAACCTAGGACAACACCTAGGATTTTAGGCATTTCAACTCTTGTAACCCATGGGTCTTACTTAATTTGTCCCCAAACGTTTGATTCATGTGACAAACTATTTATCTTTTCATTACAAAGACGCATTAAGCCTTCAATATCAGCAACAAGAAAGTTAAAGAGTGTAAAATCTCAACAGTTCATGACATAATGAAGTAGGAAATACTATAAATATTAAGAGCAAATCAGACATGACTGCAGCTTAATTCTATGCTCCATTGCTATACCTATGCCCCTCCTCAGCTGCTATTCCTCTTTGAGATAAAGCATGTTCTATTAGTTTAGTATGGAGACACATACTCTGGCAAGAGTTTCAGCTAAATTTTTGCATTTATGAAAATGCAGAATGGGACACAAAATTACCATTATGTGTTCTTACAGTGATATGCTAGAGCTACTACAAATCCGTGTTTGAGGTATCTGCCTCTTATCCTAGCATAGAGAAATAGAGAAAACCAGCTATTTTTAACGCATGCATTTACTATTTCCCCCTAAATTTGAAACAGAGCTTCTGCTTCACATTTTACAGTAAATTTGATGCTAAAAGTTACACTGTTGCTCTCAAACGTCCAAGTACATATTCATGTTAGTCAAAATGCGAAGCTACCCAGGTTCTGTGATCTCATGAATTACCTTGCCTTGTCAATGTTTGTGAGGGTGAAGGGGCTTCCACGCAACAACTAGTTTTTGTTCATAAATATTCATAACATTATCTCCATGCATAAATACCAACCAAAAGAAAGCTGAACTAAAGATTTTTTCCCCCAACAAGTAAGATGTTACTGTAGTAAAAGTTAATAAAAAGAATACGGATATGACAAATCGAAGAACAGATTAGTCTTACTCTACCAAGTAATCATGGGACATTTTACACAGAAAAAAATACTGCCCTTTGAGATCTAGATGCATTACAGGATTTTTTTTTTTTTAAATTATAACATTGTTTTGATTTCTGTTGAAATTGTTTCTGTAGGCTTAGTGATCCTCCCAAGATCTCCACCATTTAATTCCTAGTAGAAAGACAGTTTATTTAGGTACAGAAGCCTGAGGATCTCATCCTCTTTTACATTTCAGGAATGCCAGAAAATGGAAAAGCCATGTAACTACGTTAATTTCACTAACTGAAGAACTATTCATGTTACTGTGCAATTAAATGAATGGCTTTTTAAGCTGCAGAAATATTACGGCCTGACTAGAAATGTCTGTAATTGTCACATTTATTGTTGCAGAGTGTCCTATCATCTTTTCCCCTTCAAATCTGATGGCAGTACCAGAAACTTACTCAAAGAGTTTGCAAAATTGTCAGTTATTCTGTGTTAATGGATTAGCCAGGTGAGATCAAATTATGAGATACCAGTTTAAAGTGCTGAAGCATTCCCTGAAGCAGCTTTCATTTACGATATTAAATGTCATCATTTTCATGCTTCATTAACTCTATGATTCAACAGGGAATAACTTCTTACACTGCACCAGGTTTCCATTTGTTGCGTCTTGATGAGATCTTGTTTACCTCAGAAATTAAACTTAAGTAATAATCTTATTTTATGAAGGAGTACTAAATATAGTAATAAAACCATAAATATTTTCCTCTTATGCCTCAAAAGTTGTATATTCCATTATTTATACTTTGCTCAGTCACACCTTTTTAATTAGCCAATTAAGCCATTTATTCAGCCAAGTCATTTTTGAACACTATAAAATGGAAAGAATTAATACTTCAGTAGTTCAAAACCAAAGATAAGGCAGACACTAGGGAAAATTTTCATTAAAATAAGATTAAATCATGCCCTACCTTCATAGTTTACTTATGCTGTTACAGTTAGCTGTGTTTGATTATTTAAATCTGAATTTTACCTGCATTAAAGTAAACACTAGATATTGATGACAGATAACTGCCTGTCCCTACCAACTCCTACTGCTGTCAAAATCTTTGAGTCTCAGACTTTTAAACATCCTTCAGAAATCAAATAATTTGAACACTATACCAATGAAATCTGGCTGAATAACTCTTCTGAAGCCTCTATTATGACTTCCAACTGCAGTTGACTATGCTGAGGACTACAATGTTATTGAAGTGACTTGCACATTTGCTGTTTCCTGGACTTTTAAGAATGGGATAGGAATTGTGCTTATCTAGATCCATTCCACCAGCCTTTTTCAGGGTAATTATAACAGGAGAATATTATGATAAAAAAAAATTCTGAAACTGTCATAGATATATGCTTACGTCCTTCTCCACGAGACTCCTGGAATATGAGTTTACATGGCTGAGAACTGTAAAGCTGGCATTAAATAATCCACAACAATTGCTCAGACTTCCAAGAAAGAAAAGTGGCTAGGTGAGAGTAATACTGACTTATTATTACATGCAGTAGTGTAACATTCTGCAAGCCCTGTTCAAAACTGAAATCCCAGTATGCTAGGTGTCATGTGTTCCTTCCTCACCTCACCTGTAAGAGAAATTAAATCATTAGACAAGCTGACCCCCTCAAGTGCAGAACACCCATGGGTCTCCCCAACAATGGGTTATCTCTCCCATGTCCCCTTCAAAGGAGTTGCAACCATTGGGGAAATTTATGCCATCCACTATAAAGTAAAGGTTTAGCCACCCAAACCAGAAACGTATTTTGCTGACTAGTCTCCTACACTCCTCCCATGGAAAAAGGAGGACAATGGAAAGACTCCCCCATAATAATTCAAAATACTCTGCCAAGACTACAAAGGAAACACAGGGACAGATTAACTGTATTCACCAACTTAACCTGGTGCCAAATGCTCTGCATTTACCACTTTATTATTTACTATTGTTTGACTGTTACTACTTTAAATGAAAACATGAGAAGTTAAAAATCTGAAGGACTTCTCCCTCCATTCTTCCTTCTGCTAAGCTCTAGAAGGAAGAACAAAAAGTCTTTCAGGTAGAGGAACTCCTCCTCTTAGTGACAGAGCTCTGGGAGGAGGTGAGTAAGTTGAGGAGTATCAGGGAGTTGTCTTTACAATAAATACTAAGAAATGATCATTTAATTTGCCTGATAAAACAGTAACTAATGACTTATTTTAAAAGTTCTGGCATAGCCTAACATATGGCATGGAATGACTGAAAGTGTTTTTAAACCCAGATGAGATGGTTGATAATTTAAAAAAGTAATTAACAACAGAAATGAAATCTCAAAGTGGGACTAGCCTAAGGATTATCAACCACCTGAGGTAAATCAGCAGGCATCAGCACCTATCATTTCTTAAATCATCTCCCAAGAAATGATCAGGACCTTAGACATTATTAATCTTCCAATTGATTAAGCAATGGAGATTCAACTTTCAGCCTTGTTACAAAAGTCATATCTTGCTGCAGTTTGAGAAGAACAGTGTTTTCTAATGTCAGGAAGCAAACAAATCTCCACAGGAACATATAATCCTGTATTGTACTGACTGCCCTATGCAGGCTGCACAGCATTTGCAACCAGGAACATTTTCATTGATTTCAGTATGTTCATAGTGTCAGGTCCTACCAAAAAGTAACTGTGACATACTCCCGAGGTTTCCCCAGCCAGTTGAAGACAAATATAAACCTTTCAAAACTTACTACTATTCTGTTCTTATTCTTACTATTTCAATTATGTAGCGAGGATGTTATAGTTTCTCAGAAAATGTAGGATTACTATGAATATTCTTGCTTTTTGTTAGCAACAACATGAACTTATCTACATCTACAAACTGTTGTCCTTTATTGGTTCGAGTCATGATTCCTTATTTAGGCAGACTTTCTAAACAAAGCTGATTCTGGCATCAAGATGACAGCAAACTTTATTAAGGGCATGCTGTAAGACAATTAAAACAAGAAAGGATAATGGTTCAATTGTCCAGCTGGTTAAAAAAGCTAGCATTTAAGAGATTTCAAAAAATACAGAATATAGAGTGCTCTGAGATAGTCCACTAGTAATATGGTTTTCAGAAGATTGTTTCAAAAAACAGCAAGGATGCACAAGTAGTATAGCAATGGTAGAAGTTCTGGTAGAACAAGAATTTCTGTAATCCTCTGAGGGCAAGGGCTGGTAAATTCAGAACAAGCAACTGCATTTTCCTGTTTCCTCCTGCACAATGTACCACCACCTTATTGCATATTGTCACAGGATGGCAGAATAAAGCCATGGCTGTCATAGAACTCTAAAAAAGTGAAAATACATTGAAAACAGACAAAGTACTCTTATTAATTCAAATCATATTAGAAGAGCTGTTACATCTGATGATTTATTCACCACGTCCTATCTGCTTGCAATTACAACCTCTTTTGTCCTTTGTTGAGCACCACCGAAGTCAGTCATCGCCAAATGAACCCCAAGTTCAGTTTGGAGATGCAATTCTTGTGTTTTTATGCATTTTGAGTATGATTGCACTAGACTTCACTAGGACAAAAGAAAGATGATCATCAGGAAAAAAGTAAATGGTCTATTTATGAAAACGAAAAAATGAGATAGCATTGTACTGATTGTATTTTAAAATATAATCCACACTTCAAACCTTATATTTATGTACTTCAGAAAAAGTAAATATATTTAGACAGGTGACTAGTAAATTAACAGTTCAATTTGTTTGGTTTTTTTTTTCTAATTTTTATTGAACAATTATCTTATGTGTGATACTGTTCTTGTGACTTTGAAGTTCAAATACATAGCCCAATATTTCACCGCATGCCACAAAACCTTTAGTGTTATTAGAAGTCAATATTAAGCTTGCCCCTCAGATCCTTCTGAGCCAGCCCTCTATCAGGCTCCTACCACTCAAACAGGGACCCCTTTACTATTTGGACACAATCGGGAGTGGGGCTGGGGGCATGCAGTAGTGACACGTGCTACTTCGTAAAGTGTACGAGGATCATAATTTATAAACTCAGCACATTCCTGCGTCAGAAGCACCTTGTTTTTTCAAGTAACTTTAAAAACATTCAGCTTATTCTAAAATAAGAAAAACGTAAATAAAAGCAGTTGTTTAACAAGAAAAGGAAAATATTATAAATACTTACAAAATACAATAAAAGTCTATGTATGGCATCCTTGCACTAACATGTCATTAAACATCCTCACTCCCACCCCTTTTCCTTCCCTATCCAATGTGCAGGATCAGAATTAGGATTGTGGGCTTTGGCCTTACTTTGTGCTACAGATGATATCTATTTAGGAGACTATGTAAAGCAACAAACCAACTAGAAAGCTGCTTTTAGAGACCTTCAAGATATTCACATAGGGACAGTGCAAAGAAGCACCCTTCTCAGCTCCTCTTGGGAGCACAGCAGTAATGTCAGTTCTGGAACTGAGCTTTCCCTTGAATTCCTCTGTCTAGGGCTCCTTGAGGGCTCCTTGCAGATTAAATCTTTCACCTTAAAACATTTTTTCTTTCCTCCTGCGACATAGTCTGCTCGCCCTCTTAATTAAATAGAGAGAGGGCTTTAGTTACAAAAAAGGTTTTGTAGGGTTGGCAATCTCCTCTTGGATTAAACTAGCAAATCCTTACTTTAAAGAAGGGTAAAACTCTCCTCCTTTTAATGGTTGCTTAGAACACTTTAGGGAGAATGCATGTTTCACTGGAACGTATATTCTCTATCACCTGGGGCATTAAAAATGATGCAAGCATCTCAAGTAATTATTATTAGTTCATTTTACCAGTAAAAACTAGGTGATATGAAAATGAATTAGGGGTAACTGATCCTCAGCTTCTGTTTTAGGCTTAGAATATCAGTGTGCTATTTTCTTCTAATAAACAACATGGACAATTAATTTTGTCACAGAGAGTAAATTTCAAGCAGAGAGTCGAACTAGAAAAGAGTACATTTATTTGCTACAGTAAGTATTAAGTGTAATAGTGTTTACACATTTGATTTATTTCAAGATAGCAGTAGCATGCATCAAAAGCTTTATCACTACCACTTAGATGTTTCCATTCCTTTTCAGGCTGGGCAAGTTTTTCAAACCTAGTTGAAAATATTCTTTGCTGGAAGGTCATTTCTTAAAGCTTCACCAAAAGGCTAATAAAAAAAATGCATGTCTGAAATTATATCTTAGTTCACAATCCTTTTAGGAAAAAACCCTAGAACTTCTAACTGAAAAGGATGCCTGCTGATGCAAAATCCTACTTAGTCCTAGAAACAGCATCTGTTTCACAACTGCTAGTAATCAGTAAGTGCTCATCCCTGCTTCAGACCAACAGAACAAGAGGTGGTGTCATGGAATGATCATAAAAGACAAGTTATATCAGTAACCTTACCACGAAGTGCTTAACATAAAGAATTCAATTTCATAAGATTTAAGTATTTTAACTATCTTTTATCATATTAAAAAGTTAGAAGACTTATTGGATAGCCTCTATTTTATGACCTATGCGTTTGCAATATAGCACAAAATATACAGCACACAACACTGAATATTCAAGGAATTCATCCATGTTGTATGAAAGCTGAATTACTGAGATGACAATTTCATGGTTGGCATTACATTTAATTCTGTGGTACTTAGGGCTGCATCTCAAAATGAGTTTCAGCTGAAAAGTCACTTGTTGAAAAAGGATGTGACACAGCCTCTTGATCTGAAATATGTTGCTAATAGATAATGAAAAGGCTAATAATGACTCATACTTTCATACTTTTAAATGCTGTCTTGCAAGACAGTGATACACACAAATACATTGGTAAGTGCAGAGCAAGGCAGCAGTTTTTGTCTAATAAGGGTTAGCATCACCATCAGTTTTATTTACAGAGATCAGAGCTTCTTATCAAGTGCTTAATAAAGCATCTCAGGCACATAGCTACAGTTTCTACATATGTATACTTGGCATTTCATATCTAGCCAGAGGGCAGTGCTAACAAGTGCTCATTTCTCACCTGCAATTGTTACTTCTTTGCATTTTTAACATTCCCAAAGAAACATTGGGTTAATATATGCCAATAATAAAATATAACCCTTACAAAGTGTGCTACTTTTATACATTCCTCTTCCAAAATTATTTTCTAACTAGCTAGACATTAAAGGCAAGCTTTTCGGAACACAGACCTTGTTAACCCCTGCAATAAATGCCAAGTTCCCTGCTTCAACCATCCATCAAATTACTCATCGTTAACGATGAATTTGTATGTGTCAGTTTGGAAAAAATGTTATAATTTGTATTTGAAGTTTTGGGTGCAGTTTAATGACTTGTAACAGTAAAAGGAGAGAGATGTCTGATTCTCTGAAGATCTTGGTTTAAATGCCTACTGCTAATGTCACTGCTAGGTATCAATATGTATACTTGGCTTGTGTTTCAATCCTCCAGTTCATAATGAACATCACTCTTCTTTCCTCCTAAACTTTCGTTTATTAATGACAAGCCCTTTAGGGTTGCAACTATTCCTGACCACATGTTTCTGGAATTTCACAAACATCTTTATCCCTGTTGGTGTATTTACAGCACAAATGAAAGTGAAGTCAGTGGGAAAGAGAAAAAAAAAACCCAAACAGCAAAACAAAAACCAGACAACCTTTCCCACGTTTAAAATACTCTGATAACTAGAGCCACAATCAAGAAAATGAGAAGAAACAGCTGCCCACTAGTTTACAGGGACATGACTTGAGTGTCACATACAGAACAATTGGAAGGCAGGTAGGATATACATATCCCAGGTCTAAGAAAAAAGTAACAGCAAGTGAAACAAAATAGAAAATTTGCAGTGAACCAATGATTATATTTCATACAATGCTCCTTGCGAAACATCCATCTGCAAGACAGTATTGCATTCAAGCACTTGCATAATTTCAGAAGTAAAGTAGTGGAGGGAGAGGGAAGAAGACATCACTGAAACACTTCCGAGAGGTAGGACTGTGGTTTTCCTCTGCTTTTCCAGGTAAATAAATTGCATAATCCTTAATCTCCTCTTCCTTGACTGAGTAATTAGTTTCAAAATGTCAGAAATCCCAGGAACACCACCAGAAATGAACAGGAATACTTATAAATGAGACCTAAGAAATGTAATTTTATAAATGAAGCTGAAATCACTATCTATACTACAGGTTTTCTGACACTTTTGGGGTTACAAAGAAAAAAGCCAGTTTTGACAGTAATTTCCCCCAGCTCTTGACCCTCAGCGTGGCTGAATTTTCATAAACAATAAAAGCAGAAGAACAATTCTGAAGCCCTACATCAGCAAGAGAGTATGATATTAGTGTTAAGTTATGATTTCATACATTCCCCTGAGAAGCTCCAGATATCAAATGCTTTTGGAGCAAAGCTACATTAGCTTGTGCATGGAAGAGTCAATCCATGTCAGGGTGATTTCTTTTCCATTTCCTAAGAAAACAGAACAATTTTCTGAAAAGTACCCCTTTCTAATGCTCTACAACAGCATGCAAGACTGGCAAAATTCTCCAAGCACTATGCCAACAGAAAGATCCTCACTGTTTCTCCAGAGTATCCTTCAGAGCTGAAGATGTCAAGAATATTTTATTTTTTTTTTGCAACTGCACACTGGCAAGAGGCAGGTTGATGACACTGACTTTGTCTCCTGCTGCTGTCCTCCCTGAAGAATGAAACAAAGATGAGCTTGTAGCCTGGGGATCATTGTTAGGGGGAAGAGAGGAAAGAACAAAAAAGGATCTGAAATTGATCTTCAAATGCCACTACCATGAAAGAAATGTGGCAAATGCTGGGGCTGACAAAGACTAGAAGACCCAGAAGTACTTTTCCTGTTACAATTCATTGTCTACAATACAAGTTACTAGTAAGGCCATTCAGTAAAAAGCCTACATATGCCTCCTTTGTAAATGGGAAGTCACTTTTCACAGAACTGTCTCAGTCTCTCAATTTGCAGACCAGGAATGAATGGTAAATATAATATTTTAAAAATTGTTTTAGGCAGAAACACGGTTCCATTTTAGTAATGCCATAAAGCTTGTATTTTACAGTCCACCTATTCACCCTACACTCACAGTCTGGAGAAGATTCTGTATTTCTTACAGTACAAATGACAAATCTATTTTAAATTTTGGCCATCTGCAAAGTCTCCATGGAAAGGCAGGAAATACGCTACTTGTTTCTAAAGCAAAGCCAGTACATTTGTCTTTGAAACTTGGTGTGTGTAGGTATGTTGTATATGTATTCCAAAACAGAAAAAATTCTGCAAGAGGCCACAAAAAAACCATCCAGATATCAGTTATTAATCACAGTACAAAATCTAACTATTAAAACTCACAATTATGTATCAATTAACATTTACGACATATGTTTTGTTTAAGTGTAAATACATTGCACAAATATCTTGGAATAAAAGAATCTGAAGTTAGAAGCAAAACCAGCCCATATCTATGAAACACTCAGGTAGTCTTTTTCATAGAATTACATTATATATATATACACATATATATAAAAAATATATTTTATATAAACCAAGGTGTTTTATCATATTTTATTTTAATTTTTAAATGTTTCAGAAGATTGATCTTTACTGGAATATCTTTGTTGCCTACAAAAAACAAGCACTCTTCCTTCAAGTAGAGTAACTCAATGAAAGGAGTGAGATTAATTCTGTTACAAGCTTATAATTAGTTTTTGTTTAGTTAATATGAATCCGAAGCTGGAGAATAAGTTAATTAGAACCATTTCCAAATAATGACAGGTCCCACACATTGCCTAGAATATAAATGTTACTGCTGCAAATAAAGATGTTGGACTTGAAAGCTGAACTCAAGAATTAGTGGTGGTGTTCTCCATGAAGAAAGTGGGTAATCTAAGTCTGATGCTTTCCAGCCAATAAAAAACACAGCAATTCCACTTTATAACTAGTTTCTAAAAATATAAGCTATCCTGGGACAAACCAGTACCATAAAAATAAAAAATTTCAATCAGTTTTTTGGACTGAACTGCATGCAAGTTAAATTCAGAAGAAACAAAATATTTTTGAGATCCAGGAGAGGGGCCTGGCTCACATTTCAATGAACGAAGATTCCCTAGCATACATATACTTTAATATATGAGCATAAGTCCTCAGTAAGCATGACGATTGCTTATGATTTCCTTCATCTCATGACTAAAACCACTTTACAAATACTATAAGGTTCCCTAAATCTACTAGAAAGTAAGCATCTTTTTAAGCCTCATTTCATAATAAGTACTTATGAAAGACAATATTTGGCTCATTAGTCATTCAGTAGTCTAACGGATTGAAGTGGCCAAGCTTAAGTTTTATAAAAGTAGGGGAAGACAACAGGGCATAAAATTCACAGAAGCCGAGATTCTCTTAAGAACCAAAGGAACTGCAAGCAAGTCAGTGGAAATGTTTGCACAATAAGGCACCACTCAATACCCATCAGCAGCAGAATCAGAGGCTTTGTCATTTAAAGACAGCAGAGGTTGTGACTGATAGACATCAGATCAGATGCTTAGAAAGTGTAACATTTGTTTCCTTCACCTCCTATATTGCAAATGTATTTTTAACCTTTAATAGACTACAGACCTTAGGATGATTTGTTTGTCTCTGGTATACCACACTGGGCTACAGTTCAAAGCAGTATTGAAATAAGAAAACAAATGCAGTAATACCCATGTCAAGCAAAAAGTAACTGAACCTCAGCCTGGTCAACACAACCAGTTTTCCTGAAGAGCAAGAGATCCCTTAGATCACCTGGACTGATAACATTATATATCTTATGACAAACAATCTTCTCTTTTAGAAACACATTTGTCTTCTGCATATTACAGCTAAATTTCTCAAATCGGCATGATAGACACTGTGTTACTGGCACAGAACAACTTCCAGATAAGAAAGATCAGGGCCTGGAGTTAAAGGCCACGAAAATCCCTAAAACCTGTCACAGTGTGTGAAGGATATCATATGAATTCTTATCATATATGAAAGTTCAGCCTAATTTCATGGTCCAGGAGGAAACAAAAGTATCAGGAGAAAAAGCAAACAAAAAGCCCAATAATAAAACCCAACAGCCTTTCCTTCACCAGTGGGGAACTTCCAAGGGACATTGTCTGCTGTGATAGCAAGAGATAGCCTCTCTAATGCCTGCATCCCAGATGAAAAGCATGAGCAAGACTGACGTATTCTGACTTCTGTCTTGTTACAGACAAGCAATATAGGAGCTGGAAAGTTTCAGTCAGCCAGAGAAGTTTATAAGCAACTAGGGAGTGAGAGAAAAGGAAAGGTGCATGATTTAATACCCTTGCCACAAATGTGGGAGGGAGATAACTGAAGGCTTTTCTATTATTTAAAGCTAAAGGTCTGACACACTTATTTCTCATTTACCATGGAATTATAAGTTTTAAAGACATGTTGCAGGATCATTTAACACTATTCCCTTACCTTAAGGCATCATGCTATCTGCATAATTTCTGAGAGCTGCTTATCTAGTTCTCCTTCACTGTTAGAAGCTACATCCAAGCAATTTATTCCAATGCTTCCCTACTTAAGCACTTTGAGAAGTTTTAAAATATCTAACCTTAATCTTCCTTACCATTTCATGAATTCATTATCTTTTATCTTATCACAGACATAGCAAAGGATTATTCCAGTCCCCTTTGCAACAGTGTTTTACATACTTAAGACTCTCTTCTTAAACAGAGTAACACAAAATAAATCATATTTTTCTTCTAAGCCATGTTTGATAGACCTATGATCATTCTTATTATCCCCTCTGAGCTTTCTCCAATTGTGCAGTGCGAAGCTCAGAACTGGACAGAAACCAGGATCTTGCTAGTACTCAGTAGAGAGGGATTACTTCAAAAGGCCTTACAGGCTGTAGGTTCCCTTATACAAGAATATAGTATTCACTTTTTTAAAGAACAGCAGGATTTCTCTGGGTTACAGCTCAGCTAGAGATTCACTATTGAGCTTTTTGGAATAGCTGCCACCTGAACGTTTGTCTGACATCCTACACTTGTGCAATTTTTTAATTCCTGCTTTAATATATTTCCTCCAAATTTTGCATCCTACTTTTTTTTTTCAGTAACTGCAATTTCAACATTTTCAATTTTCAAGTATACAGTCTTTCTTAGTTCAGTGACATTACATTTTACTCTGTACTCCATCACCTAGATCACTAGCAAAGCATGGAAGAATTATAATCATCAGAGAATTAAAAGTTGCATAAGTGGTCACACCTTAACGTTTACATATTCTAGGCCACAGTTCTGAATAGGCTCAATGACAACTCTAAGTTATCCAAATACCCATCTTTCTCTCTTTTGGTGATATTAAGCTGTTATGCATTATTAACTTTATCTTTCAGTGTTAGTTAAGATTGTCAGGTTAAGACCTTACATGCTGATAAAACCTAGTGTTTGGGTTTTTTGTTTTGTTTTATGGGGTTTTTTGGTGCTTTTTTGTTGTTGTTGTTGAGAGTGTCCATGGTCTCATTACACCATACTCTTCAGTGGCTTCAGTCTCAGCAACAGTGCAAGTATCCAGTTTTCATTCTGCCACTTCACCTTTTTGCAAATTAACAAGATTTTCTATGGAGAAATGTTCTGTGAACTATCTGTCCATGGATAACCTGTACCATAAAATAAGTACCTGTATCATAATTTAAAATTGTGTGACTTACTCTAATTTGCAAGTTTATCCTTGGTGAATAATTAAGTATTCCTAGATTAAAATACTCTTGAAAACTGTTCTTTTACTACTAGTGCTCAAGAGATCAATAATTGAGGAATAAGGTTTAAAATGAAAGCTTTTCCTTGATATTCAAACCTCAAGACACTGTCCATAATTCATTTGATCAATATGGAGCCATAGTTTATAATTTTAAGTAGGACACAAACACGTTAATATATGCACAACTTAACAAAAAATCACCCTTAAAACTAAAACCTGTTTTATCTTTGGAAAAAAAGATTATTTTCATGTAAAGTGATAAGCATGAGTAAGAATTAAAAAATTATCTATTTTGCTATTTCTAGATCTAAAATACATCGTTTTTTACTCTTTGGAGACATTCTGTATTTTAAAGTATAGTATACACAAGTGTCCATGTTGCAAAGCATCAGGCAAATTCAGTTGGAAACAGTAGCTCCCTGCAAAGGTTACATCTAAACACAGTGTGAAGGACAAGTATCAAACTCAGCGGCAGATTCAGCCCAGCTGTGAATGGGAGCAGGGGAGGGACATGTACAAGCAACCTGTTGCATGTCCAGGACCGCCTCATCACACCAGGAAAAGCAGGCAGCATTGAGGAATTGCAGTACTTTACATGGTTTGGTATTTTACTCCCTTCAGTTTCTCCTCTTCCCTTCTTGTTACATCTAGATTCAGTTTAAAGAGGTAAAAACCACTCCATAAAATCGATCACCAATATTGTTTCCCAGCATTTATATAGTCACTGTATTATACACAGTTTTACAAAGCTACTATGGTTTTCTCCAGTTAGTTAACTATTTCAGGCCTTTTAAAGGTTGATCCCAGGAGACAGATGAGGGGACCTCTTCCTTGATGATTTTAAATCAAATGCATGATTGCCTTTGTATCTCAGAGCCCTGAGTGCTTTTCTCAAGCCTATTTTATTTTCCTATAAATTTGTCCAATTCGTTAAGCCTATTTGGATGACCTTATCAGCCTGGTCATCCAGTCACTGAGTTTTGCTTTTTGTCCTGTATCAGCTTTACTGGATAGGACTGGGAAAGACATGCAAGACTTATCAGAAACAAAAGTAGTTTTCTTCCAAGCTTAATTCAATGAAAATAATGGAAAAGTTCTGAGTTGTCTGCAGTAGACCTGAAGACATCAGAAGCTGGCCAAAATGCCAACACAACACCATGATTTGAGTCACACATTCTGCACATTCTGAATGAACAAGGAACACAAACGAGAAATTCGAATGTCTGGGAAGTACACCTTAGGGATTTTTATTCTCTTGGTGCCTCACTTGGAACTAACTTTCAGATGGCTTAATCACACAGGAAGTTCAGCTATATTTTCACTGCATGCCACAAAAAGACTACTGAAATAAGATTCACTTCACATGAAGCTGTTCATAAATTTCCACTAAACTAGTTCAGTGAAAGACCTTATTAACTATGCAGTTAGCAAAACCTGTTATTCACAGAAAGCAGGAGACATAGGAAGTGCAAGGAGACTGAGGAAAAACCACTGACAACTCTGGTTCCTGCTGGTCTTCTTGCTTTGAAATACTGCACAATTAGAACCCAGCATATGAATCTCATATGGGCAAAATGCTCAGTACTGCTACAAATCACATGGAGTGGCAAGGTAAGTATCATATTCTTGTTATATATGGAATATACCTTTCAGATTACTTAAAATGCAGAATTTTAGGAAGACAGATTGCACATTTACTGGACACAACAGAACATATTCCTGTATGGGCAGACTTCATGCTAATTCTGTCCTAAGAAAGGGCTAAGGCAAGGGCTTAAGGGCTTAGGTAACTTCCTGATAGACATTACAAGAGAGCCTAGTCTGGCTAAGGTAATAATTTCAGTAGCGTTGAGCTAATTCAATTCCTGCTGGCTTTGCAGCTTAGCATGTCAAACCATTTGTACGCAGGTGTTTTCTGTCCCACAATGGTGGTCTGAATAGAAGTTGGATTGACATACATGACAAATCTTGCAACCTGCAGACTGCAGTGTATTTAGATTATTTAAAAAAAAAAAAACAAACAACAAAGTAAAATAAAAAGCTGCGAGAGCTGCAGACTGTCTCCTTTAACCACATCAAAGGAGACAGCAACCAGCTGTTCTAGCAAAGCGTACTGCTTGAAAAAAAACACCTCCTGGCTTTGCAGCCCCCTCCTCCTGCTGTTGAGTTGGCAATTAAATGTATGGACTGGTAAATGTAGTAAGAAATAGCAAAGGCTTCCAGCCTCTGGTAACAGACAGTTTGCTTTTTCTCCGCATCCTACCTCCATTCCCCAAGTTACAAGCATTCAGTAATACCAGTAGGAACTTTACTCCCACTGGGTTGTATAGAATACAGAACTAATTATTTTGAAAAATGTAATTTGCTCTGCTAATGTTGCAAAAAGATGTCATAGGTGAAGAAAAGAACACAACTTCTCTGCTGCAAGGAGAACTTAATGAACTCGATGCATCTATAATGGGACAACTCTTTAAAAAAGGCAAACAGGAAGCCAGAATGACTTTGAATAACTTTTGTACATTTTTCTGAATACTGTGAATAACCTCCATTCTTTAAGAACATGCATGCTTCTTCAACTGTAGAATAAGTTTCTTTATTGTCAGGTTTTGGGTGGCATTGCATGTCATGCTGGTAGCACAACCTGTAGCACTTGCAGCTATAATGCAGCAACATGAGGGAAAGGCCAAGATGTTTTAAGTTAGGACATGTTCTTTCATCACACTTCCTTTTCACTTCACTTCTTTACCTCTTAGACATACTCGTTGCTTGGGCCTCCACAGCAAGGACAATTTCCTCCAAGATCATTTCTTACTGCAAAATGGAGAAACTGACAAGACCAGCATGCAGAAAAAATTTTACTGTTAGGGGCTTCAAAGGCGAGTCACTTTTTTCCTCTTGCAAGACCTGTTGTAACTGGCAAGATCTATTCACTGTTTACCCCTGCCTCCTGAGAACGAGCACAGGATCTCTGCTCTTAATAGAACCAGAAACTGCTGCAGGTATAGTAGCACAATATACAATAATCTAACCACATAAGGGTCTTGAATTGGGATAAAGTATTACGCTGTTTCACTTCAGTCAAACACCATCCTGTACGGAAGTGTCTCAAACTCCCCATCCCTTCCCCACCAACCATGGAAGACACGCCCAGAACAAAACACTGAATGAGAGCTGATACATTTTAACAGGCTGGATGTGTACAGAAGGCTATTTGGTGTTGTCTTTTATTCCTTGACTCAGCCCCAAAATGTAATGAAAAAAGTGGGCACCAGTAAACTTATGTTATTGAATTAACACACTAACTATGCTTCATTACTCAAAAATGATGTGTGAAAGGCTTCTCAGTTATTTCCAATTGATGATAAAATAGTCTATAGAATTTATCTGACCTATTTCATATAGGTTTGTTAGATAATGCATCTCTAGGAAAAAAACCAAAACAAACGTCACACCTTCCTATAGTAGAAAATAAGTCTGAGTCACCCTACAGCTAGCTGTTACAAATTAAAGACAGTTTGTCTCATCAAATATCACATTTCCATTAAGTCACACACTTACACAGAAAGAGATCACATTATAATTCAAGACGTCATCCTTCATTCGTCTGACAGAGGATTATTTCATTTGAGCATCGTTTATGCTGTTGGGCTTTCAGTCTATTTATCCGCATCTACTGGATGCTGGAATGAGAAGTAGAGGTACCTGAAAAAACAATATGCTAGCAAGTCACTAATGAACAGAGCCTTAAAGACAATTCTCATTTACCCAATCTCCACCATTAAAAATACGATTTTATAGTTTATACCTAATACACCCGGAAGCGGAAAAAAATAAAATGGTAATAAATTACTTTGCACAAAATGTCAGATCATCAGGAAGGACCTGCAAGGTAATATATTAATAAAGTTAATAAATTTCCTGCCATGACATAAAGAGAATTATTAAAGTGATTCTAAGATCAGTGATGCTGAATGCCACTACTCTTTAAATCATTATGTTATACTCTGTTAAAATGGAAGCCTCACATGATGTGTTGAATATCTTGCTGACAAGTCTGACTAGGAAACTGCCAACACATTTTAAACAGGATATACAGTAATAAACTGTGATACTACTTGCTGACATATAACTTTCTATTTTAGTACTGCATGCATTTTAAAGTATTCAATACAACAATGCTGTAAAATGCCATTTCCTTTGTCACTTCTTTCCTGCTTTATGAATTTGAAGCATTGTAATGACACTCAAATTCTGCTGAATAAAAACCCACCACCTGTAAAATAAGTAGGTATTTATCCCCTGTAGTTGCCTATAAGCTTTTTAAATGCAGAAATCCTTAAGTAATTTCTCTGGGCTGTTCCTATACCTCTCCACAGGATGCTAATGCAACAGTAAAATTCCTTTGAGAGGATAGGTGAAAAAGTTATTGCTCCCGATCCTTGCTGTGAATATCTCCTTGAATACTCTGTCCAGCCAGTCTCTGATGGAGCTTTCATGTAGTAGTAAGCTGTGAATCCTGGGTGTCAAACAGATCTGCTTGTTACCTAAGATTGCCCTCCCTTCCCTCACCTTTCTGTCAGTTTCTGGGGAGGAGATCAGCTGTGGTTAGGTGGTTTCTATGCATTGCCTATGCATTTGGAAACAGAAGGCAAGAATTCTGGGGTCAAGGCATCCAGGGTAAGTTTAAAAAGATTTTGACAGCAACCAGGAAAGCGCTGATACATGACAAGTGCATACATAAGTCTATTACAGAGAGCTAGTGCAGATACATGGATTGATCTGTACATATAAAATAACTTTTTTTAAATGTCTGAGGTTTTTTGTTTGGTTTGGTTTTCTTCACTTTATAAGAAAAGAGCTCTGCAGCAGCCTGTTTCTGGCAGATTCCATGTTTTTCAAAGCAATGGCAAAAAAGTGCAGTTTCACAAACCAATTAGGATTGCTGTTAGAAACATAGGCCTCACCTTTCCCCTCAAGCTCACTGCTGGTCTCATTTTTCCAATCTCCTTGCTTGTGCAAAGGAGGTTCATAATACTATCCCTTGTACAGCTGCTTTTGGTCAAGACAAACAGCTCAAGCTTTGTTTATTTTACACAGCTAGCTTTCAGCCAGATCAAGGAGTGCTGGTGCTGACAGTAGAAGTGTGATCAGTAGAAGTGTGATTGACTGCCTCTTGTAACAGCATATTTAAGTCATTCATAAAACCACACCCAAATCTTTCCTTTCTCTCCTGCTTTTCATAAATAGCTCTCTCCTGAAGTGGTTCTTCATCACTTCAGAAATCCTTTGTTAGAAAACAAATTGGAGGCTGAGGTTTTCACTGCATTGTAGATCTACCCACCGCCCCCCCCCCCCAATATCCTGCTTCTTGCAGTTGATGACCCACTGAAGAGCTAACTGAAAGGCAGACATCTATCAGCCCACATTACTTTTAGGCCATTCTTGTTTATAAACTCTTCACAGAAATTTTGGGACTCCAAGGTATATCAAATATTCAGAAAGAGTCAACAGAATAATCTCACATTATCACCTGGCAAAGAGAAAACTGAATGTCTGTATAACATGCATAGAAGGGATGACAAGCTTCCATGGTACAAAACGGTGAAGACAGTAAAGAACCACGCTGAGGATAATATTTTCCAGTTTTCCACAAAGTACATATACTACCAGTATATCAGTTACACCAGCTCTCCTTCTCTATAATCTTGTAGTACAGTGAAGTTTTTACAACAGCTCTTTTTCTAGACTATTTGTTATAAAATTTTAGTTATAAATGCACCCATTAAGTGCTCGAGAAACAATGATAAACATTTAAAGACTGAACATGAACTCATGCTATATAAAAAACTCAAATTTGTATAGAAGTGGGGAAACATGTTTGATCAGTAGTTTAGAGAGGATGTACGTTGTCGGATATAGGTAGCTGAAAGCCGCAAGTTCTGATTTCAGTTCCTGCTCCTACTGAAGATGCTCAAAAGACCTATGGCCTGCACAAAGGAGGGGAGTCTGATTAATAGAGAGATTATCTCTGCAATACCATCTCCGTTGGTTAATCCTGAGTCTAGAGCTACTTTTCTCCAACTCTCAGTCTAGCACTCTGACATTTGAAACAGTCTTATGCAGCAGCTAAGGCAGTGAAACAGAATAGTAACAGAAAACAAATAAAAGACAAATGAAAACAAATGCTATGCGCCATTTTATAAAATCATTAGTTAACTTGCAACAAAAAAGACTCGCTGAAATGTTCAAGGCTGTGCCAATTAATTATGCGTTCTACAGTCTATGGCAAATTCATTACATTTTTTACCTTTTAAAGCAAAGTTTGCATGTGTAGCCCTAAGTGTCAATTTTTAAGTTAACTGCCAAGTTGAAATTTAGCATTATTACCAAACAAAAAACTTTCTAGCTTATTAGATTGGCTGGCCCTATAATATTTAATTAAGAAATGCTAGGAAGTGTTCCATAGCATTGGAATTCAATTATCTGTCCTTTTAATTGTTAAAACAGCCCTGCCCGGCATAGTTTTTGGCCTGGACTAACCAGCGCTCTCCCAAACTATTCCTGAGCACGATTCAGAAATCGGCAACTTTCAGAAACTACTCCCAAAAGCCAGTTTGGACACAGCAATTTTATTTTTAAAGGCTGAGAGTTTAACATTCTGGCATTAAGGCTAGCTGGTACAGTATGGCTGTATTCATGAGGTAGTCTTAGACACGTTTAACTTAGCAATATGAGCGCAAACACAGTACCCCAAGGCACAGCCAAAACAACACATCTCAAAGCACAAGTATCACAAAACTCAGATGCCAAAAGTTTGTTATCACTCAGATGACCAAAATCATTTATATCAACTAAGGATCAGGAATCTGACAAGTTTTCTAAGGTTAGTCATAGATGGATTAAGCAATTACGGCCAGAGGCCAGAACTGCCGACCTGTTCTACTGCACGAAGACAATCTCATTTTTAGATTTGTTCTTATTTTTCATCTGCAGCACATGAAAAAAATCAAAACTGTAAGTGCTTGGAAAATTCATATTTCATCCTACCTCGCAAAAAGGTGCCCCTTTACAACTGTATAAGATACATGTTGATTAATCCTAAAGAATGACAGCACAGTCATCTTAAGATAGATGATACAAGTAGACTGAATACAAGAAAGCCACTTTCCTAAACAACAAATTTAAAGGAACCTGACTGCTTAAGGACACCCTTGCATAAAGACTTTTTTAAAGAAGTTGAGAAATCTACCTAAACATTAAAAATCCCAGACTCTAAAGTGTCTTCAAATATTGCCTACCCCCATAATGCTGAGACTTTCAGAAAAAAAGGAGTGTGTAAGTAACATATGTCAAGCAACCTACAGATTAATAGTCTCTCCCCTTTTTGGAGTAATCTGGAGCTGTATTACTCCCTTTGTAGAGTAATACAGCTGACAATTCTTGAAAATAAGCCTCCTGAAAGTAGAACTAGGAAACAACTCTTTATTGGTTTCAGTGCTTTTTTAATGCTCCATTTAAAAAAGTATTTACACCTTTATCTAACTTCTTCCAATTGAAGCAGTGTAGTGTATTAACCAAGGTGTTTACTTATAACAGTCTTTTAAAGTAGCATTCCTCTCTTCCCACTGACTGAGAGGTAAAAACCAATTAAATTTCTTGATGCCAAAACAGTCATGATAAGAATTAATGTTATGTCCTTTTAGATACCTGCCTCCATCCTCTAACCCTGACTAACAACCATAGCTTAATGCACGTTTCCCTTCAGCAGACATGTTTTGCTCCACAGGTTCAAGTGAATATTTAGTAAGAAGAGTTTGGAGCAAGAATCACTGTAAGGGGAGGGAACCTACCAAGTAGAACAGGATGTATAGGAAAATACTATACATTTCATTTAAATGTTCGCAGAACTACTTGAGGAAGTTTCAGCAGCAAGAACGAGGAAACAGTTAATTCTTAGCTTATACTGAGTGTACCAGCATTCGCACGCACTGCCTCAAATAAGAGTACACTAAGCATCGGATTCTAATAATGAAGAAGGATTAATTTTCACCATGCTTTTCCCCTGTGTTATTATATACTTTTCTTAAGGACCTGTGCAAACTCCCTATGGGTTGCCCCTGCTTAATGATGCTATTAGCTCTGATTGAAGTACGCTGACCAGGTGCAAATGTTGCAAATTAATCTATGCATACAGGGACTTAATAAATATTACACAATGATAGGTTATTTAAAGGACTATCTAACTTTATTGCGCACTAAGTAGTATAAACTCAAGGGTGCAAAACAAGAAAAAGGACTAGAGAGGAGGAAGATGACTCTCTTATCAGTAGCAGTCACTTGCCTTATGAACCTGCCACAACAATACTATCATGGTTTGCAGGTGCAGAGCACAAGACCAACAATCCAGGAATAACAACATGAGAAAAATGAAAGAAAGATCCTGCCACAGAGGCCCTGGAAAACACTACCTCAACAGCTTCAGTGAAAGTCTGTAGTCCTCCTTAGTAAAGAGCCTCAGCCTTACTAATACCAAGGGACCTGCTATGTCTAACGTATTTTTTTGATATAAAAGAGGATTCCCCCCACCCCCCAAATAAACGGTGTGTCATTGCAGTTACCGCTGTGTAAGAATAGTCAGGCTTTTGCATTAAACATAGCTGGAAAGCTTTGCCAATATTGAGGAAGTACAAGTTTCCATAGGATAGCACATATGCTTCTTCCTAGAAATAAAATCACTGACGTCGAATGCATCTTGATAGCCATATGGGCTATATACAGGAAAAAGACTTACAAGTGCTTTCCTCTTCTGCTATTTTTAATGTGTTGGTTTGACTGCCTTTAAAGTGATGTGTTTCCCTCCACTTCAAGAGCCACTTTAAACAGATAAAAAGAACTCTCAAGAAAAAAACTAATTCAGTATTTTAAAAGGAAAAAATATTTTGACCCAAACTAAATCAAAGCAATGATGAAGGCAGCCAAAGCTGCAGATGAAATTGCCAAAGCCATATTTTCTGAAATGTTCAGTATTACTACCACGGCTTGTTTTCAGAAGAGTTCAACACTAGGGAAAAAAAAGAGAAACTGCAGCTTGCTAATTAGGCTGCAAAGTTGTGCAGCCAGTAGCATCACAACACTTTTCACAAACCAGTATTTACTGAAATAAGCAAACGGGAACTGAAGTCTTGAAGGAGTCACTCCATATGTAAATGACTTTTTTAAAAAGGTGGCTCAAATTTCTTTGTAAAAAATAAACTATTTCTGCATTTCTAACACTTATGCCACAAAATAAAAGGGGTTTTGGAGCTTTTGCAACAGCTCTAGAAGGTAACCACAATACTGTATTTAAGTCCGTCTCTTAAGTATTGAAAATACTGCTCCAGAAGCTCAAATGTTAAGCTCATTCAATTCCACCCGCAATGAATTACTTAGGCCAGAATCTAGAGCATCTCCAGTCATCTTCAATAAGCAGTTACAACTGAGAGAAGCATTCAAGTTTAATTATAGGATACTAAGTCCCAATATACTTTTGTCCAAGTTTCAACAGCTGAAAAGTGGCAAACTAAAAAAAAAAAAATCAATGCCTTCCCTTTAGTTTGTAGGCCTCTGCTGTGTAAGCCAGTCTTCCTAAGAGTTGCTTATACTCTGCATAGGCCCAGCAGACAGCAAAAACACATCATGCGGTCACATTAACACTTTTAGGAAAGAAACCATGTGTTCACCTAGCAAGAGGGAATGCAACCCAGATAGTTCAGGCTGCATTCCAGATTTAACAGTAAAAATTTTGGAGTTGTGAAAAATATCATAAAAGATGCATTCCAAAAAATTCTGTTCTGAAAGCTGTTCAGTCTAGCTATGCTTATGACAGAGTATTTGTGTTTGCTTTCAGTTGAGTTTCCAGTCAAATCTTCTGTGTCTGGTCTCGACACATTGTTGTTTCTGTATATAAGCAAGAATATTACCATTCAACCAGCAAAATCACTGCGAAATCCTCTCTGTTGAGGATATCAGCCCCTTAGTGAAGAAACATTAGATGACTAGCTGCCTACCCCAGAAAACAGTAAGCTGACCAAGAATACAGACTTGTTAAGCTACTGTAAGTACTAAATAAATATGTAAAAGCTGATTAACAAGCAGACAGAAAAATTTAGATACCTTATGCTAACGAGCACGCTACACAGTTTGTTTCAAGAGCACACAAAACATCACATAAAAAATATTTTCAATCATGACCCTGTGGAACAGTAAAATATTATCTGTTTAAAAAAGGCTAAGAGACACACACTGTGTTAAATAACAATTGTGTTCTTTCATTCTATAATGAAGTTTCTAGGCAGGGTTCTGTGCACTCTTCCTCATTAGAAATCACCTAAGTACAAACCAACTGGAAAATCACGAGCCTCCTCCCATTACGTAGAAGCATAACAGTTGTAAACTGTCACTTGCAAACAATACACACAACGTTGACTTTTTAAAAAGAAAAGTTACACCACTGGTGACTGACAACACAAGGATTCTTCCTGCCTCAGCACTTCCCTTGTTCCACACATTGCACCCCAAACAACTACACATGCATCTTCACGCTTTTCCTGCCTCAAGGGAAAAAAACAAAGCATAAACATCTTGAAGTGTAGGAAGCAAGTGAACAACAACACTTCTTTCTTTATAAAAAATATAATGGAAAACAACTACTATTAAACCATTCTATGACAATACAAACCACAGGCAGAAATAAGATCTTTTTACAAGGATGCTGTAGATGTGTAGGAACTAAGCATAGAGGTATTAGCATTTACTCACACAGTGAGGAAACATACACTGGAAGTACAAATACAACATGCATTACATACTTAAAGCACTATCACCTTTCACTTTTCATGTGCATGCACAATGCAGACATGATTGCACTAGTGTCAGATACAACCTAGGTTTCCTGATGTTACCCGCGTATAACGGGGTTTCGAGACAACAGCCATATTGAGCCATATTGAGGCTAGTCAGTACTCCACGTTAATGGAGTCCATCCCAACATGAGAACACACCCCGTGCATCTCCAGAAGAAGATCGAGTACAAAAAAAGGACACAGCTCTTATGCTATAGAACAGAGTTGTGATTTCAAACACATTTACTAAAGGAAATAGCTACAGCTATATGTAAGCTGCCTTCCCTGCTGTTTGGGCCCCTGCTTTATCTCCTTTTACCAAGGAGATTAATCTCAGCACACAGAAAGAGCTAAAAAAAAGATTTCACCAGTTATGCATACAAGCAGGGCCTAGACAGATACTAAAAAACATCTAAAAGCTTAATCCCATGTAGGCAACCAGATATGTTGAAAAAGCTAGTTTTTAGATATCTAAATCCCTTAACAAAAAACGTCTGTAAGCCAGTCAGTATGATCCACATACAACAACCATATCACTCTTTCCCTTAGAAATCCTAGCACATCTTTCATAGAATTTAATACAGAGGTCATCAGCTAACTGAAAGCACTGCACAGAGAAGTACTGGAAGAAAATAACTCACTTGTCCAGATATTTCTCCCATCTGCCTTCGCTTCTTCAAAGTTTTCAGGAATATGGTTGCATAGGTCATCAGACATTTCTTCAACATTCAGTACTTCAGTCACATTATCTGTAATAATATTGTGTTGTGTCAGAAACAACGTCAAACAAGTTTTCGTAACTGTCACACAGCTAAGTTCCAATCAAAGGGACTACAACTCTTAAATATGACAACTAAACATATTAGAAACAAGGTCCTACTTTATACAACCATTTCTTGCAAGATTAGGCTTTGCAGCAAGTTAAAGTTGGTAGTTCTTTAGAGGAAATTCAGACATCAGTTGTCTTGCCTTTCATGAGATCAGGTACACTCAACACAGGGGTATAAGTTCAACTGTGTACAAAAGTCTACTTTCCTTCACTAGATCCTATAGCTAAGATCTTTGATACCTTTGGCTATAAAGCACCTTATTTTCATCTGTTTTCTAGCAAAAGCCTTAATTTACACAGCTCTCAAGCAAGCAATTGTTTTCTTACTAAGAAATATGCTTTCTTCACCAGGAGAGCTATTTGGGCCACGTAATGACACTCAGGTTATTCGTCTGTGAGACTACAGACAGGTTTTAAGGCCTTTATAGCCAAATAATGAAATTCAGCTTGCTTTGCTGAACAATGGAAAAAAAAAAAAAACAAAAAACCCACAAAACAAACCCATCACAAACATGCATTGTCCTTCATTGTTTTCTGCAATAGAATCAAATTTTAAATTGAAAATAAAAATACAGGTTGGTTTATTAAGATAGCTAGACAATAAATATCATTGGACAAAAAAAATAAATACCACCAAACAAATACTAAAAAGGAAAAAAGTCATCAACTTTCTAGAGGAGGAAGGAATCCCAATTCCTCAACACAAATATTTCAAATTGGGCAAGAGTTCCAGATTCAAAAAAAAAAGGATAAAGAAAAGATGCACATCAAGCATTTGAATAATGCTGTAATGTTTTAATAATGGATACATTGTCATAACAAAACAATCTGAAGTGGTAGCTGAATACCAGGATTAATATTTTATTTTAAAAGTTAATGCTAGAGTTCAGTACTTTACAAAAATTTAGTCACCACATCCATTAGTTTGCTCTTTATTTGAGTGAACACTACTAAGGTAAAAATTATTCAGAATCATTATAATACCATTAATGATACCATTGCTTGCAGCTTTGGTGACTATGCTAACACTTTTATTAGGTCTCTGAGCACGTTCTGCTTTCCCAGAGGCCATAGCATGTTTTGACTTAGCCATCTCTTCCTGATTGATGAAAATTTGTATATATTTTATTACTTTTAATATAGATAATGTGTATCCAAATATGTATAGTCTGTGTTTCTTTGACTCAGGCCTTCAAATTTATAATCATAGTGACTTTTAAGGAAGTTTATAGTTCTTTAAGCAGGAGTCTTCACTCAAATACTGAATGACCAGATTTCATTTGCTTGAAATGAGAAAGCTGCATTTGCCTCAAGCTTCAGAAACATTCAGCTTCCAATATATCTCAGGCACATAGTCTTTCTTGTATCAAATTCTTTTCTTTGCAATTCACTGAAATATTTCTCTTTAACAATATCTTGTGTACTCACTTCCCCATTCCAAATACATCTCTTTCTGGGAGCTGAGACTCAATGTTTCCTTCTAATTCTGTCAGTCTTGCCATGGCTTTAGGAAGCACGAGAGTGATGAAACTTTGGGTGGCTAGAATGCTTGGAGTGAGGGTGCAGGAAAACAGGACGGATCCCCCACCATATAGACTGGCTGTGACATGGCATGAACTACTTTTCATTGATGCCAGGATTAATGGCTTTCAGGGCGTTTGGGCTGGATCAGTTCACAGCTACTTAGCCAAATCTAGTGTCTTTTTGTTGGTCTCTGCCAGTCCAAATCAGGATTCACAGACCATTGCTTTGATGGTATACAGGTGCTTGTATATTTAATACAAAGGTGACTAAATAGAATGGATTGATGACAGCTCTGATTTTCTTAATTGCTACTCATAATATCAGCCACCATTCATAATTATTTCAGCATTTACTATTACATAATCTGCTACAGTTTGTTAATGCCTTGGTTCTGGTCTTGTCTATCCAACAGCTTTCCCTGCATGATGAGTCAAATGCCATCACTTTGCTTCACTCCAGACTTAGCAGGAGTACACAGGGCCACAAAAGCATTAGCGTCTCCATGATGCTGGAGCTCAAGATGTGTAACAGAGGAGACGTGTAGATACATAATGCCTGATGTTATCTGGCACTTCTCAGTCTGGGTGGATGGGTGGGCGTGAGAAGGCACAGCATGGTAAGTGGAGAAGAGTTGTTATTGAATCAGCACTTTTAAGTTTCCAGCATCACTAAGAAGAACACAAGAATCCCATTTACCACAGCAGGTGCAGTAGTCAAAGAAATAGAATTTATTCTCCAAGGAATATCACAGTTTTATGCTATATAGTTTAAAACAGTGTAGCATGCATAGTGGTTTTCTTGGGTTTATTATGTTTGCATTCTGTAACCCTATTTGCGTAAAAATTGATTTCCCCATCTCCTTAGACAAGATCCACATTTCCTAGATGACATTTCAGTATTTTTCCTGAAATCAACATATTTTTTATGTGCATTCTTTTATTACTCATTACTACCTAAGTCTCACAGCAACATGGAAAGTCATTAGCTTTCCCCGTTATACTGAAGTGTTGCAGTGAGTTTTGACTCACTGATGTGAGTCAATGCAATGTGCATACAGTTTACCTAACAGATCTTCTGGAGAGTAAAGTGAAAACATTGGCCATAGGCTTCACTTTCAGGTAGGACAAGCTATGTTCCAATCTGATATTAGATTTTATGTAAACAAATTTATCTAAGTAATATCTAGTGAATGTATCCAGAAACCTGAATGCTGTCTTTGACAGCGACAAACTGGATTTTATTGTGTACTTTTGTTTTCATCACATTATGTAGCTTTAATTTCTTTCATATTTCATTATTTCTTTAATAATTTTCAACTTCTGCCAGAGAACCCACCAACAGTGTAATTATGCTTGTATATTTGGTTTACCGCGGTAGAGATTTTTAGGCAATATTCTGTTAAATTTGCTTCCATTACACTTACTAATTTGTGTGAAAGCTCCAGAATCATACATACACTCTTGACATGGCACCTCAGGAGAATGCCCTTCAGACTTCAGGGAATTTCTTAAGCTAAGACAGTAGGCTACAAAATTATACTTTGCCATTCTCTATTCATATAATTTAAAATTTATCTTTTTTTAATTTTGTATTTAATTCATGTAAAGTTGTTTGATCCTGAATTTGTGAAGCCACAGCTATTAACAATGAAAAATAAATAATGATTAGTAATGCATTCAGCAGTGTTAATCAATATATTTTCCTTTTTGTTCTCATTCTTTATTGTGTCATACATATTCTGCTACTTATCGATACAATATAATTTTGGTAGACATTAATATTTATGGTATGTAACTAGCTTTTGTCATGTAGAAACACATAAATACTAATGTGACTGCATCTCTGTTTCAACGTGCTGTGAATTTTTTTCAAGTATAATGTTATGAAATACATTTTTCACTTGAAACACTAGCTTCAGAGCTTAGAAGTGTGTTTTAATCCCTAAGCATTTATCATATCTTTTCATATTCATTCACAACTGTTAAAAAATCTCATTTATACAATAGCAAAAATGTTGTTCTCCTGCTTATGCATCTCTTCACCTGGATTTTTCACATCCGTAGATCACCTCCTGAGGCCACAGGCACAGAGCCTGTATGGATTGTCTGATCTAAATTTCATACCCTTTGAGGAGAGAAGACAATAAGCTAAAAAGCTCGGCCATGGTTAAAGCAGATTTTTCAGTGACTGCTGCATATAACATTTACAACACTGAACAATGCTTTTTTATGTCCTGACACAGAGTAAGATCACTGTCATATCCAGAGAATCTCTCCTCAGGGCATGGATTGTCTTCCACTTTTTGTTTGGCACAATGGTGCCTTGATCATTGAATGATTATTTAAGTATTACTGTGATACAAAGGACAAGATTGCTTGGGAGACACCTATGTTTTAGATAGGCACATTAATTTAGTTGGGGAAAAAGCCCCACAAGATTTCAAGCACAAAAACCTTTCTACAGTCCATCCTCAGAGAATAAACAACTAACAGGTAGAGTTTTGGGGTAGTAGCATTTTAAAGAACTTCATCCACTGTAAGGAAATTAACTGCACACATATATTTCATTACCTGGTGTCATCCGATCTTTCATTCGGATTGGGCAACCTTAAATCTACGTCATCTTTTCTTTTAGAAGGACTGTAATTCCACACCATATTCCCACAAATCAAGTGCAGATTTGTTATCATATGCTCCCTCATCTTCAGATGACAGTCTGATATATCGTATGAGCTTACACATTTCTATGCTGTATCTTTGCTGACAGACAGTTGATTTTTGGTCTTGTACATAGATTCAGCACTTGTGAGTCTAGAAGCCTAGCCTAATAAGGGTCCTCAAGGGAAGCACCTAGCTTTTTCACATTTCTGGGTGGGAATTTGTGCCAGAAACCTCTAATTGCTTAAGGAAATCCTTACCCATTTGAACATTTTTGCTACTGACAACACTTGGCAGAAGATAGTTTAGGGTACTGCCAAGGCACAGGCCTTTTGCAAAATTGCTGGCTATGCATCCTTAACTTGTGCTGAAATGAAAGCACAGTTCTCTTTGAAGTTACTGGCTCAGAAAGTTGCATCCCAGTTGGCATTCTTGTCAGTGGTCTCAGCAAACAGAACCACCTTCTCTCCTGAAGAGCTTTTTACTCTTGGTTAAAGCCCAAAAGGTAAGTACAGCTGCTGCCAGAGTTGAACTAGTTCAGTGGACAGATAAAGGGATTTCATTCTCCAGGTTTCCCAAAGCTGTCCCTTTTGAAATAGTAAATTCAATGAACAGAAAACAAAATGTATAAACCTTCCTAAGCTAACCCAATCATCATCCAGTTAAATCTAAGTACCATGTAGATGCATTCTGGGTATTTGACTTCACATATTTCATGGCTGGCTATAAGCTTTCTAGTTCTTTACATGACACAGTCTTTTTGCCCCTGGGATAAAATACTGCAAAGCTATACTTCCACATCTTCAAAGATCAGGGAATCTGACTATGTTACGCAGGACAGGCTCTTAGGCTAAAGGGTTTTTTGTCTAAAGGTTAATTACTGGGTTAATGTAGAAGGTTAATTGAAATTTGCTTACTTTGCCTAACAGGCTTAAGGCCTGCTTATATATTCTTATGGGAATAATAATAAACATATAACAAAACACTAACACGAGATGCTCTGCTGACCTAAGTGGTGCCCCAACTGGTGTTCAGCCCTCCTGTGGTAGCACACAGGCTCACGGGGCCAGCTAACATTGAGGCCAGTTTATGCTAATTACCCAACATAGGGGTATGCCTGCAGTACTCTGTATGTGACAATTTGGAGGCAAATAGGTATAGAAGTGTGTTTACAAATTTGCATGTCTTTTTGAACATCTCATAAATGTCTACCTGTTGTATCACTGACACTGATCCTGAAGGTGTAGTTCACTCATTAACAATTAATTACTTGTTGCTAATACATGCTTCAACCCTGATTTAGCTTAAATCAGGTGAACTGAGCAGTTTTAACCTGTGACAGTGGTAATACTGAGTTTTATGCCATGCATCATGCAACTCCTTGGAGATCAGCAGAGGTCTTGGACAACCTTTCTATCTCGGGAGAGGAAAATATTTAGTAAAGTTTTCTAAGTAACTGCTGGACTAATGAAGACACTTACGATGGACGGGTACAAAGAAGTGACACCTAGGGTACCTGGCAATGCTGGAACAAGAACAAGGGAGAGAAATCTCTGCAAAAGCCAACAATAAAATCTGGACCTCAGGGAAATGTTTGTATCACATGTCCATATAAAAAGAAGCAAGGATAAATTTTGACCTGGAATGCAATCACCAAGGCGTATTGTATGTGAGCAATGCACACAGGAATAACGAAATCCAAAGACATGAATACCATTATCATTCTGACAATGAGATCTCTCTCAAAAGTCATCATTTTTCTCAACTGCCAATTCTAAAAACAGACTCTAAGGAAGCTATGCAGGCATGTGTTTCACGAAAAAAGTCTGAAAAAGTGTCTTTTGTGTTAAGTTAACTATAATTTTTCCTGTTTATATGTCATATGCATAATAAAGCGTAACTGGCTAAACTGTGCTTTTTTGCCAAATGAAGCATCCATGATGTGCTGATACACACTGGTATTTTTAAGTTTATTCTCCTCCTGCCTGAAAAGGATAAAGAGCATTTAGGCCAGCCTGAGGAACTGATTTATATTGTCACAAGAACAATGTGTTTTATAATGTTCTCTGACTCTGCCTGTCTATTTATAATTCCTGGTCCAGCTCACTCCTAGGCAATCACCCTGTCACACTTTTTCTTCTCTTAATGTGCCCAAAATGATGACTTTGAGCTGTCCTTCTTTTTTCACTTCCACCTGGGAGATCAGAATTACACTACTTTCTAAGTAAATATATTTGAGTACTGTAAAACTAGGTACCATTCAAATTAATTTGCTTCACAGTTTGATCAGTGCCCTAGATGTTACAGGTTTCATAGCATTTTACGAGGTACAATTCATAGCATTGTACCAGCACTGTATGAGGTATATTCCACAGCTTTTTATCATAGCGTTTTATAAGATATATTTGATAGCATTTCATGTAGCCACTTTACCGGGTAGCACGAACGGCATTTTAGCAGTAAACTTTTAGGGCACATTTCAGGGCATACGGTTGCCTACAAATAGAAATACACAGAAACGGAAATAGAAAAGGTGAAGAACAATGTTAACTCTTACTATTCTGAAGAAAATAATTTCAAAACTCAACGTACTGTAGAGTGTATCTTTCATACAAGGAAATGTAACATGGGATTCCAGGCACAGAGTTCTGTTTGGTTCTTACATGATAGAGCTGCCTTCTCATAGGTGTCTTTCCAGTCCAGCAGTACTTGTAACATTAAATTCCTGCGTGCACTAAGGATAATTTTCTGACGTAGGTGACTGAGAAGTTGACAAGAGAAGATGCTCTGCTGCACCTGATACTTCAAACATGAAAGAACTGTCTGGGGATGTGAAGGTCAAGGACAGCCTTGACAGCAGTAACTGGGAGATGGTGGAGTTTAAGACCCCAAGAGAAGGGAACAAGACGAAAAGAAGGATCACAATCCTAGATTTCATGAGAGCAGACTCTGGCCTCTTCAGGGATCTGCTCAGAAATTTCATGGGATATGGTTATGAGAGAGAAGAGGGGTCCAAGAGAGCTGGCTGATTTTAGATTTAATGTATAAGCACATGTGACTTAAGAAAGTCACCCCTGCTGGAGAAAACATTTTCATGCTCAATGGCTTTTCACTGATTTTCCCTGGGAAGACACAAATTAATTTTAATTTCATTTTCATTCCTGTTCCAAAGCAAACCTTAAAATGAACAACTTTGTCATTTGACAAAAGATGAATATGTTCTCCTCCCCTTCAAAATTTCTCATTTAACAATATTGCATTTCAATAAGGAAAAAGCCCACTAAAGACAGAACTCTCTATAACAAAGATGACATATAACGTGCTGTAAAAAAAATGGTAATCATAAAATATCTTTCTTGCACCCAAATCGAAATTTAATGCAAATAAGAAGAAAAGTAGTAAAAGCTGATTACATTCTGATCCATTTCATATGAACGTATGTTTAAATATTACATTACATTCTACTTGCATCTTTTTTTCCAAGAAAGGTTCTTTCCTTCCTTTTTTATTCATGAACAGTAGAAAACATTAAACTCTACATTTCCCAGTCAACATAAAAGTAACATCTGGCTTATATGTATTATTACCCTTTCTTTGTCTTGTAATGTTGTTCACTTTGACTGAATAGTCAACAACTACAGAGGGAAAAAAAATCTAAACTCAATGTGGGGGTGCATGTACATTTGTAGAAGGCCTGATTCTGCAACTCCCCCCTTACAGAACAATGTTAATTGTGTAAGAAAGAACCTGTGGGCTCAGGTCTAAGAGAAGAAGGGAGAAAACAACATTGTAAACTGCCTAAATGAAAAATAAGAGCTGTAATTTTAGTTCTGTAGAGGTTACTGAAAGCGTTACAATAGTGGTGTCTTTTCATATGGAATCTTGGCTGCAATTACAGACTGACTACAGAGACACAGTAAGACCCATATTTTAGAAGTTGCAAGACAAGGAAATAATAACTAAATGAAAATGCACAAACGGAGGGAAGAAAGACAGACACTTTAAGCTACCATAATTACCAGAAGCTTTCTGTCACAACATAAAGATTTCAACAAATATATGGATAAAACTAAACTCTGGATGATGGACTTCTAGAAGAAATGCTTTGTCTGTTATGAATAACAGCAAATAGAAACAAAAGAACAGCAACACTCCAGGACCTCCAGAAAGGTCACACCTTGAAGGCTGTTAAATCTTGCTAACAAGAGAAGAATAAATTGTGCAGCTTTCTGGTTTTGCTCTTATATGTTACAAAGGATGGACTGTAGCATTTTTAGCACATAGACATTTTCTTAGTCTAGCCTGGAACACAAAAAAATAAGTTGAATAACCTGCCATGTTTTATACTTTTATTAGAGCAAATTAGTAACTACAAACAACTATCAAAACAAGCTGCTGATGAGCAGACAGCATTTCACCAGAATCAAAGGATAAAAATAAACTTCCTTTCGCATATATAAGCAATAGGACATGTACCGCAGCTGATATTTGGTCTTGCATAGAACAGTATTCATTAACAACACTTTAAGGGAATTAATAAAAATAATTTGTATTATTCATTCATCTCAAGCCCAGAAGACATTGGAATAATTTCATATATAAACAATACATTTAGCTAGTAAGAAAGCCTTGCAGACAATGAAAGATATATACTAATACCAGTAAAAACCTCAGCTCATACTCCAAACAGATACTGCCAAAGTGGGACACCATACGAACTGAACAAAATCTGAGCCAGAGTGATATTCTCTTTGTCTCTGTGGTAACTACCAGAGAACATATTTGTAAGGTGAAGATTCATGTAGCCTAATTTTTCCATGGTGTAGGGTCCCTGCAATGCAGGGAAGCTAACAGGAATTGTATATGCTTTGACATAGGCCAGGATATGCTTCTTGTTGTTGGACCCAAACTAGCCAAAAGTTTGAACGTCTCTGTCCAGATCTCTTCAAGAAGACTGAAAGAATTTCTAAATGCATAAAACTTGTTTTACTAAAATGGAAACTCAAATGATTTATTAAAAATGACTGGGTAAAACAGAATAGCCATAAATGGGAAGAATAGAAATGGAGAAAAGAGGGTTTATGAACAAATTTCCCCACCTTAAATTTTTGCTTCCAGAGTTAGTTTGAGTCAAGAGAATGGCTTTCTGATTTGTGATAAACTCTTCAGTTCTCATTGGTCCACAGAGATCTTCTCTTTCTGTCACTACACAGTCCTGAAAATGTGGCTGCTCCCTGCTCCTCCCTGCAATTTCTTGGTTTCCTATTATTTTGTATGCTCTTTTCTTCTGTTTCAGTCAACTAGCAACTTGAAAGCTTTACTCTCCTGAGCATGCTCAAATACATGCAAGGAAAGATAGAATTTTTTCCACTCTTTGTGACATGGTCAGAGTTAAGGAATATAATATACAAGGTGAGAATAAACACACAAAACAGGTATTACTCACCACACCTCTCAAACCAGTTACAATTGCCCATTAACAGCCCAGTGCTAATAGCCCAGAGTGTATCTCCAGCTTTTATAGAATTCATATATCCTTTTTTTTGCTTTCATCTTCACAGGTTCTCAGCAACTGATGTTACAGCTCCTCTTAGACATTTCTTCATTTAGGCAGACCAAAGATAGACCAGACATGATCCTAGATTTATCCCTTCTCTCTGTTTTTCTGCTTAGCTTTGATGAGGATATTCAAAGGATGTGCAGTACGCTTTGCTCTTAGCTTTCCAAGAGATGGAGTTACAAAGTCTCTTATTCTGTCTGATCCTCTTTATGGGCATATGATCTAAGAATAGATTATGAAACTGTTGTGAATATAATTTGTAGCATCTTATGAGTCTCACCTAGGACCTAACTGTTGTATTTAATTTCACTAGTATTTATAGTTTATGGCAACTATAAATGGAGCAATGGAATTTAAGTTGTAAACAAGCCATGAGCATGAAAAGCAATTTTTTTTTTTTTAAAGATCTTAATATACATAGCAGGATATCAGGGCTGGGCTTGTATGCCCAGTGGACTTAAGTCATTAATCTCCTGAGTGATGCTGTTAATCTTCAGCATAGAGAAAATAATGGGACTCCTTTGAAACAATGAACTGACCTGAAAGTTGGCGATTGACTGAACTCCAAGCCACCTTCACAAAGTAGAAGTATTTGACTGACGGTTACAGAAGCACTTCATGAGGAATTCTGGATGGTTCTGGAGATTTCTTCAGGAAACTCCTGCTGTGCCTAGTCCAACTTGTATGCCTAAGTATTGATTAACATCCTGTGCAGCGTGACCCAGAGATTCCCAGGCAGTTACCACTGGTCAACTGATCAAATTTTACATAGATAAGACACTTGCAAATAATCTACTTAAGATAATCAATAGCAATGGATTATGCATGTGCTGGAGTGTTCATATAAGACTGTGGATTAAAAGAACTGAGCAGAACAGCAGTTTGGAGAAACTCATCCAATCCAGCTGACAACACTTGTTCAAGAACACTTACAACAGGCCACTATCCAGACAACAACTGACCAAACCTCACTCTGTGCCTCGCAACAACTGACCAAACCTCACTCTGTGCCTCGGACTGGGAACTTCATTCCTTCAAGGGGTAGATAGTGGCAGAGGATCTGACTGCGGCAGATATTACTAGAAAGGAATTAAAGAATATTAGCAAAATTGATGGGTTTATGGAAAATAGATCTTTTGATACAAAATGGGTATTATATACTGTACTTAAGTTAACAGTTAAAAAAACAGTTAAAAAAAGACAGCTCTATGGATTTACGCTCCATGAAACTTTCTCGGAAACTTTCTCTCCATTCAAGATCTCCCTTTTCCCACTCTCATACCACACAACTGGGAATTCACATATTCCCATACTAGTGCTGTAACTTCTTTGTAGCATCTCACAAGTGCCTGTGATCTTACAAAGATTCAGGAAAAAAATGTAGCTCCAGTGTTGAAGGTATGAAGTATTTCCAGAGTCCTGCATTTAAGTATTATGATTCATACTGTGGCACTTGAATGTCATATAACCTGATGTGAATGAGAGGGAACAGCATGTTCACATGTAAGAATGTCAAACTACGGATAAAGAGAACTATGTTAAAACAATAAACCTCAACCTGTAAAATCAAGATAGCTGTGGCTTTGTCTTGATGAGCCTTGAAGCTCAGCCAGCCTATCCACAATGAGCATTACCCTCCCTGGGTAACTTGCCCTACTATGATACTGAAAATAATTTTCCTAATGTTCAGATGAAATAATCAAGTTGCAATTGGAGACATTTATTCTTTGCTGTATCATCTATCACTATCAAGAAGAGTTTAAAAATTTTCTCCATCTCCTCATGACACGAGATTAATATACATCTGCAATATTTCTATGTATTTGTAACTTTTGCTCCATAGCTATATGCCACACATACAGTGAGGGGTTTGTATTTTTGGATGGAGAATAGTATATAAAAATTAACTCTTAGCCTATCTACGAGCTTTACTATTTCTATATACATATACATAGGCATGCATGAATGAGACAAGATGTTGCAATCCAAAACTGGAAAAAACCCAAACCCTAACTATACACATATTTTCACCAATATTAAAATCTATAATTACATAAAAATTGTCACTGCTACATATATCTACTAGTGATCAGCACATGGGACAGCTGGCTGTTTTTTCAGAAGAAATACATCAACATGTTTTTCTCACTAATCTATTTTTAACCATCCTTATATTTTAAGCAGGCAACAGTATGAGAAAAAAATAAAGGAAATTGGGAGAAAGCTTGAAGCTAACTCAGAAACAAGCAAGGGATATTTTATTTCTTGCTTTTATGTACTGCTACATCCTTTTAATTTTCTCCTTATTGCTTTTATGTGCAACTTTTTCTTCTACATTTTCCTTTATACACTCCATAGCATGATGAAGCTGCTGAATACTGAAGCTTTTATATGCAGAAGGGAATGCAATGACCTCAAGTGAGGGATGTCAGTCTGGGCAGGTAGGCACTATTTAATATTTTCTACAAAAAACCCACAAAGATTCATACATCACGTGAATCTTATACATTAAAAAAAAAAAAAAAACCACAAAAAAAACCAAAAAAAACACCCTGGCTTCATTATCATCATTATTCTTAATCATCTTAATGTGATCACTTTTTCCTCACCATTTTTCAGCTTTCATGCAATTCTGTTAACACCAAAGACTGGAACACCTTGACTGAAACAGAAATATCCTTCTTCTTTCTAGCAGACAGTTACATTAATATGGTAAAACAGTGAAATGATTCCTCAGTGTTCCCAAGAAGCAATAGCTCTGTCAGTTAAAGACTATTAATGACAACTCATAATCTTGTGACACTGCCATAATTACTTCTGTCATCACTATGTCTTATTAGCAGCCACTTTTCCTATCTTTTTACTTCTCATTCCAGTTTCTGCAAGTGGCCAACGCGTTGAGACGTTAAGTTTTGGAAAAAGCATTTTATTATACTTCAAAGCAATTAATTCCTATATACTTGATTAGATACTGCTATATCTCAGATTTCTTTATGTTTTAGATTATACTTAAAATTTAAAATATAGATTTAAACCTCAAATATAGATTTAAATCTTCCTTTTAATAAATCATTGCACACTTGGCTGGGACATGAATGTGTTATATTAGGAAATTTGTTACTTATCTAGTACCAGTTATTAGGCTGATAATCTACAGCAGTAAGAAATTGTATAGATGGCAAAAAAGTAGTATTAGAAACAGTAATTCAAGCCTAATGAAGCAACATTAGCACTTTTATGTTACACTTTCTAATTAGGAAGTCTGTTAATGAAATTGGGACATTTACTTAATTGCTGTGAACAATTATTTTCAAATTAAGCCTGGCAATTAAATAGCATGATTAAACTCATAGTACAGGCTTTTTAGAAGAGATATGGTAAGTATCCTGCCTGCTGTATTATGCATGGTAGTCAAAACTGCAAGAATCTTCTGATTAGCCAATGTAAATCAAGAATAATGCCATTTCATTGAGAACTGGAATGAATATGCAAAGAGGGAAAAAAACCCACCTCTATTATGGAGGCCAAATAACAGCCAGAAAAACTGTTGTAAGAATGAATTATATTGGTGATATTTTCTCCTGTCTTCTTCTAAACAAGTGAGAGTCAAGGAGATGAATGCAAATTCACTGTATTAGATTGCATTCCATGTAACAGTGATCATGAAATAAAACGCATTTTCCAGCTGAAGCCACAGCTAATGCTGAAAGCCCTTTAAACTATTAGATCTCTCCTAACACCTCACATCAGGAATTTTACTATTGAATGTACTGAGATAATTGAGTGAACTGAACTAGTTTTATCAGCAGTAGTAAGACTGCAAGGTGATGGGTATGATTTCATAGGACATATATGTTTCCTTGAAACTATGACACTTATGACACCATTCATCAATGCAGAAGACTGAATCTGGCCTTGTGTCTCATACACAACCTGTTGTATGTTACTGCTTGATTTCAATAATAAAAAATGCCTTGAATCTTGGAAATGTTTTTTTTCAATGTTCAGCAAACTAGCTAAGTGACATATTCAAAATACATGATGATTGCAGTATTACAGTCAGAAGAAGAAATACCAATAGCAAGAAAACATAGGGTAGCACTCTCTTTTTTCAAGTAACATTTAGGTGCAACCTTTTTGTTTCATACTAACAGCACACAAAAAATACAGTAAATTTAAATAAGCATTCCATCCTTTTCATAAAAACCTTGTAAAGTGATTAAAAATAATCTACTTCAGAGCTTTTGTTTTCAGATAGAAATTGATCCTAGAAAAACGTTAAATCTCACTTTGATACAATAGTTCAGCGCGTGTTTGGCTATTATTCTTAACTACTTAAGGAAATACATAGAATTTAATGGAATCTAAACATTAAGCACATTCTTAAATGGTCTGATCAAGGACTTACAAAGTGAAGACTGCAAAATATCTAATGTGAAAGGACGTCTCTAAAACATTTTAAAAAATTAAATGAAAAAGTCCAAATAAATTTGGCCTATGACTTGAATTAATTTTTCCCGACTTAGAGTCTCTTTTAACACGTTAAGTTGTCTTGGGTTCAGATGTCACTCAGTATGAAATAAAACATGAAAGGCAGGAAATAAAAATAGGATAAAGATCAAAGTAAAGAAGAATTAACACACAATCTCTTTCACATTTAAAAAGGAAGCTACATATTAGTTATATTTTGCTTATTATTTGGAAGTGTCTGGTCAAAGACATAAGACATTCACTTTTGGAACTCCCGTGTTTCATTACAGCAATCACCCCAACCACCTATCAGTCTATTCAAAGTTTCTGTGCTTCCTTTAGAAACATAAGACTAACACTGGGAGATGGTTTTCTTTTTAATAATTAAATGAGAAGAAATATAGTCACTGTAGTACTGTATCATTTCATATATCATAAGAATTCACACAACATACTCCACAGTTGTTAGAGAAGTAAACACATTTTTCAGGTTTGAAATGAACATGGAAAAGGGAGTAACCTATGCTTAAGTGCTACGAAAAAAATGAAAAAGTTAATTATTGTTAGGATATAAAAAGTTTACACAGCTTAACATTCAAAATTGCCTGCCACCAAGGTAAACATCTTACATCAAAATCAGGATCTCTGCAAACACTTCTGTCATGTGAATTTATTTCACACATTTCCCCTTCCGACGGGTCGCTGTTTTTCCTCCCCCAGCCAACCACCAGAGCCCTGAGAGCCCCAGAGGGCCCTGCACACTCAGCCTGGGTTGGGGTCCGGGCTGGCACGGGCACCTCGGGGCCCGCGCCCCGCGCTCCCCCCTGCCTGGCCAGGTGCCGTCGTGGACCTGGGCCGTAGCTGCAGGGAGGGCACCACGCGAGACGGAGTGGGAACAGGCCTTGGCAGGGCCTCCCTCCCCGCTCAGCAGCCACCTCAGAGCCCCAGCCCTCGGCCCCAGTTCCGCTTTGGCCATGTGCCACCCTGACCTGACCAGCGCCCCCGCTCTAGCACTCGCCATGTCCCTCGGGGCCCTCCTGAGAGAAGTTACTTACTCAATGGTCATCATCCCCAGCCCCCAGGGACTGCCCTCTTGGAGCCAGCCCTGCAGTGCCCCAGTGCTCCAGACCTCCATACTCGCTTCACTGCTCTGGAGCTGCCCCTTGGGAGCTGCAGCGTCCATGGCTGCCTTCCTGGGCTGGCTCTGGCCCACAGCGAGGGGATGGCCCGAGCTGGCTTGTGCAGGAAAGCAGGGCGGCTGTCAGCTGTGGCAGTCACCCAGGAGGGACGCCTGCTAGAGCATCGAGAGAGCGTTCTCAAACCCGAATGAGCTCTCTACCACCTTCCCCACCACTCATAACGGTAGGCCCACTTAGGTAGGGGCTGCCCACCCTCCCCATCTGGAGATGTTCGTAATTCATCCTTATGCTCTGGAATTTTAAGAACAGAAAACGTACTGAATATTTTTCTTTAATATATACATCATAATATATATTTTCTAAACTCTGTATTATGATTGAAAAAAATACTAATTTATCTGTTTGAGAAACAAAAAAGGATAGTAATAAATTATCATAGTGGCTATCCAAGTCTCCACTAGCATGACTATGAGTCACTGTACATAATAGGTTGGCTCTTACACTCTTTCAGGCAGTAGATTTCAACCAGCAATACTCTGTCATTTTGCAGTCTCCATGTTCCCCCCCCCTCATTTGTATCTGCCACTATTTAGACACTCGTTCAAAAGAAAGGCTGTCAAGAACTCAGTTCAACAAAAGAATATAGTGGTAGCTACTAAGAAAATGTTCAAAATCCTGAATTTCACAGAAAAAGAAGTATTTTCAAATGCGATTCACTGTTTATATATGGTGTGAGACGCCTTGCATCTTATAAATTCTCAGAGTGCTGTGCTGAGCAAAAGTAGTGCAGCTTCCCTCTGAGAAGGTTTGTACAGCTTCCTTGCAATCACACCAGGGGAAAGCATTTGTTTAGTTCCGCTGTCAAATCTCCACAGTTCCTGGAATTCCTAACAGCTGCTGCCCCTTGGCTGCATCACAGCAATGGTACTAAACTCAAAGAAAACATCCACTAGAGTCACTATTTTTGCTGAGATTATTAATAGAAAAATTTACATCATGCCATTGTCTTTCCTTACGTCATATAGTCTCCTGCTGATGGATAATATATACTTACTAATTTTAAATGTAAGGAACTGGGGGGTGGGTAACAGTTAACCTTGAAATCACGTTGCATTTTGGAAACGCCTGTGAGCCTTGACAAAAAAGTAAATAATTGCAAATTTTTTCGTTCACCTTACGAGAAATTCTGAAGAGATTGTAACTTGTTTGTACTATTTACAAAACCCAAAATCATATGAAGAAAAAGTCCCTCTGACCAGCAGGTATGCACAATACATAGTGTGCTGCACTAAGGCACAAAAGTAATGGATAATGATAACTGAATAGGGTTTTCAAGCACTTATTGCTTGTGATCTTTTACATTAACTTAAAATACAAATTTGTCATAATTTTTTTATAACTCACGATTTTACAATTTGCTTAAAAGAAATAGCAATAAAATAACCAAGATATATTTTACCAAGTCATTATATATAAAACCTACAAGCTAAACTCCAAATTTGGAGGTAATTCTGCCAGATCCTCGCACTTGTAAGTGTCTGTGTAACATCAGTAGGACTCCCTGGGGCCCACTTCCACAGAATGTATTAGAGTATATCTGGATCTTTTCCATGTCTGGGCAAACTTTTGGTAGATTGCCTATGCTGCAAAGAGCTGCAAAAAAGCTTTTTGCCCTTTTCATCCACAAGCTTATTGGTAGGAATGTAAGTAGTTAGATAATACTTAAGGGACAAGTAAATATTGTCCAAAAATGTTTCAAATTCCTTTTGGGTTTGGCAGTTGCGTATTATTATAAAGATATTTCTCTAGTGTGCCTACATAAGCAATGAGCAGAGCATCAAATCAAATATGTTATTTTAAAATAATATTTTGATCTTAAATTCTGATTAACTAAACCTGATTTAGCACAATAGTAATCTCTGTTCCATATTCCTTCTGTAAATAGCAGGATTGTAGCAGAGACGAAGAGTGTTAATTTTAAGTTTTACTAACTATTTATTTTATATATATGCAACAAAAGCAAATTAAACAACAGCAAAACAGACCATATGCAGTAATTTTTAAAGGAATGTAATTCCTGGGAAGATGCAGGACTTGCCTTTGTTGCTGCAGCGGCACACTGCTGACTCATGTTCAGCTTGTGGTTCACCAGAACCCCCAGATCCCCTTCAGCAAGGCTGCTCCCCAGCCACACACATCCTCGCTTGTAGTGGGCTTTTTGCTTATTTCACCCCAGGTGCAGGACTTTGTATTTGTCTTTTTTAAACTTCATACTATTCTTGCGAGCTCACTCTTGAGCCTGCCCAGGTCTCTCTGTAAGATGGCTCACCCTTCTGATGTATTCAGCTCACCACCCAGCTTGGTATCATCAGCAAACTTGGTGAGGGTGCTTTCAATCCCATCATCCAGATCATTTACAAAGATGTTGAACAGCATGGGGCCCAGTATCCACCCCTGGGGGACCCCACCTGTGACACGTTCCAGCCTGAGTAAAAGCCACTGATTACCACCTTCTGGCCGTGACCCATTAGCCAGTTTCCTAACCACCTCACAGATCACCCATTCAATCTGTGTCTTTCCAGTTTGTCCAGTGAAGGAAACAGTGCTGAATGCTTTGCTGAAGTCCAGGTAAACAGGTTAAGTAAGGAGGTATTTTTACGTCTATGCAACATCAGTAAAGGTAATTCTGGCTATGATTTTGTTGCTTACTTTTCCAACTGAAGTGTCAGAAAACTGAGAAGGCAGCAGATAAGAGTTTAAACACACATTTTGTGGGTTGGCAAGAAAGCCTTTTCTTTTGTACAGGAGAGCACAATGTATGAAAACTCAGCACATGTAGCTTATTACAAAATGAAAACATATAAAAATTGAGAAGTAATTAGGTTACAGTGTCCAACTGCCTTCACAGAGAAAGATGTGCTGGACACCATAAGCCTCTGGAGTCTAGTAGCTAAAGGCAAAAGAAAAAAATCATCAAGAGAAATTAAAATCAGAATTAAGGCTGAATACATACTGTTCTATTTGTAGTTAAAGTTTGAAATTCAAGTAGTTTTTAAAAGACACTATATTATTTTCAAATGATCATGACTAAAGGAAATGGTCAGAAATCTATATTCTTTGCCTCTTGATGTCCCTAAATGAACGTAAAGTTTTTCTGATTTAGCTCTTTGGTAAATTAAGTTCTAGGTAAATGAAGGTCTGTTCTACATTTAACACACAGTTGTGTAGTTTATCAGTAAAGAAAAACACTTTCTTATCCAGCTCAAAGGTATTAGTCACATTTAGCTTTAGAATTTAGAGGGAGCGGATCACAGCTGCATTGAACAATCTTTTCTCTTTGGAACTAGGATGTCATGGCAACCCTGTGGTTGAGTTCAAAGGAGCTGCACTGCCACAGGAGGTCCTATTCACTAGTGAGACTCAAATAGGCACTCAAACGATAATTATCTGATCCTAGAAAGGCATTTGTTAAATATCCATAGCACTGAGATTGTCAAAACCTTGCAGATACCGTATTTGCAGAAGGGTTTTAGGATATATAAGAGGTAGAAGGTGAGTGTCAGCTTTGAAACGTGTCATCCAACAGGAAAACGTGTATGTTCTTATATCCATGAACTGCATTCTGCTCAGCCATCACAACCCCCTTTTTTTCATTTCCTTTCTGTGGTACCACCATTGCCTCTCCATCCTTTCTTATTGCTTCTCTTCTAGTATTAAGCTCTGAGCCTTTTTCCTATACTTAAAGCTGTATCACCTCCTCCTGATCCAGCACCCTATCTGCCCTATGCTACACCAGATGTTGAGCAATCTTTAGAGCAGTAGGCTCTGAAAACCTAGGCATTTCATATTCGCAGATTCTCTAAGGCAAGAGAAACAACAATACTTCGTCATTGCAGATGTCATGCTGTTCTGGTTTGTTACTGTATTAATTTTGTTATTGGAAAGACTGGAGGGAAGTGAAGAAGATCAGTATGCTGAATCGTTTCATAGCACAAGCAGGTGTAACAGAGTTGAGGTTGTAGAAATGAGGGAATAGGAATATTACTTAGTCCAAGCTTGTAGTGCATTTGTTCTTCTCCAAACACCTGTCATCTAAAGAATGTACAAAATAAACATTCTACAATGGAAAAAAACCCACCCACCCCCTCCCCCCAAATCCCAAACCCCAATAAATTATATTTTTGCAAAAGTAGAGGGGCATCACGAAAGATACACAGTGCTGCTGAGCCAGGGGTTTTTCCTTACTATGAGCCACAGTGGAAGAGCAAAACTACCAATTTGGGAACCAAAGGGGAAACCGGCCAGCTTGCAATGGATTGGTTGCTCTGGAACACTATGTTTTTAAAATGCCATTTATTGCTGATTGGCTCAATTTTCAAGTATTTTGAGCAGTGACTCCTTTCATGTTTTGTGATTTGCCCTTTCAGATGTGCCTGCTGTTTCTACATCGACAGCACTGCTGAACAGCTCATAGTAAATTTAGAAACCACATTGATAAGGGATTTACAGTTTTTAACAGCCTTCAAAAGTTATGCAGATATTAAAACCTTTCTATGATTAATAGATTAATATGACTAATATTGACATAACAGCCTTTCCAGAATGTGTTCATATAAAAAGCTTTACAAATACTTTACTGCAAAGAATTTATTGATGAGAGTGTAAAAAAACCCAAAAACCTTCCATTGACTTCATATATTAATTCACCACGTTACCAAACTGCAGTTGCCCTTTGGACTATGACTGCAAAATTTTCAGTTTACAATAAACAGATTTTTGTTCTAAGATACCTTCCTCTCCCCTTTCCCTTTTCTACCCCTCTTCTTCCAAATGGTATGGGGCTGAGGATATAGCAAGAAGGGGAAGAGGCAGGGTAAATACTTAAACACTAAGCATAGTTTCAAACATGTAGCAAATGAACAGCATTTTACCTTAACCAAAAGGATAGGACAGAGTATAGAGAGGACAGATATTGGTAGCTGATGTCATTGGTCACCATTATATGCATGTGACCTTAGGCTGTCAAGTAGAGAATGAAGAAATAAATTTCAAAACCCCAAATGCTACCTGTAAACTTTTCTAGAACCAAGTATCCCTTACAAGTGTAAGCACCGACATGTTTGCCATTCCCTTCGCCGTTCTATGTAAATGCCAAAGCGCAACAGTTAGACGTCTGGGTCATAGTACGTCAAATCTCTGTAATGTTCACAAGAAGTAAACATCTTCTGGCTGTTACTTACCTCCACTTGAAGGAATCATTAATCCAACTGTCTTTACAGTCACCTGCATCATACTGTCTGGCATGAAATAAAAGAGTTTTTCTGGCTTCTAGTCTAATTCTCCACAGTATATACACATGGGTAGATCATGTCAAGACATGTTCTAAGATCTCTGAAATTTTCAAAGGCAGTCTTTGGGTTCTCACACTTTATGTAGAAGTATCTAGTACCCCGTGTCAGCTCCCTGCAGCACATAAGACCAGCAGATGTGGTACTAATATAGTAACTCTAGAGCGGAGTCTATCATCTTGTTCTGTTTATAGCTTCATAAGCATTTCTCAAAACAGTTTTTAAAAAAACTTTACATGAATGAAGTGATGTATAGCTAAATATAATTAGAATGAAAGAATCATTTAGGTTGGAAAAGACGCTTAAGATAATCGAGTCCAACTGTTAACCTGACACTAACAAGTCCACTAATAAACCATGGCCTTAAGCATCACATCTACATGTCTTTTAAATACCTCCAGGGATGGTGACTCCACCACTTCCCTGGGCAGCCTGTTCCAGTGCTTGATAACTCTTTCAGTGAAGAATTTTTTTCCTAATATCCAATCTCCAATCCAAAACTCCCCTGGTGCAACTTGAGGCCGTTTCCTTTTGCCCTATCACTTGTTACTTGGGAGAAGGGACCGACCCTCACCTCACTACAACCTCCTTTCAGGTAGTTGTAGAGAGCGATAAGTTCTCCCCTCAGCCTCCTCTTCTCCAGACTAAACAACCCAAGTTCCCTCAGCTGCTCCTCATAAGATCTGTTCTCCAGACCCTTCACCAGCTTCGTTGTCCTTCTCTGGACATGCTCCAGCACCTCAAGGTCTCTCTTGCAGTAAGGGGCCCAAAACTGTAGACAGGATTCGAGGTGCGGCCTCACCAGTGCCGAGTACAGGGGCATGATCACCTCACTACTCCTGCTGCCCACACTATTGCTGATACAGGCCAGGATGCTGTTGGCCTTCTTGGCCACTTGGGCACACTGCTGGCTCACGTTCAGCTGGCTGTCAACCAGCACCCCCAGGTCCTTTTCTGCCGGGCAGCTTTCCAGCCACTCCTCCCTAAGCCTGTAGTGCTGCATGGGGTTGTTGTGACCCAAGTGCAGGACCATGTAAAATAAAGGGAACAGGGAAAAGTGGAAAGCTAAAGCATGAAGTCTTTAACGAGATGTAGAATAGGAATTCTCCTTTTCAGTACATAAAGAGAAGGACAGTAATTTGGAAGAGTGAGAGGTGTGTTTACAGACAGTCAAGTGTGTACTGAAGCTCTAGGTCTGGATATGAATCTATCGAATTTGTCCAAGCCTGTTGTATGGTATTTCAGCATTTCCCATTCAAAGCAGGAATTAAATTAACACTGTCAGAGTCTGAAAAGAGATTAACATAAAGTTTGATTCTAAACATGAACACAATTTTAAATGTCTATCCTTGCATTCTTTGTGAACTGATTCATTGAAAAATGTTACGAAATGAAAGCAAAATAGCTCCTTATAAATTCAGTTTAAAGACAGTGCTTAAATGAACAAAAGGAAAGATAATCAAAATGCATCTTCTGTCTCTTTTCTCTTTGTTGTCTGTTGTGCCAAATACTGCAGGTGCCACCAGAAAAACGTGGTGAAAAGAAGCATGCACTGCAATACTTTGCAATGCAGGGCCACTGCAGATGGAGATAACAGTTTTCTCTTGAAGTTAATGCTGTGCAGATACCTTTAAGTACAAAAAGAATCAGTTCTATATAAATTCAATTTGATGAGAATTCAATACAAAGAAGACTCAATATGAATGTTAGCTATATGGCACTGAGTTCCTCTTTAAAGAGAGAGGAAAAGAAAACCTGTCTATTTATTTTTTTTTACACTGGCTAAAAACAAGTCTTTGGATGGATTTACAGAATTCATGTCTGGGCTGATCCTAAAAGGATCAAAAGCAATGGCAAGAAAATGACAAAATAAGAAGAATGAAAGGCAGATACACATCAAACACTTTTCACTCAGGAAACATCAAGACCAGACATGTTGGCTGTCTTCCATTTAAGTATCTGTTTTCATCCTAAATTAATTTGATGCTCTCTTCCTATAATTAAATATTTTGTAAGTGGGATGCTAGATACACTTTGTCTCTGCAATAAAGTAGAGTAATTCCCCATCAATGGAAAGGTAAAATGGAATAAAGTGGAATGAAGCCGAGGCTTAGTCCTGAATTAAGGCCTAAATCTGTACAGCAGTGAGACACATTAATTTCATTTGTGTGTCTCTCTTTCTCTTTCCCAAATTTCCACTTAGCATTTATCTTTCTGATTTTATCTTAGGAAAAACAATATAGACAGTGGCTACTTCTATTAGCTTGAAACAGAGACATTCTGAGCTCAAAACTGACGAAAAAACCCTCATATTTCTAAACTTAGTTTTAATTTATAAACCAAACAGATTCTAATGAAATAAATTCTTAGTCTCTTCCAGATTTTGAATTTTCCATATTGCTTTACATATCCAGGTACTTCGCTCATGTCCTTAATGCAAAAGGCTCATTGCTGTTCCCATCTTCTGACACTTTGGAATCAGGAGTCCAGAGTAGTAAATAAAAATCCATACATCCTTAATCCATAGAATCATTTCCTCTTTTTTACCAGGACTGGCTAATGGCACAGAACTTCCATGGAAGAGCAGAGATTGCTAGAGAGTGAAACCAACTGAATGTATAGTTCTGCTTGTAATAGCCACATTTGGGAAATAAATGCTCCAAAAAGAAAAGAAAAGGAAAATCCTAATTTGGTGTAGTTATTAACCAGCACACAATGCATGAAACAGGGTATCGAGTGCCATGAATAATGAGATCTACTAAAAGAAAAAATAATTAACAATCAAAATACACAGCATTTAGAAAGTCAGACTAGAGAACAGAAGAACTCAGCCTGTAAACCAGATTTCAAAAGGAAGAAAGAAAGGGAAAAAAACCACATTCTAAATGGTACCAAGAAATGAGTCTGCATGTAGAGTTAAGCATGGAAGATAAAGGCAAGTTGATGCAGGTAGGGTCTTTACTATTTCACTGAAGAAGCAATAAGAAGTGAGTAAGATCGATGCTAGAAATAATCCTGAAAAACATATCTACAGCTGGTAAAGGCGTTTAATGAGTGATATAACCCTTAAGAGAATGAGATGCAGTTTTTCACTTGAAACTAAGAAGCTAAATGTGAAATAGACCAGTTAAAGCTGACTGACCTTCAAATAAAACTTCTGGAATGGTACAGCTTCCTTAATCAGAGAGAGACTCATAATATCATCTAACAGGAGTGACGGATCTGAGAGAGAGATCTAACAGAACAGTTAGATACAACAAGCAAACTTCCTCCAAAAAACAAGTGCAACTGATTCATTCAAGTTACTTTTAAGGGAGAGACTTAGCAGTAGAGACACCACAACATAAAGCTCAATGCACTCTTGAAAAATATCATGAGAATCTGGATAACTGCTCAGGCCTGTATAATCTCTATGCTATTCAGCTTCATTGCTGGCAAGTTTAACAATAGTTCAAATACATCTGCTCTACACTACTGCCTAAGCATTTTGTGGCTACTAGTATAAAGTTAAGGTCAAACTTAAAAAATATGGGAGGCAGGACGGATAGCCCAGTCAAGAACATAGAAAGAAGAACAAAACATAAAAGGAAGAATGCTCAGCAATGGAGCGAGACAATACAAAAAAAAAAAAAAAAAAAGGCACATACAGAGTAAATAGAAACTACACACCTACAGCAGAGGAAAGCACCTATGGTGGGACTCTAGCAGACACAGACATCTCCAGTATGCACACTATGCAATAAAAAAGCTTCCAACCATCCAGCCGCCGTATTTACAGTCATGCTATTGGATCAGTGACCCATTTCTCTTCAGCTGCACTGTAAAGTCAGCAGCTTTGTAATCCCAACAATATGAAGCTGTAACAGCCTGGAAGATTGTGACCAAAGGTTAGGAGATGTACAATAAAGCCTTTCCGTGGTGGGTGGATAAATTCAGACTGTCAGTAAAAAACTCACAGAACAAGACATGTTATTGTATTGAGTTTATAACAGCTGACACATAGAGGAAGAGGAAGGATATCACTGTAGTTTCTGTTCAGCTTTCTGACAGAATATAGAGAGAATATACCCTCTCAGTAAATTCACACAGAGGGCAAGCTGCATTGTGTACATCAACAAAAATGCAAAGGTAAAGCCAGTGAAGAGAAATTAGTAGGTCTGTAAGGAAGAAGCATGTTTCATCCCTTGAGACTAGCACAGAACTCAACAGCATGACAACCTTTAAGTAAACTGAGAATCTACACTGAGACATACTTCCTGATTTAGCCATGGCAACATCATTGACAGTGCTTGTGACACTAAATGTGTTCTGACATTTTACATGTGATGTATCAATTTGCCTTATGTCTTCTTAGTAGGTATTACAGGACATGAATACACTTGTAAAGTCATTCTAAGAAAACACAGGAATCTCAGACAGTCAAGACTATAGCCAATGATCTTATCCTGTAATAGAAAGAGAAAGAAATATCAAAGAAAAGGCAATCCAGGACTATGGGCAATCATAAAATATCCACACTGCAACCACTCTTTAACGGCTGCCAGCATTTGAACACCATCCTAGAAGACAGGCTGAAACTGATATAAGAACACAAAAGCAAGAATGTCAAACCAAAGGGACATCTAGACTATTTTTCTTTTTCTTTCATTTTTTCCTCCTTCTTTAATTCTGTAAAGATAACATTTGGAAAACCTGTGTGATGCTTTATTACAGACATAAGGGAGTGACAATCCAAGGAAAGGGAGTTTCAGTCTGTCCATAACTTGCAGCGTTTGCAGTTCGCTGCCTGAAATAATGAGGAGTTGAACATGCTCCTCACACATCGTTATTGCATAGGCTGGAGCTCTGCCTAACATTCAGGCTGGATGCCTAGAGAAGCAACTAATGAAAGACTTACATGCTTAATTATTGGTATATAAATGAATTACTACTGTTCTCAAACAGATTTTTTGGCCTGCAACAATGTATAGGTGAGGGACACCCCTGCAAAGGTGGTATCTCTGCATTTGTTAGGCCTCAATGGATGTCAGTGGGTTATTCAATCAGCCTTTGGACTGAAGTGAACTTTTATGATTTTTACAGTCTTAACATATATACATTCTGTAAAGAGCCCAAAAGGGACATCTGCTGACTTCAGAGAGATTCCAGCCAGAGAAACTGAGAACCACTAAAGAAAGGCTAAGTAAAAAAGGTTTGAAGGGAGTCCATTCACTGAGGGAAACAGCCAACTATTTTCCTGGATTGTTTATGTATATATTTGAATCCTTTTATCCCTTCAAATAGCAAACACTCAAAGTGCAATGGAAGAATACTTATACACAGTAGAAAAAAAAACTCTTAAAGAGGCACTCTTACTGGTACTGTGTGCTAATAAAACAGCCAGAGTTAAAAGGTATTGTCTTAAAGTATTAAAATCTGGGCAACTGTGCATTTGTGAAACTTCCCTTATCTGCCTTGAATACTTTCACAAAGCTGTTTTAAGTACTTGCAGCAAGTCTATGTAGTAGTAGGGAACTAAATTAGAGTTTCTTAGATGCAAGCTAGTTTTTTAACCACCAGCTCTTATTCTGAATGGGTAGAATTATAAGCAGGTATAATTGGGATAAAACTTATAAAAAATTCTTCAGAGAATCTAATATCCATAACACAAATCCGCTCAGTCTTAATGATACCTTTTCTTTAAACAATATTTTCAAATCTCCTCTGTGGTAAAGATATTATGGAGATACTTCCACAGACTTTAAAGTATGATTTACAGGGGATGGGCTGAAGGGAAGATAAAGGCATTAATAATAACATCTTTACCTTCAAACTGAACGGCACCAAAACTTTTGCCCCTCCCATAGTATTGTAACTGAGATAAAACATCTTCAGGGTTTACGGTCATAAAAAATATATTATGACTGTGGCTGTTGTAGATAGTTTGATAAGTCCTGGCAAACTAAAAATGACAGAAATATCGGTTCTCTATTAACTAGTAAGTAGAGATCCAGAAACTCCACCGAATCTAAAAATGATGGATGCGCATAACATTTAGCAACTAAGGTATGTGACCTTTACTGAATAATGACCTGTATAATAAAATAGTTGCTGAACTGGATCATGGAATGAGGTGGTTTGTAATAAAGATCATGTTATTGCAACGTTATACTTTGGGGGCAGGAAGCAGATAGGTCAAAACTGTGATGTTATTTAACTCACATTGCCTATTTAATCAATATATTCCTTAATAACCATAAAGATTACACTTACATCAGACTAATAGTGAATGGTTTTCTTTGTTTAAAGTAAGCTGTTTCTGTGAAAATCAAGTGCTAGAATAAATGAATATAACAATGACAATATTCTCAGGAATCATAGGGTACTTTTTATCCCCTTCCTGGTTTTTCCCTTGATGCTCTGCAACTTTCCATGCTTAGAATAAAAATAAAAAATATTTGGCCTGACTGCTTAAAGTGACAGCCCTTATCAACTGATACTAGTCTGTCACAGTAGTTACACAACATGGTAGAGAGCAGATCTTGTCATTCTGAGTGACAGAATCAAGAAAGTCATTGGAATATTTCCACTACCGATTTCTGAGCTACTGAGATCTAAAAATCCTAGTGCTTGCTACTCATGAGCATGTTGACAGCAAAGCACTAGGCAGCACATTTCAAAAAGTTCTTCTAACACAAATAAATACATAATATAAGCAAATAAACCTCTAGATATCAATGAATTAGCTAAGCCACATTATTTACACTCATCCACTCTTACACTTGACTACACATTTGAGAATGATTTGAGCCCAAATTACAGCTTTTTATTGTTTATTTTTCAAAGAAAGAAAAGAAATGGAGACGCCATTAAGGGCCTAATCCCATCCCGTCTCATATGTAAATACAATGTATACTTCTGAATATGAGAAGGTGTTAAGAAATATTGTTCATGGATTGATCCAAATGAGTGGAGGCAGCTGGGGAAAAAACGCTACAGTTGTAGAAAGGATATTCGGGTTATAGATTTTCATGTTCCCAAGTTTTATGGAAAGAGAACACACATTATCAGTCCAAAAAGAGATGAAAACTTGTACTGTTTGGGAAAGGGAAATGGACCTAGTGAAATAGTTCAGTGATCCACTGTTGCTGCCTATGAAACACAGTTACACAAGTAAGAAAAATATAACATAAAGTTAATACGGTTGTGTGCAATACCAAAGCAATACAGGTTGCACACAGGTTTGAATTCACAGGCTTATTCAGAAACTAACCTTCTTATTAATGGATCATGTAGTTGTGGAATCACATTGAAATTTTGATCCTTTACTGGCACAAGGTAATACTAAAGAAGCTATGTTAAACAGCAGTGAATGAGTGACGTAAGAATGTAGTTTGCAACGTCTCAACAGGCATAAAGGGAGTTTGTAACATTTTTTTCCGTTCTTTCAAGTAAATTTTCTCATTAAATTGAAATTAGTATTGCTAGGACATCTTCCTGTGTTCAAAGTCCTTACTTTAGAGGTCATTCTTCAAAGGAAAAACATGAGTGCTTATACTAGACATAAATTTGTTCCATGTGTGCATTGGAAGGGAACCGAGGACTACTTCTGTGCATGTGATTTAAAACTGTGTACCGGTTCATGGTTTAAATTTTATAATTTTTTTCAGAGAGTGACTTTTTTCAGTTTTTCCAACAGGTATAGTTTCTATTTGTTTGGTTTCTTATAAAACTGTTCAATTCTTCCAAATGGCTTTATTCTGTTTCCATGTATTTATTTTTTAGCTTCTTTGCAAATTTATTAGTTTTACTATGCAAACTCATATCATATGTGTACATATACTCAAGAAGCATGGTTATCATCTGAAAAGTGTCAAAATGCATATTTTTGCAGCTACAAAGCTAAAGCTACACATACGTGGCTGGAGCTAATTTATGAAGTGAATGATAGTATGTTCATAACGGTAATTAATATTTACTGTCCTTACCATCATTCTTTTTATCCATAAAAATGACTGTTCATATTTCTGGGGTTTATAAGGCAATTTTCCTGTCCCTTAGACTTTTATTATCTCTGGAATCACATTAGTGGCAGATTTTAATGCTCCTTTTTTCTCAGCAGCCAGCTTCTCTGTTACAATTCAGTGGTTAGTAATTTTTACCCTGCTTGAGAAACCTTTGTTGTAACACACTGCTGGTCAGACAACAGGCAGATCAAAAGTGCTACCCACTGAATGAGTAGTTGCCAACAAAGAGGGGATTACTCATAGGAAACCAATATGGTTTTAAGTGGTAATTCCCAAGAAAATACTGAGATGCCCTGAAGTCATGGCATTCTGCTCTCAATGATTAAATTGTATTTTTCCCAATTAATCAATCTATGCATAAGTTGCCTTCTAAACAAGTTTTAGTGTAAATCTTTGCAATTCTGTTCAGAGTTGGTAATTGGCTAAAATCCATAAAGAAAATACAAAATCCTGCCACATCTAGTAAATTGTTTTCCAGTACAATTATTTGCTCTTATCTAAAAATCTGAATATCCAAACTTTGAATGAAGGTTAAAAAGTCTATTTTAGGAGTATGGAAAATATTGTACACTGCATCAGTACAGTCTGCAAAGCTTTGTGTAACCTGAATATGGACTGTACAGGTTAGTCTTGTGACTCATGGTGTAGACTGCTTCAAAGCCAGTCAAGTTTCCCATACCAAATCCATCACTTCCACACCTCATTGGCACCCTCCTCTGTGCCAGTACAGCCATAATTTAGGACACACTGTAAAACAAAAAACGCAACTTGCGGCAATCAAAATAACCCACGTATGGGGTTACATCTGAGATGGACCCTTTTGGTAATACTGTGTGTAACACAGCCTATAAACACTTACACTGACACAGCTGTCATGGCAGTGACAAGTGGCCAGAGGAGAGGCAGGAGCTTCTTAAGCTGTCTTTGCCATCAATGCCAAGAACTGTATAAATACCTGCCTTCCTGGTCCAGCCTTGAAGGCTGACAGCAGAAGATACAAGTGAGGAGAGGAAGAGAGGGTCCATTTTATCAGAAACTTCGTTGACTGGACAGGCAAGGAGTGCAAAAATTGATATTTTTTTTTTGAGCTACCTCAAGGATTGTAGCTGTGCTTTTTACTATTGAGCTCATAGCCCGTATTTTGGCACTGAACGTATGCAGAAATGAATCCAAAGTGATGGTTCCACATCTGATTGCATTCAGACTATTAGGAATGTTTGAAAGGCAAATCTAAAATGCAAATCTTTTGGCTTAAATAATTTCTATGTTCTGCAATAAGCAATGACAAAAGCTGTCTCAAGCTATATTTACTTAAAATGTGTGAAATGTTAGTATAAAACAAAACTCAAGGCACTGGCAATCTGAATGTCAGTAAAAACGTAATTAAGCTTAAATACATGTTTGTTTTGTCTCTAATGATCTTTGTAACTTGCTATATTCAATGATAGTGTACAAATATATTTTCAAAATTTTTTTATTGGATATAATGCATTTGATTTGCCTCTCAGTTTCATTATAGTAATTATTGTAGGAGTCTGAACAAACATTGTAAATCATCAGTTAATAAAAAATGGATTTGTATGTTTCACTCAAAAATTTAATTGGATTATCCCCATCTAAAAAACTGAGCAATTTTGGAATTAAAGAGACAAGACTATATACCTCATGAAGAGACACCAGTACATACTAAATAAGAATAATTTATTCCTCCGATTATTTAAAGCCATAAAGTATGCAACGGCTGCATAATAGGACCACTACCAGCCAACATTTAGAGAATAGTAGATGTAGACTGAAAGCATCCAGAAAAGTTCTTTTATATTTTACTTTTATTTTTGTCCAGAGACATAGCATAAATAAAATATTGAGCTGAAGGGAATGAAAGAGTTTCTTTTTCCTCAGAACCAAAGACTTGTGGTTTTGAACACTCTAAAACACAGTTTAGTTACATTTTTCCACATTAAAATCTGTCTAGAGTGATGAAGAGATAGGTAAACACATATAAACTTATTTTCAGGAAGGCACAGGTCATTTCATTCAATGCATTTTCTCTGGGAAGCTTATTTGATTAAACATGCATTGGCTATCTTATTGATGCTTGGTTTTGCTTCTAGTTCAGAAATACCCCATGCAGGTTATTCAAGAGAGCTATGGGGAAGGGGTCCATGCTTTAGGCATTTGTGGACTCTGGAAGCACTTTGGCTTCCAAATTTTTAAAGCTCTCCCGTCTATGGAAAAGACACACTATAAAAATTAAGCTTATAGAACGGTTTGGGTTGGAAGGGACCTCTGAAGATCATCTAGTCTACCCCCCGCCACAGGCAGGGACACCTGTCGCTATCAGTTTGCTCTAAGCCTCAACCAACCTGACTTTGAATACTTCCAATGATGGGACATCCACAACTCTGGACAACATGTTCCAGTGTCTCACCAGCCTCATCATAAAAAAATTTCCTCCTTATGTCCAATCTAAATCTACCCTCTTTCCATTTAAAACTGTTGCCCCTTGTCCTGTCAGTACAGGCCTTGGTAAAAAGTAAAACAATGCCAGTGGGATGTCTGTATTTAAGCTCTGATTCCAAACCCAGTATTACAACTGTGCAGCAATACAGGAAAATACAATAGCCACATACTTTTAATACAGGAAATGTTATTAATGATTTATACAGGAAATCTTATACTGGTAAATCTCAACAGCAGCAGCATTTGCTTGGGCTCTATTAGGCCATGCATGAAGAGAAAACATCATCCTTCCCTCATTATCCAATTCTTCACACATATATGCACATAACTAAACTCAAAGAAGAAAGCATGCTTTAGTCACATCACTCCTTCCTCTTTCCCTTGTCATTCACATACAACAACAGCTCCTACAATGGCAGGTCCATGCACACTAACAAGGTTCTTCCCTCCCTTCTTTCTTGAAATCGAATTCTGCGGGAGAAAAAGCAGCTTTGGGTTCAGCGAGGCATGCAAAGGCAGGTGCAGCTTCAACAACCATTCCCTACTTCTTTCAAGAGAAAGTACCTGCAGCTTATCATGATGTTCTCTGTGACTTTGAGCACATATAAGCTAAGCTCACTGAGGCTCCACAACAGCTCGCAAAAGGTAGCAAAAATAGTGAATTTTTTTTTTCTCTGAAAGACAAAAGAAAATGAGCCCTGAATTTTGGCAGAATTCAAACCTGAGGAATTTTACCTCAAGAAATGAAAGCTTTAGAGGCTGCAAGAAAGCACTCAGAAAATCCTGCCTATAGGATCTCACAATCTGTTTTCTACTAAAACAAACATATGGAAGATAAAACCAAATTTTGCCCCTAACAGAAATTCTTGGTGAAAAATGTAAAGTCATGTTATTCATTAGATCAATAGGATGGTTTTTACATTTATCCTTCGTATTATAGGTGTGTCTGGGGCGAAAGACAGGAGCCTACGCAAGACATGTATACAAGCACACACTAACATTGCGAACATGTCATATCTGCCCTAAGTTACATACATGCTTGCATTCAAAAGCAAAGAAACAAACAAAAAAGCAAATTTAAAAAATCAGTTAAAAGATGCATTTTGAAAACTCAAGACTATGCTCTCGCAGTTTTAAAATTATCACACTAAAAACATTAGCGGTATATTGTCTACTCTTCTTTCCATTAGCAAATGAGAAAATGTAAATTTTTGCTTCAGGGAACAAAGAGAAGAAAATGAAGGAGCCTTTCCCTTTCCACATGTGCATTGCCATCATTGGCTCCCCTCCCCCGCCACGCAGCCTCTTCTAGTGCTTCGGCAAGTTGTTTTGCTGTCTCGGAATTAAATCTGCTCTTTCTGCTCCATTAACATTACAGGTGCAAATTGTACATACTCAAAGCGGCTTTAATGTACATAATCTGCCTCTTTCTGTCCCTCCTTGTTATGTGGCTACGTAGGTGGCCTTTAGTTAGGCACACTGCTATCACTTCAAGGGCAATGGCTTATGCAAGTAAGTACCTGGGTCCCTTGCTGGGATTTTAAATGCATTAAATTAAATGGCTTTTCAGTTTCAGCAAAAAAGTTTGGGTAACAACTGAAACTTTCTATATTGGATGAGTCACCATGTTTTGTTACCACAAAACGACAACCATCTGACAAATGATAACCTGCCTAGAAATGAGGATACTACTAAAATAAACATTCCAATCACCTCAGAGAAACCGCATTTCTGCAACACAGATTTTCTTTTGTTAACTATATTCACAACTGAATAATGGAAAAGGCTGGGAGACATCAATCTGGTCTATTTTATATAGAAAGGAAAGCGATGGGGAACTCCGAAGCGCTAATGGCAATTTGCGCACTTTATCTGATTACTCTTGCAATATAATAAAATAGTATGAGAAAATATTGCATTGTTATAATATAAAAAAATATTTTCAGACAATTATAATAAACAGGAGCACAAAACACATTTATTACGTTTTATTACTGTGGCTTCTTTTATACTTAAAAATAAAAATCACGAGAGACATTCAGAAAGATGATTTATGCAGGAGGCATTATGATGCACAGGCCTTACAAAACAGATGGGACTTCTCATTAGGGTTGGGCAAATCAAATAAAAAGTAAGCTGCACATTACCGGATATATCGATGGCAGGAATAGGGCTTTATTCTCTCTACATCTTTAGGAATTTCACAGCACTGCAAATTCATTCACTTCAGCAGAACAACTCTGCAGGTAAATGTTAGGAAAGATTTATCTCACTGCTACATACAAAAGGCTAACTGTCAAAAAGTTCTCCTGATCCCATTATTTCTTACATTTTTCATAAACATCCGTAAATAACTTCAACCATTTCAGCCCTTTTCTCCACCTTCTTGTATGATTATCTGTTATTATAGAATCAAATCATACAAACACTTAAACACAGAGGCATTTTATTCTGATTAGTAGTACATGTTCACATGATCAAGCAAACAAATACTTAAGTATGGAATCCAAATCACGTCCACAGTGAGTCAATTGCTTTTACTTCTGTTCTGTGGTTCATCCCATGATGAAAACAAAATTCTGTGAACACCCTGTTATGCTAGAAGCACTCTGGATAGTAATCTTGCAAATTTGAATATCACTGGTTTTGCATACATTTAATTCTACCAAAGGGATAACACTTTTAAAAACGATCGACAAGTTTACATACATGTTCCCATCATCAGAACTTAGATTAGGCTCTTAAGCATTTTTATTTGGAACCATAAATATTCAGTGAGACTTAATACCTGTCACATTAGATAGCAGATCTAATTGATCTATCTAATGTATCCAATAATCAGATGTTTTAAAAGTGTGTCCCAAATTCTCGTTTGTGTAGTATGGAATTAACCAGTATGGAAGAATTACATTAAAATCCATCCGATACCAACATTATTTAGGAAAAAAGAATGTTCCTGTTCTTCCTTTCCTGACCCCCATGTATTTTCTCTACCTATTCCTCTCCCACTACAATTTTGGAAATCTTACATACTGGATAAGGCTGCAGTGTTCCGCCACTCTCCATAAAAACAATGTTCAGAAATTTAATAGAATAGCAATAGAAATTGAACATGAAATTTCCAAACAGGTTGAACAGAAAAGAGCTGTAATGATTCTGCAGGCACCAGATTCCCTTGAGGAGAAGAAATCCACACGTAAGCTTATTAAATCTGGGTACAAATCTCTGGGAAAAAAATCACTAGTTTCAGCTGATGCCAATGGGAATTTGATTATAAAATGATAGGCAATATTTGTTTCTATTCTCAGAAATAGATCGCTGGACAGAAATAATAACACCTAGGGCTGAGAAGCAGAGGAACCTTTCCACTATCATTCTCTTTACTGTTTACACAACAAAGTTTCGCAGAGATGCACTTGGAAGATGGTAAATATCCTACCTTCCTCTTTTAGAATAGGTAACAGAGATATGAAGAAACCTCCACCGACTGCGAGGCTGAATGCTCCAAGTTATGCACTTGCCTGTGCTACTTATGAACAACCGAGCAAAGCTGAATGGCCTAACAGATGTTGTTGTACTGCGCATAAGCACTGTTTCCCCCTCTCCAGCACCAGGAATACAAAGTTGGAATCATGCTTCCCAGAGTGTCTGCCTTGTCTCATGACTGTGTTGCATCCTTTTCATGCCTTTTGCTCACTCTAACAATCTACTCCTGCCACTGGTTTTGTTCACGTTGGAGAATGATCCTTGAAGATTTTGAGGTCCAAATCTGCACATAGTCTTGGAACATATGCAGACAGATTTTTTTAAATTTTTTTTTTGTGGGTTGTGGGTTTATTTAATAACTCTTTGAAAAAGCATTTTTCTTGTCAATTAATATAAATGTACTCATCTTACTAATTTTCCACTATAGGTGTTCTGAATTCACTGGAGTTGTAATAGGGCTTGAGCTAGTATCACAGAAGATTCCACATCTAATCCTGTCTCTCACTAAGATGAACAGCCTCACACTTACAGATCATCTCCCAGGCTTCTCTTAAGAAAGACAGGTTAAATGGGAAAATTATTTTAATGTTTCTGTAGAAAATTCATGCCATGGAAAGCATGACAATGAGAGTTGTACTATATAGAAGGGATTCTTGTATTTTGGAACTGAATGGATCTGATTTACTATTTCTGGCTTTATCACAGATTTCTTCTAAAAACCTAAACCAGTCACTTTATCTCTGCATGTCACAAATTCCAGTTTTTCCACACCAGTGTAGTGTTTTCATCCCTTCAACCCTTTTATCTTTTTAACTTTTATCTCTCCAGAGAAACGACAGTATAAGTGCATACCGAAGACAAAGAAAGGAGTATGGCACTCCTCAACACCTAGGCCAGAAGATTCAATTTTAACTCATTCTCTGCAAGGAGCAGACAGACAAAATTAGTTTCCATATATTAAGCCTTGTAAAAGTCCTCTCCTCAGAAGACTTAACCATTGCAGATCTCATGCTTTATGTGAGGTCTCAATGTACCATGGTAGCCCAAATAATAAGCATAGGAAAAAAAATGCACTAACATGTACATTACATTAGAAGATGATGTTACAACAGTATTAAGAGGATGCAGTAATGTTCACCAAATTAAAAGAATATTTAGTTCCATCACTTTGTGACTATATTATGTTGCAATATCTGCTGCTTCATTGAACAAGTTTCCTTCAAAAAATGCACTTTTCAGTAGCTGTTCAGAGTAAGATTTGTACTTCATATGTTGTAGATACTGCAAAGTTTATAAAGAATGAAGCAGAAGATTTCAGAAAAAGCACATTAAGGAATTTGAATAAGATCCTGAATAAACAGGTTCTCCCTCTCCCCCTTTCAAAATGCCCAGAGTAATACAGGATTTATTACTTCTGCTAGATCCTCAAAAGTTAAAACCTGAGTTCTAGTCAGAAGCCTAATTCTCATCGGTTTCTTGTTGATGGGATTTAAACATCTATAGCTATAAGGATCTAAGTTATAAACCAGACATTTTCAGGAAGTCATTAATTGTGTATTCCTCGTTAATTTGTCCATCACAGAGAATACTATACACTTGTAATTGCAACTGTGGCCAAGATAAACATTCCTCAAACTGATATAACACCTAATTGTTTTAAAAGTATAGAGAGAATTTTGAAAAACTAGATACTGATGTATCGAATTTGTTAGCTCAAGCTTGCTGCATTTCTGACAATTTTTTATCATAATATTTCTTTCTTGGTTCTCCAACAGTTACCTGAAATACTAATAATAACAATTGATTTTTCAAATATCCACAAAGATTCACAAATTATTAGGTGCAAAGGAGAGAAAAATCTTTGTTGATAGTTTGTATAGTATATTCACTGCAGTAAAAATTTTGTTATCGCTGTAAGGCTGGATGAGATGAATGAAATAAGGCCTATACATAATGATAATAATATAACCTATAAAGAAAAGTTTAGGAGATAAAGTGAATAAATTATCAGTAAGAATAAAACCAGTAGGCATTTATGCAATTAATAAATTTACATCAAGGTAAATCAAAAAAATTAATAATAAGTAAATATATGTTAATTCTCATATTTTCCAAGTTTCAGGTTTTGATTTTCCAACCTTATTTAAAGGTATTGCAGATATAGAAAAGTAAAATGGTTTATAAGCATATGTTTGCAAATATTAGTCTTTGCTTTCCAAATAAAAGCAAAAGAAGGAATGTGTATTCTCATAGGTGACCAGATTGGGGAACATTTCCTGTTTAAGTATTGCATCACTGTCATGGCCCAGCAACTTAATGCTCTACCCACTTAACCATCTGTCCTATCCTACATCTAACGTTTTAGCTATTTAACTTCAGAAATGAAATTTCTATTCAGTAATGTTTGTCGTTAATGTAAAATGTGTAATTATTACTTCTGCATAAAATGATAAATATCATCATCCTTTTTAGGTACATGAATTAGCTCTGATGCTACAAAGACTATAATTCTTACAATGAAACAAAATAATTAGAGGAATCGATGATAAGAAAGAACAGGAACTACACTTTCTCCCCATTTACAGTCACACCTGCTTAGAGATTAAATTGTATTTTTACGCTACATTAAAACAGCATTTTCTACAGGAATGCGTTATGTTTCTGAAAAGCAATTGCAAATGCCTTTGTGAACTCAGCATTATTTTGTGTTCTGCAGTAAGCATTTGTGTTAGTGTCAGTTAATCTGTAATTCCACTTCTGAGAGAGAAAAAGAAGAGATGAAATGTCACTGGGAGCACCACCTATACAATCCTACTCTATGTGAACTTTGTTGTGACAGTTCTATCATCCTTTGCAAGCTCCTGAATCAGGCAGATAAAACCTTAATGTAATGTTTGATCTGAATCCAACCTCCTACCATTTTCACTCTCAGCTGATTTTCAGTCTGGGAATTCATAGTTTTATCTAGGCACTCCAATGTCCCAGCTGCTATAACAACTCTGCCAATTTTGATCATCATGTTTTTACATATTTACATAATTATTACATAATTAATACAAATTATTTTATTTTAAAGATAAGCTTGCATAATTTTTTATGGCAAAGAAATCTCTTTCAGCAACCAGTGGTCATTATTTCTGTCAAACCTCCTCTACCACTTCACTGAATTTCTCTTCATCTAGCTGCCTTTCAAGAAATTAAAAATATAAGCAGATATTACCAGGCTGTTCTTTCTTCTAGCATCTCAAAGTACAACTGGGTGAAAAGAACTGCAGTGAACATGTAGTTACTATGTTTATATGAGATCTCACAGAGAAACTGAACAGGTTGTTTAATGTCTCCTAGAATCAAAAGAAACAGCACCATGGGAAAAGAGATTATAAAGCTATTCTATCTGGCTGAAGGAGTTACAATAATTCCAAAAGAACATGGGTTTATCTGGTCATCTTCCTTTGTCAGGTACGGTTTTGAACTCCTTGGTGAGGAAGAGACAATAATTCAGTATGTAAAGTTTGAGGTGAAAAAAGCCCAGTTGTTCTGAACAGCTCAGAGTGTACTAGACACAGGACAAAGCCGAACCCAAAATGACTGTTCTTCTCAATGGACGTCACCAGCCAGGTAATCATACTCATAGCTGGATTAATGTGACTGCTTTTCTTTAACAATTATTTGTTGGTAGCTGTGGTGATCCAATACTTTGGAAGATCCCTACTGGCACAAGAGACGTTCTAAGAAAGGGTTGCTTTGCAAGGACAAACAGGCTCTCTCTCACATCCACCATCATAATAACGCTACCTTTGTTCTTACAATAGCTGTCTTTGTGCACACCATACAGATTTCATATGATGAATTTAAAGTCTGGCTGATTACTTTCATTGATTCTTAGTATTAAGTACTAAGTACTTCAAACAGATTAATGATACTGTAAATGCCAAAAAAAATGTATGATGCTCTAAAACTATCAGTAATAAAATCTAATCTTAATAAGTGACTAACACTCAGAAGTATGATACTAAAAAACATTAAAACAATTTTCACGAATCAGTATAAGAGCTTGAATCAAGGAATCCTCTTAATGTGTCTCTCTGGCTTGTTTCCTGCTAGGTATTTGTGTTTGTTTCCAATTATTGTCATTCAATTCTTTATCTGATGGTAGATAAAGAATTCTGTATCTACTTAAAAAAATTGTCATTTAATACATCAGAACGTTGAAAGAAGTACACTCAGTTGCTCACTGGGAAGAATACTAAGAAGGCTACAGTTTACCCAGCAAATGAATAAATACAAGAGACATAGTGTATTTGAATTATTTGACAACTAGTTCTATTTACAAATATAATGGGGAAACATTACATATAGGAAGGCCCTGAGCAACCAGATCATGTTTTGCTTTGGGCAGCAGGTGGGACTACATGAATCCCAGAAGATCTTTGCAACCTGAACTTTCTATGACTTCCCATGTAAGTTCACGTGAATAATTAGCATCATTCAGTCTGTATTCACAAATATAAATGAAAAAAAACGAAACAAAACAAACACCACCACTGTGGTAGATCATTGCAATTTCACTGTTTAGTTAAAAGAACAGGATGGAACTCCCCTTCCCTAACATACTATTATTTCATCGAAGGACCAAGCCAGCACTGTGCCGAGGCTCCTCTAGGAGATCTTTGTAAACTTGACTGAAGATATGTCACTTGCAAGAGGGTTTACACTGCACAGCATTAATTCTCATTACATCTAATTATTCAAGTACTATTGGTTTAATGTGGATTTCATTGTCTGAAGTATTTTTGACAGACTGATTTGTTAAATATAGCAGTGATTTTAAACTTCTAATTTTTTTTTGAAGTATGACTTAATGTTTACTCTGTTAGTCATCTATAAAAAGAATTTCCCAGTGAATATCATTACTGCGAGTATAGGAAATGTTGTGAAATAGAGGAATGAACTGGGTTGTAATAGTTTCTAACAGCACAGAGAAGTATCTCTTGGATGAGTTGTCTATGAAGAACAAAGGCTAAACCTGCTGAATTGTTGAGGTCCACATCTTATCTTATAGCTGCTCAGTACCACAGGATTGAACATGGAAAGGCAGGTAAGAATACAAAGCTCCCACAAGACTTCCACGTAATACAGTGACACAGGAAAGAAACTTTAAATAATAAAACTATTTACTTAATTTTGGGGGAGTGATTCTACAGATTTATTATCCATATATAATATAGATAGTAGCCTACCTGTTGTTTTACAATTTTATTAGTGCCAAATGAATGTCTATGATCCAAAACCCACGGCTATTTCCTTCTGTATTTGAAGATTAATGTAATTTAGGCCTAAGTTCTACTGTAACAAGTATAAAGCATAATAAAACACTGAAAGCATTAAAGGGAAAGCCTTGATTTTACATAGGTGGTTCCAACTAAATTTCCTCCTTTATAGTTTCAGGAAAATAAAAACTACTAAACACAGAAAACTAAAAACCAAAATAATTTCTAGATATTTTACCTTTATTTGTCTTCAAAATCAGTTACTGCTGCATGATGTGCTATCAATACTGAACACAGTCCCAAAGGACAGCGTACAGATTTTGAATAGCGTAATGGAAAGGAATCTCTCTGAAATACTTGTTTTTTCAAGCGACCATAAATACAAATCTGAAAACTGGTCTACCTAGTACACTATAAAAGAAGCTTATATAAAGTTCCTTGTGTACTTATCAACCTCTGTGGGAAAAAAATATTTTTAATCTGATTTTCAAAGCATTCTTAACTGATCCTCTCTTTCTGCAAAACAGGGCTATAAAACATCCCAGATTTCCACAAACAACTCTTCCCTTTCCTACAATTCCAGCCTGTGGGGGGTGGGGGAGGGAAGTGGGGGATTTTAGATATTTTCCTGAAATGCATGGATGACATACAACTTGGCAGAAAACAGTGTCTATGATTAGGCCAAAGGACATATGGAACTCCCACACACATCCATCGCAAATGGAGCACATCTACGAAGAAGACTTCCAAAGTGTTTCAGATGCCTCAGACTGAACATACCTGCAGTTCATGAGAAATTCCTGACAGAAATATTGAACACTATGTAAGCAGAATTTGGTGCACATACCTAGAGTCATTTTCAGGGCACTTTTGCACATACGCTAGACAAGGAGAACTTACATAGATAACAGACAAGGAAATTGTTTTCTCCTTATTACTTCTATCATCTCCACATACAGCTAGATAAAAAGATCTCTGTGCAAGATCTTCAAGTTCAGAGGCTTATCTCGCTCAATGCATCAGTAAGAACACAGAACTGAAGGAAGCAACCCTCCACAAGATTCCTTGGTGCTGAACAACCTGTGAACAACTCAGGGAGACTGAAATAACAGAAGCTCTTCTGAGTCAAAGAACAAGGAACTAAAAACCAGGGAACTGGTAAGGATCTAACAGTGCTTTGCTACATTTCAAACATTACGGCCAGATGCACACGCACAGATCATTATAATGTAAGTACTTCAGTTGTATTTCCTAACCAAAAATTAACAAAGCTTTTGTATTCTTGCAAATCCTCAATGTACAGAAATTCTGAGTAAAACCTCCCGAGTCAGAACAGTAGCTTAAAAAAAAGTAGCCTCCAAAACTTAGAACACAAGCCATTTATTTTTTATTTTCTTAACATTCAGGACGTGTACTGTGTTTTTTAAAAGATACTAACTGCTAGACTCTACAGCATAAAAATATTGTAAAATTAAATATAACAAGGCTTATGATGAAACTGAAAGATAAAAACATTGTATTTGTCCTGGTTAATAAGAGCAGCACAAGGGTCAGAGTAAGAAACCACAGAGAGCAATGAAACTTTTGTGTGTATGCAGCTCGTGTGTAACCTTAAGAAGCAACATAATCTTTTATATTAGCTTTCTTTCTCTGCTTCCTAAAAATTACAATCCTTTTTCTGGAAAGTGTTTTGGCTTTTTGGCTTCTATTTTTTTTAATAAAATGCTATCAATGAATTGTTAAGCAGAGTATCTATGAAAGTATCGTATGACATTTAAAAGTGTCTCCTGCTGCTGTTTTTGTTTATGAATTATTCCAGCTGAAAAAGAGCTCATCTTGAATTCTTCAAGCAATTTGCATTCCTTGACTTGAGCTTCTGCCACCTGGTTCTTCAACTTGACACCAGCTTGAATAATCTTGTATCAATTGTCCTCTCAAGTCTCTTCACTGCACAGCTGCTTAAGTTATCTTCTGAACCTTCATCTTCTCTTTCTAAAGAATTTGAACCTTGATTTTCTAACCTTCTGAATAACTAAAATCCTCAGGTCTCAATTCTGAATGCCCTTTCCTACCCTCTCCTTTGCTGCCTCATTTCCTTAATACCTCTATTATAATGAGCTGATTAGAACTGCTCACTGTATTTCAAATGTGGTCTCCAATACTGCTGCCTTTTACAGTGCCAAAATCATATCTTCTTATATTTAGTTCACATGTAACATCCTATTCCATCTTAGAATCAAAGGTATTATGTCAGCTTTTAAAATTAATTATTTTTTTCCCAGTGAGGTCTAGATTCTGATATTTTTATTCATGCTGAATGTAACTTCATTCCTCAAATACTATCTCTGATTTAAAATAGGAGGTTCTGAGAGAAAGAATATATGGTAGAAAATGTTTTTGAGAGTTAGATGATATGTAGTTGCATCAGGATATAAAGTTTCAAATGTTCTAAATTTCTAGCTCTCCAGATTTCTGCCAGCATAGTAGCTGGTTTGTGCTAGAGTGGATGTATTCACATACGGGATTACCGTAATCCCTACAGCTGATCCTCTTGATCTTGACTTCCACTACCTGGGGGTCATGCTGTATATTTGACTCTGAAGCGTGATATCCTAACAACAACTACAACAGGAAATCTTCTGCAGGAAGTAGAGAACTGCAACAGAAATGTTAAAATTTGTATGAATGGAGAATGAATGGGAATGTCTGCACGTGTTAAAAACAGAAGGAACAAACTGGAGAGGAATATCTGTAAGAATGGCACGTATTGATGGCACCTAGCTGAACACATGATCACTATGCCAGCACACCTTGGGACATCCAGGTTGGGAAATGCAAGAGAAATTAAAACAAGGGAAAGTCAACACTCAGGTTAAACAAAAGATTAATCTGTAAGAGACGACAAAAGGAAGTTAAAAACAGAACAGGGGACATAGGACACCCAAACAGGGAGACTGAATGAGACATTAGACAAATTATAGAAACAAAAGGCTGCAATCACTGTCAGTTTCTAGGTGGCACTAAAAGGCAAACCAAAACCCAGCACACACTGCCTTGGCCTCCCAGCTCCCAGCCCTACCTGTGCACATATCTTGGCTCTTCCCTTCCTCCCACAGCTCTTTCCAGCTTCTCTTTCTGTCCTGTCTGAGCAACGGGAGCAGCTGCAGCAACAGCCAGAGAGGTTCAGGCATATTTTTCCCAACTTGGTACCCTTCCATTTTACACATCTGTTGGAGTACTCTGCATGGGAGAAACTTTCAATCTAAACTTCTCTCAGATTGTTTTCTAAAATGTTTTCTTCCATCAATACACAAGACACCTCCAGAGTCAAAGAAACAGTGTCAGTTTGAAGTGGCAGTGGTTCCTGATATTCATAATGCAGTGCTGCATGAACTAAATAAAAAATTATTTAGAAGATGCCTGTACTGGTTGTGAGGACAAGGCAGAGATGAATCAGCCAAAGTGTCTAGAATAAAACCCTCTGGGACTCCTTTTGTGTGCTCATCATTTCTCCCTGCTGAGTATTCTCCCTCTCCCCAAACCTAATACTGATTTTGCAACTCTTGTATTGAAGAAATCATGACCACATCTTGGGAATGCTTTAAAGGGTTTTCTTCCCATGTTTTTTGAGTTGCTTATTGTCTGAGAAGAGACATATTAAACATTTATCTTCCTGGGCTGGATAGTGGATTTCTTGAACAGACATCAGCTTCATGCTGCTTTAATTCCACCAGTTTAAATGTTTTCTGAGACAATTTTTCTCCTCTCTTTCTGTCCTAAATTTAAAGACTCTTGACCTCTATTTATACGATTTCTATGTTTAATATAGAAATTTCTGAAAGAAAGTGCTTGATCTGTCTCAAAAGGTAGCATCTGCAAATCCAATTTCTAATCAGTCTTATTTTGGGTGAGTGTACCCCATGCTTTCTTCAAGTTTGGAGAAAAAGTTCTCTCGCTGCTTCAAGATGAGACTGTTATGTCTAATAGTCTGTCCTCTTCTGAAATTCAGCATATTGTGTGTTTTCTGCTTTGATAATCCTTTAAATCTTTCCTTGAATACAGAATTTGCAAATGCCTACCAGCTCCTTCACAGTCTGACAGTGCACAATAGATTTCTGAATAATTAGCTATGCAGGCTAAAAAGCTTCTCCAAAAACCAATGGCCTAAATAAGCAGAATTTGAATCGATGCACATCCCAAACTGATTACGGATTAGGGTGATCGGTGGGCACAACATATCCACCAGATCGGGTGTTAGACTGTTTAAACTGATGCCTGCTTTTGACTGTATTAAAATAGTTATTTTCACCCTGTGCACGTCTCTTCAAACAGCACTATAGCATAAGGATATGCAACTTTGCACTTTTTTAGTAATCTGATTGTTATAGTGTATCAAAACCCATCTTCAGAAACAGCAAAACAACCATCTTCAATAGCACTACCCAGCTCCACACCGAAGGCATGTAAGGTGTATGTTCTGAGAAGAAAGCACAATTGTACAAGCAATGTTCAAGAACTGTTTTGGATATATAAATAGCTTTTTTAATCTCTCTTGTTTTTTACAGGGAAAACAAAATGGACCAAGAACAAACAGAGAAAATACAACATAAATATATAGACTTTTGTTCCTACTGAAGAGTATTTCCACATCAGTTCCTTACTGTCATATCCTTCACCAGATTTCCCATCAGACTCTAAAGTCAGACAGAATAACTATGAATTTTGCATTAACCCATTATCCTCTAGGACTATATTTTATTAGATCACAGCCAAACCTGATCAGAAAGTTGCATTCTTTACTAAGAATGAGGCCCAATCTTGTCTTACACTTTCTCACCCTGGATTTATACATGGATTAGATGGTCCAAACTGAGTGGGTATTTGCAGAAAGGTTCTAGACATGTTACTGCTGCTTCTGTTCACTGTCACTAGAGCTGAAAGCAGTACTTACCAGTTGTCATTCCCTCTTTCTGTGGGATGAATACGATCTGCTCAACAATGCGTTGACAAAAAACCATCAAGGAGGAAACAAAATAAAAATCACATTTTGCATGATCTTTTCATGCCTGTTCCATTTTCACTGTAATGTACCCCTCTGGATGTTTACAGTTTAAAGGCTCGCAGACCACACTGGGACTGCCAGACAACACTTATAACAATAGCCTGCATGGCACTGAATGGTATAAATAAAATGATCCTATAAGCTACATCAGCAAGACACATTCCTAAGTGAAATGTTAAAAAGGGCAAATCCCATTCTACGTCTTTTCTTGTGTTGCATTTACTTCTGCTGTCGTGTTGCATTTACTTCTGCTTTTTCGCAGGCCTCACAGGTGTGCACCTTATGATTACATTGGACTGTAAAAAGTTTAGTTACTTCTCAGTTCCTTTCTATTGGATTTTTGGAGGATCTATTTGAGGAACTCTCTATCATCTGCATACAGTGGTTTAAACTGCAATTTCCCTGCAAAGCATGTCATTATCAGACAGAAAGTTGAACTCATATGTTTGCCCTTAGTCCAAGGTAAGCCAGCTAGACTAGTATGAAGGCAATAATAAACTTAAATGAGATTTTTCATAAGTAAATAGGACTCAATTAAAAGCCCAGATAAACTTTGCAGTGAAGAAAGCTCTGGCAGCTGAAGACACTGATGTGCTTCAGGATAGAACATAGGGATGCAAGTACCACATTAAATGATCAGAATAGATTTCAGTAGGAAACGTACTTTAAAATATTCTGCAACTTGAACACCTTACTGCCTATTTTTCACAATTCATTTTATATGCAGTAAGTAATTTAGGGAAGAGAGTGCTCAATCTAATAGCCTTTTAAAACATAAGAAGCTTTCCATTGGTATCAATGAACTTGAATAGATTCTTAAGGAAAAAACCCAACCAACCATCACCAACAACAGAAAGGCCTAATTAAGCAGACTTACAAGAAATTCTATATAATTTATATCAAATCCTACTGCACATGGGACAAATCACTCTTGATCAGAATGCAAAGTACATAATATATTAATTATTGCTATTCTACTTAGATTATATTAATAATCAACAATTTAGCACTTTATGTATGAAGTTGTGGTTCGTTTGTGGGGTTTTTTGCCTGTGTGTAATTTTTTCTTTAAATTGGCTTACTTATAACCTTCATAGTCATTTAGAAAAGTAGAAGTAGAAAAGTACAAGAATTTTGAGATTTATATTCCTTTGGAATGCAAAATATTAATGGTTTTGTTTTCATCTTAAATTGGAATAAAACGTCAAAATCTTGAAAGTTTATGATTTAAAATAAATCAAATTTAAAAAGATGGAAACATCCTCATATCTTTTCAAAACATTTGAACATTCTGTACAATTTCATTCCCACAATATTATTTTCATTTTGAATTTTGTTAACGCCAGGTGTTAATGGTGCTTTACACAAGACATAGTTCAGCAATTTTCTCATACATAACACTAAACAAAGAACATTATTTTATTAAAGATACAAATTCTGTATTTCTTAAATACCTAACAAGACTATCATGGCTACACAGCATCACTAATTCAGCAACCTATTTTCAATTTCTTTGCAAGAGATTATGAGAGACGAAGAGCTCTTTATAGTGTCCAGTGAAGATAATATAGTCCCATTGACGGCAATGGTCTTTGGACGAAATTCAAACTCTTGTTCTCACCAGTGACTTGGAGAGTAAAGGACGTGAATTCTCAGATGTCCTTCTGAAATTTCTCCCATATAGAAAAAACTGCTTGAGATCATCTCATGCATTATAACAGTTCCAATAATAAGTGCTGGCCCTGCTTCAAAAGCCAAAATTTTGGAAGACAATCTGTCTCTCACAATGTCCTTAAACTCAGTTTTCAGTAGCTGGTGCCAACCAATCTATTCCACATAAATTGAACTGAAGTTCTCCAAGGAGATTTTCTGTTCAGGTTCCCAAGAGAATTTGTAGTTGCCAGCACAGTCCATGTCAAATTTACAGAGGAAGGAAAGACAGTCAAGTATGAACCTAGCTGGTCTTCTTAGAAACGTATTAGGGAAAAAAAGGTTTTCGTTCAAGTTCCTTGTGACAATTCAGCCTCAAAATTGTGACAATTCAGCATGGGGATGTGAGAGACAGAAGTATAAGAGAGTCCTAAATCCTTGCATGAATCCTAAGTCCTGGCGAACTCAGGTTTACCACTGCAAATTCCGTCTTATCCCTCAGTAAATTGCTTCTCTTTGTCCTCTCATTTCTCTGCACCTTTAGTAGACATAACACCTTTCCTGCCCTGCACCTTGTCTGCTTTATTCCATTTCAGTCTGTCAGCATACATTGCTTTCAAATAGGAGTGAAATTCTCATCTCTGTATCCATCGTTCAAATTCTTTGCGGACAAATTTGTTAATTTCTTACGATTAATTAGCCGATGTTTGTGTTACACTTAAAACATAAATAGTTGTGTCATTCAGGTACCAAGTGTTTCACTTCTGCAATTATTTATGCAGAGTGCCCCTGAATTTTCTCAGAAAAGGCACATGGTGTTTCTTTGTGCAGCCTATCCAGACAACATTATCAACTGTTCAAAGACATTTTTGTGCTTTATTCCTTGTTTAAACCAGTCCATACGTGGAAGCACAGCACTATTCAGAGTGTAAGTTCAGAGTAAGTAAGTTCAGAGTAAGTAAGTTCAGAGGCAGCTTACACCTTCTCCCAGTCTATGTATCTATCTAAAGCTTTAGAGAGCGCAAGGACTGATCCTTCTTCAGTCCTATGGAAAGCAGACTCTCATAAAATAAAATATAAAGCTCTAAACCTGTATCTTAGCTGTTCTTTTTACTGGGCCTTTCAGCTGATCAGTCATAATCACTTTTTGTGTCAACCTCCCTACATTTGATGTATAACGTCTCTTGAAAAAAATCTGTAAATTGGTATAATACCTCCATGCCAGCATGATATAACTACTCATAACTGCACAGGTGCTTTATGAAAATTCTAATAACAATACCATTGTCAATTCTTGACACTGACAAAATACATTCTCTAAATTGATTTAAAAAGTGCTAACCAAATGCAAGCTCTAATTCAGCAACTGGATCTGTGCAGATAAATCTCGATTTCTGCAACACCTTGTAGGAGAGTCAGAACCTTTGAGCTTAAGGAAGATAGCAAAAGAAGAGGCACTGCACATATCTCCAATAACATTTTGACACACCACCTTGCTGCTTCTACTCACGCAGGCTAAAGTATCATAAACTAGTTCTTTAAATGATACAAGTTTTGGTAACCTTCATAATTACTGGTCAATTCTGCACTCAGGATGATGCGTAGCAAAAGCGAGACATACACATGACCAGGCTTTTAGAATGTTAGCACTCAAGACTGAGCAAGTGTGAAGGAACTGGAGAAGCCAGGTAGCTGCCCTTCTCTGGGGTAATCAGCTCAGACATACTGCCATGTGAATCCTGCAAACCAGTAAACCCAGTACTATGATTGCTAGTAGCAGGTCATAGGCTTTGTGCTAGGCTAACATGGGCTTCAGGATTTGTTATGCTTTGTCTTGTTTTGGCTTGCCTAGAACTTTATTCAGCTTGTTTAGCTGCAGCAGCAAACCCCTAATGACCAGGTAGTGACTGCTTATTTGATTTAGGTTTGCTTATCTTTGTGTAATTGTGTGGTGTAATGTCTACTGTTAAGAATTTTGTCACAAGTATGAATAACAAGCAGGTATTAACAAGATCATAACAAGAGAAGGACTTGGGAGTGTTGGTGGATGAAAAATTGAAGATGAGCCAGCAGTGTGTGCTCACAGCCCAGAAAGCCAATCGCACTCTGGGCTTCAGCAAAAGCAGTGTGGCCAGCAGGTCGAGGGAGGTGATTCTCCCTCTCTACTCTGCTCTGGTGAGACCCCACCTGAAGTGCTGCGTCCAGCTCTGGGGCCCCCAGTGTAAGAAAGACACGGACCTGCTCGAGTGTGTCCAGAGGAGGGCCACAAAGATGATCAGAGGACTGGAGCACCTCCCCTGTGAGGGCAGGCTGAAAGAGTTGGGGTTGTTCAGCCTGGAGAAGAGAAGGCTCCAGGGAGGCCTTACAGGAGCCTTCCAGTACTTAAAGGGGGCCTACAGGAAAGGTGGGGAGGGACTCTTGATCAGTAAGTGTAGTGATAGGACAAGGAGTAACAGTTTCAAACTGAACGAGGGAAGATTTAGATTAGATATTAGGAAGAAATTCTTTACTGTGAGGGTGGTGGGACACCAGCACAGGTTACCCAGAGAAGCTGTGGCTGCCCCCTCCCTAGCAGTGTTCAAGGCCAGGTTGGATGGGGCTTTGAGCAATCTGGTCTGGTGGAAAGTGTCCCTGCCCATGGCAGTGGGGGTTGGAACTAGATGGTCTTTAAAGTCCCTTCCGACCCAAACCATTGTGTGATTCTGTGATTCTATATGCTGTGTACAGTGAACTGTCTATGATCACAGAACAAAGGAGTACAATCAAGAGGTGATAGCAAAGGCCTTGAAGGCCAGAGCACAGGGTGGTACTAGAGGTCCCAGAGGTGTCAAAGAATCACCAGAGGCTTGTTAGTGATAGCAATGTAAACTTAGGAATTTGGAACATGCAATTCCAGTGCAGTAAGACGAAATCTTCTAACCTGAACAACTTCCCAGTGAATATCTCAGTATGCTCAAAGCTCATCTTAATGTTGCACCTCACCCCATCCACTGAAACCACTGACCTTAGTACCCGGAAGAGCAGTGAAGTGGTGAACATAACACCAGAGAAAAGTGAGAGCTCACCAGAAAGGGTGTTTTTGTATGGCAACCTTTAGCTTCAGTATTGGTAAAGTGTTTTACTTTGCATTAACTAGATGGAGTGTGAGTGTGTGTGTGAGTGTCCACTGAACGTTACACTGTAAATGACTAGTAGTAACACCCGCCAAGGGCTGGGGCTGGGCCACTGCTAATGAATGACAGACGTTCTCTATTAACCCCTCTCCCTTCCCAGAAGGGGAAGGGAGACAGAACAAGGGAAAGAGACTTTAAGGTTTGGAAAAGAAAACTAAAACAGCTTTAATGAAACAATAACAATAAAACAAAAGATAATAATATTAATAAGAAAATAACGAAACATATACAAATAAATACAAAACCAATACCAAACCAACCCCCCTGATGACAATATGTCACCGCTGACACTGCAGGACTGTCATTGGGGCGGCTGACAGGTACTAGATTCAGGAACCGGGTTCAGGAATTGGATTTAGGAATGCACAGATCAGAATCAAAGACTGAAGAAGGACAGAGCCCTCCTCAGACACCGGCCATTGAAGAAGAGGGCTTAACCCTTGTGATCCCTCAGCTTTATACTGAATACGACGTATATGGGATGGAATACTCTGTTGGTCAGGTTTGGGTCACCTGCCTTGTCTACTCCTCCCCACAAGTGTGACCTCTCACTTAGTTACAAGCCTTTCACTTACAGCAACCAAACATGGGGCACAAGATTTAGCAGTGACCTTGGTTGCTGTAGGAGTAAGTACAAGCAAGAGCCCTTCTGCATCCCATTCCTTGGTAGTAACTATCAACACCAAGCGCTATCACTGCTAGAGGCAGTCACTGTCTGGAAAAACACACTGTTGATTTCAGAAAGTGCAGTTACTGAGAAGAGACTTAACTGAAAGGTAAAATCAATGAATGGAGAATTGGTTCTGTTCTACCTCAAACCAGGACAATAATGTTTCATAGCTAAAACTTTTGGTTATGCTAACAATGAATTCCTGGCTTCACTGTGAGGTGCTTCCCTTTTGAGAGTAACACCATATAGTAACCTGGGCCAGAAAATGGGCCTGGTGAGTGCAAGGCTATCTGCAATGTGCCATTCACATCCTACAAAAAATGCTCATCTGTATTTAACTGTGAAGTTTAATAACTTTGCCTCATCCCTTGCTATTCACTTGCTGCCTTCTCTCTCCAAGGAATGATATACTAATATATGCCAACCCAGCTCCTGAATCAGTGGGGCCCACACACACAGACACCAGTGTGTTCACATTCACAGAACCAACTCATTAAAGTGCACTTAAAGAAACCAGTGCCACTCCTCTTCACCTGCAAAGGTGTTCCACAGGGATAACGAGAAAATTCAAACTTTCAGTATCAGTGTATTTTCACAAAACTACATGATGCTGATGAAACTGTGTTTGCTAATGGAAAGCTCTGTTAGCCAAGAGAGAGGGAACAGACCTCATATTAAGATGGGGGCAAGTAGGGGAAGGAAAAATAAAATAAGTAAGAAGAACAGAGAACAAGCAAATGCTTTCTCTTGTGCCACATGGATTATTTCAGGGACTGAAGAAAAGATTTGTAGTTTTCCTACTGTCAGGGGCCCAAACGCAGGGTCTCTCTCCACCTCTACTGCTAGCTATGGTAAGGCAACAGGATATCCCCTGCCTTTTGGCATTGAGCCCTGCACGGACACAGCGGGTGCTGTGCCTCCACTTTCACTGTTAAACATCACTTAAATGTTGACAGCAGCAGTTCTTCTAAAGCACTGGCAAAGGATGTAGAAAATTATCGTGCAGATGGGCTGCCATTTGTTTGACTGTCTTGACTTATGCATACATATACTGCAGTTAGTGCTATGTATGCACCACATGTACATGAATCTCAGTTTAAATTTAAAGTAGGTAAGATGCTGTTGTCAGAGTAGCTGCAGCGACAGAGGATTTGGTGCAGGCTGCAACAATTCACTAGCAACACTGTCAGGAGCCTCATGCTACCACACCCAAGATGTCAGCAGTTTGAAAGGGGTTTAAACAGGGCTTCTCTTTAGCCTATACACTATCTCCTACAGCTGCAGTCACTTCAGAGACAAGAAGAAAGAGGTACTCAAAATCTATTTTCTGTACCAAGGTTTTGCCTAAGGATAGGGATCTCCAGCGAACTTGCAGTAAAATACATGTTGATTTAGCAATTTAGTGCAGGTCAGTTTTAGGTCTTGGTGGGGTGGGGAGAAGTTCCTGACCTACTGATCTGACAACATTAAGACCATCTGTAGCTGGAGAGTTGAGGGTGTGACAGTTCAGCTATCTTATCTTATTTGCATATTTAGAGAAATAAAAGCTTAGTTATTAAAATGTTAAATACTGCATATGCATAACTAAAAGCATTATTCTTTGATACATGTGATGGGGTTAATTAGGGTAACCTACTTTCATCAAGACAACTATAAAGGATCTGATGAGGGTCATGGAAGGATGGCTTTACCTGCTTCAGCTGCTTAAATGGGTTTTGCTTTTATCATTGACATTTATTCTTATGAAAAAATACAATAATACAATAATTTAAATCAGCATCCTGTTATCAAGTTAAGAAGGTTTCTTTATAAGCAGGAAAGATGGTAGTATTTCAGAGTTCAGAGAGCCTTTCAAGAGAAGTGGCCTAAGTCTCACCCCATCTGAAATAGTTCCCCTGGAACGTGAAACCTAGGATACTGAGCCTCATCCTTTTGCCCTAGTACAATATTTCAGTGGGGTTACTCCAAATTAACAGTGTTTAAATAAATTAAAAATTAGATCAAAACAAAGTTATCAGATGTACCAGAGGTTTTTTCTTTATTTTTAGTAAGCAACCTTGTTCCTACTGATTTAAGAAACATCATAATTATATTTCTTCACACTAATCATGGAGTATTATTCTTGAATATTATTTTTAACACTGTAACTTAAATTTTTGTCACAGATTATTTAAACTGCAACAGTAATGGTGAGCTGCAGAATGTTATTTAGTTCTACAAATAGATAACGGCATGACAGTTTCTTGTGTGAATATTTTGACATGTAAGTATAAAACCATAGTTCTGCTAACTATCACAAATGTGATTTTGAAAGTTACTTTCAGTTAAATGTCATGCAGGTAGATCTCCCTGCTGATGGAAAAGAACAGGGACAGATGGAAGAAGTAAACATACTTAGAATACAAACACAGTAATTGCTATTGTTTGGTTTGTTGGATTTTTTTTAATATTTGAGATCATTAGAAGTTATGAACATTGAGGTAGAAAACATGACAATGAAACCCCATGAAAAGTTAAGTGAATACAGGAGTCACTAACCATAAAACTTAATTGTTTTAAAAGAAGCCTGACTTAAAAATAAAATAGATGTCCCAATGAAGTCAAGTATTTTCTTTATTCCTTGCACTTTTAATGTTTTATTGAAAAAAAACATGAAAACTTGGAAGTGTCTAAATTGAAATTCAATGGCCATCCACTAGGCAGACCAAAGGTTAATCTTCAAATTACAAAGGGGAGATCATCTCAGCTAACACTAGATGTCTACAACCAGACATGTCCAACTCTGCTAGTCATCCTACACTCCTTTTGTAGTCAGTGGAGAGAAACAGGCTTGTGGATGTAATTTTCTTTTTTCCACTTGTTCTCTTAATCTTCTTCAATGAAATTTCTCTGAAGGGGTATTTTATTTCCCTACTAATTCCAGCATAGCAGACTCTAATTAAATTAGTAGCTCTTGGGCAACAAGGACTTAAAGTGTCAGCATTAAGTATAAAGTTGTCATGCATCCTGCATGAAGCGTTACACTTCTCACAGAGTTTCACATTAAGTAAAAAATATGAAGAGAAAGGAAGATAGCTGGGTCCACAGAAGCACCAGAGCTGAGGTAAATAGATATATGTCTTGTTTGTTAGCTGAATGCAATTATTCTGAGCCCCATCCCACTCGTTATGCAAACAGCGTAGAGCTGAAATATGAACAGCCCTTCCAAACAGCTTTCCCTATCAGTTGAGTGAGGGAGATATATATTCTATCCTGCCTTTTATTTCAAAATTTGTTGTTCTCTGATAAGGGCGGAAAGTCAAAGTACTCTCACAGGTCTATTGTGTTTACATACTGAACTGTACTTTGAATTAATAGTTTCCTAGGAATACACTACAAATGGTGAAAATTGCTTTTGACCCTTTTAGTTAAAAAACACGACAGATTTAAAATTAATTTTGTCATATGCAAGATCTATTTTTGACAAATTTATCTGTTCAGAAATAGATTTGAAAATACAGGCAGCTCTGGGTTTTTTGGCCCTAAGCAACACTTTGTTTTTAAATACAGATGTTGTATTACAGGTAATTGCTGCAAACAAAACATGAAAAATTAAAAAGAAAAGGTAGAAATTATTTTCTACCTACTTTTAATGATTTGATATTACCATTGCCCATTATTTCCATTATCTCAGAGGGTCAAAACAGTTAGCACTTCACTGCAATTAACCTTCATTCAAAAGTGACATTTTTGTGTAATTTGTACTCTTCCAGTTTAACAACAGTCTGGATAAATAGATACTAGATCTAGATAGTATTCCTGAGAGTCTAAATCAAGTGGAAGTGCTTTACTTTTGGAAATACTGACTGACTTGTGGAAAGCAGGTATATCTCCAGGCAATAGGTTGGCGCATCTCTGTCCTGCGTGTTCAGATAACCCTGTTGCATGGAAATAGTTGGCAAATGATTTATTTGGAACACTTCTCAGATTTTACTGCTTTCTACTACGCAGCCCTTTCTATTTTCTGCTGGTCCAGTAGTCTGCATGTTTTACTGATTCCTGCCACATCAGGCACATAGGCTGAAGTTGTTTTTTGATTTTTCCATTAGCTGCTAATAGATATAAAAGCATTCCCCATCATTTTCTTTACCACCCAACTTAGACAGTTACTTAGCTTCACTGAATTTGCAATGATGTTTAATGTCACATTGGCAGAGCTTGTACTAAGTTTATTTGGTCACAAAGCTTCCTATATTCATTGCTTTGGCAGCTGTGTTTACAAATCAAATTTCAGGAATTAGTTAAAAGTTTGTAATGTGCTTTACAAGTTTATTGTCAAAAAACTAGTAATATTTTATAGCTTAATGCACATTAAAAAAAAAAAAGAGAGAGAGAAAAGAAATTAAACAGCACTTGGCTTGCACAGTTTTTCCATTTTATGAGAGACTTGATATGATCTTTAAATTTGGGTTCAGTTAGTAGATCAAAGCAGCTAAGGATGATGACTATTTAGTGTGTCTTTCAACCTGTGCATATACTCTCTTCAATACACACTTGAACTCACTTAAGAGCAATTGTAAAGTGAAAATTATCCATTTACTTTCCCAATAATCTGCCCAATTAATCAGGCAGAGAAGGTCATTCAGCAGTAAACAGACAGTGCTAGACTTTCTGAAAATCTTTTGTAGCATTCATTCACTTGGTGTCAGCCAACCCACTGTAGTAACCCAGAACGCATTAAGTCCGTGGTAGAAAAAGCAACTTTATGAACCTGACCAGTACAGTTTATTTCACGTACCATAAGCAGGGGTAAGACTTTTGCAGCTGATACCATATTATCCTAGAAGATACAGGTTCTCCATTTCTTTATTTTCTGTTTTTCATTATGTTGCTTAAAATGCCATAAGACAGATCATCCTAATTTTAGGAAATAAAAATAAAAATTATAAAAAATTTAGATTCCACTTCTAAAAAGATAACCAAACAACTCAATAAAGAACCATAAAGCTCATGATCAAGAATCATATTTTTAATTAAATCTCAGCTCTTCTTCTGACTAAGTCAGACCACAGACTATCATATTTACTTTTCTTTTAAGTGTTGAGACTATGTCTGTGGTCAAAACCAAGTTGGGCTTTTTTACCAGGAAAAGCTTTGCAAAGCCAAGCTAGAGTCAAACTACAGGTTATGCCACCTGGGTATATAGTGTAAATCATTCAGACCTCCAAGTCAGACCCTGCTCAGTTTATTGGTGTGAGTAGAGTCTAGTTATGTGAACACAAAATTTTCCTTAATGAAGGACTCACACTCAGGGCGATGGGCCACATCATTTAAACTATATTTTTACCTTGAAAGGTTGGACTAGATGATCCTTGAGGTCCCTTCCAACGTGGTATTCTATGATTCTATGACTCCTACTCCAGTGAGGATGAACTGATCGCATTCCATCTACCTATATACATGTATCTGCACCAGAAGCAATACCTTCTTTGTTCTCTGTATTAACCTTATTAATATGCTTACAAAATTTAATTTGAATGTTTTAAATCTGATATATGTGATCTTTTTATATACATATGTATATAAGTATAAAAGAATTGCTAGGACTTCAAAAATCCCAGTGAAATTTCTTAGGATTTTGGATCAACATCACAAAACTTCTAGGGTATCTACTGAGAACTTTTCCTCAAAATCACTTTCAGATACTTAGAAACAGAATACTAGTCAAATGGAAAACTACATGGTAAAAATAATTTTCAGGATATAGCATCATCATTTTTTCATAATCTAACTTAATGATGAAACATTTTCCAGTCAACAGTATTGTCTGAAGATATTGCCCATACACTGGAGAGAAGTTTATACTTGCAGAGGTAATTTATGGAATCACCAGAGTTAATCTTTCTTCAGTAATAAAGGCATACTTGAAAAAACAAACAGTTGTGTGGGTTGCTAAAAGGTTTGTACATGATGTTTTTGTGACAAAGCTAAAGCCTTGAAACAGCTTTGAAGTAGAACTTTGGCAGTGCTTCAAAGCTGAGAGAGATGTCACAGCATAAAGGACTTTTCCCCCTTTTCCCCACATTTAAAATAAAAAGACCAAGGCAGAAAGATGTGCTTAAATGGAGGAAAGATTAAAACTGATATTGCCAAGCAGGTAAAATACCAAAAGAAAGAAAAGGTATGAGTTTCCTTGGTTTGAACACACACAAAAAAAGTGGTAGAAAATGTCTGAAAATTTTTGAAAGAGTGTGACTGACTGAATTGTCCAAGTTTAAAGCTAAGAATTATATAAATAGCTTTGGAACAGAGGTAAATTGATAGTGTTTTGAAGAGAGACTGCATCATAGTCATATACCATTTCTTCTTTGTCAGAAAATTTGAACTATGCGATTTTTCTCAGTGGATCTTTCCTAAAGAAATCAAACAATTATCACTTCCTCCACTGACTGCTCTTAAGGGACATTCAAATTTGCCTTTAATTATAGAAAAAGAAGCAATTAAATGAAAAAGGAAGAAAGCCCTTCCAGATGTGCTGTCAGAAATTAAAACAACTCCACAGAGACCCACACATAATGTAAAGTAATTAGATGATAAAGAATTTTTGAAATAGGTTAAACAAACACATGTCAAATAGTTTATGTAGAGCTGTTCAAATTTTGGGGCAGAGAAATGAACTAGAGGACGTCTCTAACAGTTACAATTTGGTTCTTTTGGGGTTATAACAGACAGAAATGCAGATTTTACATGCTTATTTAGGTTAGATTAAGTTGTTTTCATGATGCTAAAAGAGTACATGCATTAAAAAATGCTGCAGGAATTTAATCTGTGCTTCAAACTTCAGAGGCATGGAAATTTTTTCCATTTAGGGCCAATGAAAAGCTAACAGAAAATAGGTAAAATAGTCTGTATACAGACTAATACTAATAGCCAAATTATGTAGAAAGCTGGAGGGCTGTGATTTGCATAGGACACAATCTAGGGAGGAACACATTTCATTCATCAAGGCAGCCGATGACTAAGGACACAGTTGTGGACTTCAAGGTAGGGAGACAGAAGTCTAACCCTAAACTGGTGTTCATTGAGTGCCAAACGCATAATCTCTGTGGAACAAGACAATCTTCTGAAGCAATGGAAAATGACTGTCCAATAAAGCAGGGTGGCAATGTGACTTAGTACAATTACAGGTTTTCTTTCCATGCCTTACTAGGTTTGCAGCGCTATTACAACTTGCGTAATGGTACTGCAATAAAGCATCACTCACATTAACAACACAGAAGCCTGTGTCCCCATAGCACTGTTCTTTCCAATGGGCTGGAGCTCCTGCTCGTAATAATTCAGACCCCTCAGGTCAAAGCATCATCCAGGTGCCTGTACCCAAAGTAAAACACACATCTTTAGCAATTATGTTTTTAAAAGCAGTCTGTTCTTTAGAGCTTGCCTATATTACAGAAAGCCCTGTTGTCCGCTGGCAACTTTACAGACTAAGTTCTTCATTCCAAGTTTGTGATACTCAAAATCAAAACAAACAACTTGATAACCAGACTTTTCTAAGCAAATGACACAAATAAATAACATTCATGACAATAAAAAAGCAGGGGAAAAAACACAGCACAGTTAGGGAATATAAACTCATCTTTCTGTAACAGGTGAGAGAAGGGGAAACACCCCAAAACCACAGAAGTTCCAAATTTTGCTATTTAACCAAATCTTGTGTAAGAAAGTATAAAGATAATAATAAAAATTCAATGACATTCTGTTATTACCTAATGAAATATACTTCAAGCTACTTCCACTCTCTTCCTTCTGAAGTAAGCTGCACTATTACAACACCTTCCTAATTAGCCAGGACTTCATACCGTGATGATGTTTCTCTACAGCCTTGGCTCCAGGAGCCAGCATATTTCCAAGCATAATACTTCTTCTTTCATAGCAAAGGAGTAAAAATTATCATATAGAAAATGTTACATTAGAATATTGCACACTTTTCTACTTGAGTAAACTGACTACAGCCCTCACAAGGAACACCCAGGAATCTTTGATTCTTCCCTACAAACAATTTATATGCCACCTTTTCACCTTCTTGATTTCAAGGAAGCTGCTTTTCTCCCCTTTTACTTTTCAGTAATCGTAAAAGTTAATAGGGCTCTGCCTATAGGTGCTTACAAAATTCACCAAAACTGCACAACTGAGCAGATGCAACATTTAATTTTTTTTCACTTACTGACAACCATACAGAGAAGTACTAAGCAAAGGTCTCACAAGCTCAGCTGTTTGTTGTGCCTGCTGATAATCAGATTACCAGTTTTTTAAATTCACTAATTATTTACCAAATTAAATTTAGTAAATTAAATTTACTGATTGTTTACTAAAGTCACTAATTATACCATGAATCTCATACTGTAAGGTAGCTAGAACTACGGGTCAATACACAAGATTGACAAATATATTGATCAGTATCTCTCCTGTTACGGAAAGCTAGTGTATATAATACTGCTTAAAGGAACTAGTTGTGTTTAAAACCAACATCCATAATTCTGGAGACTAGACAAAAGCAAAATATTTGCATGTCTTAAGCACATAATGCAAACAATGAGTGAATATTTCTCTGACATGAGTGTATTTCCTGAATAGTTCTGAGTGAGAATTAAATTGCATTTCTTCGCAAGTGTAAGATTACTGGAAACTTGAAAGGCAACTTGAAAATTCTTTTGTAGATTTTGAGAGGAAAAGAAGAAAGGAAACAGTCTCTCAGGGAAACAGACACATTATTATTTTACATTATTTATTCCCCACGTAGGGATTTTTTACATGTTTCCCATGCTTTCTCACTGTCCCTGCCCCATCAACAGAGCATCCTTAAAGAACAGACTAACCAAAAGGACTAAGTAGCAAGTTTTTCTGACAGGTTTGGAACGATCTTTTTCTGTACTAATCAGGAGGATCCTTAGGAGTTCTCTTACAGCATGTACTGAAGCTTGCTCTCAGAATTAACACTCGCTATTGGAAGTATCATACTTATTTTTTTCAACACTACAATCTCCTCTACAGTTGAGGATTAATGTATTTAGCTTGTCAAAATGTCAACAATAAACTTTTATAATTCTAAGATATTACATAACTTGTAAAAAATATTTCCTGGCAGTACGAAAATGCTGCCAAAAGAAAATACTATGTGAGTCCATTAGTACCTGAAGGGTATTATCAGCTACATTCACAAATATTTTTACTTAAAAACATATTTGTTTTCCTTTGGAAGTGATAGCACTTGTCCATAAGAAGGTCCTACTTTATATACAGGCTTACATTCATGCAAGGGAGTTCAGCAATTACTATAGCAACAACTGCTAGCTTTAAATGACATTTCTCACTCAAAAGTGAGGAATGTACTTCTCTCCTATGAGAGAAAAGATTATATTTTGTTTGTATAGAAAAAATATAAAAGGATTGCCACAGTGCTCTAAGAAGTATTTTTTCCATCACCACCTAGTGAGATAAAAAATTCAGCAAAACTTGCCTTTTCTTTTCTTGCAATTAACTCATATCTTCACAATACAGTATTTTACTTAAATTCACTTAGCTCCTCATCTAAACTACCCTTAATAACGTGGGTTTTTTTTTTTGTACAGAGCTACTATAGTGCCTTTTGGGGTATTTGTTTTTTTTTTTTTTATCTTGGGGGAGAATGAGGTAAATAATCAGCTGCAACTCTTTCACAGGGAACCTTATGACTAGCTCGTTGTTCCTGTTTCACAGGTTCAAATAGATGTGCCAATACCTAATAAAGATCAGTTGCACTTTCAGAGTGGCCTTTTATCTCACTGCCAACGTCATCTTCACAACTTTCCAGCTGCACATATTGCCATCAGTCTCTTGTTTTGTGAAAATAATTCTTTCTAGTTATGTATGTGGAGTGACAGTGACTGAGCCATTCCTATTTTAGTCCATGAGTAGCTGCAAAAGGATACTACAGTAAAGGCTATATCTCCTTATATGACCCAAAGAAAACCTTCAAGACCACACTAATCTCATCCACAGTCATTTTACAAGTACGAGAAAAAGGAGATGTCAGTGCATTCCTTTACAAGCTATCAGCTTTTTCTGCTCTCCACCACAAATGGTACTTCTACACATGCTACTGGACAGGAAAAAATATAACTTTATAAAGCAAAACAGATGATTAATCTTTAGAACTGAACTGAATGATCTGTTCCCTTGCCCCTCCCCAAGAAAAGTATTCATGCACATACGCATTATTTTCCCCCAAGTCATAAAAGTGAAGTGTAGCTTAAATAAATGCTAAATCTGGTTCCATGCTCCCTGGCAGCAAAAGGTAATTTCTTTATGTTGTTATGAATACAGTATTAACAAAATGTACTGCATACAAATAGCACTTAAATGGGCAAGGACTCAGACATCGATTTGTGTTTTCCAGAACTCTTCATTACCTTTAGTTACTTTCAAAACACATCAGAATTATTCCCTTCATATCTCTTACACTACAACCAACAAAAAAAGTAAGAATACATAAAATATGGTATTAACATCTTTATCTATTTGATTTAAAGTATACATACCAAATGAAATACAAAGCCAAAGGGATATTAAAAACACAATGGAGTAACATCACAAAAATATCGCTTCATGTTTTGGTACATTGCACTATCAGAACAAGTTTATTTTAAACTTTTAAAAATGAATGGTATTCATCACTTTTTCAATTAATTTTAAAGGCATATGATAACAAAAATGCAAAAGATGGCAACAAAGAAAAAAATAATTATGGTTCAAATATTTCTGCATGAACATCCAAATCCTCCACAGATATAAATTAGTTCAGAAGCTTGGAAGTAAATAATATATGCAAATTTATGCTCCAAAATCCAAGTCAGAAAAATTAGATAAGTTGTAGACTACAGATGTTCACATATTATTCAGTGAATCAGGTGCACTACTGTTTTAGATGAAATTGCAAGAATAAGATTTGTTACAAACATAACTACACAAAATTTGAATGAAAATGCTCAAAGTAAGATCTTTGCTTTGGGATTGCAAGGCTACGAAATGTACAGGTGGAAATCACCTCAGTTAAAATAATTTTGCTTCTCCCCCCCGCCCCCCCATCAGAAGTCTGCTAGTGAAACTTGGCCAACTCAATAGAAATAACAAGAAAATAAGAAGGAAACGTCTATATTTAGTACTGTTTCTGTGCCACTTTAAATATGAGTAGTTTAAACTGAAGAGTGAAATCCAAGAAGGCATTGCTTTGTTTTTCTCTCAATGTATCTCATGCTTACATCAGATAAATGAACTAAACATGTTTCACTCCCATCAAAGTCATGCCCCTTCCAGTATCTGCAAGTAACAGAAAACCTAATAAAAATACATGACAAATTATTGACTTCTGAAACCTCACAAAAACCACAGAACATCCTGGTGCCATCTTTCATGACATAAATACAAAGCAACAGGTTCTGATGCCTCTGACATCTTTTGAAATGCCACTAATAAGGTTTTACTAATTGCTACAGATATTAAAATTTGATGGGTCTCAATATGAATACCCTTCATATTTTCTTCTCCACACAAACTATTTTATTTAACATAGAATCAGCTGCTAAAGCACATTCTCCTTCTCACTTTGCTAATGATTTCAGGGTGTGCAAGAAAATTCTCTCTACAACTGTTGAGTGTCCTCAAGAATCACAAGCGCTCAGCAAAATTTATGGTTAAGACTTTGCTTGTTGAGATAGATTCTTGATCAATAACAAAATGCTCTTAAAAAGTTTTAACTTCTGCTCATGGGATATTGAAAGAAATGAAAAAATCTAAGGATTGCTTTGTAGGACATACCTTTCTCTTTACCCCTGTGCTGTAAGAACAAATACCTATGCAGTCAGTAAACAGCAGCTCATTGAAACAAAGCATCAGGTTGCATTTCAGGGTTCCATCCTGATAGCAAAAGCAAAAATCTGTATGAGGACGCCTGGGACATGAGAAGTGCACAAAATTGCTCTGAGCCACAGCGCTCACTGATAAATGGCACGCTAAGAAAAAGACATTACTTTCCTCCCTCATAAGTATACTAACGGAAATCTATAATATGTTATTTTCAAGATCATGTTTCTTATTATTTAAATTCTCCCTCAGCATATAAACCAATTCTGATATGTACAAATCTTAAGAAACCCAAGCTGTATCTTGGGACACAGAAAGCTTTCATAATCTACAACTGACAATACACAGAAGGAGGATGGTATGGCAGTTACTACAGCCTAGGACACAAGAGGATTAGATTTGATTTTCTGATACTCCACATAGTAATAGTTTGTCTAAAAGTCAGGCAACTCACTTGGTCTTTTGGCTAAGCTAAACCAGGGGTAAAACAATGCAACTCTGTTCCCTGTTTGAGCACACAACTCATCTGTTTTCAACACTATATTGCAATGAAGTCTATCTATCCTCTCCCTCACGTTGATTTCAAAGTAGGAAATCCAGGTGTGAGGCAGGTGAGGACCCAGCAGTCCCAGAGTTCACAAAGGGGCTAGGTCTGCAGATCATACACAGCATACACCTTTATGAATGTTCACTAGTCTGTAAAAAAAGAATGTTATTACAACAGCTAAATCTCGTGAATTATGAATACTACAGGCTTAGAATCCCTACCAACAGACATTCAAAAGCTAGCTGGAGCCCACCTCTCACTGAAGTTAACTGCATTTAGGATATTGATCCTAGACATTATGAATTAAAAGGAACTATGTAAGCACCCCAAAAAAAACTCTGAAAGAGTAATTTCAGACCACATCTTGTTCTATTTAGTTTACACCTGGTCAGAAGGAGCTATTTTGGTACCGCTATGAGTAAAAATTGCCTATCATACAGCAGTAGCCTAGCCAAACAGGAGACAAGAGTAACAGTATACCAAGAATCATGCCAAGCTTTAGCCGGTCTATGGCTTGCAAAGACATTAGGAAGTTGAAGTCCCCCATGAAAACTAGGGCCTGTGAACGTGAGGCTACTTTCAGCTGGCTGTAGAAGGCCTCATCAACTTCCTTTTGCTGATCAGGTGACCTGTAGTAAACACCCACAGCCCTGCCACCCATATGAGTCTTACCCAGGAGCTCTCAACTCATTCTTCGTCCCCTGCTAGGCAGAGCTTGATACATTCCAGGTGCTCTCTCCCATAAAGAGCAACTCCACCACCTTGCCTTGCTAGCCTGTCTTTCCTAAAGAGTACATAGCCACCCACGACATCATTCCAGTCAGGCGAGCTGTCCCACCATGTCTCTGTCATTGCAATGAGATCATGGCCCTGGGGCTGCGCACAGATCTGTAGCTCTTCCTATTTATTCCCCACGCTGTGTGCATTGGTGTACAGGCACTTCAGAGAGGTAACTGAGCACGAGGGTTTCCCTGGAGGGGTACAGGAGGATCCACCGGAGCCATACACACCCTTGCGGTGGTTGGCCTTCTGGTTCTCATCTGGGAAGGCAGCTAAGGAATACTTGCTGCTCTGGTTGGCCTGGCTTACTCCCCAGCTGGATGCAGTGGCATGAGCATTGCCATTCTGAATACCACACCCCAAGGATTTGTGGCTCCATACAGGCTTTGTTTGTGCCTTTGAGCTTTTCCAGAAGCAATTCCTCAGTGAAAAGAAAGCAGGAGTGAAAGATGGAAGTATATTTTACTATTAGAAACAGTTGGTGTTTCAGATTTATTGGGATGGGAAGGGGGGTTAATAAATTCAGGGAGATTAGTTTAGCAGGCAAAGCTAACCGGTCCCATTTCTTAAGTGGATTATTGCACTTGTTCTTACATCTACAAAAATACACCTGAAACAGTACATAGCTAACTGCACTAGGAAAGAAAAACACCTAGAAATGTAAAATAGTTTCAAAAAATATATTTAACATTTTAATAGAAGAGAGAGTTATATGGCGCATTGCGAAGTAGGAGAAACTATTATTTTCAGTAGCCCATTTCCTGTGCTAAGAATTAATTTATGTTAGAATTATGAGGACATCTTCAGGTATAGCAGAGCTGTTAATGTTCAACAGCCTAGGTTCACTCATTATGTGCTTCTAGCAGAGTTACTGTAGGGAGAACAGGAAAAAAGTTTTTTTTTTTGCAGGCTGAACGTTAAAAGTAGGGTGTTTCAAGCTGCTGAGGAATCTGGAGTGTGAAAATAAATCCCTGAGAGATGGATTAGTGGGCAGGTAATGGCAAAAGGCATCTGATAAATTGCAGAGTTATGTGGTAAACTTATTTATTACATGCCTATGCAATTTGTCACAGGGCTGTCTCATTTATCACCTCCCCATGTGAGATGCATATATTAATATTGCACACTGCTATCATTGCCTGACAGCTTATGATCTTGTTTTTGAAATTCATACATCACTTTTCCCTGCTCTCTCCTATCACAAGAAATTCCATCCAGTTATATTTCCAGATAAATGCTGAGAAAGGATTCCTGATCCACCTGCTATCATGTCTTCCACTCTTCCCAAATCAAATTAATAATGTAGAAAATACATTATGTATTTTCACATACATATTGTAGGGTCAGTCATCACCGCCATCCTGTTGCTCACAGATTTATTGCATTATGATATGTCATCGTTCAATCAGTAGAAGCAACTAGATAGCTTCACCTAGTAGAAATGGATCTCGTCAACACTATTCTGCTATAATTCCTTTTTAACATAAATTACTGATTCATAAATACACTTCTTGCTGTTGCTGTATTTTGTAGGACCCTGTTAGCTCTTAGCAAGAGCTGAACATTACTTTTCACTGAAATACCTACAATAAAAGGCTGCAATTGTACTTTCTTAGACTTCATTTTGTCTACCCTGAATCATAGTAGTAGTTACCCGTGAGTCAGCTAAAGCTGTCATATGAACACTGAGTCCTGTATGCACTAGGGTAAAATGCAAGTCATGGAAAACTTTGGGTATAGTAATTTTGGTTATTAAGACAGTTCTATCAGCAGCTAATGAGAGACATAATTCTTGTTACCCTTCTGTTTTTGAAACCCTTTAAAGCTTGCTTGTTTCATGAGATAAAAAGCTCATAGTAGTTATGAACTCCAACACGAACCCCCTATTAAAAACCATCTAAGAACATACTTCTTGTACCTGTATGACACTAGAAGTTCATGTGGAAAAAGAACAGTGTTCCATGAAACAAAAGGATCAAAATTATAGGTAACAAAATCAAAAAGCAACACTCAGTTACAACTGGAGCTCTCAAGGAAGTCAACAGATGACTAAAAAAAGATTTAAGCAAGTATTGAGTCTGTTCTTGTAGATATCTGGAGCCACTTAAAAGTAGACTGAGCAAGAAGCTATCACTAGGGAAAAAAGTGCATAACTGGTTTTCTAGCATAGCTTCAACAGTCTACAATTAAATGTCTCAAGCAAAGATCCCTTTAAAGTTTTTTATTTACTTATTTCAATTTCTTCAACCTTTTTTTTAAAAAAACTTTTTTTTTTCCTCCAGATTTTCCAAGAAAACTCTGTCAGGCTGCCTTGTTTGGAAACACAGTACCTTATTCTCTCCTCTTTATTTCTTCCCGAATAAGGCAGTGAAAATCAAGACAAAATTTTTGAAACAGTTTTCAGACTGTCCTATGGAGATGTGAAAAACAAATTAAACTTGATACATACTATTTTGTATGTCATTTTGAAAGGGGGAAAAACTTCACAGCTATTTATATCAACATTTAGATCAACTTATCAGAGATGTATACATGTTGCAAACCTGCAGTGGTAAGAAAAACTTATCTATACAAAGTTAGATAAGTAGAGACGTCCTTTATTAACGATGCGCACCGTGTGCACTGGGGACATGGGATCCTTCCCAAAGATGTCCACCGGCACATTGCAATCAACAAATATTTATATATTAAATTAATACACATTCAGTCTATGCAATACATATTCATTTTCATCCTCTCGTTGGTTGGTTCTTCTCACTTTTGATGCAAATTAGCGCACAGCCTCTGTCGTAGTCTTCTATTGTTCTCTTTTAAGTAGGTGGTGTAATTTGGGTAGGTGGTCCATGAGTCAGAGGTCTTGACCACTCCTCGAATTGACCATGTATGGTCAGGGAACATGTCCTTGGCTCATAGGCTCTTGGCTCGTACCTACTTTGGTCATGATTCAAAGATTATACACAATGGGTACCATAATAAATCCTGTCTAGCAGACATCTCGGACTACAACACATTATCCTTGTTTCTAACCACTAACAGATCATTGGGTAATGAATATCTTAAGTCTGGTATTTTACAGGGGTATGCTAGCAGCACTGGCAATACAAATTTTACTTTATATTTTATCATTTATTCCATTTGAGACTTATTTTCCCAAAATAATCATTAGCCTCTCCTACTAATATCCACTAATTAGAATTCTTAATATTCAAATCAAGATGGGAAAAGTAAGGGGATTTCTAAGCACTATCCTAAAATCCTAAATCTGGTGATTTTTGCAACATACAGAGGGCTTCTAAAATCCTAATTTATGTTCAGATTGTAACTGGGATCAGAGACTGAGAAGACAACTGCCAGAAGACTCTAAATAAAAAGGTTAGAATTGTACAAGCTGCAAAGCATTGTTGCATCGTTTTACAAGTTTGGTTAGGAAGACAAGAAAATGTCAATTGGAATCTGTCAGAAATACAAAGACACATAGTAATACACAGGGGCAAAGGAAATTCATGAACACTTCCACAGAGTCTTCATAATGCAGACAAACTACGTTTGCAGGGGAAAAAATGCTCATAACATGGAATTTAATGCACTTAAGCAGTTTTCTGCCTTGGCTATAAGGCCATAGTTTGCACAGGTTAAAGCAATTTTGTGAAACCATATGGAAAAGCACTGAAAGAGTTGAAAAAGAAACATGGCATACAAACAGAACACAGTGTACCATCACAAAAATGCACGAGAAATCTTCAAGAGAGAGGTACATTCTCAAAATATTCAACAGAACTGAGTTGTGGCTAATTGTAAACCAGACACTACAAGTCAATGTGATACCTGAAGTTGTTTACAGTATTTGCCCCAAAATACACAGGAAAGCTTTAGCTCACCTGATGGGTATCTTTCCTACTGCATGGTATGTGAGAGATGCAAAGGTGAAGCTAAAACTTAAAATGTTGACATCTGTAATTTTTGCAGGAAATGGATTGCTTACAGTGGGTCAAAAATACGTCAAATATTAAATCTAATTCTGGGACCATTCATGTAGAAAGGCAATGAAATGTTAAAAGATTGATTCCAAGATGTCTTTACTAGCACAGGGAAGCTGTCAACATAATATAAAATTAAGTTGACAGAATTCAATTGTCCTGTCATAGAGGCACCTAGAAAAATGCTAGCAATAAAAATATTAATGACAAATTAGATTGATTAAACAGGATACAAAAAAAAAAAATAAATAAAAAAGAAAAAACACAGAACTGATGAGTATCTCTTGTAATTCCAAAAGTAGAATTACTCATACAGCTCCAAAATGCTGCACTAAGAAAATATGAGAAGAAAACACTTTCACATACCCACCACTTCAGTCGAGGTGGGATCAATGTTGTCAGACTGGCCCTTCCTAAAATTTTAAAGCAAGGATTGGTGAAGCAGATACATTAGAGCACTTATTATACCAAGAACCACATTCTATTCATTTCAGCTGATAGCTTATAATAGAGAGAAGATCAGGGAACATGAAACGAGAAAATTCAGATACAAACAGCATGCAGTGGTAGTCACAGAAGTTTTGGATCCTTGGATCAAACAGTTATTGGAAAGCATACATTAATTCTTAATCACTACATCTGGTATCCAGAAATGGCACTGCTAGAGTACAGAAGCTGCAGTACTGTGAGACAGTGGATCGTAATTAGATTGTTAGAAGCTCAAATGTTTTGTTTAATGTATGATTTTAAACACATTGATGTCAGTACAGGACTTGATTAAAAAACCGTAACATTTAAAACAGAGCTAGTGTAAGTCCCTCTTATTAATCAAACAAAAAAACCCAAAACCAAATACAAACAAAAAATCCCCGAAACCCAACAACCCCAAAAAACCCTCCGGTCATCAAAAGGTCAAAAGCATTTGTAGCTGTAAGGCAACGTTCACAGGTATAATCAGAAAACAAGCACCCAAGACAGATATTCCTTGTGAGGTTCGTTTTACAAGTGATATCTAAGGAGCAAGCCTTCAGCCTTCTACTCATCCTAGAGAAAAAGAGGTAGAAAAATAGTCTCAGACTTTAAGCTCTAGAAACTGAAAAGGCTGAGCTGATCAGTGGAAAAGAATGTGCAAAACAATATTGAATCTAATCCACAAAAGGCTTCAGAGATACATAAGGTAAAGGAAGCCAGTTCAGAGACTGACTGTACATATCTACTAAATAAAAGAAGTCCAAAGAATGAGACCAAGCACAGGATTCCTGACCGGCTGTTCCTTAATTAACAGCTTGCTCCCTAGCTCTGTTCTGAATCTCACCAACAGATATTGTCTACGCTTGATTCAATAAGCAGAATGAATGAGACTACGTAAGTTTTGACTCCTTTCAACCCGTACAGTCCTTCAAACTCTCTGCATGTCTTCATACCACATGACAATCAATATGCAACACAGCAATAATAATGGCAGTAAGATTACAGAAACTTTTTATGTTGTAAATATGGGCGTTGTATTCTATAGCCCTCATAAGTTACCTAGCCACAATGATATGTCATTGGGTTAAAAGTAGCATGGTCTGTCATATTGTCTAAGTTTCTTCCAAGCAGAAGAATTCTTCTGCAGAGAATTGTAATATGGGTGAGGTGGAATAATGTAAAATCCACCTATGAAATTCAAGTAAGCTTTTAATTCATGTACTGCACATTATCATCCGAAATGTGTTGCAACATGCAGTACATTTGTCCCATGTAGAGAAAGCCAATTACTTCATATTTTTGCCTCCATTTAAAAATGACGTAGCCATCAAAATAACAAGTATGACATGAAGCAGCAAGTTTACTTTTTAAAATAAATGGAGACATTTCCAGGGCAAGCCATAGACATTTTCAACCACAAGACCATCTTAACAGCTTTTCAGCAGATATCATCACATATTTGCAAAAGTATGGCATGTACAGATAAGACTGTGGATATTGTTACCCTGAACAGTCTTAGTTGTGCCAAAAGAGTTTTTAAGATTACCTCTTTTGTTTAGGACAGCAGAATTAATCTCACAGATATTTATTCTTTGGCTCTGTTTGGTACTATTTAAGTGTTACATACTCCTATTCAACTAACCCTGAGAAACCATATACACTTAACCCTCATTCAACCTTCAGTCTCATTGTAAAGCTTTTTCTAAGTATATGCTTTTGTAATTGCATATTTCCCAGTTGGCAAAATTACCAACCTTTATTTTCATACTTTACAAAATTCTCTTTGGACCATTAGTTAGCAAAAGTAAACAAGGATACTTTAACCTTGGACTCGCCAGTGCTCACTCTCACTCTCAGGTGCCATGATAGTAGGTAACTGCCCAATTACACCGTCTGGGAGCAATAGCTTGAGTTTGCCTGAAGCAAACTTAAACTTGAGATTTCCGTGAGCCAATATTCTTTGTCTTTGCTTCCTGCCTCAAGTTCTTTGTTATTTTGTCTTTAGGCAGTTTAAATATTTTGTTAGTATAAACAACAACAACGTCAAACTGTACGATTCTATTTCTTCAGTTGTCAACTCCTTAACACAGAGACCCACGAGACTAAAAGTGTGCAATCACGGTTCAACAGAGACACATTGACCAAAAATTATTACTAGCCTATAAACTTTTCAACAGGTAACAATACAACTCACTATGGCGTAGTCTTATTTTTATTCCACTTTGAATTAGGCTTGTCCAGAGCAAACTGTTAAATGTATGAACAGTTCCTCTTTTTTTGCCACAAAAAAAAGCTTAAAATTCTCTGAAACACACCTCATTCTGCTTTCCAATCTGCATCTGTGTATGCTGTACCATGGGGAGGTAACACAAAGTTGAGAAAAAAAAAGAATGGCTGGAGGACTCAGTCTCGATTTCATGCCTCTGTACCAGGTGCCCGGCCGCCGCCGGCCCCAGGGCCATCTCTGCCGGGCGGCCTCCGGGCGGCCCCGCGCCGGCCCCAGCTGGTTCCCGCCGGCTCCAGCGGCCCCAGCGCGGGGCACAGCCGAGCCCCACGGCCACGGGCGGGAGCCGCGGGGCCAGCCTGGGTCAGCTTTCTGGCAGACTCGATGCTTTGTACATCTGTAAAGCCGTGATGGGGGCCCATAACATGACACGCAGAGAAAGAATATGAGCACTTTGTACATGAGAGAACTGGGAAGAGAAATTCAGATGTCATTCAGGCTGTGGCCTGAAGCTGTTCCACACCCAGGTCTCATGTTGATGCTAACCACAAAGCAGCTGTAAGCTGTAGCCCTGGAAAATAAATGTCTCTAAAAAAGGGTTTCTCATTTTTATAGAGTTGAACAATAAAGAGGAAGCAATACCTATGATAAGATGAATTTGCACACTACAGATACGAACTTTAAGCTATTTCTTTTGTCTTTTTTCTTTTACTGGAGATGCTTAATCAGAAGAAAGGACAAGCGGATGGAGACACAAGAGACTGGAGTGGCTAAATATCTGCTGCTTGTTTAGACAACTACAAAGGTAGTATAAATATTTTACTAAAAAATCAAGATATATCTGAACACAGATTGTTGTTTAAAAGGAATGTATTCAAGTGGTGTCTTGATTTTGATGAAGAGATGCAGAGGATTTATACAAAGAGGTGCAAGGGATGCATCTATGTGTCATAGAAAGCACGGTGTTAGGACTTGGTCAGTCAAAGAATCAAGAACTCAAGGGGCTTGTTCTCATTTCTTACAGAATTAAAGCTCTCAGCAATATCAGGCAGAAAAGTTTTGAGGCTGAGCCTCATCAACAATATTTAACTGCCAGTTACATTTTATATTCAAACTATGTCATCATAGAGTGAGGGATACATGGAAATTAATCTATTTATCTTATCAAAGACATGAAAAGTTAATAGAAGTACTGGTCACAGTCTGTAAACACTGATAGAAGAGAAAGTTAATGAATTTTAGAGGGATCTTCTATCTGTTTAGGCTGAATGTAATAGCAAAAGTGGATCAGAAACACATTTTTAGGATGAGTTGACTAAAGGAAAAAAATTGCTATGGAATACTGTGGCTTTGCAATCATTTTACAGTTTTAAGTTCAGACTGGATATATTTATAAAGTTACATGACCACAAATGGCTGGATGTAATAAAAGAAGTTCCAATTATGTAATTTAGACTAGACTGGCATTTGTTCTTTCTAGCCCTAAAATGCATGCTTATATGAACCGGTGACTGGCAAGTTTGGTAAAGATGACTAAGACATTCTCTTGCATAAAAGTTGTCATTTAATTCACTAATTTTTAAGTTATTTTCAAGTGTTGTATTTAATCTTTTCTTAGTTCATTTCTCTAAATGTAATAAGAATGCGAAATACTTGAATGACGAACCAAAGAGATGTGTTGAAATGAATTCTCGCTAAACAGCGAGCTGTTATCTGTTACCTAATTCACCTGGAATTTCACATAAGCAATCTTTTCTGTATAGCGTGTTTTGTATTGCAACTTTTTAATGACAACTGTTAATTAATGTATTTATTTTTACAGTTTGGAGCTGTTTCTATCTTACTGGGTAACATCTTCTGTTTAATAAACTCACTTTGTGAGAGATTTGGTCCCAGTTTAATAGGGAAATTCATGGGTTTCACTCACTCTATATTTTACTTTCTGGGTACATCAGATTTGGCTTAGAGACCTAACATTTGTTGGCACTATTCATGCCTGGACATCATAAAACATTTCAAACTGCTCTTGATATATAGACAGTCAATACAGCCTGCACTTAGCATTTTTCAGCAAAGCAATATTTTGTGTTATAGCATATTTTGAAGCAGTGTCCTTGTAAAGAATCCCATCATACGTAGCAATTTCATCTATGTAGTCACAATACAATTTTATACTTGGAAGAATCCATGCTGCTTCTTTTCGCTGTCCATGAAGAATTACCTTCAATCTGTTGTAAGGCTGGATCATTTTATCTGTTTGTTTGAGCCTGACATATTTTGCTGAAGAAGTGGACAGTACCAGCATCACTTACTCTAGCTATTTCTTCATGCAACGCCCTTCCTAATTAATAGGTTATTTTGAAATCATAAACTTGATTTAATACATTTTCTCCAATTTAATGCTAATTGTTTGAAGCTGATATGACATTTCAAAAATTGTTTCCACAATAAGCATCTGTTAGAATTTACCTCAAATGATTTCAAGCCCAAATAGTTGATGAAATCACCGACAATTAGAACTCACATTCTTGATTTTTTTCTCAATATAAATATATTGTGACTAAACTTGAGATCTTAATCACAACATAACTATTCTGGCCTAATAACTAATTGGACAGAAGACTTTTTTTAATTGCTCTATTTACTATACTTTAAACATGTGTATGTATGAAATCTTCATCAGACAGTATCCAATGGAATGTATTTTTATGGTGTTCTTTTAATCCTTTAAATATTTTTTCTGTCATTTGGGTACCCTGTGTCTTTTTCACCAGGAAATGTTGGTTCTGTTTCTGTGGAAAACATTTACCAAAGATTGCCAAGAGGTTATAGTTTTCACCAAAAGCCCCCAAACTTGAAATTTAAATTTTCCTTTATGTTTTTGTAAAATTTTTCAGCTTCTGGTGCCAACTCTCTCTTCCCATCCTTTAATTTTTTTTTTAAAAAAAAAACAAACCTGAAATTTTACTACCTACTAAAAGGCTATTTTTCACAAAAGTATTTCACAAAAATATTTTCAAGTAACATTAGTTCTCAAGGTTTTTATACTTATGGGACCTTTACAAATTTGTTAGGTCATCTAAATTAAATTTTTTCCACAAACTTGCCATTTAGATATTTTTTTCTGTTTTGTCATTTGCCGAAGTGTTGAGTTACTACATCTTAGGTGAACCAATGGTACTTGATCATGCTCAAATTTCTGTTCTTTTACAGTGAAGTAAAAGTCAAATTAAAAAATAAATATCCATTAATAATAAAACTGACCTCGAAGTGACTGAAGACAACCCAATGTATTTCACATTGCAATGACTAGAAGTATCCATACTGTCAATTACCACATTTCACCTGAAAGAGTAATTTTCCATTAAGATGCTTCTTCTAGTGTACCTATATAAGAGTCATTCTATGCTATGCCATTTATGTTTCCAGATCAATGTGGTTTTTTTTTCCTATGCTCAAAATGAATACAACTTTGGCCTTTCAAGCCTGGAAAGATAGTTGCAAAGCAGCAGGAGCCACTATTCCTGAATTGTGCTGGGGTGTCCCTCTTCACAAAAGAATTTTAGATCTGATTATGTCAGGAGTGAAATTTGGCTGTTACTTAAAATTTTCGTTTGAAAACTGCAATTTTTCACAGCAGGACAGGAGGAAATACCCACAATCCCACAAATTCTTTTAATCCAGCCTGGAAGAAAGAGTAGGTGGGGAATGGAAGCTTCATGAAGACGCTGTTCCACAGCTGGAGTACAGTCAACTCACTACAATAGTGCAAACCAGCAGTTATTATTGGATAAAACAGCCACAGAATGACTGATTTTGTATTGCATTCCCATGTATTCAGAATGGTAGCCTTGTCAGTCCAGGTGATGTGATATTGCTGCTGCTAGTCATAGGCCACCAGCTCTGTACCAGCTACAGCACAAGGCCTCAGGACTTGTCAGGCTGTGTCTTCACCTGTGTTTGTTTTAGCTGTAACAGCATATTGCCTGGTGGTGCACAGCTTAACTTGCTTTAGGCTAGCTTTCTGAAATCGGATAGATCTACTTCTAAAAGAAATTAAACTGCATGTGGTAAAGGTATACTGAAACTAAGCAACCATTGCATAATCAAACCTCTGGACAGGAAAGAAAAGAAGTGTTAGCAATAGACTGAAATCATACAAAAGGAAAACGAAGTTGATCAAGTCTGAGGAGAAAGAAAACTCCCCAGCATCAATATTCTCCTCCTTCCAGAAAAGGAACTTGAATGCTCACAACTTGCCATAAGAACACTGTGGAAGGCCGAGCACAACACCCTGTGTGTAGAAACAAGAAATCTTTTTTATAGCAGTATGAAGTACATCGTTATTGGGAATGAGCTGTAATATTATAAGTTAGTATCATTTTACTCAGAATAATGATAACTGTTTATAGTACATTGATTAGACTCCAAATAAATACAGTGTTCTTTAGCCCGCGTTTTGCAGAGGGTGCAGTGCAGCAGGACATTCCTGCATTAGACTAATTGCTACAAAATGGTACATTGCTCAATTACATTAATAATAGCCTTTAAAAATTACTTGCTTTTGAAACAAAGCAGAGGTAAAAGTACTCTTTCATGCATGCTCTTAATTCTTTGATATAGGTACCCATCCACAAGTCTTTAAACTATTTTGAACAAGCTAAAGTATTCCCTGCACAGATTAATGCAGTATTACTATTATAAAATGAAACAGGTGATGTTAGAAATTAGAAAAATACTTTAAATTTAGACTGAATTACCATGTATTGGTAACAGCAATAATTTTGGGAATGCCAATAGTACATGGAACAGGAAATTTTTCATTGCATCTCTTGCGTGTGCTTCTCAAGCTGCCAGTTTTTCATAGTATTTCTGCTAGTCAATAAGCTCTACCATTCAAAAAGTCATCCAGAATTGGTCTACTAAGAGAATACTAAAGCACAGCTCACATAGTTCATCATCAGTTTAATCAGTTAAAAGTAATACTATATATTTTGTGGTACTATATTACCACCTCAGCAGTTCAGTAGCGTACCATATAAGTATGTCAGCACACATATGACTACAGTACAACACTATGTTAAAAGGTAAATAAAATATATTAGAGAAGTAAAGTCTTCCCCACTGTGCCTACAATTTTTCTAGCCAAATTCATCGAGTGGAAAGAAAGGAAGAGGTGAAAGTTCTGTCTGTGAACTAGTAGGTAACAGTTCACCAGCTGCCCAAATTATTCTCAAGTACTTTGGCACATCTCTAGATAAAAATTATTATGGTTCAGAGGATTTGATGTAGACAGGAACATTTGTCAAACTATAACCAAACTTCTTCAATTTACATTAGAGATGTTATGAAGTTGAACTATAGCAGCCACTTCCACTAATCTATTAGTTAAAGAAAAAAGCCACAAAGCATGACATGCCTTCAAATCTATCTATATCTGTAAGCAGATGTGTATATTCAGGAATGCATTTTAAGCATCATTAATACTGATACAGAAAGATACTGCAGTCATCTTTCATAACCATAGGTTTCATAGACGCAGTCTGCCTGAACAACCTTCTTCAGCTCAGAGTGTTCATCTGTCTTGTAGAAATGGTTCAGTATTTTCATTCATCATTTGAATGAGGTGTGGTAAAACTTCTCCTTTTTTTTCTTTTTTTCAAGCTGAACTAGTGTATGTTCACGGACTGTGCTTTCTGAGCCCACTAATAGTAATGATGTTATATGGTTCACTCTAGTCCTTTCCATGGGCTGCTGCCCACATCAGTGCAAGTAATAAAGAGGCAAAGCCCTCCGGTGTGGAAATGCATGGCTTCACCGGAGTGGGGTGAGCGGAGAGCAGTTAAAAGCTTCAACTAATACAATCCGCTACTTTGCCCAAACAAAGAAAGAAAGAAGCAAGCACAAAGAGGGATCCATGAGAAACAGAAATTAACTCTATTTTCTTTCTCATTTTTAACACAATTTCATGTTCATACACATTCACAGGAGTAAACAGTGAGGTCTTTTGTATGGCCTACACAGGATATTACTTTGAACCACCTATTCATTGCATTCTGCTAGATAACAGGAATAAAAGTGAAAGCTCACAACCCTCCCTATGCCTTATGAAGCTATCAGCTGTGCCAAATTACCATCACTTTCTGAGCTATGCTGCATCCTTCATCTCCGCAGTCTCAAATCATTTTACGGCACCCAGAGTCATGATGATCACCATACTTTGAAGTGGTCTTCCAATTTTTTACTTGTGTGGAGGAAGGGATTAATCAATTTACCGGGAAATTGCTCAGCTCGCTTCCTCTGCTCCAAGAGCTGGGCTGCTGACATCCATATGCAGTTTCACCCCGCTTTCTCTCTTCAAAGGTCAATTGTCCGAATAAGCTGCACATTTTGGGGCTGCTAAATATCTATCTTCCAGATGGCTCTAAATGTGTCTTTATGACATTGGTCTAAGCTGGGAGTCACAGCACAGAAAACGTAACTCCAGGGAGATCAAACTGATACTCTCAATTCAGCACTGTTATGACCCAGAATGAGTGAGACTACTTAAGGCTGTAAACCGCAGCAGCGCTGCACGGTCACCCTAGCCCACTCCACTGAATTATCTGCCTCTTGAGTACTGACAGCATCCAAATATAATTATCATGGAAAGTATCTTTTTCTACATTGAACTTAACTACAGAATAACAGAATAACTACTGATAGCAAAAAAAAAAAACAACAAATGAGGTAAAAGCAACCATCACACTTCTTTGCTATTCCCAGTAAGATGGGAAAGCAGTACATTCAGATGACTTTGTCGGGTAATCAATGCATGCTACAAAACAATCAAACAAACCAACCCACCCCACCAAACCCTCTAGGCCTTCTCTACAAAGTTCCACAAAGCAACCAAAGAAAAATACTTCACCAATTTGCCTGCCGCACACAATGAAGGAAACAATGGAATTATTCTGGGTATGCACTCCAGATGTCAACACTGAATCTCTTTCAAAAGAAGCTAAGCAAGGGAACAGAGCTTCCCTCAAAACCCTAAGGAAAACTCATAGAAAATCAACGTAATTGTCATTCAGCACTATATAGAAGAGCAACCGATAGGCAGGAGTGGAAAGGACCCATTTTCACCTTTTCAACAGTAGTACGAAGAGGACAAAAAAGAAAAAATAATCAATATTAACTTTTTTGGTTTCATTTTATAATTATTCTCACTTTCAGCTTTTCTGCTTACTTTCACACCATGGACACATCTTTCCTTTGTTCAGAGAACACAGACATTTTTCAGCTAGATCAGATACAAGACTACAGACCAGCAACGATGCCTGTAGATACACAGACAACACTAATCAGAAGCCATGTTTGGCTTAAGAAAGCCATGACTGTTGTGTCAGAAACCAAATTAATTAATCCAGACTGGTTTTTGAGAAGGATGGCATTAAGAATAACCTCCACATATATGTCTTTTAAATGAAAATGGTCCTGAAGCTTGAATACTAAATCTCTCTGAAGCTGAAAGAAAAAGTGACACCACCTCTGTTTTAAGAATGTAATCTTAATTTCATGTCTACAGAATCCTAAAAACCAAATTGTTCAATATTCACAAAACCTTAATTGGTGGGGCTTTCAGAGCAGCCACCATAGGTGCTACACAAATTGCAAATGTGCACTTTGTGAAAAAAGCTTAACAGGAGCTAAGAAAGCACATTTTTCTTAAAAAGTATGTAAATTTAACAGATGGTTCAAAGGACTAAAATGGTCATGCCCCGAGAATGATGAAGAAAGCATCAGTGAAAACATTAAGCAACAAGTTAAACTGAAATATTGCTGCATAGTAGGATATGTTTAACTTCCTTTTGCAAAGCCACACAGACACTGATACGACTTTTACAGCGAAGAAATTGTAGAATGACTCCCAGGCCTTTGATCCAATCATGGTGGAAACCTGCTTTGGCAGGTCTATTTACTCTGAATCCCATGCTCCAGTGTCTGACAGAGCAGCACTATCAGGGAGTTGATCAGCAAGATGTATAATGTAGAGAGGTCAGAATCAATAAGGATTTGCTTCTGACACTACAGCGCTGAACACTGCACTTCATGCAGCAGTTCTTTTAACTAAAAATATCTTTCTGATTGTAGGCCACCTCTTATTTTAGCACCAATCACTGAGGTGAAGAAAGCACTCACTGCCAAATGCATCATTTATTTATTAGGATTCCAAGTGGGGGAAAGCAGTGAAGCAATTTCTTTCCTGTGGATTTCAGCAGAATGTAAACAATGTTATGACAAAATGCCTGTTTTGTCAGAATTAAGGTTGAGAGGCTCTTACTGTTTAAAAATCAGCTATTCTTAAAAATCCACATACTTAGTAAGACCCATCGTACTGGATTAGAACAAAGGCCTATTTAGCCCAGTGTTGTACCTACAAGACTGGACAAAAGTGAATGACCAGGAAAAGGCGTGTAAAAAATAATGATCATGTAGCAATACCTTCCAATGAAAGCCTCCCCAGTTCTAAAGATCTGACTCAGGAAATTCCTGAATCATAGATGGTAATTTTGGAACTCTATACACCTCCACAGATTATCCTTCCATTAACCACTTCTAATGAAATAAAACTAGAAGAACAGCAGATGCCCAGCACTCAGGTGCCAATCTTCTGATTATCTAGATTCTACTGATAGCTTAGCTAGAAATTTGCAGTCTAGGTTGGAGATCTAAACATGAATCTTTAGAACCAGGGGTTCACATATTATAACCTCTACTTAAAATCACATTATAAAATCTGTGTCCCTTATATGTGGATGTAGCTGTATGTCTCATCATATTTTCCAGAATACTCATCAAAAAAAAGCCCTGAAAACTCAAGAAAACAAAGAATTAAGGTATGCATCCATCCACTGCGCGCTGTGTGAAGGAAGGAGGTTGCTGAAGTTGAGATGAAATGGTAAGCAGGAACACTGCTTGACCAGACTGGCTGGATGAGTCAGTGCACCTATTTAAATACACAGCTTAGACTACGTAACCAAGGAAGAGCACAAAATCAATTGAACTATATTATGTGCATACAGCCTGGTCTGCCCTCTCTCTCCTGCAAAAAAACTCAAACCCAAAACCAAACCACCCAACAAGCCCAGAACAGTACACCTCAATGGAAACCAACTTAACCCAAAACCCTAAGGCTCCAGAGAGATTATTCACGTGCTAGGGGCTTTTAAAGGATTAATGGCTAAATAAAATATGGTAGGGAGAGTTTGGCAAAGAGGCTAGAGAACTGCTAAAAAAATGCCAAACTGATTCCTTACTATTTCCACAACACTGTTAAACATGGTACATTCACTTATCTAGTATTCCACTTCATCATCTCTGCAGTAAGAACTTCACCTTTCCTTTCCTCTCATACACAGCAAGTGAAATGAGGTATAGCTCAAAAGCTTGGAGAAGGGAGACTGAGGGGTGACCTCATCAAGGTTTATAAATACGTAAAGGGTGAGTGTCAGGAGGATGGAGCCGGGCTCTTCTCGGTGATGGCCAGTTACAGGACAAGGGGCAACAGGTGCAAGCTGGAGCATAGGAGGTTCCATATTAACATAAGGAAAAACTTTTTCACTGTGAGGGTGGCAGAGCACTGGAACAGGCTGCCCAGAGAGGCTGTGCAGTCTCCTTCTCTGGAGACATTCAAAACCTGCCTGGACGTGTTCCTGCGTGATTTACTCTAGGTGGTCCTGCTCTGGCAGGGGGGTTGGACTAGATGATCTCCAGAGGTCCCTTCCAACCCCTGACATTTTGTGATTCTGTGATTTTATCAAAAGAAAAATGGGGATGCTTTGATAATCTGAAAGGGGCAAAAGGCCGTTAGAATCCTTCATGTCACGGAAGATCAGCCAAACTGCCTGGATTACCTATTTGCAGTCTGCCCTCTTCTAAATTCTTCTGGCTAATCCTCCTGCAATCAATAGAGGTATGTCTAACATAACAAATGGTAGCAGACTGTACGCAGGTAATTCCGGAAACCAGTTTCTGCCTCTGGAAGGGACAGATTACAGGTTGTATCACCCTGTGCCTTAATTCCATATTGTTTTCAGAAGCATGTGTTTTTCTGAAGCTGATCATCTGGAAGGGCACAAGGCATCGGGTGACATTAAATCCCTAACATTCAAAGAATTAAAGAGCAGCATAAAACAAGCTGACAAGCTCCTTAGATGCTGAACAGTAAATTTTGCATGTCCTAAATAATGCAGATTTTTGAGATGACAATTTTTGATTTTGAGGTATCAGATAACTTCAGGATGGAGCAGAAGGGGATGGACGAGGCAATCTCTAGAGGTCCCAGCTGTCTGGTGACCACTGGTGAAAACAGTGGTCATCACGCAGAAAGGATCATCACAGTGGCATCCCAGTTCTTCTCTCATCCTTTCTAACGCTACATTTTAATGTTTTCTTCTTATGGCACCATTTTCTTCCATTTTATTTCTTATTTTGAGCTTCTGATAATGCTTTGGATTTTCTCCAAACTTCATGTAATTATATTATAGAACACCATTCGATGTATCACGAACTACACACCACAGTAAACTGTCATCCCTTTCAGCTCTGTCCTGTCATTAGAAACAAAACCATATTCAAAGTTACTAACAATGTTATACTTTCAATTACTATTAACAAATGGCACTTTTCCACCCTAAAGGAAACATGAGGAAGTAAGATTAACTTACAAACTAACTATACTTTTTAACTGTAAGATGTACGAAAATACTGATGTTGATTAGAGGTGTCATAAAATATTTCTCATTGGAGTCTGGTTTTTTAACAAAAGGCAATAAATGATAAAAATTTAAGTGATGCTTTGGTATATAGAAACTCCCTCCATGCAGAATATTATTCTAAATTATCACAAAGACCTTCTCAGTCTTACAGTTCATGTTTCTTTCAAATGCTCACAAAAATGGGATCTGGAAAAAATAATGCAAGGGCTAAAAAGCCACATTTTCACAGATTGCAGTCATGTACATTTATGCAGGGAACAAGGAGGAGAAAAGCTGAATACAGAAGACTTGCACTTAATGTAAAGATAAATGTAAAAATATTTTCTCATATTCAACAGTTTACTCATATACAATACTTCTTTCTCCCAGTGCTGACCTACTTCCTAAAAATTTGAGGACGTCGCTTCTACAGAAACATAATTATATAATACTTAAGAAATAAGAATGCAAGCTATACTTGGTAGTTTTACAGTTTCAGACACCTAAACCTGAGATGGAAGACTGTACTAAGCAAAGAGCCCTAGGAGTAATTTTTGTTGTTGCAGCAGGTAAAAAAAAAAAAAAAAAAAGTAAAACCGAAATAGGAAACAAATTAAATGTTTTGTGAGCTTTCATTACTGAGTGCTTCATTACTTACTGAGTGCTTCATTACTGCACAGATACAGAGCTGCTGAATCAATTTGTGAATTTAGAGGAAGAACTGATTAGAAACAATCAGGATAAAATGACTGTTAACTGGTGAATAAGCTATTAAGGTTACACCTTCAAAGCTGCCTAAGGAAACCAGATTTCTTGCCTTTTTAAATATTTTTGAAATTATTAGGTCCTTAAAAAGATATGACACCCAGTATATCTGCTACAGAATTAGGATATTATTTCCTCTGAAAAACAGTATCTAAGGGAATGCACAGGGGTTTGGAAAACTCATGAGAACCTCTGTGACTGAAGATCTCTAGAGGAGACTACTCAAAAGCTTTCTCACAGCCAAGAAATCATCCAGGTCCACGATGGGAGACCATAATGACTAAAGAAACTTAGTAAGTCTTCCAAGTGCCTGCCACACTTGCTCATCACTTAAAAATGAACTAATGAAATGAGGAAAGTAGTGTTTAAAATTTTTGAAAGTGAAAGGTGACAAACAAGTATCATAGTCACAGTTAATTGGAGCCAAATTACTGCCTTTTAGTTTGACAAGGTTTATATAAGAAAGCCCTGACTGGGTAAGAGTAGAAGTAGTAAAGCTGATTAACTGAGGGAGAGAAGAAAGACAAGGTAGAGCTGCCTAATAGAGTGAACAAAGGGAGGAATGGTTTCTATTTCCTGGCTTTAAAAATGTCTGATCTCCACTAAAATTAGTAGTTACTAGACCAATTTCTGGCTTTTGTGCAACAGGCAAACACAAATGTTTCCACACAGAAAATCCAATTGCTTTATCAAGACAGCAATGAAGGACATCACATAAGTTTTTCAGCATTGCAAATAACTGGAGAGTAATTTTTAAACAGGTGCATGATTTTAATCCAAGTATCCATTTGAGTGACAGTAATTTGTAATGACAGCTTGTGACTCCAAGCTCAGACTTGGAAATTGAAGACTTGGAAAGAGCAGAAATGAGACAGTTTTAGCTGTCTGAACAGTCACCATTGGTGGAACAGAGAAGCACGCACTTCCTACACTCCTGGTTTCCACTATGCAAAAGTGGACTACCCTATTTGCTGGTACTTAACAAGAAAGTGAGTTTTCAAGGCCTCAACATAAACTTGTTTCCACGTACAGACCTTTTTAGCTGAAAGATGCAAGTAATCAGAAATAAAACTACAGGAAAATTTCACTACAACTATGACATGAGAAATAAATACAGATAGTTACCCTGCAAAAAAAAACTTTTAAACTTTTTGGAAATTCAGGGCAGAACTTGGTCAGAATGAGATACTCTCAAAAACCCTTAAGAGTTCTTTTTTAAACAGAGATCAAAAGGGCAGAGGAAGTGGGAAGGGTTATTTTCTTAATTGCTGAAAATCAACACTCACAATTACCATTCACTATCCCTATTAGCGGCTAAGAATTTATCATGCATTTGGTCATCAAGGATGCAGTTCAGGTGCCTACACATCGGCACTTAGTGCCATTTAAGAAACCCCAGAGTACGGTTCCTGTCTCCACCTGCTGTTCCATACAGTCTTCTGAAGTCCTAAGTCTCCTCTGTTTGATGAACTAAGCAGAAGATCCAGGACTACAGTGTTCTACCTAGGACTACAGCAGTAGATACAAATAGCAGAACATGGGAAAATATTTGAGCTACAATTCAAGTTGAAACAATATGTTATCTATAAGAACCTGCTGCTGTTCTGGAAGTCATTTTCAGGTTATTAATATTATTCTCTATGTCTCCATGGTAGAGGATTAGGAATGGTATTCTGTTGGCTTACATGAACACAACAGCCAATCTGAAGTAAATCTATGAATGCTGTGTGTGTCTTATCAACAACATGTGCATAAGGCATCATGCCACTACAGATTATTTTTTTTTGGATGCGCACTGAAACCAAACCTCTTTCAGAAACGGATAGTCCTGGTCTCACTTTGAAGTGCAGCCAGATGCCTAGCTTATCAATGTTGGGGTTATTCTCTTTTTACTGTGTCCCATCTATACAAAAGGCAGAACAAAACACAAAGCTGTGTAAATCGAAGTATATTTTCCAGTAGTAAGTCAGAAAAGCAACTCTCAGGAACAGATACGCTTCTGTACTCTACACTGAGTCCGACAAAGGAAAGCTATTTTTTGTTCAAGGCATTGAAAAGACAGTAAATCATAAGTTTGTCTTTTCATAAGGATTAAAATAACTTTGCGGAGTAAGAGAAAAGGAGGTGAACTAGAAACTATCCATTTAGAAGGTGAGAGAGAAGCCATATTTTTGGAGGTATTCATTAAGCACCAAATGAAAATAGCATGTCCTCAAGAAAATCCTCAGATGTTGGTGAAAGGTTTGAAAGTAAAATGTCAGTTCATTGGGATGGACTGATTTCCACAGACATGATTTGAAACCAGTCAGGTTTGTTGGTCTCTTTGTCTATCATCACACTTATAAATATTCAACCCTTCCTCTCCTACTAGCAGAATTTGCATGATGAATCAAGGTACTACTCTGTCCTAGGCTGTACAAGTTTTTCTCCCCCTCTCTCATAAGCCTTCATTTATTCTCTCCTTGACATTCGGTGGCATTTAATAGTGGGGGGGGTTTCCACTTTTCAGTATGTGTTTGTTAAGAACATGGGTATAAAACATAATTATCAAAAACATTTTTAGAGAAAAACATTTTTGTAAGTTAAAAATAAGTTCATATTTACCATGCACAGACACTCAAGTATTGATAAATATTGTAAACAAAATATTTTTTAAGAAGTTTGGTCTCTTTCTCAGTTTAATAAGAAAAAAATAAGCAGATGGCAGCACCGTATGTGCCTTTCAGATATTATGATAAGATCTCAATTGCTGAAATGTAAAAATTACCTTGTGGCTACTTCAACAGTATAGTAAGTTATGCTGTTTGAAAGGCAGAAACAAACATTTAGAATTATGAGTTCACTCAGTATGCAGGAGAGTTTTCAAAGCAAATTACAGTTCAAGTTCTGAACAGTTTTTATTTGAACAATCTTTGTAATATCACAGTTAAAGTATCCCCTTAAAGCAGCTATTAGTTAGGCTTCCTACCTTCTTTTAATATGACAATAATAAATATTACAGCTACAATTAACAGCACAATACCTGAGAAGTGCCGTTATGAGATCTTCTGCAACTCAGAAGTTAAGAAACGTTATACCACTAAAATGTAGTATGACATAGTATGTTCTGCAGCACTTAAACAGTCAGTTTAAAATTAATCTCTGGAATGCACAGAAGCTTAAATACAGTTTGGTTTTACTTTTAATATGAAATTTTCAAGTTATATATACTAGGACACATTTTTTTCACCTGAATCCAAATGACTAAAGAAAAACAAGTACAGCAGCAAACAAGAAAGGCAATGACAGATAAGAGTTCTTGAAGAAACAGCTGGGATTATTTATCAACAATATATTTATCAAAGAATACTCCCTACTTGGCTCCAGACATTTGAAGAGCCACTTCGTTAGGGAGATAAGCCTCTAAGCTTCTACTACATATTTGCAGCCCAATTTTAAAAAGGGTTTAGGCAAAGAAAGGCTGGCTGCTATGGAAAGAAACATGGATTGCAGCTACATGGTATTTTACAGGCAGTTGCAACTGGCTTTGTCGGCACTTCAGGCTGGCTGGATGTAAGCCAGCAGCAGACCAGAAGATGCCGGGGTACAATTAACATGGCACTGAGTTTGAGCTAATAAGCCTTGCTGGGAGACAGGGCTTTCAGGCTCATGTGGCACTCAGGCTCAGCGCCGTGCTAACACAGCTACATGGCTTCCAGTTTAGAGCTGTCTTGCATCCAGCTGGTTCAGAGAGCAAGCAAGGACAGCTGGTATTTGCTCTGAGCATGGGCAAGATTTACTAGTGACTGCCACTGCCTGCAGACAATGCACACAGCAGAGACTGTGCTGTGAGCAGGACCTTCTGCTTCTGTTAGCTGGAAGTCCAGGAGAGATACTGAAGGTACTCGCAAGGCAAGATGAAGGTATGAGCAAGGGGAGATTTTTATCCAAGACACGATTTCTAAATGTATTTCTTCTGCAGTCTTTGATGACTAAATCAATTATGCTGTCCTGTGACACTGCAAATGTAACTGCCCCGTGTTCTCAGAAGAAAACGGCACACGTATTGTTGTGCCTGACGGATGCAGTGCACACAAAGGAGGTCACATCTGCCTGCAACAACATTCAGACATAACCAAAAATCCCCAAATCTGCTTGCAGCATTATGTTCTGAGTTCACAAAACACTTGGATTATAACTCAAAGCCCAGTGTACGGGCTGCAGGAAGCATGAAAATTCCAACAGTGAAGCGCATGAACTCAGGCTTCCAATGTAGGGACTCCATTTCAGATAGACAAATGAACGAAAGACTAGTGCAAGGCTCAGTTTATAACCCAAACAGTACACTTATCAGGAGGTTAACTCAGAAACAGGATGTAATTCCTCTGACTCCAACAGGTTAGGAGGCAACTAGGAAAAAGTTCTGCACTGAAAGGATACCCCAACACTGGAAACAAGCTCCCCAGGGAAGCAGTCATGGCCCCAGGCCTGTCAGTGTTCAAGAAGCGTTTGGACAAAGCTCTTAGATATATGGTTTAACTTTTAGGTTGTCCTGTGTGGAGTCAGGAGATGGACTGGATGATCCCGATATGTTCCTAACAACTCAGGATATTCTATGATTCCGTGATTCAACAGACAGTGTTAAAACAAACTTTGGTGAACTAGAGTGAACTTTCAGATATGATAACCCTCTCCACAACTAACTATATTCTGAGTTAAGAGAGCACAGTAGGATTCAAAATCAGTCATGTTTAAACTTGGGGGGAGAAAAACAAACTAGTAGACAGTATACACAGTTACCATGAAGAAAAGAAACCCAATAAAGAAGTTGCGAATTAAATGGAAAATAAAGTTATTAAGAAGGTGAGAGGTGAAAACAATTTTTTAAAGCTTCTTTTTTTTTAAAAAAAAAAAGTTACTACATATAAGAATTCAACGTGTAAAAACCTCAGATTTTTACATAGATCAAATATCAACAGCAGACTACTCTGAGTGCAGCATGCTTAAGGCAAAGTACAGAAGAGACAACTACTAGTCCAGGGGATACATCTATTTACCAAGTGCAAGCAGCATGTAACCCTCAAAGATCAACTGCTGCAGTTTAAGACCAATTCTGACCAAAGGAGACAGCGTGCAATAAAGAGGAAGGCAAGAGCGTATGTGGGAAGGTGTAGAACAGATCTGCCTCAGAACTAGTTGCTGCTGGCATAACGTAAAGAAAGGGTTTCTTCCTGACAGGATGGAAAGAGATGGAGCGAGGAGCTGATACTTCTTGGAACCTGACTTCTGAAAGATAATCCTTGAGAATTCTTTCCCAACCAAGGAAATGGAAGGTTACAAATGTGAGATGAGGAAAGCTAAGCCCAGTGACTCCCTTACTGGAAAAAATAGTAGCTAAGTACAAACCTCACCAAAGAACCACTTAGTAAATTCAGCTATATAGAAGGTGGTGGTTTTCACAAGACAGAACTTCTACTGAGTATCTGACTTACAGTCATGAGAAATGCTTTTTGTGTGTGTGCGTGCAAAACTTAGATTACTAAAACTAACGATTATACTGAGGGTTTCTTTGATACCACTTTCATACCACCGTCCCAAATGCACTTCATTCCATTTACAAAGTAACAAGATTTAATTGTAGAAGTATGCATTTTCTTGCCAATTCTCCATTAACAGTCCATCAAATTGTTTCAGAGAACTATTGATCCAAGTACCTATTCCTACTCAATATACATATTAAAACTGCCTTTCTACTGTCTTGAAATTTAAGACAAAGTTTACACCCTGAGGAGTAGTTAGGGAGAATTTCCGTGGGTTGAAAGTAGATACTTTTCACTGTGCAATCAGGAATGTGGACAGTTAAATCCATAGTTGAATACAAAGACACCTACAATGAGTCATTCCCAGCCCAAAAAGCCATGCAGCAAGATCTTCATAAAGGAGAACCCACAAAATCTTCCATTTGTACAATACAGCACTGAACAACAGGTACAGGTAGAACTCTGAAACAGAAGATTTTCTGCCTGTGAATAGCAGCTCTCAGTTCACCACCAGAGGCTGAGGTTGGTTGTGTATCTGGATCTCCAAGCACGGTCAGCCTCAGCAGCATCTACGGTCTCACTTCCTCCTAAAACCCTGGGCTAAGAGTATTCAAAAACCTTTGTGGATGCACAGCCACTCCATGGATCAAATGAATAGCTGTGGCATTGGAACTGGACTGGAACTGCTTGCAAGTTGTCAGCAGCCATGGACTGGATAATTCACTTACATCCATGCATCTAAATTCAACTTTCTCACAAAGCTGAGTATTTCTTTTTATCGCCTCCAATTACTACTTACGACAATACTTATACTATTTTTATCTTTTACACTATACTATTACACTCCCTACTTGTAAATATTCAGCCTCCGAAACAGATAGCTCGGTGTCCCTGAATCTAGCAGTAAAACTATAGCTAAATCAGTGGTCTTGCTCCAGCAATAGCTGGCGTGTGTCCCTTAGAATGTTTTTATTCATTATCTGTGCCTTGCCTCTAATTACATATTTTTCTCTTATATTTATGCTTGAATTCCATGAAATGATGAGGCCTCCCATCCCCAGGGCAAGTCAGTGAAGAAACAAGGGTCCTGTACTGCTTAGGCTTAAATACGAAATCCATTACTTTTACTGCTTTATTGTCTGAAAAACAATTAAATAAGGACAATAAAATACAGACTGGGGATATATAATAGCAGTGAAGCTGCATTTCTGAATGAAGTAATTTATTTGAAGAAAGAAGTGCCTTTTCAGTTCTTAAAATACACAATCACTTGTCTCAAATCCAAACTCAAGTGCCCTTAAAGGTTGAGGTGCTTTTAAAATGAGGGATCATGATTTTGGGGGCCAAGGTTTCAGAACTGCTTCTCAACCTGTCAGTGCTCACGAAGCAATTCTGAAAGCTCAAGCTTGTAGAAATGTCAAAACATATAAAGTCCATGAGCCTCAACCACATCTTCTCAATTCTGAGTACCTTTCAAGGTGATAAAGAGAAGGTTTACTTAAACTTTTACGAATTTTAAAACAAATCAAACTAAAACAAAAACCTCCAATGAAATAAAATGGAAGCCAAAACTGAATCAAGTCAAACTGAAAGATGCATTTTTAAAATTTGTAAGGAAGCCTATTAGATCCCTCACTAGATCATACTACTACAGAGGGTTTAATATAAACACTAATAGTCTCTGGCTTTTGTTTCAGGTGTCGTACAAAGCATGGATCTTGGCCTAGTTTAAACTCCATTTCAAACTTCCTCTGCTGCTTTTCACTTCTTTCTTCACCTGTACTTAACTATTCTTCAAAACATAGTTACAACAGCTTCTCCTTTGAGAATTTCTCCCCTCCCCCTAAAAGTATATTTCCTTAACACTTAAGCAGTAGTTGCTTTCCCTCCAGCATGTATCTTGGGTACTGTTTAATACTGGCTCTAATTAGCAGATTTTGGAAACCTATCCATTTTGTAATAATCATACAAGCAAAAACTGATTATTATATTAAATAGTTACATAAAGTGCAAGTGGCTCAGAAAGGATTATATTGACCATTATAATCCCAGTATGTGCAGATAAAATTAAATAACCTTTATCCATCCTGTGAGCACTCTAGATCTGACAGCAACATCTTTGAAGCTGACATTCTCTTTGACATTATTCTGACTCCAGTACTTCGCACTTACCTAGCACTTTTTATCTTCAAAGCACTTTGCAAACATTATAATTAAGCCTGACAACAACCTGGTGAGGCTTGTAAGAGTCATCCTCCCCAGGTGATACATGGGAGAAACAGAGAGAAGCTGCTTACCTAAAAAGAGAGGTGAGGAATAAAGTTTGAGAGTTTCCAATTCCTTGTTCTGTGCTTTGATCACATCTATAGACAGCATTTTGAACAGTTTTTATTGCTGTTATTGCCCCATTATAATGTATTTTAGTCTTAAATCATGAAAGGTAAAAGAAACAAAGGAAAATTCACGTGCTGAATACAATACAGAACTTCACCTTAGTACTGTGGATATACTGTGAAATGTGTTTTCATTACTTATGGTACAGACATACAAATATAAACAAGACCAAGAGACCTAAGATCACTGTGAACTAGTCTAAAATCAATGTATCAAAAATTCTTACAATTTCCATTTCTTTTATAGGCAAGATTTTCTACTCTTTGAACCACTGCTGTCATTTCCATATAGTGTAAATAATTTCATTTCCTGCCTATGCGAGTAATCTTTTCAAAATCCAACAGCACAAAAGGCACAGGAAAGGCAGCTGAAAATCCTTTTTGCACTGGTTTAGTCTCTGAATGACATAAAGGTGGCACGCCTGGCTCAATCACTACTCTTGCGAACAGCTGGGAATCTTCTGTAGTAATAACTCATTTTAGGTATTAAACAGCAGCAGCCTTTTCCTATCCTCTGCATTTGAGGGCCAGGGCAAGAAAAGTTGTTTCCCTCCTCTTCACTGGATGTTGCTGTAACTGTCCATGAGCACATCAGCACAGGACAGAACAGATTGCAGTATGACAGCCTACAAACCAAATATCAAATTATCATAAAGATGACCCATAACTGGGAAAGCATAAGACTAATCTTCTGCCTGACCTGTGGGAATAGGGATTTCTCACCATTATCTTCCTCCCTTTTACGCCCGTGTGACTCTATAGGTACCAACAAAATGGTATGACATAAAACTTCAGAAATGCAGTGGAAAGGTGCGATCAGTACTTGTCACTAGAATAAGTTTGAATGTAAGTAAGAGTATGGTCATCTTTCAGATGTTTGTAGGAAATATATTATTGTAGAAAACTTTTGTAGAGTCTGGTTTAGGATCATAGAGTCAGAATCATAGAATCATAGGATGGTTTGGGTGGGAAGGGACCTTTAGTTCCAAACCCCCCTGCCATGGGTAGGGACATAAGTCACTAGACCAGGTTGCTCAAAGCCCCATCCAACCTGGCCTTGAACACTTCCAATGACGGGACATCCAGAGTTTCTCTGGGCAACCTGTCCCAGTGTTTTACCATTCTTATCATAAAAAAATGTCTTCCTTATGTCCAATCTAAATCTACCCTTTTTCGGTTAAAAACTGTTGCCCCTTCTCCTGTCACTACACATGTTGGTAAAAAGTCTCTTTCTGTGGTGGGTTGACCCTGGCCAAAATGCCAGGTGCCCACCAAAACCACTCTATCATTCCCCTCCTTAACTGGACGGGGAGAGAAAAAAAATAACAACAGTCTTGTGGGTTTGAGATAAGGACAGGGAGATCACTCAACATTTACCATCACGAGCAAAACAGACTCAACTGAAAGGAAATGTAATTTATTACCAATTAACTCAGAGAGGAGTAATGAGAAATAAAACCAAATCTTAAAACAACTTCCCCCCTCCCTCCTTTCCTGGGCATAACTTTGATCCTGATTTTCCTCCCTCCTCCCCCCCAGCGGCACAGGGGGAACACAGGGAATGGGGGTTAGGGTCAGTTCATCACACTGTTGTTTTCTGCTGCTCCTTCCTCCTCAGGGGGAGGATTCCTCACACGTTTCCCCTGCTCCAATGTGGGGTCCCCCTCACGGGAGAAAGTCCTCCATGACTTCTCCAGCGTGAGTCTTCCCACAGGTTCAGCTCTTCATGAACTGCTCCAGCGTGGGTCTCCTCCATGGTATGCAGTCCTTCAGGAAGCCACTGCTCCAGCATGGGCCCCCCCATGGGTCTCTAGCAGCAAACCTGCTCCAGCGTGGGCTTCTCTCTCTCCACGGGCCACAGGTACTGCCAGGAGCCTGCTCCGGTGCAGGCTTCCCATGGGGTCACAGCTTCCTTCAGGTATCCACCTACTCCTGCGTGGGGGCCCTCCACGGGGTGTAGGCAGTCATCTGCTCCACCGCCCATGGGCTGCAGGGGTACAGCCTGCCTCACCATGGGCTTCACCACAGGCCACAGGGGAATCGCTGCTCCGGCGCCTGGAACATCTCCCCCTCCTTCTTCACTGACCTTGGTGTCTGCAGAATGTTTCTCTCACATATTCTCACTCCCTTCACTCGCTGCAATTACTGCTGCACAACAACTTTTTCACTCTCTTAAATACATTATCACAGAGGCAAAAAACCTGTCGCTGATTGGCTCGGCCTTGGTCAGCGGCGGGTCTGTCTTAAAGCCAGCTGGCATTGGCTATATCTGACATAGGGTAAACTTCTAGCAGCTTCGTACAGAAGCCACACCTGTAACCCCCCTGCTACCAAAACCTTGCCACGCAGACTCGTTACACTTTCTTATAAACCCCCTTTAAGTTTTGAAAGATGTCCCCAAAGCCTTCTTCTCTCCAGGCTGAACAACCCAACTCTCAGCCTGTTCTCACAGGGGAGGTGCTCCAGCCCTCTGACCACTTTTGTGGCCCCTCCTCCGGACTCACTCCAGCACGTCCATGTCTGTCTTGGACTGTGTACCTGTAAAAGCCCTTACTATTCTTCACATCCCTCACCAAATGCAACTGTGCCTTAGCTTTCCTAATCCCATCCCTACACATCCAGGCAGCGTCCCTATATTCCTCCCAGGATACATGTCCCTGGCTCCACTCCCTGTGCAGAAAGGACAATCACAGCCAGAGGAAAAAGTAAACTTCAAAATTCACAAAGGTACTTTCTATGGATTTAATCCATGTTTCAGACCTTGAAGTGAAGGCAAGCTATGGCTTTTAATGTACTCTTGCTAAAGTATTGTAATTACTCACATCTATGAATGGCAAAATTTATATGAGTAAGTTAATTTCACAAGTAATCTCAGTTTATACCCCCAACTGATATGATTTCAGACACAACGTAACTAACAGTTTCTTCCCTAGTTCCTTACACAAAATGCAGAGAAACAAGAATGCAATATTCAAAAGTTGAAGTATGGAGAGAGAACTACCCAAAGTACTGCAAAGTATCCAGGACAGGGCTTTTAAGCCTTCTGCCTTTCAGGAACAATTAGATACTTTACCCTGGTTGCTCTTCAGTTTGGAGTCACAGCTCTGAATAATTACCCAGAGTTCAGCACCTTTTAAAAAACATAAAAGGATTAGTCTTTCCTATCAAAGGACAGCCAAAGGAGGAGGTGATGCTGGCACAGTTTCATCTAACAGTACATGCATAGTCACCCTGAATGCAATTCATTTCTCTCCTTTGCCAGAGAAGACCTGAAACATTGTTTTACCTGCCCTGCAGTAATGTCTTAGCCACCAACCCAACAGCTGCTATGGGAGATGGCATATGACCTCGATGCTGCTGGTTTATTTTCTAAGATGATTATCATTTGGGCCACACAAAAGAATGGTGATAATGATGTTTGGTGGCTGCATCATTTGCCTGGGATGGGGAGTCCTGCATTTTGGACTACAATATGACAAGTTCTTAACAAAAAAAAAAAAAAAAAAAGGAAAATATTGGTTATTTAAGGAGTAGATCACTCCGTAATCCACATGTTCATCTTGTTAAGTGCTGCAACCATACTAGGGTACAGATGGGATGGTGGGACACTACCAGCCTCTTCTCAAATCTATTGGATTAAATAAAGGACTACTCCAATGCAGGTACATATTTGGATATAGTATTAGATAACAATGCTTGATGAATGAGAGAAGGTAATGCAAAGGGTATCAGAAAATCTGATCAAGAAGAAACAGTCTAATCCCGAATTTTTTGCCTCTTATTAACACATTGTGAATTATTAGGCATTCATTATTAGTATATGTGAGACTATTTAGGTTTTATAGGTTAACATACCTTTTGTTTGTTTGTTTGTTTTTAAATTCCAAGGTTTTGCAAGCCCACTACTTGGAACCAAATCAAACAAAACATTAAGTTTTAGACAAGCCTAGAAGATGACTGATTTCCTTTTCCTAAAGCACCCTGAACTTACCAAAGTCAAAATACAATCCATTTCCCTAAATTATGATTCCTCTGTACCAAGTCACAGCTGCTCCTCTGAAAAACGATTATAAGAGTAGAACAACGTTAAGGTAGTTGTTTGGCTCCCACAGCTAAGGATTACCTTACGTAAAGCCCAACCAATATCTAAAGAGAGTGATATCAGATATTTGCCCATTCTGTATTTTTTGCTGTTACATTTTTGTCTCCAAGCCTGCTTTTAACCTTGTCCAGTGTTACAAGTAAAAACTGGAGGGCATTTACTTCTCTGGAGGTAATGAATCAAAAAAGTAGTGGTAAATGCCTGAAATCCAAAGAAAATACGGGCTCTGTGGAAGCAGCTTTTGTCATTGTAGTACCGGTGCCATGCATATGTTATTATATAACTATATAATGTCTACAATACTGTAATATTACAGTTGCTAATATAACGCACAGTACTGTGATAAGGTAATAACATATATAATCACTGTATTATGTATCATTACAGAATAGAATATTCATATCAAGTGTTTTGCATACTAGGACTTTGTAGAGGGTAAGATTACTTATTTTCGGAAATTGGTTATTTTTTTTACTATAGCCAAAATATTTCTTCAAGGTACAGCACATTTGGTTAGGTTTTTCTTTGTATCAAGCATTATGTCAGGTGATTCCCTTTGCTATATACATTTTATATAAATGCAGGATTTTTCAAATAGTGTGTGGAATTTGCACAAAACCCCCAAAGAAACTACATTTATAGAATGTATTCCTTGCTTCTGCCTCTGTAAATCCTTACAATCTCATAAAAAAACCCCACACTTAGAAGCCCACAAACACAGACACGTACACACTCACACTGTAATTGCAGGCACACAGACAAGTGAAACAGAGGTAGACAAATGCAAAAGAAGCAGAATCATTTACACGGAAAGATGCAGACCCGCTGTATAGTGGAAAACTAGCAGCAGAGATCGATGTTATAAGTAGTTGCATTTCAGTGCTCCCATTTCAACTATTTGCATGCTAACGTAACACAGCATTAGCATAACTACTCCGCAATATAGCATAATTGCTGGAGCAATATAAAACTCCTACATTCCAAAAACATTTGTATACATAATTTCTGCAATAACGTCAAAGAAAAAAAGAGAGCAAAAGCAACAACAAAAGATTTAAAAGATTTTCTGAAGGAGAAGGGTTAAAAATTTGAGTTCAGCAAAGTTTTGATCTCTAGCTACCTCTTTTATTTTCTTCAACCTACTATTTGCACAGAAGAAACTGTTGTTAGAGTTGAATGAATGCCTAAGAAAAATTTCAAAGTAGACGTGTATATCATATTAACTATTGTTCTTTACCAATCTCAAAAAAATATTCCACAAAATGCAGAGGTTTTCCTGTGATTAAAAAAAAAAAAAAAAAAAAGGCAGTAACTTCTTCAAACTACCTAGCTATTTCTCCAGCATCAAGGGATACTAGCAAATAAAAAGCTTTTGGATCTATACTGTATTCCTTTTAGAACGGACAGCTGGGTGGGGAAAAAAAAAAAAAGAGCCAAGCTGCCATAATTCTTTCAGGGAAAGTCAGATACAATTTAGAAGTCTTCAGGTTACTTTGCAGAATATTGAAGGTAAACTAGTTGCTGGCCTGTATCAAGTAAAGTAAAAACCCATTTTTGCTTTCCTGGTCTTCTGCAACATCAGAGCCCTGGAAAGATTCAGTTACATTTTTCTACAACTGATATTTGCAAAGCTAAATTGAAGTTTATTGTCTCCTTTTTCTGTATTCAGACATCTCTCATGACTCAGTTTCAGACACAGTGTTCTACCAACTGCTTCTACCAGTCTGCTTCTAGAAACTGTTTATTCCTAAAAACAAAGGTTTTAAAGAAATAAATGTGATAGAGCACCCAGTATAGTAGTGCAGGCTCCATTTCTAACCTAGATGTAATGTTGCCAAGATGTCTCTTGGATTCTTGTGTGTGAGTGTATTTCTCATAATTCTGCCAGTCTCCCAAATCCCCTTCATCTTGCTGGCCTTGAATGCTATTTCAGATCTGAAGGTACCACCTTGTGAAATAGCACAATACTTGCAAGGATGAAGGAGCCGTGCAGCACAGTTGCACCTTTACACCAAGTGGGTATCATACAGGCACACAGGTAAGCTGACTACACAGCTGAAGCATCAAAATGAAGCAGCACTACTCTGGCCCATCACTTCCTCCAGCTGGATACTATGTACGTTGAAGGAGAATTCTGCCTTCCTGCATCAAAATAACAGTCATACCAATAATAACCTCAAGGAAAAAAAAAAAAAAAAAACCAGCTATAAACAACTTGTTTGTTAAAAGCAGGAAACCTAAACTTACTTCAAACTGATAAAAGTCTGCAGTTACTAAAGGCTGAACTTCTAGATGAAAAGCATAACAACACAATGAATCAATGTTATGGGACTTATACAGAATTATCCAATCCAACACGAGCACGTATAATCAGCAGTCCGGATGATACACAGTTAAAGTGATGTAAATCAGACTGGCATTAAAATTAAGTGAGACACTGGTACAGCACTTGTTTCAACGGTATATTCCATATGGACGTGAGCGTGCCCTGCCCGTGCTTCATGCCAGCAAGCAGCAAGGGTGCTGTGCTAGCACAGTGCTGAGACAGAGACCACCAGCTTGGCTGAAACACTCTGCAGCTCAATTACAAGTTTTCTTCTGGCACAAGGGAACAGCTAATGCTTCAAGGGGCAACACCCATGCCGCCACGGTTATACTACAGTGAATTGGTTTTATTTATACCACTGTTTCCAGGGACAGTCAACTCATTAGATAACAAACCATGGCATCATTTTACTGCACAAAGCCGTTTCTGATTAGAAAGCATGCAAGGTATGCTTGAAACGTGTTGGCCTTCATTTCTCCAGCACTACCGCAGTTGCAATGCTACCTTCTGTAGACAGAGCCTTGCCTCATTTCTCTCACTGCAGGAGAATGGCAATAAATCTGCTTTACAAAAACAGAGAAGACGCAACCAGTCGTGGCTTTAAAAACACAGCAGGATTCAGGGCCTTAGGTATTTATCAGTTCTTCACCCATTTTTTATATGTACTGGCCCATAACGTAGGTGATACAAAGAAAACTCCTTATCTAAGTGCAGCTTACATTTCACAGGAGTGGCTGAGGAACCGCCTCTTTGTGTCTCACACAGAGTCTTCGCTTCAGAAACTACTGGTTTGCAGCCTGCAGCATTCCGGAGGTCCACCCGCAGCACCGGGGTCACGCCATTTGTCCCAATACAAGGTCTCCTCTAGCTCGTATTCCCCCCTGCGTGTCCTCGCCGGGTTACTTTCCACCCAGGGCCCACCACAGCCGCCCTGCTCAGGGGCAGCCGCGGCTCTGCGCGGGCTCACACGAGGCAGGCCCGCCGACGCACCGCAGCTTTCCGTTTCCAGTCCCTTCCCTGGCTCTGCTCTCCCTGCGTCCCAAGAACCGCCTGGACGCGCCCGCCATGGCTGGCCGCCCCCTGCTCCGCTGCTGCCCGTACTGCGGGGGCGCCGCTCCCCGAACGCCAGGGCATTCACAATGCCCTGACGCAGCAGTTGGAGCCGGGGAGGGCGGAAGAGGCCGGGGACAACCCCGGCGGCAGCCGGCTCCGGGACCGGCCTGAGGCCGGCCGCCCCCCGCCAGCCGCAGCCCCCGGCCCACGCCCCACCGGGCGGCGGCGACGCGATGCTCCCGCACCTGTGGCGCCAGAGGCGCTCCCCGACCGAACCACTGCCGGCGGCGGGAAAGGGCCCGGCCCCGCGCCCTCTGCGGACCCGCAGTGCCCACGGCGGTTGCTAGGATAATACAGCCTGCCTAGCAACCAGTAGCAGCAGAGCCCGCGCGGAGAGCAGCCAATCACAGCGGCCTCGACGGAGCGTGCCGCCGCCGCCGGCGGGGGCCATTTTGCAACGAGGGCACCTGGGCCGAAGTCGCGTCCCCCCGACCCCCACCCCAGGCCGGTCCGAGCAGCAGGCTCCTGCCGAACAGGTAACATGGCAGGAGCCCCGGGGCACTCCAAGAGAAACGCCGAGTGACCGTGTGTGGTTAGCTGCGCGCGCATTGCAGCCGGGCGGCTCTTTGCCTCCCCTCTCCAAGGGGAAAGGCAGCCCCCAGCCCCAGGCAGCTGGTGCAGGCCTCGCCTACGCTTATGACACCGGTGCCATCTACCCAATGCAAACAATTGATAGGGGAAAGTAGAAAATATCTGAAAATATTCTTTTTGAAATATGTGATATGCTTTAGTCTCTTCAATATTAGCTAGCTAGCCTTGTCTTAGGTAAACAAGAGTGTAACCCCCCTGCCCTTGGCAGGGCTTAAGTAGGGTCTTTATCACTTGAAGGCCTGCTTCATTGTTTTAGGTAAGATGGGGATGGGGGAGGAATTGTATTTGTGCAACAGACTGTGACCACGGAGGGGGATGTTGCCTTGAGCTGGGGGCGGGGGGTGGCGGTGAGGAAATGATACTGCCCAGCTCTCCCTGAACTGCACACTCTGGAGGATGGGTTCAAAAGGACAATCATGATGAAGACTATCGAGGAACTCTTACTTCCTCCCCAAGACCACCAAAAGACCCCCGAAAGGGAAGACCGCCTGCACAAGGCGGAGGAGATCTAATTTGCATCCGAAGTGGGACAGAGTGATAAATATGTAAATATGTAAGTTTTGCTGCTTTAAATAGGAAGCAATTACCGCAGCTCGGGGTGCAAGCATCTTTAGGGTACCTCACACTTGCTGCACCCAGCGCTGCAGAGCTGTAATAAACATACCTGCTTCACAATCAACTTAGGTTGTGGAGTTCTTTCGCAGATCACCATCGGCTTTGAGGTGACTGCAGCCACTCGGGAGAAAAGCCTTAGGTTATGACAGCCTGCTCTGTGAAAACAGCTGCTCAGTCCTCAGTGTAGGTTGAAAAGTTGCTCCAATGCCAGACATTACTGTGAATTATGCTACAGTGTAAGTCTATGGTTTGCCCACTCTGGTGACGTGCGGAAAAAACCTTTACAACCTGAAAGGTTATAAAGTAGGTATGTTTATTGCACGCAGATGCACGGGGGATCGCTTCACCACAAACGTGCATGCCCATTGTGGCCACTTGTCCAGTATTTATACAATTAAAACAGTACATATTCCAGAGATGCCTATACATATTCATGATCTACCTCTGAAAAGGCAGTTCCTTCCGGTCACTCCATTTCCATAATCTCTGCCTTGGGCCCCTCCTTGGTGCGCTTGCGTCCCTCCAGGTGGTCGTGAACAGGGGTCTTCAGGGATGAAGGCCGTAGGTCTTCCTCACTGTGTACTTTTCACCTCTCCCCTGAAATCTCTAATTTGGCTGAGCTTGCAGTCCCAGACCAGTTTCGGCCAGGTCTGTCCTTGAGTGCACATCTGGCTACCTCCCTTTTGCTATTGTTTGAAGATGGATGTTAGCTAGCCCTCATTAGCCCTTATCTCCTCCCGCCTTTGACACCTTTGAACCATGAATTACATCCTTGGTTTCGTCTGTCTTTTCTGTTTCCCCTTATCAGCTTCTTTCTCCAGCATTCCGGGCCTCCTTCTCAGGCCGTTTGCAGGGGTTAGTAATTAATTGCCTACTTGCATGCATGTTAGTTCTGGGAAAGCAGGTTTTAATAGTTTTAGCATTTTCTATGTAGCTCTCTATTAATATTTTCCATATATCTTCGGTTAGAAAGTATATTTTCTATATGGCCCCCTATCACTGGTACCCTCATTTAAAAAAAAAGAAAGAAAAAAACCCCCAAAAAACCCAGTCCTCCACCCTGCCCCCCACTCCCAAAAAACTCCTCACAAACTGGAACAAAAAACCAAAACACAACCCCTGCCAAAACAGGAATGGAAAACATCAGAGAAAGGCAACAAAGATAATTATGTGAAAAGGCTGATTTGGAGAGACAGACAGAAAGGATGGACTAGGAGGGTTTGGGTTTTTTTTCACTGGCTTGAAAAAAGACTAAGCTGGGAGGCCTATAAAACCATAATTATAAGGGGAAAGTGCCATGGAGATGCAGCTTAGTCGTTCTTCAGTTATTCCAACATGAGAATGATGTGCCAGCAAATGAAGCCATTCGGAGACAGTGTCAAAATAAACCAGAGTTTTTCACCCTGACAGTGGACCTGTGAACTCCTTACAAATAAGGCTGACAATGCTACAAGTTCATACAAGTTCAAAGGGAAATCAGACAAGTATTTGAAAGAGAAGGCCCTTGGTGGGTAGATACTGGGCAAGAAAGACTGATCTGAGCAAGGACGTTTCTGGATTTTCATTCCAGCTGGTTAGCACACATCACCACAGTGCAGAGTAGACTGGGTCGTTCTGGGATGACACGGTTGCTGTACAGGAGCAGAAGACAGAACCTTGTCACCAGATATGCCATATGCACTTTGCAACCCTTGTTACCTTCCAACGTCTGCCTCTGAGAATGTCTGTGTGTACTCTGCAGTGTGGTTGGAGCCAAAACACTTGGCTGAATTCTATCTAGTGGTTCAGTAAACATTGCTTAAATCATTGGATCTGTTGCCTGCTTCTGAAAAACGCTCATTTAGCAGCCTCCCTTTTGAGGATAATGAAACACTGCGGGCAATTCTGCATACAAGTCCTTCCCAGAAATGAACCTGGTCTGTGTAGGAGGATGATGGTAGGGAGTTTGTCTCACACAGAGGGTGTACTGCAAACAAATCTGCATCCCTGACATCTGCAGAACATCAAAATTCTGTGGCTGTTACGGCTTTTACAACGCAAGGAAATTAAAATACCTAAAAAGTTAAAGTTAAGACAGTGTCTTAATGTCACTGTTTTTGAACCACTTTGTTGAACTCCCTATCTCAGAACCTTGTACATTCAACATCACTGTGCTGTTACACTGGTCAGACAGACAGGCACACTTCTGTCCATTCATCACTGACTTGTGTCTTCCATGTGCGTGACTAGAGGGAGCAGGAAATTTTTTGTCTTAAGAAATTTCCTTAGCTCCAGAAATAGCTAAACATTACATGCTTTCTTCCTTGACTCAGCTGAATTCAGATAGGTTAGGGATGACTGATGGGGTGAAGCTCAAGTATATCTAACAGAGGAGAGCTCCCAAACCTGCTTTAGAATGGCTACAAGTCCCTATAGGGGACTGGGCATGCCTACTAATGCCCAGAAGATAAAAGCAGCCTATTTTCTCTCCCATCTTGACTTGGAAATTTGAATCTGTGCTTAGTGAGAGACCAGTGATGAAAGATTAGACACAGCTTTTTTAAGTGTAGCTAGTATTATTTTTTTTTCTAGCAATAAACTAAACTGATAGGGTCAAATGGGACCATATAGACTGATGACCATTATAGTAAAATAAACTTACTGTAAAAGCTACTGCTGACTGCCATAAATACTACAATAAGTTTACACCCATACAAGGTACAGCCTCTACAACACATAGAAACTTACTTATAAACTACAAATCGATATTACCTCTACACTCGCCTGGGGACACACCATTTCACTGGCCCTGTCCATAAGAAATTCCCCAGGGTGCCCATTGGAACAACCTGCAGGACCAATTTAGATACGGCTTTCATGCTTCAAGGTACTCCAGGCAAATATCTTCAACCACGGCTTTAGATCCAGCTGTATCAGCTTTCAGTGAATAACCGGTCCACACAGTAGCACAATGCTCCCATGAAAATCTTGTGAAGTTATTCATACATGGGGAATGAACTCCTGTATGAAGAACAGCAAGTGGCCACAAGCACTATGCCTTTTAAAAAATATATGCCATAAAACATTTTTTCTGTAGTATGATTTTAAACATCTTTGTATACTGGCAGATGTAAGATAGACATGGAAGACAGTATCGAATTCATCAATTTAATTGTAGCAGTAAAAATCCTACGTAAAGACCAGGAAAAAAAATGGAGGTTTTGACATTTCGAGTCTCGTCATCTCAAAGAGCAGAAAAGGAAGATATAAGGATCCTGAAATAACATTTGCCATATTTGAAACATCTGCTCCAGTCTGCACTTATAATTCTCCCATGTTTTCATAATTTCCTTCCATCTTATCAGATATTATTCAAAACAACATAAAACAGAGGTTTTCTGAGTTTTCAAGGCAATGGGAAGATGGAGGAGACATACACCTAACTCTGCACCCATCCATAGAAATTAAAACATGCTACAGATAGCAATGTTTACCACTTAGGCAGTTTCTTTAGAGCATCTCTACTGTCAACCCAAAACCATTTCAGACCTTCCACTCCTTCTGAAGAGGTTTCTTAGGATCCTGCTGAGAACTCACATATAAGTTAGACTTAAATAACAACAACAGGAACAAAAAATGAAAAAGCACATCTTCAGGTGCTCGTATGTTGCCATTGTGTTTTGAAGCAGTTTTCTCTGACAAAATGTATTAAATTACTGTAATAACATATTAGACTCTGGCTATGATGAGGGGAGGAAAGATGATTGGTTTTTAAAGGTATTTGGAAGACATGTCCAGGCTCATTTTGGGATTATATCTTTATAGGAAATTAACAGATATCATGCACTAGTTTTGTCTGTAAGGTAAATGATTAGATTCTGCAACTGTGAAGATACTGGGTTTTCTTTATACATGAACACTGTATAATACAAAGCAGAAAATGTGACAAAAGAAAAAAGGCATCCCAACAATTAGAGATAGTGCTATAAGCAAAATAACTACCTCAAAATCCCTTGATTTCAACTAAACTATGCTACTGTATACAACTATTGTTAAAGCTGTGAATCTAATTATACCCTAATACACAATGGTGAATCAGGAACTTAAGACAGTGACATTACTCCAGGCACAGTAAGAGACGCAGTGGTCATAGTGCTGTGTGCACTGCAATAGCCCTTCATGTAATAGATTTGGCAACACCCCCCCCCCCCCCCCCCAATATCGTGACCCTTATTTAGGATATATCCTCTCAAGGGTAATAATTTTCTAATTTAAGAAGGTTGATCATAAATTGCCTACCTCTGTCAGTGTACTGTTTGTATGAACTCATATACTTCCATTGCAGATGATAGTTGTATACTGATTTTATCATCTAAGAAGCAGGGTAAGGTCACTGTCAGCACAACAGACTTACCAGGTAACTAATACAGAATTAGACTAAATACCAAGTGATAGGTTGTATTGCAGCAAAGCGACAGCAACAAGTTAATAGGATCTGGGCTAGAAACTTTTCCTTTTTTATTAAGATTGAAATAATGGAAAACAACATTTGAATAATTTATTTAAAAATTAACATTGAAATGTTACTTAAAGCTTGACCAAAAGTCTCCAAATTAGTGATACAGTATTTTTACCCAAGTTTCTTATTGCATTGATGACAAATTAAACATTTTAATTTACATTTCTTTGTGTGTGTGTGTTTGCATGAGTGACACTTTAAACAACCAGGGTAGCTGAGATCACAGTCTAGGTACTGAGATCTGTATTCTGGTAAACCCAGCCATGCCACCAGCTACATCATGTGCCATTAGTCATTTAGCTGTTTGGTTTTCTTTTTATGGAAAGGCATGCTTCAGTCACTCACTTAGAATAAATGAAAAGCATTAATTATGTTTCTCACAAATTTTGCAACAGCCTTGTAAAACATTTATAGCAAAAAATTTGTTTCTTTATTCTAACAGAAAGGTAAACCCCAATGTTACCTGTTTGGCCAATCAAGACTAAGCAACAGTCAAAAAAGAAGCAGATGAAAGGTAGCATTGACTATTAATCATGAAAGAGAAACGCTTCCTTGGACGATGATCTACTCTCAAAAAAACCAAACAAAAGTCAATTTACTTTGAGATATTCCTATGAGACAAAATAGAGGAATTTGTATGATAAATTATTCATCATAGCTTATTCACAGAATTTTAATTATGGTACTTTTCCCATAACAGTCTAAACACAGAAAAGCTGAGGGGATTCAAAGACTCGAGACCATTGATTGTAGGATACAAGGTTTTCACCTTTATATTGACAGTATGTATGGGGACTGGATTCAATAAGGAAAAGCTGGTATCACCTAATAATCTTTATGGTTTGTGGAAAAAGAGCAGATGATGATGAAAAGGAATTAGCAACCGAGGGGTATCTCCCAAGAGCTGCTGAGTGGATTCAGAGGCTATTAAAAATATTCAGCCTTTTACAAGGTATGGCCCCAAGGGCTGTAACAGAAGAGATGACAAATGGCTGTTGCAGACAGCAGGACTGAGAAGATGAGGAGATGCACAAACTTCTGAATGCTGCAGTGGTCCCTGCTGGTTAGAGAGCAAAACATGGATGCAATGACTTCTCTGCCACTGTCATGCTGTCCTCATTGTGAGGTGAAAAAGATGAATTTCCGAGAGCTGAAGGGGCTGTGCTCTTCACAGGGAATGAATGAGAGTCCTTGCTTTCTTAAGAGCAGAATAACCTCAGCACCAGTCAAAAGCTTTCATAGTCTCACATCAGTCACAACACAGCTTGCAAATTCTGGCTCAAAGCGCTAGCCTTGACTGAATTAAAAATAATAACAAAAACATTGCAGGAAAAGTGAAAACTGCTGAAACCACCATAACCAGATCACTGTGTCCTTTTTATACTTTCTGTAATGAGATTTTCTCCCTTGCTTTAAGGAGTGATCCAAGACTTGTGCATGAGAGCCAGTGACAGAAAGCGAGAGAAAAAAGAAGTTAAGCCCCAAAAGAGCACTGTCAACACAGTTTTTCTTCTTTTAGGTATCAAAATGAAGATTAAAAAAAGGTGTGAGAGCATATTCTGAGAACAACAACAAACCACCCCACCAAACCTCCCTGTTCTCAAGTGCTTGCTTTCCTTGTAGAAATCTTCCTCTCATTTTTAGTTGACCATTATGGGAGTGAGAATATAGGACCAAAAAGTAAAAATAAAAATCCCCCAAAACAGAAACCACCCAGCAGCAGTACTTTAAGTGTGGTTTTTGTGCATGTGCATGATTTACTTTATTATGTCTGAAGAATCTAGGAGAGTGAAAAATGTATCAATAAACATGAATAACAAACAGGGCTGTCTATTCCAGGTGTTACAGATACAGGTTTGTTGTCCATGTTTATATTACCTGGACTCCACCTGCAGGATACAGCCACCGTCAGTGAAAAGTTCACTTTTCCACATCACAGCAGAGGTTAAGGTAACAACATAGTCTCATCACTGAAATCCTCAGACAAGGTTCTTTTTCTTGTTCTATACTTCAAAGGAGCCCCTCTTTCCCAGAGCACTGTCACAAAGCACTTATGTGGAACGCAGATTAGACAGATTCAAATGCAGTGCAAATGGGAATAGGATAAACAAGGAACTGTTGTAGAGGCATCTGAGTCTCAGTTCTGGAAGCTATAGGATACAAGCCAAAGTCAAAGAGGGAGGGAGATTGATTTATCCAACCAATTATCATTTTCTTCTTAAATAAAGTTTTCACAAATAATAGTTTTCCATTGATTAACTAGATGTTCGCAAGACAACAGTGCTAACTCAGAATCAGATAGGGCATGACCCTCAGAAAGTACTGAAGGAAACAGATAGTATGAAGTCTCTTCTGTCTTAAAGCTTTTCTGATTAATCCTCTCCACCTATATTCCGTTTGCTTAAGGCCGCTGGCACCAAGTGGCAGAAGTCAAATAGTGCCATGGCCACATCCTATCCTGCCCCGAATGCTTATACCCCGGTAACGCCCGTGTCAGAAAAGACATTAGATGGCTGTGTGGGCCGTGCCTTGGTAGCTCAGCCATAGCAACGCTAGAGGCCTGCTGTCTGCAGCGCTGCACCTGCCATGCCACCCAAGCCCTGCTGGCAGCGCCTCCCAGAGCACCCCTGGCATTGTTTTCCCACACTGCAGCTGCTGTGGTCTCATGCCTTGCATCTGCAAAGCCCAGTAGTGCTGTCATGGCGGGTGTGGACCCTGCTAGTACATCTCTGTGTATGTGCATCTGCTTCAACACCCTATGTTGCACAGCCGTCAGGCTGCTGAAACAGCCTATGAAATCCCTAAAAATTTGCAGGCATTTTAGTGAAGCAGATTTTGTTTTCATATAATTCCTTCCCCCTTGCCCTCCCCCTACTAAAAAAAAGCTTGACCTTATAATTTCCAAGTCATAATCTGTTGTTGAATTCCAGTTTACCCACTACTGAACGCATTGCTTCTGTGAAATGAGGAGGGGGAGGTTCCGAAGGAATTGTAAATAATGTCGATCCCTTAGGATATGATGGGATCAACCAGTACAAGCCTCTTCTAGTGGTACATCCAGCACTTCATTGGCAAAACATTTTTTTATTTTAGATCTCCTGGAAGTACTCTATCAGATGGAAAACACTTCCTAACATAGGAATTTCATCTCGCCTCTCATCATACTGAATTGCTGCCTTTCCAACCTCCAGAGCTACTATTGCTCCAAGAACTGTAACAGGTGTAACTGGGTGGCTAAGACTGTATACAGCCTGGAGCAGAAGCACGCTAACCATGTTCTCTGACTATACTCTTTCTCCTCTAGTGAAACAGTAAAATTATGGTTTGTGTTTGGAGGTGACCTGCCTGGGTTACAGAATGCTGCAAATGCACAACCAATGTGTTGTTCCTGCACGTGGCTCTTCTCTTGCCTCTTTAGCAAAGGTTCCTGGAAAAATTTCCACCAAAAAAAAAAAAAAAAAAAAAAAAAATCCTGGAAAGCCAGCTGCATAAGCAATGTCCTGTTGATGTAAGCTCTCAGTTGAGATGGTGGTGCTCCAGAAGGGGAAATGTCTACCTCCTGCAGTCAAGGCAGCAGAAGAACCAACCATGTTTGGAGGTCTTTGTTAACTGCCTACTTCCTCCTCTCAAGGACCCATTATTCCCAGAGTACTGTACAATCAAGGTAGCTGTTGGGACAATTCTTTCCATTCTCCTGTGCACCTTGGAGTAACTGTCTCCTGCTGTGTAAACTTCTGCCCTAGTGCTGATGAACGGGCCAGTGCATGTAGGAGCTGAAGACAAATAAGGCAGTTAGAAAAAAGATGGGGAAAATATCAGAAACTGGCATTCATGGCACTGGAAAGTGGTTTGAAGACAAATATTCCAAGACAAGTTTACAAACACCCAAGCTATTTTTATGCAAAGCAAGTTGCCAGACTAGGCTAGCACATAAATATTATTTGGAAAATAAGAAATGTTAAAAATTCACACTATATGTTTGCAAGCAATGGTCAATTAAGATTAGTACTACCAATAAAGCCAGTAATCTGTATAAATTATTTGGCAGATTCTCGGTTTGACTGGTCACATCACTTCAACTTTATTTCCAGTGGAAAATAACAGGAGGCTCTGATAACTACTGAGTGAAAGATACAGTCAGTAAAACACTTAGATGTTGCCAATGGTTTTCCCTAAGGCCCATATCACTGTGTGACAGTCTTCCAAGACTTATTCTGATTTTCTATGATACTTATTGCTTCCATTAACTTTTAAGACATTTAATTAGCAAAAGAGGTAACATTTTTAGAGAACATGACCCACTGATTCTGCCATTCGCAGTCAGTAACGATCAGCCTCTGCTTCTCTATTACCTCATTTTAAACCTGCTCGTGCACTTTCTCTTCAAACGCATTGTCTGATCCCTGGATGCTTGATTACCCAATCCCCTGCTTCTCCATGATTTCTCCTAAATCCCACCAAGTCCTTTTTTCTCCTATTGTCCTGCAAAGCGACACAGCAGTCTGCCTGAGTACCAAGAGGTTTCCTTTGTAAGCAAAAGCCTTGTGCTGTCAGACATGCAGGGATCTGGACAGCCACAGATGAACAGGATACTGCAGAGCCCTTGCAGGGGAAGATCTGATTCAAGTTCCACAGTAACTGCAAGTAACTTCACTCTATTTCATCACAGTTTTGCTGAAGCCAGAACTAAGCTTAAAGTACACAGGCTAGAATATACATATACTACACTGAGGATAGGGTCACAGACTATTGCATATAAATCCACTTGGGTTAATACATCCAGAGACTGAACTGTACCTGAATACAGAACTGTTGCTGAGATGGATACTCCCAATACTGAAGAATAATTTTTATACTTGTGTACTTTATAGCAGTTCTCCCCGTCTGTACCTTTGTGCTAAATGTCCATAATAAATTGAAGAAAATCATAAATAAATTCAGGTGAGAAGCTTTGATCATTCAGAAGAAGAGAATGATGACAAGCATATGAATTTTCAACTGCACCTGGAGTGCAACACCCCTTCAAGCCACCACCAGCAGCACTGCAGGTGTCAGGGGCCTGAATACATCCCCACTCCTGGAGGTTTGGCTGCCAGGGCTCAGGGCCAGCTCAGAGCCAGTGCAGCTGCAGACTGTCACCCTCCTGCAGTGACCTGGGACAGGGCCCTCCCCATCAGTGGTGCAAGGGAGCCTCAGCCAGGGCTGATCCCGTGCCCACAGGAGCAGCTTTTAGGTTGAACCTTTGCCATTTGGCCCCCACCTGAGCTACATCTTTAACCATGTCACAGCCCTGCCTGTGCCCAGCCATGGGCCCTGTTGATCTGGACCCTTACCCACAGGCAGACATCACAGCCTGGCCTCGGTCCTGCTGCACCACTTTGGACTTGCTTAGTGATGAATGGACTGTAACTGACCCTGGTTACCCTTGCTGGGCCTGATCCTGCTCCCTTGCTGAGGGGGCACTGGGATGGACCCTGGCTGGAGAGGCCCCTGCCCTGCTGCCCCAGGTGTCCCCTGCAGCTCCCAGCACCCTGACAGCATGGAGAATTAAAGCAATGAATTAAAGAGGCAGCATATTAAATAGTGAATTAGGACTACTATGTCATCTACTGTGTAGATTTTGGATGGAAAAGGAAAGCTCAAGGAGCTGCTTTCTTGAGAAATACCCATTTCGCAGCCAGTGACATTTCCAACACATGCACTTGGACATAGGAATGGACCACTCCACAGTGCCTGGAATTAAAAAGCAGGCACAGAGAAGAAAAAAAAAAAAAAAAAGCTAGGCTATATCAATGCCATGCAGAAAAGCTAAGCACTCTAATATCCTGATTTATTAATTACTTTAATACTTTCTTCTTGGTAGAGAGTTGTATTACCAAGGAAGATGAATGTGTGGCACATTAAGACGCTAAAATCACTGCAACATTAGGTTGTTCTTAGTTCTTTTAATTGTTTATTTCTCTTTTCTCCATACCACTGACTTTGCCACAGTTAGAAAGAAGTACTTTTGGTATAAATACAAAACTAATTAGAAGACACTTGTTGTAAGTCTTAATTTCACTCTGATATCAGCTGATGAACACAAGTGAAGTAATTAAATAAGTACTAATATCATGAATTGCCAAGTGTCTTTACTGAAGTGTGTGGAAGAGAGGAAGTATATAATTAATTTTAGAAACACAATTTATATCTTAAACTTCCTATTCTCTTATTGCCAAGATTATACCGTTTGTGTTTCAAATGGTGCATCAAATGTAGTGGTCTTCCATGGGCGAGTGTTACATGACTATGTGCGTACACAGAAGCAATCTGTTTTCAGCCTTCCTGAGGAGAAACAAGTGCTTCTGCAGAATGGATTATATGAATGAAGTGATTACACAGACATCTGCTAAACTTGTTTACAAGAACTCCAGTCCTAAGTGACAACTCAAGCTTAAGACCAAAACCATCGCTGCTTTTGAAAGCTGCTATTAAAGTCTACGCAGTTCAGTGCAGTCACATTAAAGCCTTTAAAGTATTACTACTAAAGTCATTGAACCGACAGTAGACTAAGTCAAATTCATCTGTTCTCAGGTTTACCAATGAGATGTGAGTAATTCCTGAGGCAAAAACATATCATTCACTAGGAGAATAAACCCGACCATTTCTTTTAATTTCTAGAGGTTTCATATTCATTGCAAAGTTGTTTCTTCCATTTCCTCTCACTTTCTCCACCTGGATAAGGCTAAAAACAAAGAACATTTTAGGTTGGTTATTTTTTTAACCCGGGATTGATGGACGTCCTTTTTTCGTTTCCTCTTTAGTAATATTTCCAGGCAGTACTAGACTGTGGGTTTATATATGTACATGCACGTAGCCAGGCATGTCAGCAGTGCACTGACAGTTATTTTATGGTGCAAGGCAAGGAGAGGTATGCTTCATGGTGACTGGGAAAGCTGGCCCATGGAGGAGGAATGAAATGGCATCCCATGTCGGCATTATTAAGCTGCGAAGTCTTTCTGCCATGGGTATTTATGGATCTGTGGATGTGAAAGTGAAAAAAAAAAAAAAACAGTCTGTTTTCAGGCTTGGATTTTTTTCCCAGCAGTAACCTTTTGTTACAAAAAGCAAAAATTCTTTGTGAAAAATTAGTCTTTGTGGAAAACTTATTTTTCTGTCAAAAAACAGTTCTCTAAATTGTGACAAGGCATCATATACTCAAAAAGGGCTGTAAAATTTAAAACCCTCACAACATAGTACAAAATAGCTCTCTGTACGTAATAGCACTGAACAAGCTAGATAGATAATCATTTTAGCCAAAATATCTTAGGAGTAAAAATCAATGGTGTACAGTAGTCTCAGGTGACAATACTGACTACTTGGCCAGTATGTTGAAGTTAAGGCTTACAGAACTTGACCTTGAGGTCACAATTATATCATAATATTTGAATGAAATAAGGCCCTTACACCATAATAAGAAAAAATCCTGCTTCTAATGTATTTTTTCATTCAGCTGCTAACCCTGTGTGGGTTTAAGAGTGTGGGCAGCAGGTTTAGGGAGGTTCTCCTCCCCCTCTGCCCTGGTGAGGCCACATCTGGAGTGCTGTGCCCAGTTCTGGGCCCCCCCAATACAAGAGAGAGACGGAACTACTGGAGAGAGTCCAGTGGAGCACCACAAAGATGATGAGGGGACTGGAGCATCTCTCATATGAGGAAAGGCTGAGAGACCTGGGGCTCTTTAGCCTGGAAAAGAGAAGACTGAGAGGGGACCTTATCAACACTTATACATACCTAAAGGGCAGGTGTCAAGAGGATGGGGCCAGGCTCTTCTCAGTGGCACCTAGTGACAGGACAAGGGGCAACGGGCACAAACTGAAGCGCAGGAAGTTCCACCTGAACTTGAGGAGGAACCTCTTTACTCTGAGGCTGGCAGAGCACTTGGACAGGCTGCCCAGGGAGGTTGTGGAGTCTCCTTCCCTGGAGTCGTTCAAAACATGCCTGGATGCAATCCTGTGCGACCTGCTGTTGGTGAACCTGCTTTAGCAGGGGGTTGGACTAGATGATCTCCAGAGGTCCCTTCCAACTCCTACTACTCTGTGTGTTTCTGTTTATTCTCATTGCCTTTCACACTCTTTTATTCATTCATGAAACACAGGTAGTATTTTTGATGTATTATTTCTTGAGTGTTCATTATTTACAGTAAGAGGCGGTTTGTGGTTTGTTTTTTTTTTAAAGTAATTTTCTTTCAATTAAGCCCAGTAGTCATACATTTCCCTCCCAACTTTCTGACAATACTTGGTCCAGTGAGTTCCCATTTAACTTTTATTCCCAGCATCAGGAGTCACTTCACAACTACGTAATCAGCCTTTCAGAGTAGCAATAAATCCCATCATATAGTAGCAATAAATCCCATCTAGTACTCCCATATATTAAAAAAAAAGTAGTGTAGGGTATGCATAGCAGCTAGAAAGTGAATTTGCCTTTTATCTCATCATGATTTCAAAGAAAGCATGGCTGGAGTTATTCCCCACTTGTTGGAATATACTGATTTTCCTTACCTCCATCTCTTTTAAATGTTAACATACTGGCCCTCTCCAGGCTGAACAACCCCAGCTCTCATCCTGTCCTCACAGGGGAGGTGCTCCAGCCCGCTGATCATTTTTGTGGCTGCTTGAGCTGGTCCATGCCTTTGTTGTGCTGAGGACTCCAGAGCTGGATGCAGCACTCCAGGTGGGGTCTCACCAGAGCAGAGTAGAGGGGCAGAATCACCTCTCTTGACCTGCTGGCCACACTTCTTTTGATGCAGCCCAGGAGGCAATTGACTTTCTGGGCTGTGAGTGCACATTTCCAGCTCATGTCCAGCTTTTCATCCACCAGCACCCCCAAGTCCTTCTTAGCAGGGCTGCTCTCAATCCCTTCATCCCCCAGCCTGTATTAACACTGGGGATTGCCCCGACCCAGGTGCAGGATCTTGTACTTGGCCTTGCTGATCCTCATCCGCACCCCTCAGCTTGACATCATCTGCAAATTTGCTGAGGGTGCACTCAATCCCACCGTTTATGTCATTGATGAAGATATTAAACAGCACTTGTCCCAACACAGACCCCTGAGGGACACCACCCATCACTGAATGCCATCTGGACATGGAGCCATTGACACCACTCTCTGGATGCAAACCTAATTTCTGCACCCTAATACTCTAATACTGACCTGCTTTGTATTGCTTTTTAGATACTACTAACTACAGGGAATTCTCACATCTACCTAAAATAAATGCTGAGCCTCTGACTGAACAACTATTTCTAGATCTCCATGACAAGATAATCCAGTCAGGAATTCCCAGCAAACAGGTCCCAGAGCTGAGGAAGTTTAATTTCCTTGGAGACAGTGAGGAATTGGAGAGAGAAAGTCTCTTAAACCTCCAAGGGCCACCCAAAACATCACTGATCTTTGCAAACAGACTGCTACTGAGGTCTCCCAACATCTTGCCCCAGAAAGCAGCTAAGCAGCTATCAAAGCCCTGAATTTTTCAGAAAAAAAATCTTTCAAAATTCAGGTCAGTCAACAATAGCCATCTATGGCTTAAGCCATCTCTGTGGTCTATGCTTAGAAAATCTATTTACTTTAGTTTTCAGAGCGCTTACAGAAATATGGTCTTAATGATTCAAAACCTCTGAACTGTTTCTCAAGTTTTGAGGTTACATTTAATTCCACATGAAAGTCACTGAAAATAAGAATTATTTAACTATGATGTCATATCACAGTTTAGGTTAAGTTCTTATGGAATGCAATGAGTGTGAAGTCTCAGGAGGAGCTTTGCATTTTGCAAGATTGGGGTGCAATTTTTGAAAGGCAGGAATAGAAGTCAGACATGGATCTCTTGTTGATTTACAATATTATTTTAATACTTAATTTCCATTTCCTTGTCTCAGGATAGAGACTGAACAAAAACATTCAACTGCAGCATTAAGACCAGTAGAAAGCACAGGATAACTTTCATCTCAGCTTGGAGATGGCTTTGCAGATCTAAGTGCTCCGAGTCAGGAGGGGACTTGGAAAATCCTAATAGGGCAGGTTTGCTACTGGTTATCTTGCTGCATCAAGGCACTAACATGTAAGTTGTTTTGCTTTGAGGGATGATAAATAGAAAGTAAGAAAACTACTCATTTTGTATACAAAGAGAAAAAAGCTGCTTATGCAAATTCCTGACACGAGCACAATTTGTTGCTATACAGAAAGCGGCATTACAAATTCTACGGTAATGCTTTTGTCATGGGAAAAGCAATTTGGAAAACAGGAACCTATCATTACCCTAAGCAGTATAGTTTTCTTTATAACAATGCATACTCTTAGAAATACAAATATTGATGTTTAAAATGAGAGCGATATTAAGAGGAAATTTACAAATAATCATTTAGAGAGACACAGTGATTTTGCAATTTATCCTCCAGCTCAAAACCTAAACATAGAAATGTTAAGAACAATTTAACAAGATGCATTAATATAGAGTATCAGAAACAAGGAACATGATTTTGCTTAGATTCATAAGCTTAATTGTGTGTAAAATTGTGTTGGGTTTTTTTGGTTCTGGTTTTGGTTGGTTGTTGGGGTGGGGGGTGTGTGTGTGTGTATTTTTATTTAATCTGATCTACCTGCATTACTTGAGATCCCATGTAAAGCATATATGGTTCCTTGAAACTCCTTGAGGCCATTACCCATGATAATTTCCCAAGTATATGTGATTTTATTGTCCACTGAAAAAGTTTGTATGAATATGCACTGTTTAGCTGAGTGCTGTAAGATTACAGATCAATTCAGACTTTTGATAGTTTATATAAGATTTAGACAAACTCCATACCTGTTACCAGTTTCTTCAATCCAGCTTTGAGTAACAGGACATCTTTAATAATTTGAAGTGCTAAGGGTCTCAGTTTCACTTAAAAGCAACACTGTCTTTTACATGAGAGGAGGATTACAAAACTAGATTCTGTTCATCCTGTGATAGTCATGGGATGCTTTGAAAACCATTGACTTGATAATTACTGGGAGTGCATAGGCAGCATGACAGCTATCATGAAGTCAGTAATAGCTCACATGCCACTTTCGATATTAGAAATAGATTTTCTCGTGTCACAGTCCTGCTTCCATTGATCAGATACCCAGAAGGGAAAAATGAACAGAGGGAAGGCTGAATTTAAGCAGCAGGCCACAGGTTTCTTAACTCAACAATGGGGAGAAGTACTGGCCACACACTTTTGTCTCCTCAGATACCAGGCAATATCCTCTCTGAATCCTGAGAGGAACTATAGAGCTCTTGTAATGTAATCAGTGCTATGGGGCAGGTTTTCTCTGGTGTATTCCACAGGGGTCAGATGAGTTCTGTATGCTTTTGCAAAGGAAAGAGAACCATAAAGAAAATCACCAAATCTCCAAGTCTCCTTTTTTTTTTTTTTTTTCCTGACAGATAAATAGCTCCCCAGCTCTTTTTCAGATACCTCTGAGACTGGCCTATTTATCACTTACTTGGAGCGAATAGCACACAAACTAACAGTAAGAGTATTCATTTGCTACAAAGTATTAAAATCGGCTCCAATAGGAAAAAGAGACAAAACCCAACCCTTTTTGATCCACAACATAAGAAGTCCATGAGATTCACAGAACCTTGTAAAGGTGGTTAATTGTCTCAAGAGAGGCAGGAGAGCATTGAAAGCATCAGGTCACCTCTAGAGTGCCTTGAAAAGCATTGAAAGGCATGGGAGAGCGAACCAGCCACCTGCCTTCATTCCACTTCCCATCATCAGCAAAAAGCATCTACTCCCCTCTATGGCATACCCCGAGTTGTCTGACCAGCTGAGGCCTGATGTTTGGATGACCCTTCTTTTGTATGAAAAACTATGTCTGTCTAAAAATATCCCCTGCTATCTATTTCTTGGATGGGAAGGGAGATATTAACTAGTATGAGTTATCCTGCCAGAGATTTCAAGGGAGTAAGAGCGGCACTGTAGGAACGGTTTGCTCACTTTGAGTGTGTCATGAGGCCAAATGAACTGTGGAAAACAGGATGGCACAGCCACATCACAGCATTGGCTTTTTAACAATAGTTGCAGGTCTTCAGGTCAAGTGTCATATACTCACTTGTACTTTCATGTGGCTTTCTGCAGTATTTTACAGTTTATCACATACTAAACAAGAGTAAAAAAAAAAAAAAAAAGAGAGAGCTAAGAGAGCTAAGGCATGGGAAATGTTAAGGTAGAAACTTAAAAATACAATTACCAATTTAAAGCTGATCGCTAGGACCTGACCAAAAAATAAATGCTTGTGGTGTAGTCTGTGGTACTTAATAGGAAATGCTAACTTCTTTGACCACTTAAGAGAGATAATATGCTGAATTCAGTCTGTCATTTTCTGTGATGACTGAAAATATATACAAAAAGGTATAACAAAATCAATGGAGAATTCTTCAAACCCAGTGTATTATCTACTGAGAATGTAAGCTGAAATAGTTTGCATACCAGCTATCCCTTTTCTCCATAGCATCCCTCCAGACAGAAATGTGAGCCAGGGACTATACCAGATTCCTCAGAAGCTTCCACTGTTGCTCTATGACACAGTTTCAAGACCCGCCATGGTGCACCAACAAATGATTGCACATCTTTCAACTGCTTTAACCTGAAAATTCGTAGCCAAAAAATGCTGCTTATAAGAAAATTTAGTGATGACCATTTACTTTTTCATCAATTCTTACATTTATAGGCGGTTTACTGTTCCAAATTCTGAATGCTACCTTGTTAATTTGTGGAGCACATCACAGTGCGTTTAAGATCCTTGCACACTTACCTGATCTTAAGCTTAGTATTTTTTAAGTACTTAGTACTTCCATTTCTTTCAGAGCGCTAAAAATTCTGATGTAAGTCACAAATAGTTCCTTACCAATTAGCAGAATATTTATTCACCTAAAACTATTATGATGTGAGTTCTTTCTTTTTAGGAGTATGCTAGGAGTAGTTTCACATTTTAAACATACCTAGTTGTCTGAATGATTTATAATACGCAAGTTTTGTTTCTCGGCTTGAAATGACTATGGCTACAGATGCTACAAAATTTAATTTAATTTAACCACACCTATTATGCTCTGGGCAAATCTGCTGAAAGACTCTCCTATGTTTAGCCCAAAGATTTTTGCCATGCTTTCTCTTTTACAGTAGCCTTTTATTCTAGAAATGTTGAAATTCTGTCATATATTTTTAATTGGAATATTACAATAATCCTCTCCCCCCATACTTTCATTATAATGCTTATTGATCATTGTGATTTCCTCTTGGATGGTCTGCCAAATTCAGCTTTATAAAAATGACTGCAATGAATTCAGCTGCTAGATTTTTTATTTTTTATAAAACCCACAAGCAGTATAATATTTGTATATTGCTACATTCATACATTTCTTCATATAGGTCCAATGGCTGCCAAGCCTTATCAAACATTAAAGTAAATATAAGATTATTTTTCTCTGCATTCTTACTTGTTATCAGAATTCTATTTATTGAAAAAGTGGTAATTAGATCCTTTTGTTTGTGTAAAGTCATAATAGTCATAGAACTATTGGGATATGCAGAGCCTTCATCTAAGTCCTTCTGCAAGACAATAGTTTCATAGTGAAAAAAATCATTTAGGGGTGACACCATCTTCAGAGATGACCTTCATCAACAGGCACTTCTTCACATAGTTTCTTGCCCTTCAGTCATATTCATGTATCTGCATAGTGAGAGAAGTCAGCATTATGCAACATGGGAAGTAATCTACATGTAAGCAGTACTTTTCCGTTTAACCTAGACTTGTTCCCTCATCCAGGTCACAATACAACTCCACAAACAGTTCTGCTTTGGGAACGGAGGGGGCAGCATGGGGACAGGAATGGTCGGTCGGGAAGGAAGGTTACTTGAACATCCACAAACACTTTGTATCATGGAGGTACTGACTTGCTCATAGGCAGTAAGAGGTAAAATTGTCTTAGTCTTTAAAATGTTAAAAGGCATGGTTAACTCCTCTTCTTCCTTCCAAGAGGGAGATGAAAGAAAAGCAAAACAAACTTTATGTTAAAAATGGCAGCTATTTCACTTAGGATACCGCCTGAAAAGTTCAAATGCTGTGACAGCGGCGGTACAAAAACCTAAAGAAAATAACGTTGCAAGCATTCAAGCCCTGTGCTGCTTATTAAGCAATCCACTGCCCCATATACTCAGAACTTCAAACGTGTCTTTGCTCTTAACATTTACTTTCAAGATTTATAGGCATACTCACTGTGCCTGACAAATGCTTTTGCACACATTATGCTTGCAAAACCTCATAATGGGCATGCAAATTGATATTTATTCACTCAAAGCCAGTAACTACACATAAATACTGCTTCTGCAGTCGTGCTGGTGTATCCATTGAAATCTTCTTTCAAACCCTTTTCCAAGCAGTGATCATCAGGGAACATGTATAGGGGTTTTTGTTGTTGTGGTTCTTGGTTTTGATTATTTTTTTTTTTTTAAGCATTAGTAGATACAGCTACAAAACAGACAGAGGCTGTGCAGCAATTACTGCAGCACATCCTTGGAGCTGCCTGCCCTCCACTGGGAGGTGCTACGTAAAGTGGAGCACAAAACAGCAGCAACCCTTCCTCCCAGTATCTTCAGCTGAATTGGTCGTTTCTATTGTCATTAAAACACAATTATGCACAGTTTTACTTTCACCTGCTCAGAATCGGATTCTAGAGACAGTGAGATTCTTGCCCTGACAGCCACGGAAGCTGGATCAAGTGCTTGGCCTCATTCTCTCTACACCCACAAAACTGCCACAATAAGTATCAGCAGGGTTATGAAGATTAATTCATTTAAGACTGTGAAGCTCTGATACATGAATTCTATAGCAAGTAACACAAAAGGCTTTTAACCACCAGGCCTTTAGTCAAGAACAATAACAAAAGTTATTATTTTCTCCCACTACATTAAAAGAAAAAAAAAATCCACCATTTTCTGTTACCATTACAGCTCTCATTCTGAATCCATTTGTTATAACACTGCATTTCTGTCATAAGAATAGTAGATACAATTTTAAAACATGAACACAAACACGCCAATGATCTGTACTGTTATTAATATAATGAAGAAAACAATGGAGAAATTAATTACATTACACTTTAGGATAGAAATCACAACTAGAGGTAATGTGCAGAAGTTCTCTCTGTGGAGGACAGAAGATACATTACCTTCTCATTCAGTTTCCCAACTTACCTAAAGGTTAAATGACAGCTATTATTATTCTGAGAAAGAACTGTTAGAATAAGGTTTGCTATGCAATATAAAGAAAATGGATCAAATATTTTGTTAACTCCCCAAGATGTACTAAGAAAGGAGCTACTCTGTGTGCTAGCTTTGTGAAATGAAACTTCAGCTGTATTCTGCTTTGAACTACTTCCATTCCTCAACAGATCAATCAGTTCAGATTGCTCAAATATGTACTTATCATCAACATGATCGATTAATGTATTTGATTTCAATATAATGACTGTTCAGAAGCAAAATCAAACAAATCCTACACTGTTTCCATCTACGATTTCACACACTCCAATGATGAGCACTTGCTACTTCAAGGACAGCACACTGTTTGCTGCTATCATTCACAACAAAAATTCTCTTACTTTCCACAATACGTATTAATTTCAAATTGTACTGTCAATGTGTTAATAGAATATAGCCCAAAAAATTTGTATTCTTCGCAGGGAATGGGAGGCCCTAATTTTATAGCAAAGAGCAAGCTGCCTTATATTTTGAAGAGATACAGCAGATTTGCCATTCTCTCGTTTAATTAAGAAATAACCAAAATTAATTTAAATTCAAGGTAAAAGGTAATTTTACTAATTTGTATTACAGTTTAGGAAGATAAAACGGCACCAACTAAAAGCTTCAAAAAGTGGTGGAAAACTGAAAAGGAGATGTTGATATAACATGTTTTATATTGTTCAATTAGTTTGTATTAAGCTAAGCCTAAGCCATGAAGGTCGTTACTTATGTGAGCTTTAAAGCTGGGGTGACTTTCTTGCAGTATACAATTACATATTAATCTTCATTCCACAATTACCTGGGCATACCTGTGTCCCAGTTATTGTTCCAAAAGTATCTACTCTTTATCATTTAATTCTTTTTTAGATTTAATGACAAATGCAGCTGAAAGTGATGAGTGGCAACCGGTTTTCCTCAGTTCATATTCTGCTGACATTCTGCTAGTGCTGTTACTCCAAATTTCTTTCCTTATTTAAGCTTTCATTGCTGTCTCGGGAAACCTCAAGATACATGAAAAAAGACATCATTCTGTGTTAACTTGTGGTCAGTATGACTTTCTTAGCTGGGAAAGACGACACTGCTGCCATATTAGACTGCCTCCACATAAGAAAATGACCAAGGATTAAGGCTTCCAACTTCTGAATTTGCCTCATGAGATTCTGTGCTATGCCCTGGGGTAAGCTTTAAGTTTCAGACTATATGCCTGTTTTCAAAGTGAAAGTTCTATGGCCCTAAGACAATTTTATTGGCTTTCTTTCCTTTTTTCTTCTCCTTACATTTTTTTACACAGATCATAAACATGGATTTCATCTTGCTTTGTTACACAGAACAGATTTAGTTCCCTTATAAACCTGTAAAATGGAAATAAACGCTTGTGATTGTTGTCATGTTTAAGCAGTTAGTCACAAGCCTCCAAAGACAAATTACTGTAAGCATAGTTTCAGGAACAGCAGACATTGAAGACTGCTCATTGTAACTCATCTTTATTATGAAAAAGAAAACAACAAAAGCGAGCGTCACCAGTGATAACTATCCTTTAATCTGACCATTTAAGTAACATTTCATGGGAAAGAGAAAACTAATGCTTGAATTAAGGCTTTTATAGAAACTATTTATTTATCTTTTTTTGTTCTGTGAACATTAAGAAGTACGTATTTCTGTCCTTAGTTGTCCTACTCAATGCTTCACCTTCCTTCTATGCCTTGTAACTGAATTAAGTCCATTCTCCAAGACAACTCCAGCAGGCAAAGAGAGATGAACACTGGGAGTAGACCAAAGCTATTCACACACTGATTAGCCTCTCCAGGTATATCAGAAACTAATTTCTGTCTGGTTTTCCTGTAGCAGAAACCACTGATTTGCATCTCTACTGTACTCAGCTATCCTTCTCACAAAATATATAGGAATCTTTGAAAATAAAACTCTGAAAACTACACCCTTTTAAAAGCATGTCCAAAATTAACCAATGCGTTCAAGAGTTACTGCGGGGAAATGTGACTGACAGACAAAGGTAGTCTGCATAGGTCTCAGTCCATTCTAGAAGTAGAAGCAGGCTAAAACTGAACACCAGGCTCAGAAAAGATTTCTGGGAATAGAACTGTATTTAGAAGGAGGAGTCTACAATCTCTTGCTATTCAAAACCGAGAAACCCTGAACAGTAGTAGAAAGATATAGATACAGAAATTAATTTAGAAAGGATTTAGACACAGAGCATGATTAATTTATGACATTAAGGGATTAATTCAAAGACCTCTGGTGCCTTTCTTGTCATGTCTTGTAACATCAGTCCATTTAGAGATTCAGTTTATTCTATAAAGGTCACAGATATATAAATAATATAAATATATATAAAGAATAATATAAAAAAGACAGACTATTAATCCTAGTTATTAGCAACTACATCAGTAAAATTCTAGTTCTAGCAATGCTAAATAACTACAGGATAGACCCTAAGCTGTTTCCAAAGATACTTCAAAACATCAAGGTTTCTCAGGCTTTGTAACTGCATTACTAACATTATCATATTTGAAAGCAGAGAATTTTGACAAGCAAAAGCACTACAGTATCTTAAGTTACTCTAACACATCCTCAGTCACCTGGCAGAGTTCACTGGGGGCAATGGCTCCAGAGCTGCTCATTAAAATTTCTAATCAAGCATCATATCTTTGGAACTACTCATTACGTTAAGTCTACCAGCAATTCCCATATCACATGCATTTGATTTTTAATTTTAATTCACAAATTCAGAAATATTTTAAACTACTTACGCAGTTTGGAGAGTACAGACAAAAAAACCTCTTACATCATCTGACCAGTATATTTCACAACAAATCATCCTTCCTTTCTCCATCAAGGTATTGAAACAATGGCCTGAGCTTACTTCAAACATTTTGTAGTGCTGTCTTGTTAGAATGCAAAATGCAGGAGCAACATCATGAACAGTTAGCATCAGTGTGGCTATTCTGTCCTTGAACATCAGTTAAAATGGTCCCCAAGTGTCATGTGTTTCTATGCATCAGTCACGATTGCTGAGAGGTTATACTTCCTAATGCAAGGAAAAACAAAGGTAGAACAGGAATGGAAAAAACCAGACCCACTGTTTTCCTAGCAAAGCATAAGGGGATTGTCCATATGAAAACTACAGAAATGAAGGCATTTATCGCAGACATATCTGAGCTACTCCAAAGACCATTCTCCATAGAAGGAGGAAGACTTAAGCAAATGGCCATTCAGTCTTTGCATAAGAAGCTATTGATTTCACTGGCTACAATCTATCTGATATCTCGTTCTCTTTATAAAAAACTACGGCGTTGTGGCACATCATTATTGCCAGCAGCTTCGGACTTGTTCCAGTATAAGATCACACTAACACGCTAATGGTTTCATTGACAGCTCTGTGAGGAACAGGTAAGGGTCCTGCCTGTTTACCAGGAGATTCATAAGTGAGCTCTCATACTATGGCTCACCCTGCAGCTTCCCGCTGCAAAGGATTTTTCATCATAATCATTGAGCAAAGTATGTGCCATGTTTAAGAACAGGTTGCCAAACCCTAATAGAAATGGAACTGAGAGCAAAGTAAGATAGATTGTTATGCCTCACAGTTAAGTCTGAATTTAGAGAAAAGTACACAACTACATCTTTATTAAAAAGAATATTAGATAACTGTTTTTATTTCATTCAACATTTGTCCATCTGCAGTCTTCTAATTGTGACATACTTACTCAGCAAACTATTGTACAATTAAATAGAAAGCACTCTTGAGTAACGGCAAGGCAGTTTTCTATTCATTGATTGCTGTTTGAAGAACACTACGGGATAATACTATGCCTGAAGATTTCATAACCTTATCAGATTTTCTTTCTATTTCATAAAGCAGGATTACTCTATATTCTGAACAATAAACCTGTGCTCCCCTTAACATTTCTCTTTTATCTTTCATCCTTGAGTATTTTTAAACAAATAATGATGTTATTTCCTGCCAGAAAGGTGTTAGAAAAACTGTTTATATCACTAAAAAGATCCAAGTCCTAAGGTAAGGATTTCCCACAGAAAAGCTTTGTTTCCCTGAAAAATTGTCAAAGGAAGAGTTTATTTGTAAAAGAACGAATCATTAGTACCACACAAAAGTAAGCAAAATAAATGAAAGTGGAAAATGTATTCTAGACATGAACCAACAAAGCATTTAAGCTTAATTATAAAAAAGCGAACAATCCCAGTGGCCTACATGACTGTTAGAAGGAGATCGTATCACCGGGATATGTGAGCTATTTTTCCTTTCAGGGAATAGTTGAATTTATGTGATTCCAGGATAGCTTTGGAAAGGTCACTCTGAGCCTATTAAGACAATAAGAAAACAGATAGGCTAAATGACTTCATTATAGCTTATATCGAGGTGTATAATGTGTCATTTAAACCGAAGAAATTATGGACTAAATGATAAATAAATTCTAAGTCACCTCTGCAGACCAAACAACAAGCAAATGAAAAACTATAAAGAAAAGAGAAATGATAGCTTTAGTCAAAGCACTTGTAGGAAAAGAATTTTCCATTACCGAAGACATTTGATTATTTACTATTTTATGCACAGAAGAAAGCTGTAGGTTCTATAAACCAGTATTATACATGAGAATATCATGAGGCAGCTCTTAAAGTTGTTGTAGGACTGTTCTGCATGTTCCAAAACACCTGATGGGGCCAGCATGGACCAGGAGGTGCCCATAGGCTGGTGGGGCTGTGTCCTCCCCTCCCTGGTGAGGGGATGGGGACAGGGCCCAGGATGGATACTGGAGCAGGCTGAGAGGTCAGGGCAGGGAGGCCCAGGACTCTTTGGTGGCTCCCGAGCTCAAGGGAAAGCTCCTGACAAGGCCTCTCCCAGCTCCCTCTCACTCACCACCTGCCTGGCAGCCACAGCCCCAGTCCCACCATGGTGCCCAGCCAGGATGAGCTGGGCTGGGGGGGAGCACAGGGCACAGGCCCCAGGCGGGCACAGGCTGCAGGGCCTGTTAGTACTGACTGTGTCTTTCATAATGGCGCTAAGTTTGTAAGCATATCTCAATCATCTAGGACAGATTAACTCCTTAAGTAGGGTCTGCACCTCTTTTATAATCAATAGTACAACAAAAAGGTCAGAGGACAGAGCTAGCTAGGCACAGGTGGGCGTCCATGGTGTCAGAGAGCTGACAGAAGTGGAAAAACTCCAATGCAGAGTGGGACTCTCCTGCATTATCCCACCTCACAGGTTGAGCAAGTTGCCTCTTCTGCTCTGTGCTAAACAGCGCCCATTTCAGTCAACTGCAAGCTGTTGAGTATCACTTTATGTTTGTTTTTCAAAGAAACCTGAGTCAGACTGAATGATTCAGGAGCAGACTTTGCTTGCCTGTTTGCTTTGAAATGCCTTGGAAGTCATTTAAACCAGAGGTATTTCAGAGCAATGAAGCTACTTCAAAATACTCTGTCTCTTCAAGAATACCCTTAAACCTTAACACATTATCTGCTTTTGTTATGTAAGAAGAGATACTCCCAAGTGATGAAGAATTAACTTCATGCCAGGGGAAATATACTGAGCTTTATTAAATGTACCTTTATGTTTAAACAGTATTTCTACTGTAACACTTCAAATTGCTTAGTAAAGAATAAAACATTATAGTTAGAAATATAGACTAAGCATATAGCTTTAAAAAAGCAAATTGCATACTTGAAAAAGAAAGCAAGAGTAGATGGTAGTACTCTCTTCCCTGGAGCAGTTTCTTTGATATTTTCAGTTTTTCTATGCTTAAAAGTTAATATAACTGAAATAAAATCCCAGTTTTGAAATTGGTATGAGAGGCCAAATTTAGAAGTTGATCAGCGTTTGGATTTAAATTCAGTAACATGGGTCAGACCCCTGTTACCACTGGGACAGATTTGCTGTTTAGAGTCTCTGCACAGTTCAAGAGAACTATGTAATTCAGAAAGATAACCACAAAAATACCCATTTTGGAGGATTTCAGCACAGTTGGATTTCGGCTTGGGGACTATTATCACTTCTGGTTAGGTGCAGGCAGTTACAGGGTATCACCAGAGTTTCAGTGCTTAATCAGTACATGGACAGTAACAATATTGCAGCTCCTAACAGAACATAAAGCATCTGACAACAGTATTGCCTGATGGGCTGTATCATTATTCTTATTGACCGAGAGGACTGGGGATCTAGGAACTGGCTTCAATGGTACTCTGATCTTATCAGGCATTACTAGGATATGAACAGAGGAAAAGTTTCAGGTATCTCGGTAAACCTAGGTGCTGCCAAAATAGAGAGGATAAGAACATTTTGGATTGAGTATTCAGATTTAGTGTTAGTGCTGACCCCTGCAAAGGATCAGCAATACAAACCTTAACTAGGTTAATTATGTTAAAAATATTTTTCATTTCTGCAGTGAAAAATGTAATCTACAGAAGATTACTGCCCTATTTGTCCAATTCATGAAGTATTGCATCTAGAAGTACCATGAATAGGAATGGATTTTCTTAGTTGCTTCCTTATACTAATCAGAAAATCCCTGAAGTGACAAGTATCATAAGAAAAAAGGAGATTACTTAATGTGCCAGGATCTGCTTTCACCAGCAATAAGTTGATTAGTCTGCTATAATGTTATAGTCTGCTGTTCATGCTCTACTTTATGTATGAACACAGCAAAACTTAGAAGAGCTGAAGTGTGGCTAGCCTCTCATACACCTGCCTTAAAACAACCACTTATTTCACTGTCAGTCCAAGGCTAGGCTTCTCCCCACCCCTTAACTCATCTGTTACCTTTCATTGTTCATTGACAATTCAGTTCATTGTCAGCCTATGTACACAAGTCTGTGATGCCTCATATTTGAAAAAATAAAAAAGAAATTTTTTATAACACAGCAGCATATTCATTTTTTCCTCTAATTTGCATTGCCAATTTACTGTTGCAAGTGGTTTTGCAATGTATTCAAGTAATGGAATGCTCAAATGCTGAAAGAAACCACAAGAAACTTGTTTTTTCTCTTGGAAACTGGATGCAGCACACTCCACTATGTTAGATGGCTTCCTTACTTTCTGCATTCACACTGTCCTATTTAATCCATAGGTGTCCTGTTCTTGTTTCACAGCAGATAAGACCAAATGAATTTGTTGCCTCTCCATTTTTCTTAATGTGCTATCATTCCAGCATGCTTATTTTTCTTCCTTTTTCTTTAGTTTTTTCTTGACTTTTCAAATCTATTTAAAAGGATTTAAAAAAAAAAAAATTAAAAATTGAAAGATTTATGAAGCTGTGCATTGGGGGAGTTTATTGCAAGCTAATTTGCCTTCTAGGAAAATATATTGCTGAGTGTCCCATTTCTTCTTGTCTATTGCTTATTTATAACTGCATACAATTTTTTCCTGTTCACAACTGTATTTGCTTTCGTTAATACATTCAATTACTATGTTTTTATATTAGTTTTCCTTTCTCAAAGGAAATATCTGGATTTCATAGGCTTATTAGTTTTTCTTCCTTCATGTTAATGTTAGTTTTGTGGCCTTTATCGGTGTTGAAGCACCTGTGTATACATGACAACCTATGGACCTACTTAGTTGAATAAAAGTTACAGAGTCTAAGCAAGGGTAGTCATTGTTTCTCCAGCTTTTCTTCTCTTCTGACAATTTATTGTAATTCTTCCACTTGAATTTTTTGTAGGCTGCATTAGGCAAAAATTACTTTTCCCTAAAATTCAGTATGGATGTATGTAATCCTATTCTATCTGATTACACATTACTAAAGTACAAGGAGTACAACTGATGTAACCAATGTCAGAAAACTAAGAATACAAGCAGTCTTGAAAGCAAAGTAAATGGATTTATAGTCAAGATTCTTTTGAAATGTTTTCCACTAAGGAACTAAAAGGGAGTGATGCAACCCTAGCTAGGGAGTAATTGATTCTATCTTCAGTCTTTGTACCCAGGGTTTTTTAGCTATTTTGTAAGCACGGACTTCAGCTTTTCTATTGTATCAGAGTTCAGATGATAATAAATCTAAGTGCAGCCTGCTTTTTAGAAGCATCCAACTGTATTTTACCACTTGACACTTGTTTCCAGCTGGGACTCAGCATTGGGTAGTCAGGGCCAAGAGCTGCTGGGCAATTATGCATCAGCATGTTCCAGTGCTAAAGGACTAGGGCCAAAGTTTTCCTGGGAGGGAAAAAAAAAAAAAAGGAAAAAAAAAAAAAATCTGTGTGAGGATGTCTTTCTGCCTCTCTGGCTACCTGGAGCACAGATACTCTGATTAGACAGGAAAAATGGGTACATTACTTAACTGTGTATCTTTGCTATATAATGTGGGACCACTCTTGAATTATCCTGAAACAATGAGAAAGAGGTAAGGGATAGGAAGGGTGACACTGACAATACCCATACTCCTTTCCAAAAAATCCAGCTTTTACTGCAGTCTGTGACCTAGATTCACTCTCATGCAGTACACAGTCTATGCTAACAGGAGCTGTTGGATACATCACCCTTACCTTTTTACCCTCCCACTAGCTGCCAGTGGAGACTTATTTAAGAACAGTTGTTAGCTTTCAGATAATCACCACCACTTGGTAAGCACATGTTCTGATAGTAACACAGATGACTGTTCAGGCAGGACCCTCTCGTTCCCACTTTCATCCCTCCATGCCCTGGCAAACATGTTCTTCAATTGCCCTCATGCTGCACAAGCTCTGCCTGAGAGCACTGTTGGAAAGCTGGCTGCACCCTACAGAGCACCCAGCTCCCCTGCCACCATGCAAAAATGTAACTATTATATAGGTATAAAAATATAACTGTAATGCTATACAGTTTTCCACCACAAAAGACGGAGTGCCAAGAAATCTTGTCAATTGGTCCACCAGTACAGTTCTCTGCACAATTCAAAGCATTTAGACCTCAAGGCACCGTTATGGTAATTTAGTTCTACCTCCTGTGAATGAGTTTGCAGATTTTATTTCATTACTGCAGATACTAGAGGGGTAGAAGCTAAAAATTATCATTATTATGTCTAACTGACCCCATTGTATCAAAATGAAAACCCCATAAAAATGAATTTTAGGAGCAAGGGATTTTGTTATTCTTCTGAAGGCCACTGGTTCAATTTCTCTTTTTTATTTCTCATTTTTATCTATGCACTTAATTAGTTTATAGTGCTAAATATACACATCAGCTAAGTTACCTCAATAAAAGATTTCTTGAGCTGATAAGATTTTATATCAGAAGCCCACCCTAATAGATGTATTTATTGAATCATTATCCCTGTCCTTTCAGACAGTTGCTCAAGACTGAAATTCCACTTATGGTGATGTAAAGGATTACATAAAATATAATTAGTTGTGATGGGGCACTGCTTTGCAAAAGGTGGTGGGTTTGAGTCTTCCCTTCCTCCTCCCTGCCATTAAAATAAAGCAACTATGTATTTCAGTTAGGCTTCAGGTTAGCAGAACTAAACTCGTCTGTTACCTATAGCCAGCACATTGTATTTGCACCACTTAAGCACTACTAAAACATTTAAAAACAGGTTAAAACTGCTATGGAGTCCCACAGGCTGAGATTTATTTTTAACATACAGATCCACCCCAGTAAGAAGAGAGAGTTGTTTTAAAAAAATCAGAGTACACGTGGAAGTAACAAAAGCTGGGGTATTGCTTTTTTTATAGATATTTATCAAGGTGATTGCTGAGAAGAGACTCAAGTACTAGTACGATTGTGCATTGGGCTACTATACAGTGGCACAAGTGTTAATGTATTAAAGCACTCTTTACTGTTCTAGTCCCAAAGCCCTGCGCATTACCAAGACAGAAGCCAAAACTAGTCTCTCATGCTGCTGTTTTACTAAACTGGCTTCCCAGTATTAACTGTTGATGGTTAGCACTTTGGATCATGAGGTAGTAGAAGGAAAGACTTATGACCACAGTGCAAGATCTGTGGATATGGACAAGCTGAAAACTATGGAATATTGTCTGGTGACTTCATTCTTCTCCGGCCAACACTGTGAGTTCACATGAGGCATTAGGTTTCTGTAGCATTCCTAATTGCTTCACAAGTAAAGGTCATGGAGGGGCTGATGTGTAATTGATGCGGAGGACTGGTAGGGCAAAGAGCTCTGTGCCTAGAGGAAGACATACAGTTTCTAAGAATATTACATGTTCAAAATCTAGGCTGCTGTAGAATAAGGTCTCAGAAAACTGCTGATGCAATGGATTTTTAAGCAGTCCCTCAAGCACCATTCTTCACCTGACAAAGCCTGTAACTACTGAAACAAACTTTCAGCTATGAAGCCAAAGTTGACTTGAGTATTTGTTTTTTAAATGTGTATTTCAAATGAGACCTATTCAGAATGTACACAAATTCAGTGAACCACTTTATGGAGGGGTTTGGGTTTTTTTTTCCATTTCAAATATATATTCTGTAGCAATGAAATCACAGTCAAGCAGAGACAGATTTTGAGCAGTTTCAGAAAGGCTTCTTAGCACAAGCTTGATAAGAAGAAAAAAAGGAGAACCATGTAGATATTTTAAATACAAAGTAAACAAGATGGGCTCCCACAAAAAAAAAAAAAAAAAAAGAAAAAGAAAAAATCCTAGGCTACCATTAAACTTTTCAGCAAGATGGTATAGCCAATTTTAAGAAGAAACTTCATTAAAACAAAAATTTCAGAATGATAACAAAGTATGACAGAGCAAGACAAACTGACACACCAAAAGCACTAGGAGATATCTGCATAAAGTCCTTTTTTCATCAGAAAAAAAAAAAAAAGAAGAGTTTCATAAAGGTCTAGAATTACGTCAAAACATTGTGTGTGGAAGATTGATCATTGTTTGGTCCATAGTGTATGTAACAGACAGAAAATCAAAATCAAGTGCAAACTGAGTATCGTCAACATTTTTTTAAATTGCTTAATAATTCTCACAGGAAGTGGCAGAAACCCCATTACTTGAATTGTTTAAAGCTGGAGTGTACAAAACATCTAGTTTACAATATCCTGTTGGGAACAGTCCTACACCTACAAGGTACTGGACAAGATGACTTCAGAGGTCTTTCTATCCCTAATTTCTTCGACTCAATGAATAAACATGAACCTAATCAGAATAGGTATACTGTTTATCTAAGCAATAACGTTCAGCTAACTGGAGTACACAAGGGAATTAACTGCTCTTATGCTGCTGATTAAACGAGATCAGAGAGCTTTAAAATAGGCTTTGGAGTTTTAATTTGCAGATCTTGGTATGCATTTGTATTGTAATAACTTGTTTATAACCTTGGACCTATGAAACAGAAACCTTTAGATGAAAGGTTTTTTTATTTTAAGAAATTAGTTTGTAAAACATGAAGACTACAGACAAACTCTAAGATTATGTGTAAAATAACATGTCTTAATTCTTCAGACACACAGGCTTAAAGAAAGCCACTTCACAGAGAAAGAAAATGAAAACAGCGATCATAGCTTATACCCTAAAGGCAGCTGGGACTATATGACATTGCTGGATATTTTACAAGTTTGTATGTGTTGCATTCCTTCTGATAAATCTAATTTGCCTATGAATTTAGAGCCAGGTATCATTTGCATCACTATTCATTTTGACCTTCTCTTATTTGAATGTGGTTGTTGACTCAATGTCCCATATAGTGTTGTCTTCCCCATTTGGTTACTCAAGCATTATAGGCAAATCAAGCAATTTCAACATGGCTATGATGTTACCATTGTTAGTTCCTAGCTTTATGGTTTTACTAAGGCATGCTCTTTTCCTTAAAAATCTGTGCCAATGCAAGCAAGCATACAGCTTTTACAGCAAAGCAAACAGGAGGTCACAGATCTGGTCAGTCTGACCGTACTCTATATAAATAAAAGCTTACTGGTATTATTAGGTATGTACCAAGTTTGACTTCAAAACCCTAGCGATGAGCTCTGTTCGAATTGTGGGTTTGATTCGGGTTTTTTTGCTTGCTATACATTCAAAAAACATAGTCCTAGGTCTAGAAGTATAAGGAGAACTCTCCTTGAGCAAGAAAGAAGAAAAATGCCAACTGCTGATGGTGGATGAGTGAGAAAGAACAGAGCTGGACTGCCCAGTCCATGGGTGAGTTTGCACAGCGAGCGGGGCAGGGGGAACAGCAAACCTTACCACAGCTCTCTTGCTTGTCAGCCAAGCGCACTGTAGAGAGTCATTGCCATAAAACACTACCCTGCAATTCTAGTCTATTATTCAGGCATTTCAGATTATAATGGCATTTGATATGCACATACACTGGCATTGCTTAAGACATACTGCAGCCCTTTTGACACCAATTCACACGGCTTCGCTTGGGGTAGCTCTGTGGCTGGAGTGGGACTATCCCGGTGAGCAATACTTTTTACAGCATGTATGGCATTGTGATCTGACCTTTGGGTTGGAAGAGATTTCAGACAAGTTAACATATATGGAGCCACAGCTATTAGCATTGCAGAAGGCATTTGGTTTGGGATCAGCAGAATCTCATCCATCAGATCACTTTTTTTTTTTTTAAATCAAGCAGCATCATGTGTATGCTTTCATATCATAATTTTTCCTTTGGACAAGTAATGTTTTTTTAGATATATTCTTGATTTTTTTTCTCGCTAGTTTATTCACTAAGTGAACTTTGAACCCAACTACTTTTTCCTCCTTTATTAAGTTTTCCATGTTATTATTAGTTTTCAATCTTCCCTTAGCCCTGTCTTTCCCCTTTTGCCCATCATCCTGATCTACATTTTTCTTTACCATCTTATTTTTGTTCCACCCTTTAATTCACATTTTTTGAAACAGAATATGTAACATCTATAATATTTGAGGAAAATTAATGTATAAAATGGAAAATGTTAGCAAAAGTGACTACAAAACAAATCGTAAAGTTATAGTTGAAGATTGAAAGTTGTATCTTGAAGTCCAACACAATTTCACGTTTTGAAAAAAATCTTACATCAAGAGATTGGAAGAGAATGGAACTTTTACAAAATACAAAAAAAAAAGCCCCAAACATTGCAGTAAAGATTCTAGAAAATGAACTTGAAAATAGCCAACTCAGAGCGAAATGGTTGGAGGCAGATGTCTCATCTCCCCTACATTTTCTGGTATGATACATACAAAGAAGAAATCTTTGAAAGTTTAGCCAAGAAAAAGGTATCAGGGGAAAAAAAAAAGTTAAGTGAAAATGAGTTTTCAGTAACAATAAGTTATTTCAGACACAGATTGGCTAATACAGAGAAAAAAAACCCACACCACACATTCAACTGTTTCAAGTTGTCAACACGTTGAAAGTTTATGGTGCTAATACTGCAAGCTGTTCCACCTGGATGTTCCCTGTACTTCCATGGGGTAAACCCCAACATTAAACTACTCAACATTATGCAATTTAGTAAAACAGTCACTTCTAATGATACAGCAGGTCAGGTCATACATTCTCTGTAGAAAACACTGAGATATATATATATATATATATACACACACACACATGCTCTTCATAGCAGGCAACAAGGACCAACTTTCATGTATAATTATCCAAGAATATTTTCTCTAAAGTGTTCTGTTTTATAGATATGGACTTCAGCTGTAAGGTTACGAGAGCCATATAAGTGCGTCCTAATCTCAGTAGAGGAATCGTAGGACTCTAAGATAAGGTCTCAGCTCTATTCTTAAGTTTCTATTTCTCAGCCACTGTAAAGCTGTTGAAATGCTGTTACTGCAATCATGTAGTTCCAAAACAGAACAAAAACTCTTCTGTACTTAAACTCATGTTGTTACTGGTATGGATTTTGTAACGTTCCCAGATGCTTTGCAAATAAAATGTCCTGGCACTTGACAGGCAGAATGATTTCTTATCTGAGGATAGCTTATGAAAATCTTTTTTCCAGTACAGTCTAAGGACTAGCAGATAATATATTATTATAGCTATTGTGAAAACCCACATGAATACAATATAAAGTTTGTAAGAAGGGGAAGCATAATTCTCAGGACTGGTTCACTGTAGAAACAGGAACTTCTGACCTTTCAAATTAATCTCTTAAATAGATGTAAAAAGTCACTATTCAGTATTAAGCAACTTTAGAATTACTTGTATACTTGAATAAAAGTGATAAAGAGAAACCATGAAGCACAAACAATCAAGAATAATTATCACATCAGTCACGCCTATTATTTTTAGTGTGTTGTGCTGAACAGTTTCATAGAACAAACAATTGTGAAACAAAATAGGGGGTTACCCACATGCATGAAAATTTTCACAGTAATAGATACGTACCGTATTCCCTCACCTCCAGCTTAACACTGACTGCAGTTATAAGTTTGCAGCAGTAAGGAAAGTTGTGGTATATGCTTTAACTATAGGGGTATTTCATTAGAGAAATAAATAATCCTTAGGAAATAAGCAGTGAAAATGAGAGAACTTTGGAGATGAATGGGTCTACCATAATTACTGCAGAACATTTCATTCATTTTACTACTTCCAGTTTTCAGTTAGCTATTTAGATAAATAAATTATGCATCATGAAGTCGAGTCAACTTCTAATTTACTTAGTGAATTAAGTGAACAATGAACAGCTACACTGTTTCTTTTGCATCTCTTCATGCGATTAGAATCTACGCAATGAACCAAATAAGATACTGCTATAACAAGTTACAATTATTTTTAGAAATTAGCTGTTGATGGGGGAGCAGGGGGAGGCACAATTAGGTCTCATTAGCACCATTTCGCACTATTGATGATTAGTGTTCATGCAGTGCTACAGCTCAAAAACACTTGCTGTGGGGATTTATTTTTCCTTCAAGTATAATGCACATCCTGGGATGTTTCTGTAGCAAACGGCCACATTTTAAAGGCATGAGTTAGATAAATGTGGAGTGAGAGGGCATTAAAACCCCTGTATTTTCCAATGTTTACAGTGTTTTATCACTGCTGAGCTTGCCTGAGCATGATGATCTATTCTTGTTGCTGTTGGTGGCAGCAGTCTCTCATGCTCTCCACTCAAAGCATGTGGCACCAAAAGTTATACTAATAGCCAGATAGGTGGCATACTGGAATGTGTGAAACCAAAGCTTTTAAAGTTGCGTTAGGAGTGAAACAGAAATCTGAACAACTGTGGTGAAATGGTAGCAGTCACATATACTTAAATCTTCCTCTGATTTAAAAGCCATAACATCAGCTGCAGAATTTACTGGAGTGCCCTATTGCGTGAGGTTTCAAAGTAAAACTGACCATCTGACCATGATGTAGATAAGCCAGTTACTTTAATCTCCTTTTATAGACACTGGAGATCAATGTGGCCTATTGTATCCAAAAATGCCCCCTTGTGCCTATTAGCTAAAAAGGGAGCCCAGAAAAATTAGCAGCTGTAGATACCGACAGCTGAGTCAAATATACTGACAGTAATTTATATCTTAAGAAACAAAGACTTCACTTTGCTTGCTTGTTTTTGCATCAGATTTAATCCCAATCCCTTCAGTTAAAATATTCATTTTAATTAAAACACTGTAAACTACTTTTTCCAATTCATAAGCCCCGTTTTCTCCTTTCTTATTTCTCCAAAGCAGCATGGAAGCACAGTACCAGTGCTGTTTGTTTGGGGTTTTGGTTTTTTGGGTTGGTGGTTTGTTTTTTGTTTGTTTGTTTGTTTGTTTGTGTTTTTTTTGTTTTGTTTTGGTTTGGGTTTTTTTTGCTACCTAAATACATTCCTCCTTGTTTTTCCATGCATCAGTTCCACTTGCCCTCTTCATCAAGATTTGCACACAGGAAGAGGATTGCTCTGATAATTTTTTTGTTTTTCCGGAAATTTCTGCCAAATAGGAAGACCTCAGTTTTCACTTATATTCTTTAATACATTAGATATAAAAAGTGATAAAATGAGTGGATTTGTGGACAGGGGGAGAACAGCAGATGTCAGTTACCTCAACCTGAGCACAACTGAGAAGTCCCTCACGATATTCTTGGAAACAAATTAGGACATCATAGCCTAGATCAGTAAAAAAGCAGATGGGTAAAAACTGGTCTGAAATACTGGGTTCAGAGGGTAGTGGTGAATGGGTCATACACCAGTAACAAGTAGCCAATACTCCACAGGGTCCATCCTGAGACTGTTTCTGTCTAACAACTTGATCAGTGTCCTGGAGGAGGTTACAGAGGACTTGCTGGTCAAGTTTGCAGTTGACAAGTTGGTGTGAGTAAGTCAATACACTTGAGAGCATGACTGTCACCCCAAGGAACTTGGACAAGCCGGAGGAGCAGGCCAACAGGAAACTCATGAAATTTAACAAGGACAAAGACAAGTGCTGCCCTGGGAAGGAAGCACCAGTGCAATGGTGCAGGCTGGACATGTCTGATCAAGGGTAACTCTGCAGGAAGGCATCTGGGGGCCTCGGCAGACACAAGCCAAGCATGAGCCAGCAGCGTGCCCGGCTGCAGAGATGGCCAGTAGCAACCTAGGAGCTGTTCACAGGAGCACAGCCAGGACATCGGTGCGGGGGAGGGGGGGGCATTAACACCCTGTGCTCAAGACTCGCACTTCACTTGGATACTGCAGGCAGTTTTGGGCCCCCCAGTACAGGAAGGACATCAATGAGCTGGAGTTCAGTGGAGGGACCGCAAGCTGGCCTAGGGCTGGAGGACTCGCCCTGTAAGCAGAGGGTGAGGGAGTAAGGCTTGTTGAACCTGGAGGAGAGACTGCCTTTGGGGGACCTAACCAGCACTTTGCCCGTACCTACAAGGGTGCTACTGGAGAGACAGCGGCAGGCTCTATACAGAGGTTCACAGTGGCAAATTGAACTGAGACCTTCAGACTGGAGATAGGGAAAATTCACCCCAAGGACAGTGAAGCAGTGGAGCAGGCTGTGCAGTCTCCATCCTTGGAAGTGTTCAAGACCAGGCAAGGCACTGACCAGCCTGGTCTGACTGCACAGCTGACCCTGCATTAAGCAGGAGGCTGGATTAGACACTTTCTGAGGTACCTTCCAACCCTATCCTATGATCCTGTAACTCTATTACAATCCTCAATTTATAAAAATGCTTCCATTTTCCCATACCAGGTACTGCCCAAAAAACCCAAAACACCACAGTAACACCAGTAAAACCCAAATCATCTTCCAGAGGCATCAGATCCTAAAGTCTTATTTCTGCTGTGTTTCAGTACCCTTCTCTAGAAATGTAAATGTTTTCCTAAAGTAAGGTCTCCTGAATTTTTAAAACAGACAGAATATATCCCAAGCAACCTCATCCAGGTATATATATTCCATTTCTCCAAAGGTCAGCAAACTATTGTAGATATCACCAAGTATTATTCTTACACAGATAATAGATACCTATTTCCTGCTCCTCACTAGTACTCACATTCTTGCAAAAGTACTATGGATGTCACAGCTTTGTGCTGCACCTGCTCATGCATAAAATAAAGAAACCTTGGATTCTTCCCTTTTGGGTTTTTTGATATTTTTTTTTTTTTTACATCAACAAATTTACAAAGCTTAACTATTATAGTCATGCACTGCTAAGCATGAAATAATTCTGGGTTTATAACGCCACAACTGACCCCCCACAACATTTAGAACAACTGACCTCCTATGGGAATCCTGCTGCCTTTCACTCCTTGGGAAAAAGAGATAGTTGAAGGGAAAGGAGACTTGAGGAAGCCTAAGGTTAATTTAAACAGCGGTGGGTGTATGAAACGTCTGAGGAATTTGTAATGTTAAATTTCTGGCAGGAATGGATTAATAGAGGAGCAAGTGGTGAAAGGATTATGATGAATAGTTTCACATGACTAATTCATTACATTGTGTATGATGCTGTTACATATTGCCTTGCAGGTTCTCTTGGAATATAGGCACATTTTTATTCTGAAGAAAACGCTATTCCATGCAGTTTCTCGCTGCAGTTGCTGTGCATACCAGCTGTGACAAGTACTGCCTTGTACTTGGGAACTTTTATTTTGCCTCAGCCTCTTATAGTGATGATGCTGGAGATACAGTTGCTTCCCAGGAACAGCTTATTCTATTGAAACTTCTAACCAAGAGTATTTCCACATACTACGTGCTAACATCCTTCAAAAGCCAACACATATGTGTAACAGAGGAATAGGCACTAATAAAATACTAGGTCACCAGCTTCCATCTTAAGCCAAATTTCAACCACACAAAGCCTCCCAGGGTCTATTTCCCTGCAGCCATGGTAAGGAAGAGAGGACTGCGGGCACAGCATATATCTACATCTCACCAGGAAACTTCATATGCTTAGCCATTTGTAGCTGTGAGGCAGAAGTTTATGTTTTTTATTCTTCAAAAGATTTAGAAACTAAGTAAGAGTTTCTTTTAACCAAAAGACTTCCTTCTGTGGATGACTCTGCAACTTATGTATACTTTGGAGTTTTTACATGAACTTAAACCCAGAAGGCCTAAATTCTGCAGAATTTAGGAGCAAAGCATCCATCATTATTACTGTTTCTCCTTAAGGAGGAATGTCACGGGTTGAGCCTGAGCTGACCACTAAGAAATGACAGATGCTCTCTATTAACCTCTCTCCCCCAGCAAAGGCAAGAGAGAGGGAATACAGGAGAGACACAGTTTGGAAAAGAAAAAGAAGCATCTGTAATGAAACAATAACAGTGAAAAGAGATAACAAAAATAAGATAATAATGAAATACATACAAATAAATACAAAACCAATAATGAACCCAACCCCCCCCCCCCTCCCCGCCGCCCTCGATGACGATATGTCACCAATGACACGGCAGGGCTAGCACTGGGGATGTCCCAGGCTGGACTCAGCAGCAGACAGGATTCAGGAATGTATGGATCAGGATGGAAAACAGAACAATGGATGGAGCCCTCCTCGGATGTCACTCAAAGAAGAGGGCTTAACCCTTGTGATCCCTCAGCGTTATACTGAATATGACGTATATGGGATGGAATACTCTGTTGGTCAGTTTTGGGTCACCTGCCCTGTTTCCTCCTCCCCACGAGTGTGACCACTTACTTAGTTACAACCCTTTCACTTACAGCAACCAAACATGGGGCACAAGATTTAGCAGTGACCTTGGTTGCTGCAGGAGCAAGTACAAGCAAGAGCCCTTCTGCATCCCATTCCTTGGTAGCAACTATCAACACCAAGCGCTATCACTGCTAGAGGCAGTCACTGTCTGGAAAAACATGGTGTTGATTTCAGAAAGTGCAGTTACTGAGAAGAGACTTAACCAAAAAGTAAAATCACTGAACAGAACTGATTTTGTTTTAGCTCAAACCAGGATAAGGAAAAATATTCCAAAATAAATTAACATTTTTATAGCCAGGTTCTTTCACTTTTGGAAAAGCTATGCATTTATGTTCTACAAATACTTACTCTTTATTTTCATTCACAAATTGAAAGACATTTAAACTATGTTCATGAATCTGGAGACAAATGGGTCAAATCAGTTGATAAAATACTAAACTGAATAATAATTGGAAGTTATTAACATCATTTGACAGGATGGGTATAGAAATCACAATCCTATGACTGAACAAGGTTTCACAGGTTTAAAAGAAAATCGGTATGTTGCTCATGGGGAAAAGGCACTCTAATAAAATCCCAGAACACATATGTAATGGCTGAGTGCAGTGAATATGAAAAGTTATAAATCAGTGGGGGAAAAAAAAGAATCAGTAAAGGAAGTAACGGACACTGTAGAAATAAATGATTATCAAAGTTAATAAACAGGATGGGGGGGCACAGTGTCTTGTATTTATTTAATGAGTTAGAAATAAAAGTAATCAGCATAGTTTAAGTGCCTTTCTAGATAGAAGCAATAGCTGCATTTCACGGAAATGACAGATGCATTTTCAGTTTTTTGCAAGTTAGAAAGAGAGGTGTTGCTCTCATATCACATCACAGGATGGATATGCAACTGCAACTCAGACATTAGGAAGTTGCTCCCAGATTGTTTGCAGCCAAACAGCCTACTTCCAGAGGGAGACTACAGCAGAAATGATGAGGTTCAACAGCACTTGGCACAGGAACCAAGTTCAAAACCCAATGGAAGAGAGCTAAAATTTTGCCTATATATTAAATAGTGTATGAGGAAATCTATGTAGTAACAGCTTGTTGGCCTGATATTGATTCTGGGTGAAATATTGGATGGTTGACACAAGACTATTAATAAAGAATTAACAAAATTTCTAAAGAATGAAAAGATTAAAATATAATTCATGCTAGTCAAGAGGAGAAAACCATAACATTACTTTTGATAAAGATATACCTGGCTAGTTCAACAAGACCTATTTCCTGCTATTTATTTAGTGCCTTGCTTACGAACTTATTGTTGCATAATATTTAAATTAAAAGGACTCCTGAAAGGAAAAAGTGACACATAGTAAGAAGATTAAAAAGCCAATAAATACTTCCTTGAGCTTCCTGTAGTGAGGAATAATAATCAAAGAGGGTGTGTTTCTAGCAGGATTTCAGAGAACAGTTCTGAACCCACTGTTACTTAACATTTTATCAAATACCTTAAAGGAAATACAAATTAATCCCTGATAACATTTCTGAATGACACAAGAACTAGGAAAATTAGTCTAATGAAGAGGACAGATAAGCAATCCAAAGTGATCTGGGCTGCTTGATAAATTTGGCATAAGCTAGCAAAATGAATGCTACGACAGCTGAGAGTAAGGTCCTAAAAATTAGAGGTCAGGACTCTACAGCAGGTTTTTGAGAACTGATGAGTAATCTGTACAGTTTGTGTTCTCTGTAGCATTCAAGAAGCATTGTATTGCATGGCACTTGAAAGGCATTTCTTTGAGATTTACCATTAATCCAAATACAAAATTGTCCTTGCTCCTTTGAGTTAGCCTATGAATTAGCTTTTACTTCCAATGCATTAGCTGCCTTTTATCCTATTGCCTGATGCTGTACAGAACAGTTGAATGGCCATAACTACAAGATTCCTTATTCTGCCTTGATACAAGATTTATGTAGGTGTAAAAATCCCTTGTTCTCAAATACCAAGAATAACAAAGTCACAGTGGCTGTTCACTGTCATTCTGGATGAGCTATCCAATTAAATCAGTTTGATATATGAAGCAAAAGAAACTGAGCAAATACAAAGGACTTCAAATACAAATCCAAAGTATCTTACCAATACTCATGTTAGGTGTTCTTAGGCACAAAGATCAGGTTGCAGTTCTAGTTTGAACTCCACAGATGGAGTCCCATTACATGAGCTCCATCTTTGCCTTACTTTGTCACTACCAAATTGTGTGACTTTATAGTTGGCCGTGTGGAAACCTCTCATACTGACAGTCTCAAATGCCTAGACTAGAGCTGGAATGCATAGGAATATTGCTAACGGGTGTTGGGGATTGAAACAGTTTACTTGTAGAATATTAAAATTAATTGTTTAAACACTTAAATGTAGGCTGAATTGAAACTTCTTTTGCGTTGACTAACATGAGTGACTTCGCTTAGCATGTGTTAAGGAATACTAGTAGTTTAGCTCAAATTAGTGAACTGTACATAAGATGAATCACTTTGTGCAAATTGGTATAATATTTAGCATAACTTGTTTAGCATGAGTAGAGTTACTGAAGCCTTAGGCTACAAGTGGTGAACTTATGCTGAACTTAATACATGAAGGGAGGCCTCAAGACAGCTATATCCTGGGAAATATAATGTAGCTTCATCCTCAGCAGAAACTGCATCCTGTGGAAAATAAAGGCACCCATACTCTCAACAGAAGCCGCATCCTCAAGATAAGAAAAGCTGGAGACAGAAAAAGCATCCAATGAAGAACAAAAGGGTCCCAGACCCAAATATTGTTATTGGACTGAACCATTGTATGAGGGGAGGGGAACTTAGATTGTAAGAGTATAATTGCCCAAGGATTTCTTTGTTTGGAGAACCTCTCAGAGGGTCCCAGCTTGAGCCAAAATAAACCAGCTCTGTGGCAGAATCTAGGGCCCGAACACTTCTTTACACTCAGGGGCTAAGACTGGATCCAGACATACCTAGACTTCTCTGAGGAAATTTAGAAAGCAAGGGGGGCCAGTCTGAACCTCACAACTCAGCAAATGGTCTCCCCAGACTCTTCCATAGCATCAGGACAGTCCCCTGCCCTGAGAACAGGACAAAAAAGCAATCTTAGGAAATTTCCTTAGAATTCACCTAATTAGATTTGAAAGCTACAGGCATATGCTTTTATCAGATAAAACTTTCCAAATAACTCCCAATACACTATTCAAATGCATTTCAGGAGCTACAATTTACATTTTACAAGTCATGGTAAATGTTTACTATATTCTCTATATCTTTGCAGATCTATTTACTTAAGACCACCAGTTGTGTAGCTGCAATTACTGATTAGATCGCCCATACAAAATATCTTGCACAGTAGCTTATTTCTAACAGTCAGTATTAAATTCTTTGCCAATTTCTGTAATCCATTTCCATAGCAATGTTTGTATAACTCTTCAGTTTTGTGCATAACAGGCCATTAGTTGTTACTGAGATTAATATGCAATAAGTTAGTTTACTCTGAAGTACAGAGAGCCTAAATCACAGACAAACAGGTTCTTCAAGGCCCATAGAGAAGTGATGATTTCTGACCTGTCATGCTTGCTACTATCTCAGAAATCAGACTTCTTTGGCATAATAAAATCCGATTAATATAATGGCAGTGAAAGTTTCATATATTTGTTCTGTATGCCATCTGTACATCTATAAACTTGTTTCTCATTTAAGAAAATATTCATGTTTTGCATGGGCTACAGCACAGTCACCAGAAGCCAGAATACTAAATAGCAGTGGACATCTGTTCTGACCAAATTAAGGAGTCCAGCTCAACACAAGATTCTTTCCCACCATCAGATTTCACCACGAAGAACATGACTGTAACAAATCTGAGGAAATGTTCATATAGTTCAGCCTTTTCCCTCTTACCATATCCAACAGGGGATGGCTAGCACACATGTTTGATAATAATTCCCCTACTACTCCGAGGTTTCCAGTAATTTGTGGCTCAGGCTTCAAGTAACAAAGGGATATCCATGAGTTCCCTTTATTTTCCTAATCATCTTTTGAACCCCAGAGGCAGGAAGTTTCTCTTTATAAAGTCATACTCACTCTGGTATATTTTATTAATCTGTGTTTATTAATTTTACTTTTTGGAAAAGTTTCCATTAATTAGTCCTGCACAGATAGCATGATCACTAGTCTGTAGTCACCTAGACCACCTTTGAAACCTTTAAAAAAACCTGGTGCCCCATCAGCCACCTCCTGGTCTCTAATACCACTGTAGCTTCAAGTTGGAGATAGCTGAACTATGAATTGTGGTAAGCAACTTCATTGAAGTTATTTTGGAACTCTGTGGTGAATATCATCTGGTCATCCTAATTTCTTCTTGTGCACTTTCTCTACACGTTTCATAACCTTTCCTACCAAACGATCGAACAGATTCCCTGACAGGCTAAAACCAGGATTTCAATGTGGGAAGTCCCCAGGCTTCTTAATGATGAGCAGCAATGCAAAACATCCCCACATAATTCCTCGCTGTGGTCTCACCCTCTAAGTCCTCTCTTTATGCCTTCATCATCAATTAGCTTTACACACTTTGTCAGCTCTTAAATCTGAGGTCTTTGGAAAGGATTTATGACTGCACTTTATGCTTTTAAAAAATTTATTCCTTGTACAATTTGGGTTTTGCCTTAATATATATTTGACACATAGCTTCCTAGAGTTTCTGATCCTTTCTATTTTGCCTTTGCTTTGATTTGTATCAAAGCACAACAAATTTAAAGACAAATTACACATCCAGATCTAGTAATTCAAGTAACAAACTCCTTAGTATTTCCTATTGCATATTGACACTTTCTTAATACTATTCCCAAAAACTTCATTTAGACTTTCCTTGAAAAATCCAAGCATTTGAAATGGACAGAATTTATTTTCCTGTAAGGTGTATGCTGTTCAGTGAACTAAGTCAACAACTGTGGGCATTTTGTTATAAGAGCATACACAATACCATTTGGGTCTGGCTGAGATGGAGTTAATTTTCCCCATAGCAGCCCTCATTGTGCTGTGCTCTGTACTGGTAGCTAGAAAGATGTGTTATCCACACCTCTCTAGCTACCTAGTGTTTAGGTTTCTAGCCCAGTGCTTAGGCTGCTGCTGAGCAGTGCTCGCACTGCACCAAGGCTGTCTCTCCAACATCCCCCTCTCTCCCCTAGGCTGGGCTTGGGCAAGACCCTGGGAAGGGGCGCAGCCAGGACAACTGACCCCAACTGACCAAAGGGATATTCCAGACCATACAACACCTGCTCAGCAATAAAAGCTAAGAGAAAGGAGGAGGAGGGGGACCTCCATTCCTTATTATGATGTTTGTCTCCTGGCACAACCGCGATGCGTACTGGAGCCCAGCTTCCCACGAAGAGGCTGGACACCATCTGCTGATGGAAGCAGAGTATAAATATTTTGTTTTCCTTTGCTTCCACATGCAGCCCTTGCTTTATTAAACTGCCTTTATCTTGACCCACAAGATTTTTCCATCTTATTTTCTCCCCTCCCTGTTCTGCTGAGGAAGAGAGTCCTAGAGCAGCTTGGTGGGCACCTAGCATCCAGCCAGGGTCAACCCACCACAAGTGTATGCTGCTCAGCAAACTACAAGTCAACCACGGTGGGCATTTTGTTACAAGAACTTACTTAAGATAAATGAATATGTAATTAACTGTGATTGAAACTGGCAAACAGTTATGATTGCTTTGATGTGAGATGTTGTGTTTTTCAATAAGCTTGGTTAGATTGATTCGTGGATGAATGCTCTTTCTGGGCTTAATGAACAAATAATCTAGATATCAAAGACTTGTAAATAAATGCAGACTACCTAAGCAGGCTGTATTGTGCAATGTATAAAGATTTTTTCAAAGGATTTTTCCAGTTAGCTCAAATTTCAGCATACAGCTTCACCTGTGTAATATTTTTATGGGCCTAAATCTCAGATGGAAATATCCCAGGCACAGAGCAATGCTATGCAGCTATACTGCTTCCCATACCTCGGTTTTTCTGCATTACATGGCATAACACCACAAAGATATATTGGCTTAGTTGCAGTTAGCTAAAGTATCTCTACACACAATACAGAGTGAAGCTCTGCAACACAGACACCCCTGCACATATTGAAAGGGCCTTCTTTATTTGTACTGTGTGCTAACAGCACCGCAGAGCAGTTGAACGTTCACATACCATGCCCCCAGTATAAAACAATAAGGTCCCAATTGAAAATGCATTCAGCTCATTCTGAACATAGACAATACCTCTTGCCACAGGTATCATGGCAAGAGCTGATGGATCAGACTGCTAAAAGTCCCCTTTATTTGTCTTCTGCTCTCAGAGAGGATGTTGCATTTGCCAGTGCTGTTATGCACTAGCTATACAGTCTGAGTTTGGTAAAGAGGAAGCTATGTAGCTCCTTCACAGGGGCACATAATGTAATGTAAGAGCTGTATATCGCATCAGGCAATACCAGCAGGAGGGTTATTGCCTCTCATCTACCTTCTTCCCAATTAAGCCATCCCAACATACCAAGAAAAGCAAAACCAAAAAAAAGGCAGAAGGGAAGCATTTTTAGGGTAATACAGCTTGCTGGAAGCCAAGCACTGGTGACAGGGCTGGGATTTGGGGAAGGTATAGAACACTGAACATATATCTTTTGTTCCAGGATTGCACTGTATACATTATTCTACACAGAAAATACTTGAGATGGTACAGTAAGGATTTGTCTTTCTTTCGAAAACATATCTAAAATGTCTTAAAGTAAGAATCTGCATTTGTCAGAGGATGAGTTAATACTAACAGCTCTGTTTAACATCACCATATTCAGAATTAATTTTGATTTACTTTTTAAGTTCACTGGCCAAAATGAAAAAATTATTTCAAGCTTGTTTCTTATCTATTTTTTAAATAAAAAGATGAGTGGAGTATTTTAACCTGCCTAAGAAAACCATAATAGCATTTTTTTCAGTAAAAGCAGGGAGAATTAAAAAAAATTAAAACTGTCATAGACAATCCACAATAGAGCCATCAGCACCTTTGGACATACAACCCTTTGTAAAGACACTCCAGCTCTGAAAGACGAAGGGCTGAATCCTCTTCTGTGTTCACCTCAAGTATTTGTCCTGGACCTTGTCATCCAGCAGGGGTACCCATGGTTCTGGGCCACTGAGTAGTTGGGGGAGATGGTAGAGTAGGAACTTTGAAGCTTTCCTATTCTGTATATTTATTCCATTATGTTATAAACCAGCAATAGAATTCTTTCAGCTTATTGGTTAAGACATTCTGCAGGGCATGGAGAATCAAGTAATGTCTCATTGGCTCAGAGTGAGGGTAGGAAACTTCCCCGAAGAGGGAAGTCGATTCAATTTTATGCCTTAGAAATTAAAAAAAAAGGCATTTTGAAGTAGGATTTCTCTCATTGTTTCCATCCATTTTACTATATTGTAGGAAAAGAAGTATTGTATTGACAGCATGCCTTGCCTTCACTTGTGATTACTTTACACAAATATAGCCAGGAAACTGAAACATACCATAAAGAGAACTAAATGAGCCTTTTAAGAAAGTGCTACTTTTGTATATGTGCAGAGGTGTTTACTCCACCCCAGAGTAATTCTGAGTTTACACCTTTGGCAAGAAGTCTACCATTTTGCTACTGGAACTAGAGAAAAATAAATGCACCATAGAAAGCAGTAAAGAATCTTATACTACTACAACTATTCATCTCAGTTAACAAGAACAAACAAAAAATAGGAATCTCAAAACAAACCACAAAAGAGGATCAATGATAGATCAATAGTAGTGTAACAGTTGTAAACAGTCCATAATTATAATCTGATTAATATTCTAGACAATTTTGTTCTCCTGAAAAGTACTGCGTACACTCTTGATGTGTGAGGATCTAACTAAGCATCATTTCTCCCCCCTTGTTTCAAGTTACCCAACAACTTCAGTGTTCAGCAAAAATTCTTTTTTGTAGTAGGTGGTCTGACTGCAGTCCAGGGATCCTGATGTTTAACTTCAGGCGTGATACCAGCACTTAATGAGAACTATTCATAGAGTTTCAGGAAGTTAGATCGATTCTTCCCAAGACAGCTTTATCAGATCATTAGGTTCTGTGGTTCTAACCAGGACCTCACTAATTAGCTTGTAGCCTCAAATGAGCCTATCGTCTCAGACTGTCTTTTACCACCATTAACATGCTATTTGAAAAATCTGTACAGTTAAGGTGTTTGAGTTTAGACTTCCCTGGTATTTAACTGGTAAAATGCCAAGCTAGTTCTTTATAGTTTAAGTGTTTCCAATGACACATATACTAATTATGTAATCGTATATAGCTAATCAAGGTAGTGAACAGAATATACCCGATAATATTTGTAGCAATAAAAGTAGAACTGCTACTTGTTATATATGTGATAATTTTCCTTACAAAGATATGCGATTACAACAGGTCACGCCTGAAAAAATGTTTTGGGAACAGCAAACATATAAGAGAAAAAGCACCAATGTTTAAAGGAAGAATGCTTGGGGAGGTGCTCCCTTTAGAAGGGCATGCAATGAAGTGCTCAAAAAAGATAGGAGCTGATATAGTTGTTACTCGTTTCTGAAGGATCCTTCACAAAAAGCATAGAAAGCAATAGAAAATACAGGCTCATCACTTGTTACACTAGGCAAACAACATAGATTAGAAAGTCATGGGAAGAGGATCTTCCCCCTTTAGAAAAATAAAGCATTAACTCCTCAGCTGTTAACCAGCTTCCTCCCATCCCAAAGCTGAGGCTGGCCACAAGGATCTGGGTCCAACCCAGCGGCTCTGATGTCAAGCACGAACAACAGTATCATCTGGAGAGGGGCTTTTTGCAGTGGTTCAAGAAATGATGGTTGGCAGAGGTAGTCCTTTGCAGATAGCTACATAATGATCAGGCTTTGTGGGTGCTAGACAACTCTCTTCACAAGACGCATGAAAACAAGGGATGTTTCATCAGCTGTCACTGAACAAATCATAAGTACAGGCAGTGATCAGAGCTCACCAGAACTTGCTAAGCAATTATACCAAAATGAATAGGTAAACTTTTCTTTGGCAGTGTTTTCAAGTGGTTAACAGTCCACAGCTCTGACACCCAGTTTCAGACACTGATAGTAAGATCCCATTTATTTGAATTATTTATCATTCAAGAAACATTTCCACTGTATTTTTAGTTGACACCTATAAAGGATCTATATTCCCACAGAGCTTCTGCACTGATCACCACAGTATGTGTGTCACATTTACATTTAAATTGGCCTTCATTCTTTGTAGTTTGAGTACTTTAGAGGCAGAAGAATCCTAGTAATCTCATATTTGATTCTCAGTGGTTGCTTTGGGAAAGTACAAACACAGCTCAAGCTTATCTTTGTGTTTTCCTGAAAGATATTTACAACACCTTGAGTCTTCATCAAGGCATTTGTAAAGTCACATTGTTCTTTAGCCAGCTAGGTACAATGGTATGTCTATCATCTGCCCAATTCTAAACCAGGGTAAGATCTTCTGCCTGGGTTCTGGCAGAGAAGAGCAGCTCCCAAGTCATTCAAAACACTGTATTGTTCTGAGCAACATATGACATAGTTCCCCTGGCTTGTAAACTGGAGGAGAAAACTGTTTATAACTAATAAAAAGGTATTTTAAAAGCCAACAGGCTCATTTTCTGAAAAATATGGGATCCTGCCTATTTGTTGACATTAAATCTTCAGCAAAGCACACACAGAGAGACAAGCAATCTATATTCCAATACTTGTAGGAAAGCCACCAGATACCATTGAAAGAGATGCTTTTATTTCTATATGGTGTCTTTTCTTGCCCTACAAGTTAGTCTAGATTTAAAGTTTTCACCCCAGATAATTCTCAAATACTCTTTCTACTTATTTTCTCATGTTATCAAGCAGCTAACTATATTAATTAGGTCCAATTAAATGCTTCTGCAACACTTAGTACCTCCCCTATCTCGTAACTATCACTGGTCACATGCACTGTAATACCCTTGTGAACAATTTCTTCCTTTCTGTGCTTCTTGCCATGGTGTTCCTCATCCACTTCCAAGCATAATACACAATCACAGTAGCAACTCTCCAGGGGCAGTCAGGGCATGGTGTTCTACACTTACTAAAACAGTATTCATTTATTCAAGAACTGGGGGAGAGGCGTGTCTTAAATCAGTAAGTATTAGCTACAAAGATTAATGCATTCATCATCTTAGTACTTTAAATGGGAGTTGACTGACAACTGCTCTTACATGCAGATATTTCGCTTCTGCTTCTGTCAAGGCATACTATGACTTAGATACACTGCTGTATTTAAAGCAAATACATCTACTGAAAACAGTTCAACGGGGAACAATTTAAAGATGGTAGATGAACAAAACACTAGGGTTCGGGAGAAAAGCTTGGGAAAGTTGTTCCGTAACTGCTTACTGCAGGATTAATTCCCACCTCTGTACTAACTGGTTATTGCCGATAACTGGATGTGAGGCTTAAAGATCTTCTGTCATGATAATAACTAGCTGTTTGCTGTTGCCTTTAACAGAAGCCCAACCTTTGTTTAGCACTGTTTTGAGCTATAACAAAGCTTCCAGTCTTTCCAAATTCTAGCTTTTGGAAGTCTTCTGCTATTAATTGTACTTTTATCTCTACTAACATAGAGGTACTCATACTACCCAAATAAAGAGCAGATTCTCCAGCTGTAGTATTTGCCAGCTATTTAATATAGTTTTACTTTCATACTAGACCTCATTTTCACTACTTCTGGCACTCAGGATATATGCTAGGTAAGAATTAATATATCAGCTCTTCACTTTTCCCTTAACTCTTTAAAAACATTGAGAGGAAATTTTAATTTAAAAAGCCTGCTTGGAGAGAATACTGAAAAGCATACCGTAGTACAACTAAGTAAAAACAGAAATAAGAAAGCTTGAAAACTTGAGCTCAAAGGCTGAGAAGGTAGTAACAACAGGGAGTAAGACCACCTCTAGTGTTTGCCAATGATCTTGCAGTTGAAATAGCAACCACAGCCACCATTTGGGGTTAGGAGGTCTGGCATGCATATGACCTAATAATGGAGTCTAACTGTGCTGTATCTTGACCTTTAAGAGACCTGAAGGTGTTCTTGGAAGAACAGGACAAATAATGAAGGTCATGACAACTCCTGATTTGTGTGTTCCAAGCGAAGCAATATATTTAGAAAAAGAAAACTCTAGACTTGCATAGCAGTAAGGCTGTAATAAGCTAATGCAAGTAATTATATTGGTCTTTCACAGCGAGTAGTATATTATCCACAGCAAGCCTCCCTTGTCTGATCAGTACGTTGCTTAGTTTCACTATGAAATATGCTCCCCTCACCAATATGATGAAATTGCTATAATGATGCATAAAGACGACTGTTTAAGAAGCCTGTAAAATACTATTATAGAGAGTGCTAAGGGACAATTTAAGGAGGTGCATTGTTAACCAATTCAGTTTCAATGATTTCAACACTTAGTCACCACTGGTCCTAAGTACTTCGAAGTCCAGATAAATTAGAAGAGCTGAGAATCCAATGTGTTTTAAAAGCATTGAATATACTTTGTGAAGGATACTGTCACGGCCTGAAACTGTTTGGGTGGCAATACAAAAGTGGGGGAATTAAGACCTTGGCCCTGAATATTGGCAAGCATGGCAAGGAGAAAGTATTAGGAAACCCTTAACACCTCCTTTTGAATGACATCTGTATTCCAGTTCAAGATTAATACAAGTTCACAATCGCATACTAGCAGTTAGATGAAAAGTCAAGTTGCACTTCCTCATTAAATACAGTTTTAAACACATTCCAAAAACAACACATACAAGATATTCACAGTAATTTTGAAACTGAGTGGTTATGCGGTTGATCAAAGACTGCATCAGTACAGAGCAACACACTTCCCTTGGGTTTCTATACTTGACAGTCAGCATCCTTATCATGAGTATAGTTCTAGTGTCTGCTTGCTCTTCAGATTTTTTTTTTTACCTGTGCTTATGAAGTATGATAGAACACAGATTTTTAAAAAGCCATATGTAAAGTTGTTCTTCCTGCAAACTGAATTGCTCAGATTATTTGTAGCTAATATCTCCATGTTACTGGATCTCTACAGAATTTGAAAGTGTATGATGAGAGATCAGCCACTTTCAATTTTAGTTTTATAAACTAATGAAGATGTTTCAAAATTTTTAACACCACTATCAAATCTACAAGACACTTTCATGCTCAGTTGAAACTGCTGATGGAAAATTTGCTTTTGATTTTGGAACTCATTTTGCACAAACTGCTGACTGCTGTGCTTTAAGAAGTTGATCATTATCAGCATCTTCAACTTTTCTTCACATGAGTTCTGATTTTAGAAAAATATTTTATTAGAGATGCTCAGTTCTGTCACATCTATTTTTGCACGTGCTTTTAATCTGTCATCATCTCCTGGTTAAATGCATTTCTTCGCACTGATAATCGCTCTCTATGTCTTGGTAAAGCTTAACACTGTCAAATTCTACATAGTATTGGTTGAAGCAAATATGCATGCAGAAACAGTAGAAGTGTTCAAATAATTCAATTGTGTTAGTTTCTTTGTATCTCTTCACAAAGCTGCTGGAAACCACTGTAAAATTACCATGCATTTCCCTCCCCCCCAAAAAAAAACCCAAAAAACCCAAAAAACCAAAGAAACAAAACAATGTCTCAGACATGCCATAAAGAACTAACAGAATTTCTATGGAACTAATTAATACAGATGATAAATCCAAAAGCCTTGCAGTTTAAGGCAACTTCAGGACCAGCTATTAAGTTGAAGTAGAATCCAACTTCAGACTTATTAAAGCTCCCATACAAAGCTACTTGTGCCACTTACTATCTTAAAGTTACCAATACAGTCTTTGTATCAGTTTTATATTGTCATCAGTTACTGCACTTCCCTTTCTGTTCTTGTTCTGCTAGCACATATGAGATTGTTTTGTATGTATGGTATCTACATAAGATATTTTCATGCACCTTTGACAAATTATTCTGCTGTCTCACCACCAACATGCCATTTCTGGGACAGTCCTAATGTCTTGTTTTTGAAAGCAAGATCTTGGCAACCACAACCAAGTGGCAAGCAAAAATAAAATCTATAAAATCCTTCAATTAAGTTATATTTCTCTACTTCACAAACCAAGTGTTTATACAGCTTGAGGAGTGTTTCATTTTTTGTTTGTTTTTTTTTTTTTAATGTTGAAATACCATGTGTTATCACCAAGACATACCTAGTAGACTTAGTTCTAATACATATCCCAAAGAAGAAAAGCAATCAGCTGTAGTAGTTATTTGTGCTACCAAAAAAAATACTAATCTTAGGACAGGACCTTGTTTTGCAGAGCCCTACAGAAAATATGTGAAAACCAGCACTTCTCTGAAAAGCTTCCAGATGCATTTTAAGGCAAAATCCATTAGATAGATGCTGTTACAAATCCTCACTTCCTACAGTCTGTAACTTTTCATCAGTAGAGCAAGCACTTTAGCTAGAAAAACAAGTGATCATAAGTAACGTAGACCACTTCTCTCATCAGGTACAGTTAAAAGATACTATGTTGTCTTACTTGACCACTGGGAAGGCCATATCAGCACAGAACAGATCCAGTCTCAGTTAGGGCTGTCAGCAGCATCCCACAGTTTTCTCATTTGTTAACAAACTTCACTGCGTTATCAGGCCACACAGGCCAATAAATACAATTTTGTTATGTCTACTAAAAAGCTACAAGCTTTATACCCACTCAACAGCACAGCATCCCCACACCTTACCTGAGTTTGAGGTGGCCTCAGCAGGTTTTATCTTGTTTCAGTGTTAGACAATAATTAGCTAAGTGATTATTGCCCAATCTCTGTCACTTGAGCTCGGCAATCTCTGTCACTTGAGCTCGGGGAACATCGTGTTTAGTAAAAAGGTCACTGCAAAGCAAACACCTGCCCTTTGTCAAGAAGCACCAGCAGGAGGGGAGCCACTCCTTGAGGGGAGACCCCATCACTGGTCCCACACTTGCAGCAAAGCTCAGTGCTACAGGATCTGGGAGAGTGGGCAGAGAAGGGCGGTGGTAACAGGTGGCACCAACAGTCCCAGACAAGGCGTCATGATGAATCGGGTCCAGGGTCCATCCAAGAAGTCTGGTTCAGTGCAACAGAAAACCGTCAGAGGCAGGGCTTAGCATAGGTCAAGGTCTAAACTGGGGCTACAGACAGGACTAAAAATAGATCATCTTAAGAAAGAAGTAGGTGCCCGGCCTGATCTTAAATAGAGCTGCTGGAACTACAGGGAGAGGATGTGGGTGAGGGTCTGTCCCAGATGAGGCTAGTCAGGGTGATTAAGATTAATTAAGGCACTCAGGACACTGACAACTTTTGTGTTAATTGAGGTTTGGGGAGGCCACTGTGTAACTTTCAAGCTTCAGCTAGGGGCCAGTGAAAAGAAAGCAGATTGGTAACAAAACATAAAAATAATCGTCCTAAATGGCTCTCAAGAACAAGTAAGATAAACATCTCTGCCTCTTCATTGCAAGCATTAAATGCCAGCTGATGATGCATTTGGGACTGGTGATAGTAGTGGCTTATTATAATCTCTTGCCTTTTCTGCTTGAGGAAGGCTAGTGCTTTTAAGAGCAAGATTTGAAAGGATATTGGAAGGGGGAGCATAGTGCTAAAGAAAAGGCATACGTACTAGGACATTTATGCATATTAATCTTAGCTGGGTTTTTAAATTATTATTAAATTATTAATTGATGTTATATCAGTTAACTGGACAAGTAGTAACTTCACGTTATGTTTTGATTAGTCTAACAATAAAATTTTAGTTTCATGTATAAGGTGTACTGCTTTTTTGCTCTTAACAGGAGTTCAAGTGCAATAATTAGAACATTCTTTCTCAAAGTAGCTTTATTCAAATAACTTTGTCTTAGGGATTAATTTACACCTAGCTGAAACAGGGCTTTAATTTCCTGGCTATTTTTTTTTCTATTAACTTTGTATTTAAGCACTTTAGTATATTTTTGTAACCTAACCAGCGATATGTTTTGCTGTTACACAAGCAAGTTTATTTCTGCATCTTTTTCCAAATGGTAATTAAGGAGGTTAGATACAATTTACATAACCGTGACCTAAGACTATTGGTAGGGACGATTAGAATATAAAGGTGCTAGGGTGCGTGCAATGAGGGAGGGCACCCGGTAATTTCTGAAGACTTTAAATGATATTTCAAATATATATTCTTTTGGAGGGAAGAATAAGTTTCTTACAACAATGCTACATCTGCATCTTACAGCAACATACACTGGTAATTTTATTTCTAATACAATAAAGCTGCTTTTAGGGCCGCTGACAGTATTGATAGGTAAGGTAACTGCTTTAATGATGTATAGAGTCTGAAAATACATACATATATATGTATACATACACCATATAAATCACTTCTTTGTCACCGAAGAGGGAATAAGTTTCAGTTTATAACCTGCTATTTCTGTGCATCCTAGAGTCAGAGACTATTTTTTGCATCAGAATTAAAAAGGGACTTGACTTTGTTTTCTCTTCTCACCTTGAATGTGCTATTTTAGTTAAAGGAACAGTGCATTTGAGAGACACAGCCTAATGTCATTGCCCTTGACATAAGCTGTCTCATCAATGAGAAGCTGATTTTACATACCTAGCTTTAATGCTCACATAAATGAAAAAGAATCTTAATAAGAAGTTACTACCTTCTTTTTAACTATTTTCTTTTCTAAAGACCACCTCCTTAAGATACTTGCAAGTCTCTTTGGCAGAATGAATATATGGTAAAGTAGCTTTACTGGGTTTCTTCTCAGTTCTTACTGTTAGTTATTATTATCTTATTTATTTATTTATTTATTACAAATTTATTAATTACAAACTCTGGCATTAGGGTTTGTCTTCCTTCTCCCTCATTTTTAGTAAAATGGATTTTGATCACCAGATTTATGCTTGAAGCTTCGCACCATGGGAATGCTACATATTTTTCATTATAATCAGCTAACTGATTAAGAGAATGATGGGAAAAGTTTTTTTCACAGTAAAAACAAGCCTCCTTAGTAGATCTTTTGCCATTGCATAAAAATAAGAATAAATACTTTATTTAAATTTGGTAGCTCAAATTTGGGGTCTGCTGCAGTGAGTTGCGTTATGGTTATCTGTAACAGATCCTACTATTGGGAAGCCTTAGCACCCGCCACTAATTCTCAGATTTATTTTTATTGTTTCAGGTTTATCTTCCCTGACCTTGATGCTGTGAGGGTTTACACTGCACACTGAAGACACTTATTTTGAACTTACTCCAGTCTTTTTCTGCTGGTGATTCTCTGCTAATAATCTCAAAGGCTTCACTGTGGACACTGACATTGGGCATGTACCCAAAGAAGAACAGCTGTTCTTGTAACTCAAAAATACAGAAATATTAATTGTATTTCAACTGAAAACTAAGGTATTTAAATGAAAAAGGTGGGAAATAAATACAGATCATTTGCAGTAATTTCTCTCATTTCATTGCTCAGAGCCCTGCTTAACCTGACCTTGAGTGTTTCCAGGGATGGGGCATCTACCACCTCTCTGGGCAGCCTGGGCCAGTGTTTTACCACTCTCATCGTAAAAAACTCCTTCCTTATATCTTGTCTAACATATATATAATACATATCTAATATATGTCCTTATACCTAGTCTATCCTGATATTTAGTCTAAGGCTTGCCACTTCTTGTTTCTTCTTTTAGCAAAATGAGATGTTGTTAAAATTCCTGTTTCTGCTCTTCTCTATCCATACCCACTCTTACCATATCAGGTGGGTTTTTTTCACAGTTTTCTAATTATGTACACATTTTTCCACAGGATTCTAAAGAGTAATATTATAGGAAATTTTGTAGCCAAAAAATAGAAGCTCCACATGAAGTTTTTGTTTGATAAGATAGCCTCTATTCAATTCATAGGAAATTATGTTGGCAAAAATTCTCTTAGCACAGAGTATCATTTTTTGTTACTTATACTAAACTATGTCTTGTGCTTATTTTAATGGGCAATTATGTCAAACACCTAAATCCTGACTTATTAGTGTTCACAGATCCTGTGCAATAAACGTGTCCTAACTAAATTTCACACTGTTTTATAAAGAGTAATTTCTCAGTTGGCGTATTTCAATTTCAAGCGAGTCTGGCTGTTGTACTCAATCTGCCATGGTCCTCAAAAGTCCTGTTGCCATAATGCCATGTCCTATAAATCCACAATGGCAAACTAGTTACAGTAAACATGATACTGTGTTACTTCTAGGATTTTTTATTCTGCTAGCTTGTAAATTCTAAACTTCCAGATTACAGCCTAGTAAAGAACAGAATTTCATTAATGTCTAGAATAGTAACTAAATCATGCAACAGAAACCAAGGAGAAACTCTGGCTCATTCAAAGAAGTGGAAACTGTAATTAAACTAGGTCTGTTTTATAGGTCTCACTAAAAAAAAGCACTGAAAACATTAAGAAGAAGGAAGATTATAATAGTGATCAACACAAAGAACAATCTGTTACAAGATTTCATTAGCTAGTATTAGAAAGTCACCGATCTTTTCCTGAATATTGGATGTTTTATCACAAATCAGGTACCAAACAAATATTCTCATACGTCTTTAGTCACTTAAGGCTTGAAGGTTTGTCTTCCTGACTCACTATGGGCTTTGCTTTGTTACTGGAAATCTTCACAAAAGAGTTTATAGAACTTTTGTCTAAATTTTGTTACCTTATAATGGTATGTCATAGATGTCTACACAGCAATCATTGCATCTAGCAGTAGATTTACTACAAAATTATATATTCCAGTTCAGTTTGAAACATTAAAACCAGAGTAGTCATAGCTACTAGTTACCTGGGAAGCCCACATTGTTTGTTCCCAATTCCTACTGCAGGATATAGGCTGGAGGATTTCTTAAAACTTAGAACCAGAACAAGCTAAAGGTACATATAGCCTTGATACATTCATAATAATTTAACCAGAAAAAGAACATAATTTAAAATACATGTATTTTATATAACCAACACAAGCAAATACTTCAGACTACCTCTTCACTATCAGTCCTTTTTCACAGACTCATTTCTTTGGGGAAGGGGAATATTTTATACTTAGTTTAATCCAAGTGCATACCCTCCAATTTTGTTAGTTTCAGTTGGCATCCATCAGTACTTGAGATGTAATTTCTGGTCAGATACATTTTCTTACTTTATTTACTTAGAGCAAAGCAACCTGGGATATGTTTTTCTATGTAGGACCTCTGCCTATTGTTTTTATTTAGAAAACACCTAAATTGGTGGTAATAAAATTGTATGGTCTCACCTCAAACCTGACACGTTAGTGTACAGAAGAAACAGCAGACATATTTAGAGAAAGGTATTTTCATTTTAATATTTGTAAAGAGCTAATTATACCAATTCATGTTGTTAACATTTTTTGAACAGTATGCCCAGTAATGCATGAACAGTATATCCAAGGCATCTGTATTTTGAATCATCATTTGTATTGAAATGCTTCAATTCTTATTGGAGGAAGAGTCAGGAATAGTTCTCATGGTTTGGCTCACCTTGTGTGGGAAACAGGGAAAAGAGCATCATGACTTCTCATATGTCCCTTTATTGATTAGCCCTGGGCAAGGAGATGAGTGAAGAACCTGATAAAAGCAAATTTTGTGTGAAGGCATGGAGGCAGGAGGTCATGATACCTGGGGTGTCCTGAATGCCAGCTATTGGAAGAAGATTAAAATTAAGACGCCTAAGAAGCTTTGCCATGATGACCAAGTTACTAAAGGAAGTCTATCCAGAGAACTTAAGACATTGTGTTTTCAATTTGAACCAATCCTATGCAGTTAGGCCTGCCTTAAGAAAGTACAAGTGCAATATCAAACATTCTGCTAAAATCTATTTTCAACACCCTGTCAAATCAAATCTTCTGTTATTTGGCAGCCTGAGGAAAACTCTGATCACTCTCTGCATATTAATATGAAGAGATTATGAAGTTGGCCCGCTCAGTTTGAAACAAAACCGCACTTAAGAATATGAAAATACAATGATTATCAAGTAGAGAATCACTTGCCTTGAAGATAATTTACAATTGTTTTCAACATCTTCAAGAAACTGTCAGCTGGGCAGATCAATTATGTTGCAGCTTTGAAATTAAATTTTGTTTGGAGCCTGTTTCCTGACATGAAGGATTTCAAGATCTCTTTACAGGCACTTTTATAATTAGTGAGAGAGAGCAAAAGACAAGGCAATAAATAAATGAGATGCTGTCATGTGAAAAAGCAAAACAAGTAATGTTTACCTTGTTCTTTGCTAAGGTTTACCCTATGCTGTATGCACATATTTTCACATAAACCCATTCAAGAAAAATATACCTCCATTTCCACAGTCAAAACAAATGCACAGGCACAAAAGAAGGGCTGTGTGTTGTTTGTGGCTTGGTGGGGGTGTGCTTTTGAGAGGGAGGTGCATTGTGATCTATCGTCAGTTCTTTTAGTGCCTGTTGTTTTGTCAATACACATACAAGAAACAGCCAAGAGGCAGTACATGCCCTTACTAAAATTGCTGTAGTTTATTTAAACAGCTTTTAACAAATATGTGACCAGTTTAACTAACCTAGATTTATCTGTAATAGAATGTTTCCCTTAACTGGTCTGAAGGGGAAAAACCCCTGTGTTTTAAATTCCTCGAGTAACACATCCAGTTACGTAATTAAGGTTTTGCTGCCCCAAGGACCAGGATTCATGCTGCTAAGTTCATGTGGAATTGATGTGCAATATTAAATTCATCATTATTTCATTAACTATATTATCAACTATAAAAACATGACCAAAGGAAACAAAGAAAAATTCTGATAATTTACTTATTGTACTAAAAATGTACTTTAATTCACAGAATTGGTAACCTCTTCCTCAGTTCATCTCAAAAATTTATGTTGAAATATATCACTGTATTCAAATTAGAACTGCTATACTAGTTCTAGTCAGTTTAGCAGAAAGTTAACTCTTGTTTCCTAAGTGAAATAGCCATATTTTCCCATTATTCAGCAAAGTGCACAGGTTTGTTCCCAAAGCAAGCCTTTATTGTGTTAGAAATAAAATTATCATGGAAAAGTATATTAAGTCTTCTCCATAGATAAAATTCATGCAGTTTAAATCCAAAGCATGAGAAAAAGTTGAAGTTAAGGTTTAGAAATAACTTCTTAGTCACTTCAATTTCCTCTGTGTTTTGAAGTATGTTCAAGGAGTAAAAAAAAAAGAAAAAAAAAAGAAAAAAAAAAAAGAAAAGGCTCTGAAGTAATAAATAAAATACTGGTCCCCTAAGATTACATTCTAAGCAAGCGGTATAAAGAAATGTAGGATATCTGTAGAAATTATATGCATTCTTGCACAGTGCTATGGGCATGGTTTGTATTACAAAAATACTCAAGGCCAATATCTGGGGTTTCAACGTCAGACTCCATGCAGACTGCTAGCATCACTGAATCTCACCAAGCAATCACAGGTCTGGGTTTGAATCACGGCCTGTGTTACAATCTAATTTTGCTCTAAGCATCTTAACTTTACCTTGTCACTATGGTAGCTTTATATTAAACTCAGTATTTACTTTATTGGGAAATAAAAATGAAAAATGCAGTCTTTGCTTTTGAACTGATAAAATATTTACCTGAACTGTAAATGCCAATATAACTTCAGCCTCTCAAAATACTTCTTCCATTTCTTAGTGTAATGGGGAGTGTTAGTATATTTTCCCCTGTTTTGCAAACATTAAAATGCAAGATTTTCAGTGCCATTCCTGGAGTATGCTTTCACGTGGATGAAAGCAGCATGCTTTTACGTGTTACAAAGGTTTACACACACACACACAGTTACCTCTGATACTAAGCAACCCTATGTTAATAATGCGCATGCAGTATTTTGCAAATTTAGGGATGGTCTGCTAGCTAGGAGTTAGTAAACTTGTAGTTTACATTGATAGAAAACAATTGCAGTTGACTTCAGTGATGATGAAATCATTGTACCTTTTGCCAATGACCAGAGCATTATTTAGGGTTGTTTGTTATGGTAAAGAGCCACAGAACTGGCGTACACTGCCAGTAAATTTTGAAATCAAAATACTGCCATAATAACTAAGCCCACTAGTTCTAGTTGAACAGTACAACTGGCATATTAAAAACAGTTTCTTCTGCTGCAATAATTCTATGTCCTAGATAGGTCAGATTACTTGTCTAATCAAGAAAAAATTCTTTACCTTTATAAAATACAGATACTGCCTTATTTTCCTCTGGTTTTATCAAAGTTTTCATTTCACAGATAAGAAAGTTTAATCTTTTCACTGCACTGAATACAGAAAATTCAAAACCTAATCCAGATATAATAAAATGGGATTCACAATGGGAAAGGCTCTAACTACTCTGTCCTCAAAAGCTGGTAGCTTGAAGTAACTTAAAGTTTCATGTGTCCCCCAACTTCCAAGCCATCTTGACTGATCATCATTTATTCCAGTTGCTGCAGTTAATATTTTCTTTTGGCCTGCATTTTCCCTTTTGAGCATCTCCTTCACACTAAAAAAAAAAAAAAAAAAGTTAGGGAAAAAACCCATTGTGTTATGCCCACTGAGATTCCACAAGGAGAATACTGAAGTGCTGACAAGACTGGATGCTGACTCATACATTCAACACACTTGCTGATGAAGACAGAAGACAAAGTAATCATTGCAGCATTCACATGGCAGGTAATCCTTTTCAAGTTTTATAATGTGCATTCCTTTGTTTCTATTCTAGAAATTCGGTTGAACTTCTAACAAATTGTCCTGATTTCAGCTGCAATAAAGTTAATTTTCTTCCTAGCAGCTGGTACAGTGCTGTGGTTTGTATTTAGGATGAGCACAATGTTGATAACACACTGCTGGTTTACTTGTTGCTGAGCAGTGTTTATATTAAGCCAAGGACTTTGCAGCTTCTGATACTGCCCTGCCAGTGAGGAGGCTGGGGATGCACAAGAAACTGGGAGAGAACGCAGCCAGGACAGCTGACCCAAACTGGCCAAAGGCAGGTATTCCATACCATACGATGGCGTGCCCAGTATATAAACTGTGGGGAATTGCTTGGGGGACACTGTGGCTCAGGGATTGGCCGAGCATCAGTCAGCAGGTGGAGAGCAATTGTATTGTGCATCACTTGTTTTGTACATTCTATTATTATTTTTTCCCCTTCTTTTTCTGTCCTATTAAACTGACTTTATCTCAAACCATGAGTTTTACCTTTTTTTTTTTTTTTTTTCTGAGTTCTCTCTCCCATCCCACTGGAGGGGGGCAGTGAGCAAGCAGCTGTGTGGTCCTGAATTGCCAGCTGGGTTTAAACCATGACACAAATTTATGACTTCTTCTTTGATCTCAGTTGCTCAGACCTTATGATTAATTTTGTGTTTGTATAGCCTTTCATAGTCTTAAAACCACGTGAATACAGAACATTAAAACACTTTGACATATAGTGGTGTAACTCCCTTTTTTGACTAGTTTTTCAAGTGAGAAAATATTGGAGGCCATTTTGGTAAACTATTTCGAGTATTTAAAAGTGATTTAGAACCATCTGTTCTTTTTACCTCAAAATTATTTAATGGCAAAAAAGGGGCAATGTTATTTTCTTGGATCACAGAGTTACTCTAAAATATTTAAGTACATGAACCTGTGAAGCCTTACAGAATTTCATTAAGGCTGCACAGAATGCGGACATCTTCCCATAGCCTACCTGTAGGAGAGCTTCTATCACAGTTTCAATAGAACTTATGCAACTTGGGGGAAAAAAAGTTGTGTTAGACTTTGTATTAGATTTCAGATCTAGTAGAATTCAATGGACAAGTTTATATAATTTTCAATAGGTCCAGTATCTCACCCTTAGTGCTACATGTTTCATTCAAATGAGATATAATAAACACTATTTATAATTGGTAATGAAGCACACACTCCACCAAAGGGAGCCTTCAGCCTTGAGCTAAAAAGCATGAAAATAGTTTTCTATGGAGCTGCAATTAATTATTTCTTTCAGAAACCAGATATTTTGCTTTCTTCCTGAAAGAAAATCATAAAGATTCCTGGTAAAAGCAATCATTACGGAATCATTAATTGGAATTACTATTGAATTCTAGGGCAAACTGACCTATAAAACATAAACTTGATGGAGTTGAGCTTCTAAAATGAAAGCCTTTTCTCAAACAAAAGTCAGCTTTACTGGCAGTGATACCGAGAACAGTGAATAAAAAGTCTCACTTATCCCTTCTAAATAAGCAAAAATCTAGTTTTAAAAACACTGTGAAGGTGTATGCATTATTTCTTACGAAATACTAGTTAATATTGCAATTCACTAGAACTGTCAACCTAAGTGTAATGCTGAACATTGAAGGAATCAATCTTCTCCTAGTTCTAAAGATAGTAAGAAAAAATCGATAAGTTTAATGTCTTTTCAGAAGGTAAAATTCAAGGGCTATTTACAGATGTGGAAGAAAACACTGACCATTTCTATGTTATTCAAGATAAAACTATTTTAATTCAGACTGAAAACAGATTGAAGAATCACGTTCTAGGTAAAGCCATGGAGTATTTCTCCACAGAAATATTACATCAGAAACTTAAGCTCTCATATTTGGAAGATTTAGTCTTTCACAAAATCAGAAGATGATACTGATTCCTTTCCAAGCAACACTCAGGACTGTCACAACAAGTGAACTCCCTCACTGCTCACCATTCATGTAAATTTTCTAATGAAAATTTTTCCAGCCAGGCCTTCTCCAGCTTTCCAGCTAACACAAAAACTCACCCTTGCTTAAGAAAAGAATTTCCAGTCCTAAGCAGAATTTCTGTAAGACTTCACACGGCACATACAGGACAACCAGGCGATAAGGCCCAGCCATCATGGGTTTATGAAAGGCAGGTCCTACTTGACTAAACTGATCTTCTATGGCAAGGTGACCACTTAGTGGATGAGGGAAAAGCTGTGGATGTTGTCTACTTGGACTTTAGTAAAGCCTTTGGCACTGTTTCCCACAGCATTCTCCTGGAGAAGCTGGCTGCTCATGGCTTGGATGGGTGCCCTCTTTGCTGGGTAAAATACTGTCTGGATGGCTGGGCCCAAAGAGTGGTGGTCAACGGAGTTCAATAAAGCTGGTGACTGGTCACAAGTGGTGTTTCCCAGGGCTCAGTACTGGGGCCAGTTCTGTTTCATACCTTTATCAATGATCTGGACGAGGGGATTGAGTGCACTCTCAGTAAGTTTGCAGATGACATCAAGCTGGGCAGGAGTGCTGATCTGCTTGAGGGTAGGAAGGCTCTTCAGAGGGACTTGGACAGGCTGGATCGATGGGCTGAGGCCAATGCTATGAGGTTCAACAAGGCCAAGTGCTGATTTCCGCACATGGGTCACAACAACCCCATGCAGCACTGCAGGCTTGGGGAGGAGTGGCTGGAAAGCTGCCTGGCAGAAAAGGACCTGGGGGTGCTGGTCAACAGCAGCTGAACATGAGCCAGCAGTGTGCCCAGGTGGCCAGGAAGGCCAACAGCATCCTGGCCTGTATCAGCAATAGTGTGGCCAGCAGGAGTAGGGAGGTGATTGTGCCCCTGTACTCGGCACTCATGAGGCTGCACCTCGAACACAGTGTGCAGTTTTGGGCCCCTTACTGCAAGAGAGACATTGAGGTGCTGGAGCGTGTCCAGGGAAGGGCAACGAAGCTGGTGAAGGGTCTGGAGAACAGGTCTTGTGAGGAGCGGCTGAGGGAACTGGGGTTGTTTAGTCTGGAGAAGAGGAGGCTGAGGGGAGACCTTATCGCTCTCTACAGCTACCTGAAAGGAGGTTGTAGTGAGGTGGGGGTCAGTCTCTTCTCCTAAGTAACAAGTGATAGGACAAAAGGAAACAGCCTCAAGTTGTATGAAGGGAGGTTTACATTGGACATTAGGAAAAATTTCTTCATCAAAAGGTTGTCAACCATTAGAACAGGCTGCCCAGGGAAGTGGTTCAGTCACCATCCTTGGAGGTATTTAAAAGATGTGTAGATGTGGTTCTTAGTTACATGCTTTAGTGGTGGACTTGGCAGTTGTAGGTTAATGGTTGGACTCTATGATTTTAAAGGTCTTTTCCAACCTAAATGATTCTGTAATTCTATCTGCAAGGGCATAGCTTTGCTATATAAGTGACTTCTTTTTAAATCACTTAATATTTACCACCAAAAATCAGCACTGAATTACCATCATACCTTTAACCTCTAGTAAGAGAAAAAAAATGCAATGAGGGAAGACTTGCCATTAGACTTTTTGTGTGTGTTGAAGAGAGATATGATACCTTTAAAAATAATACCAAACGGCCAAGACATGGGTAGAATAATCTTAAATGTTTTTCTTTCAAATATAATACAAATATGTTTGTATACCACACTGTAAGATTTAAGGTCATATAATGTTTTGGAATTATTTTAAGCCGGCAATACAAACCAAGAAAAAATAGAAGGAAAAAAGAGTGGTTTTTCAGAAGCAGTATTTACACAGAAAAGACAAGCAAAAAAGGTAAGATAAATCTCTGCAGGGAAAAAGATCTCAGATGATTTTAATAGAGTCCTCAACTTCTCTACCTTGTCCTAATGAATTAAATGTGTAAGTAAAATAAATTGGTTAGAATTTAAAAAGACCAGACTATCGTAATTGACTGCTCAAAAAAAGTGCCCTTTCACTAATGGCTTTGTATTTGTTTTATCTGAGTGTATTCAGTCTTACCTCTATCTAAAAAAGGGAAGCAGCAGACCCATTATAAAGAAGAAAATTTTAAAAACACAAATGCATAGAAATGAGCAAATGTTAATGAAACCTCCTTCAGGGTTAACCTAAAGTACACATATAACACACGAAACCAAGCTTTACCTCTCTAATTAAAGTTTTAAATTGACTACTCCTAATATATTGGGCAATCCCCATAGATTTTAAAGTCACCTTCTAAATCTAACTCTGAAGGATCATTTACTCTACTTCTTTTCCTCTGTTTAGAGTATGATAAATTATTCACCTCATAGTCACCACTAGAACTCAGTAAAGGTGATCAAAATCTGGAAACTAAAGACTCTGAAATGGAGTTGCAATGGAACAGATTATTTCTTTGGGGATAAAAAGCAAGTGAACTGTTGCAATTGTCGTTAAAACATAGATTAGTACCCCTTTTAAAGGTTAACTTAAAAATGAAGATTTTTTTTCATATAAAGTGCAGAGCTTGCAATTGACTTGCTAATTAAGGTATTAAGAGCCCAGTGTCACTGTAGTATGACATTTCTCTATTTGATACACATTCTCTGTAATCAACATGTCTGATCATAGCCTGTGGGTTGCGATAGCAAGTTGAGTGAGTCAAGAAAAACGCTGTATATTTCTCAAAATCTAGAGGATCAAAGAGAGTTTTAAATGATGTAGCTCTAACAAGAGGTCAACATAAAAGAAAACCAACTGTAATCAGATATCTGTCACACTTAGTTAGATGGTCTTAAAACACCACTGAAAATACATAGCTGGCTTAGCACTTTGTGAAAGCCTAGACAAAACTGAATTTTGCCAGGCCTACAAGTCTTTATCCTTGCCATGATGTCACAGTAAAGAAAGGAAGGGCAGGGAGAGGCGGCTGTGATTAACAGGGTTTTAGTGGGCTACAGCAGGTTTCAGTGAGATGTGGGTATGCAAGCAGAGACTCAATTAACTTATGATATCTTCCAGTCAGCCTAAATTCAGGAGGGAGGATTTTATTTCTAAATCACCTTCTCTTGCTTAGCTTTTTAATCTTTCTCTCCTAAGTTTTCTTCAAATGTTCATTCTTCCACCCCTCTGCCCCTTCATGCTCTCTGAGATGTAACAGCAGCTGTAGCTCCAGGAATGAGTCTTGTCTCCAACAACATCATGTGTCCTTTTGACCCTTTATCTTAGTAAAGGTACGGGGGAGATCTTGCTTTTATAGCTAGTGCACCCAGCCCCGAGGGCTAGGGCAGGGACAGGAACTTCCGTATGCTGAAGGATGTGCTACAAGGAGGACAGCAACGTCCAGTCAAGCCATGTTTTGGGATGAGAGAGGGAACTTTTAGCCGTTAACTCTCTTAACCACTCCTTAGGTGCTGGCAAATCCTTTCTTTACATACATGTCAAGGTGTACATTCCAAGGAAGAAAGTTTACATACAGTGAAAAAAAGGTTGCCAACAAAAAATTGTCCTTACTGTTTGGTTTCTCTACTTTCATGAGGTTGTCATCTGGGAAACCAGGGAATGAAATGCTCTGTTTACTTCTAGGACACACGGAGCAAAAAAGAGAACTTTTGGAGAAAACTAAATGTTGGGTAATTATTCATATAATAAAAGCTTCAAGAATGAAGAAGAGAAAGCAGAGAGATCTGAAATGCCAGAAAAAAGATTAAGATCTTTCTGTGGAGACTTAGTCAGAAATTGTCTTCAGAGAAATTGAAGGATTTAGCAGGAAGTGATCACAGATCTAAAGACTTTTGCTTATGAAGAAAGATTGAAAGAAGTCATTCTAGTGAAGGCATGATGAGAGAGATGATAATTCATAAATATCTGCTGCTTCAAAGAGAGAAAATTAGGTGCTCTTGTCTCATCTCCAGCAACAGTATAAATCCTTCACACATTTTTATCAACACAATTATTTGTCAAATTGTTTCTAATGATAAGTGAGCACTAGCATATGCTGCATCAGAGATCTGGAATATATATTATCAGAAGCTTTTAAGAATACTATGGATACGCTGATCCTACTTTGAGGTAACTGAACTTTTAACACCATTTCCAGCTGTTTTTCCTCCTGTACTATGCCCTCATCCATTCTAAATTTTACAGCATTCAAAGAAGCAGGAATGTGTTATCTGCTAGCATAATCCAAAGGATTATGCCAGAATCTTATTTTTACCTTAGACAATGGGTATTACAAATTGAGTAGGTTCTGGTCATAGCTGGAGATCAGATTTAATTTCTCTTTACCACAATAATTAGCAAAATAGAAGCACAACCAGACCCTCCATCAACTTGGTCCCAACAATGCTCTGCAATGCAAAAATAATCCTTTAAATCTGATAGTGCTAATTAATGTAGTAATTTATCAAGTAAGCAAACATAAAGAAGTAGAATGGTAAAAAAATAAAGTTTTCATCAAGAGCAATGTGATCAAGCATTAAAAAAAAAGCCATCATCTTCATGATGATTCTGCACACAGGTGCAGACAGAGTACTTGAATTTATGTCAGTAGAATTCTTTAACGCATCAGTCTTAAAGCAAAAAATGCAGATGGCTATTGCTGTTAAATGGTAATTATTTTTCCCCACAAATAAAAACACTCCTTTTTCTTGTTAGAGTTTTCACTAACTTGGCATAGGAAAAAAAAATTGAAGCGAATTACTGTAGAGAAAACTGCTGCAAGTGTTAAGTATATTTATTATAACTATTACAACAGAGAAATTCTTCAAGAACAATCTCTCTTCCTAAAAGTACAATTTCTGTAATATTGCCAAGGACCTTGATATCAAGGATGATCTGCTTTGAATGTGAAAGACCATGAAAGTTAATTCTTGACTGCAGAGAATAAAATTGGTATAGGCCCCTAACATAATCAGTTTATTCATTTGAGAACAATTGCTTTCAACTGGAGCTAAATATTGGAATAAGCCTCTTCTCCATAAAGCCTTTTTTTATCCCATCAGTCTAATAATAGAGGTGTTCTGATAGATTCAAGGGATTCTTTTTCCTCATCAATCCACTGGAGATAGGAAGTGCACACATTTCATGGGCAATTATCTGCTTGTTGGTGCTTTTAACCCCAATGTGGTATTTCTTTCAATCTGTACTAACATGACAGCTGTGGTAGGTCAAACTGGATCATGTTCCATCATATGAGGAGCTGTTATCCCATATATCCTGCCACATTTGTTATAAAAGTTAAGTGCCTTCTATTTCAGGCAATAGTTGAAGGAGTTCTCGGTCTGCATCAAGGTTAAGAAAGCAAAAAAGTTTCTAGTGTTGCCTAGAAGAGAGAAATAGAAGATAGAAAAATCTTAAGTTCAGGAACTCTAACATTTATACAAAGAATGTGGGGGGGTCATATTTGGGTTCTTTTTAATTTTTAATCTTTAAATCTAGCATTTGGGAAAGAACAATTTCTATTACAGTAAGCAAAATAAAATAGTCTTTCTGGTGTTTTTTCTGTGTTTTTTTTTTTTTTTTTCTTTCTGTCTGTACAGCTGTGTTACTACTTGCAAAGGAGATCTCAAGCATTTGTGAAAGGACAAGATTTATCATAAGATTCATGCACCATTGACCTAAATATGACATATAGGTTAGCACAGAATTTAGCCATGAAGACAAGCTTGTGTTAATGCAAGGAAAAATAAAATAGCATAACTTAGCACACTATGGAGCTTCCCAGATGGGTTTTTTTTATTGCCATATATTTTCATTATCAACTATCTCTTTTTTTTTTCCAGTGCTAGCAAAAGAAAATGTTTGAGACAAAATTTGACGTATATGGAAATAGGAGATTGGTAATCAGAGTATAATGATTATAGACTGAAAACTATAAACCTGTCACTGCTTGCCTTAAATTGTTATTTTCAAATTAAAATTTCCTCTTTTGACACATTTATCTTTCATTTTACAATATAAAATGATATTTAGCAGTGCAAGTAGTTGGAAAAGACACAGCTGACTAAGTATCAGACCACAGTCTGCTTTCTAGGACAGACACGGATTCAGCTGATGATCATCATAATCTACAAAATTACATTTTATACACTGTCTTCCTCAAATATATTCTTTTATGTTTCCATACTGCAGTATTTTAACTGTCATTGTTTGCCATGTTAAAAAAAATAGATATACATAAATACCTTCAGATTTATATGGAAAAATCAGTTGCCATGGTGATCTTGTAACCCAACCTCACTAAATTGTTCCCAGTTCAACACAATTAGTGCCAACACATAAAAACATTAAACTGTTTAAACTTAACCTTAATTTTTTCCTTTTCTCAGTTATGGAAAGTGCTCTTTAACTTTAGCAAGAGAATTGTTCTGCCTTTGTCTCCCTTTTTGGCATGCATTTTTCACTCATTTTGAAAAATGCAATGTCAGTATCACAAAAGTGTAATAAATGTTACAACAGAAATCGTATGTTAAAGTATATACACAACTGCAATTTTTGAACCCTTTCAGTCTGTCCAGTTTGCTTCACAACTAGCCTTTCTTGCTAGAGCATAAAGCCATGCAGGACATACCATAAACCTACCTCATTTGTGACATATTTTCAATTATAAATGTGCAAGAAATACGCATAAATATACAAGAGAGAATTAAAAAGTTTACAGTTATATCTGGTCCAAGATTTATAGAGGTTATTTTTCTTAAGATAAAATCATGCAAAAATTGAAGTATGTCAAAGGCTGCATGAAAGTTTAGGCATGAATGTTTCAAATATGTGGTACTGAAAGTATTCATATACAACAACTATCATGACAACAATTGAATGGGAGACAAAATGAATAACGTTAATAAATTCTTGTCCCTGGCAAATTAGCCTAAGCAAAAAAAGTCCCTACACTGATATTTTAGCCAGATTTCTAAGGATGATTTTAGTAAATTAAAAAAATATATATATATAACTGGAGAGATACAACCTCTTCAAAGCTTGACTCAAACGTAGAAAGCTGCTATACCCTGCTTTTTGTATTTGGTACAGCACTACATTTCCCTCAACAGCAATTCAGTCACCTTGTCATCAATGGACTCCAGTAACCTTGTGGGCAGCTTCTGCTTTGCAGCATTGCCCCTCCAGCAGATGTCAGCATGGCTGAAGTCCCCCATGAGGACTAGGTCCTACGAACCTGATGCTTCTTCTAGCTGCATGAATAAGGCCTCATCTACTTCTTCCTGATCCGTTTGTAACAGACATCTGCATAACATTGCTTTGGCAGTCTTTCAACAACATCCTACATCCGACCCCCAAGCAAGCAGCAAAGGTCTCCAGATGACAGACTGACAGATGGCAGCCTCTGCTCTCTGCAGCAGAGAATCTTCATCTGCTATCACTCACCGCTTCATCCCAATGCTGATGCACGGTTCAGGCTCAGCTACATTGGGTGATTGAATGACTGAATGGATGGAGCTCCCAGCAGCTCATCTACTGGGAGGGCACTGAACCTCTTCTGCACATGCAAATCTTCAAAGGAAGCAGGAGCCTTCCTCCTGATGCCAGAAACCACAAGCTTTCAGCCTTTTGCCACCACAGGAATCTCCATTTCCCAACTTGTTATGCACAGACTCTGCCTGCTCCTCCAGTTGAGACTTTGGCCTCTTGAAACTGCAGGGTCTCGGAGCAAATCCAGTGAAGCTCTTATCTCTGAGGCTGCAGAGTCTGATGACCTCCTCCCGGATCTCCTTCAGCTAGTGACACATATCTTCAACCTGTACATCTGCTTCAGGCTAGGAGATCATCTCCTGATGCCTTAGCCTCAATGCGCCAATGCCAGACACACCTGCAGCCCAAGAACTGCAGAGCTGCATCCTCCTCAGGAGGTCACTGTTGTTCAAGGCCTTTGATGTTACAGGGGAAGCGATTTCAATCCCTGCTGGGGACTGTGCCCTGTGGCACTCTGCTGGGGTTTTATGTTGTTCTGTGCAGCTGCTGGCCCATTCTGTGCACCCATCTGTGTGAAATGCCGCACAAACTCCTGCGTCTCTTGGTTACCTCTGTTAGCTGCACCTAATACATAACAGCACCTATGTTTGATAATCTCTTGTGGAAAAGTAAACAGATTACCAGTTTCACCTGCAGTGAAAGCTGACCTCTGAACTATACCTTCAGGTAAAAACAAAACCCAAGCATGTAAAAGATTTGAGACCTAGAAAAGGGATAGAAATGGAAGCAGAGAGGGTGATGGATTAGCTAAGTCCATGATGAATGCACATATTGCATATTACAATACATTGATTTGGCTTTTGTTTTCCAGGACACATGTCATTCTAGCACCTGGAGTTAAAAATTCAGGTAGGCACTTGGAAACTGTAGAACAAGTTTCAAGTTACTCACTATTGGGCCATTTTCTCTGAAGATACAATCTCATGATCTTAATTTGGCAAACATGGTTTCACTGTGATCATTGTTCATGCGCTATTTGATTACTGTTAATCAAGCTTAATTTACATGAACAGGTTTTGCTAGGACTCAGCAAACATAACAGCCTTCCTGCTATTCATAATTTTATGAAGGAAAGAACAGGAGAAAAAAAGTAAAAAGAATATAGTAATTAAATGACAGGACAGTTATATGTTCTTAAAATTATGTATCTCAGAGAGGTTACTTGTTTTTTTAATCACTGTTTTTTAAAGAACTAAGTAGAAAAAGAGGGACATAACAAAGATACAAGAACAGGGAACTGGTTTTCAGAATAAAAATTATTAGGAAAGCTTTAAAGAAATAATCTGACAAAGGTTATTACATTCAAATCCTGCCTGTGGTTCAACTTCACCTTGAGCTGCACATTGCTGGAGGCTAGGACAGAATACCACAGAAGTATTTCTCACAATCTGCTAATAAGCATCACTGGAAACAGCTTAATGGACTAGATGGACTATATATAGTGCAACTGTACTTATATTAAGAAATGTGAGAATGCATCACGTGAGTGGACAAGCATAGGATCCCTTAAATTATATCTGAAAACTATATCTAATTTTTGCTTAGGGATCCTTTTTAGTATAAACATTTTATTGCAAAAAGCATTTTTGCTTACGGACCTTACATCAGATGACCTGTGTTTCAGCTTCATGTTTAGGCAAACAACTCACCACAGTAGGTTAAACTGAGATGGCTCCCATGAGTAAAGTGAATGAAGAGAGGGATTTTGTTACTCCAAACTTTTTTCATTTGTTTTGGAAGAAATGGATAATTTTGCCTTTTTAAAAAGAAAAATATGTCCTCAGAAAAGGAAAACTTCAAAACTGTCATTCACTAGTTTTAATTAAAATCTGTGCGCAGCCCCCTCCCTGGTGCCCAACTTCTACATGACTCTAATGTGATCTAAGAAGAAAGAAAAGTGTGTTCACAACTTACGGTTGCCCTAAAGAGTCTCACTGAACACTGCAAATCATATGCGTTTGATGAGAAGATCCTTGTGAACCATCAAATGAGATAGTTAAATGGTTCTTACTTCTACATTCAGGTTTTTGTGTAAGAAAATAGAAGGGGGGGGGGAGCTGACAAATCTCGGCTGCTGAATCCACCCATAAAAATGTACAAAATGATTGACACTTCCAAACACAAATGTCAAGTGCTTGAGGATGTAAAAGACGTAGCTGGATAATCAACTCTAAAGATCAGATATGCCACCAGTGTGGTAAAATGGATTGATCCAGGAAACACCTAGAGGCAAAAGAAAATGCCTGCAGGGGAAATTAAAAAACAAACAAGCAAAGATGCACAATAGCATAGGTAAATAGGAATACAAGCTAACAATGTATAATGAAAAGTTTTCCGTTACTTAGAGCAAGAGAACAAACAGTAACTAAGAAGAGGCGACCTTGTAGATCCTTACTATCTGAGATATTCACATATATATGCATGTATATACAGCAAGCTTGCTGGAGTATGAATATCACTCTGTTGCAGTGGAACTGAATGCAATCTCTGCGGAATGATCAATGATATCTCTGTACACCATTTAAAACTCTGCTTAGATTCCAGACACCTCTGAAGGTCTAATTAGTACTAAACCTGCTCCAATCCAGATTTTAGATGTCTGCCACGGTTATAGCTCTCTGTAAAACACAATTCAAGTAACAGGCGCTGGTTCAAATATGGATTGCAAGTAAGTTTTGCCCAGCACATGCTAAATTCCTAAAAATATGATGTCTTCCGCATTTGCAGAAGATTCCGTATTTCTTATCATTCTCCCAGTTTCCTAATTAACAGATGCAGTTCATCACCACCAATCATAGCCATGAAAGAAAAGTGAAGCATTGGATTTACTTACCTCTCAAAAAAAGAACCTACCAGATGTTTGCTGCTGAGCAGATACTAATAAAAGCTGATTGACCAGCTTCAATCTCACAGCTTAGACTATAGCCCAAATAAGAAAAAAAGCAAATAAGTAAGAAATGTAATGCACATTAGCAGAAGCCGGATGTCTGCCCTGTGAAATCACAAGAAAAAATGTGAAAATCTTGGGACAATAGGATTAATTATAATGGCAATTAGTACACAGTACCAGATATAAAGGTCATAAACCATTTGTTAAAACTACACAGGATCACAGAATTGTCAAGGTTGGAAGGGACCTCTCGAGATCACCTGGTCCAACCCCTTGCTCAAGCAGGGAACTTAGGTTTTTAGCTGATCCTGTTATAATTTACCACTAGAACAGCAATGGGAGACAGCATAAGGACAGTTAAAAGTTTTCCAGCTGAGTTAATATGTCCATGATAAGAAAATATTTTCCTGAATCAAAGCAAAAGTCGAAACTTCCAAGATTAATTTTTGTCTTATAGCTTTGGGTTGAGACAATTGAAGCATTTTCTTTTTTATAAACTGGGGTTTCTTCTGATTGTCTTAAAAACGTTATTGCAGCAAACAGAAAAATGAAATGTCATCTGGAAAAACCAATCAAGTCTTTCAGTTTGAAACTGTTTAACTGTTTGGTTTTGTCAGTTCAACATCCTTAAATGAAAACGATGTTGACTCCAGAGATCAGTTAAAACAGATGCTATTTAGTAGTCTTCGTTTCAAATATTGCATTTTGGGGGTAGGAAACAAACATTTTTTTGTGGAATTTTATTATCTATAAAAGCTCCATTGCTCATCATGGTATAGTCCTGTATCCACTCCAGAGTATTGCCATTGAAAAGTGAATTAAGACAGGGGAGTGTTACTAAAAACTTCACAGGGCTGACAGTGTTTATGCGCTCTAATCCTGATTTGCCAGAAATAAATGGCATAATTAATATGTTTATAAGTTGAAGAAGATGTCAGATCCTAGGTTACCTCAAGACAAATAGTTTGGCTTTGCTTCAAGACCACTGAGGAAAGCAGCATGCATCCCACAGACGGAGTGAAAAGCATTTGGAGTTCTCTCCAGAATACACAAGTTTTCTCAGCATTTGTAAAGATGACGCTTTATGTTTCGAACAAATCTTTGTCCTTTCCTTTCATTTAGTGATCACATTGACCTATCATCTTTATCTGTCCACACAAGCTTAAGATGCACAGCTACTAACAGTGGGAATTAACAAGTTGAAATAAACTGTAGTACAAGCAAATATAGCCAGAGCACTAACCAAGTAGATTGCTTAATGAGTTCCTGGCAGTCCTCTATGGGTGTTGAGTAAGGAAGAAGTCTAAATCTCATTCATTGTAATTTGACATAAGCATATTAGAATATGCTGAAATTGGTCCTGAAAATAGATGTCGGGCCATGTGTCACTTGGAGCATGTCACCCCTACAAATCTACCTTCAGTTTTAATCTGGCTCTTAGCCCAGCTTTACACATTTTTTTGAAAAAGAAGTCTTAGTCTTATGCTTTGAAAAGCATGTTTTTGTTCACACCAAGAGAATTCACTTTTCTTTCTTTTTTTATTATTCGGGGTGGGGGGTGGGGTGGGGGGTGTTTGTTGGTTTTGTTGGGTTTGTTTTTTAAGGCAGGTTACTTTGCAGTGAGGATGTTTTAAAAGCATATTTGAGTAGATGATAAAAATTTTTGATAATCCTCTTGCTTCATTCAGCTTTTCTAGATACTCATTTCTCACTTACTTTCCACATAGTGGAAGCTGTTTAGCATACAGCTCTCTTTCACTTAACCCCTTCTTCAGCAGCCTGCTTCTATAATACCAAACTTAGGCTCTTTAGCCAAAGAGCTCTCAAATACGTCATTTCAACAGCACTTAATAAAGAATGAAGAATTACCTCAGATTGTGGTTATGCTCTCAGGTATGACACACAGTATCGTTTTGGGAGACAGAAAGTATGGTTTTCAGAGAAGCATTTAAACTCTATGGTGGTAGACCAATATCCGGCTAGCACAGATGTCCCAGTGAAACGTTACAATAAAATGTTCAAGAACTTCTGAGCAGAGATGGTTGGGTTTTTAGCTTTAGAAACTAAAGCTAAAGGAGGAGAGAGCGAGACAGAGAACCCTGAGAGAAAGGTGTGGAAGGACCAAATTGCAGAACAGAAAACAGTGCTAGAACTGATTGAGGTCAGGTAGTGTGACAATATGAAATTGTCTTATAAATCTATATGCTTTTTTAGACATTATCAACATAGCCAAAAAAAATAAACAATAGCATTACAGTGGAATGAAGAACTACCTAAAGAGCAAAGCCTCTAGTATTTCTACAATGAGTAAAATTCACCAGAAATATGAGTCATATCTCATGTCTGATGTCAACAAAAAAGTCTTGCTTTTGGAAACATTTCATTAATGCAGTTCTAAGCCTTAGATCACAATCTGCTTTCATGAGGTTTCTTTCCCATCTTTGCTACTTGTGAAATGAGACAAGCAGAAGGGACATAAGAACTTTATCATACAACAGTGACATTCTTAGGCAGAAAAAAAAGTTTCAAAACCAATCCCTTTAGCATGCAAAACCTTTCTATTCCTTGAATATAAAGGAATAAAATATCAATCAGTCAGTGTATTACAAAAAGTCCTCTTACAAGAAAGGATGCAAATTTGCCTTAGAAGGAGGCTGGGTTTTCTGCACAGTTTTCTGATAAATCATTTAGTTCTAGGAGATTTATGTACACTGATTTTATAAGAAATTTCACTAACAAGTAATTTTTTTCCTTTTCTCACTTTCTCCTCTTCATAGTGACTTGTGGGAGAGGAGTTCTGGGGTCATTTTTTTGCATCTGAAATTCTTACCCCACTGAAACCACACCATAAGCATGAAATAAAGAAATACTGAGACAGCACAAGTTTAAAAACATCAGCCGTTGTTCACTGTTTGTTATTTTAGACAAGAAGTCTATGTATTTATTTTTCAGCATTTTATATTTCTGTTGCACTGCCAGTGGATGGCCATTCACAAGGAGGGGAATCATCATGAAAACAAGGAATATCTGAGACATGGTCTACCAGAACAGACACTGGATAACCAAAGGAGAAGTACAGAATGGCCACAATTAGAATATCATCAGAGTAGGCCAAAGAAGCACATAACATTTCAAGAGCTGAATTGAGGGACTCATCTTCATGCTGGTAGGTGATCTCTGCACTTCCACAGGATCAGTAGCCATGTACTGGGACTCCTATCTATACTACTGTAACCACAGAAATGACAATACTGGGTCAAACTGAAAGATCCATCCCACTATACATATAACAGTTTAAACACAGGATGCCTAGAGAAAGGTATAATAACAGATCAAACATTGTAATGATCTTTTCTCAATATGCTCTCCCAGCTTTAAAAAATCAATGAATTTCCTGAGCTACAGATTACCTCTATGTTCAATATGCCTTCAGTAGGCAATCTCTTCCCACTTAGTTTTGGGGTTGACAAAGTCAGCACAGCACTCTATTTTATAACACTTCAGATTTTCTTAACATAGCAGGCTGGGTGGTTGTGGCAGTGGATCGAGGTAGTGATGCCTGTGGCTGGGGCAGGGGAGGAGCTGATAGCTGGGGCTCTGAGGTGGCTCCTGAGTGCAGGGGGAGGCCCCTACTGAGATGTCTCAAGGCCAGACAGCTGCAATAAGGCCCTGAGCCCAGGCACCCCAATACCAGGAGAGGCAGGAGGGGGAGAACCCACTCAGGGCTCTGACAGGAGCAAAAGGCAGATGAATTTCTTTGGTTTCTACTGAGGAAAAGTCTCACCTATGGGCATTTTGCAAGGAAAACCTGCAGTGATAACACGGATGGCACTAGTCACTGACATCTAAATAGTTGTGTAGGCAGCTTCTATCCTACTGTACCAAAACCTGTCAACCCTACCTGCGCAAAATTTGCAACTAAAATTTGTTCTGTGAGGTGGTTTAATTTCACATCGTGTCTCTATATGTCAGAGCACTTGAGAGCAGGTTGTACATAAATGACAAGAATAAGATAATTTCTTGTTCAGTCATTAAACCTCTGATCACTTCAGATGCATGACACCACTCATACGGCAAAGACACACTGCTGTTGCATCTACACTTCCCTTGAAGAAAGATCAAGAAAATAATATAAGTTGACTGTCTCCTTGGGTTGAGCTTATGAGTTCCTGAGTGACCAATAGAGTCACAAGCAATTGCTGACTTCACACACAACAGCGGTATCTAACTTGAATAAATAGCATCAATACTTGCCTCAAAGTTGATTCCTGCACCACTTTTCTCTGACTTGCAAATATTTCATTTGTTAGGCAGGTATCTGCAGCACTGTGAAGCTGCAGCCTTTCAGATCACAATTACGACTCATTCCTGAACTGGCAGTCCCTTTCCGCATATGGAGACCTCATATGAGTTTCTCTGATGCTTCATGTTCACCTTCATAAAGATCTTCCTCAGATCCATACTCTTGCATCAGTGCTGACCATCTCATGCCACTACAATCACATGGAACAACCCTGTGCTAATCATTTCTCCCCTGAAACCTGAACCTACGTGCAAATATCAGTGTGTTGCATGTAAAAGCTGCTCTCCAGGGAGTCCTCTCTCCTTCTCAGTGTGTAAACTGAGGCACTGCCAGCACTCACAGGCTGCTGAGACTACAAACAGAAGTAGCAAAAATTAATCCTCTTTTGCTGCGATATTACATGTTATTGCACGAGGTGAAAAATCCCGTGTAAAATTGGGAAGCCTTAGCGTTGCTCTCAGCAAACTGGAACCTGAATATACTCTGCAAATTAAACAAATCTCTAGGTGTTTTTTAAAGCATCCTGTCACTATTTTGCTTAATGCAATTGCCTTAACGTGTTTCTATTATGTTGTCAAAATTGTATGAAAACAGTAATCACTTAATCTATACTTCTGTGTATAATTAGACAAAATTCTATGGCCCTTCTAATTTCCCTTCGTAAAATGTTGAGTATGCCCTGATATATGAGAATATTTAATTATCTCCTACTCACTGTAATTGACAACATTTCACCATTTTTCACATTTCTTATTTGCCTTCCTCTTTATTTTCTTATTTCCCTATTGTTCCTTTAGAACACTAACAGTTTAGTACCTCACAATGAAACAGGTAAGTTTCATTGGCTGAGGCAAAGGCACTGATGTCTCTCTCAAGTTTTAGATTTTTGAAGAAAGAATGGGGACTTTCTCTGATGTGTACAGATAGTCAGGGCATAATTAATTCAACATTAGGTTTTTTATGTACAATTAAACACAAAAAAATCATAGTTCTACAAAACCTTCATACAAGCTTTTGCTAAGACTACCATAGTAATAAACTTGATTTATTATATCATATTATTTTGCTTTCTATATCCCTAGCTGTGAGCATAATTTGCCAGATAAAATCTAATGTGTTTAATCTACACTGCTAAATCAGTTTATCTTCAAATTACATAGTGTCATTTCAAATCTCAGCAGATTTTTGTTATCTGTGATTCAAGTTTAAAAGTTTGGGTTTTCAAAATACATTAGGCAAAATTAATATTTCTTCTGGCTAGTGTGAAACTTCTTTTTTTCTGCTGTCTTGATCATAACCACTATGCAGACAAGAAAGAGAGCCCATTTAAAAGTGCATGACAGAAGAAATGAAATTATTATTGTTTTACTCAAAGATTAAGGTAACATTTCCACACTGTCCAATACAAAACTGGGGTCATGAACCTGCATTTTACGTAGCTCCAAACTTACTATAAATATGTGTGAGTTTTGATGGGAGAATCATGTATGCATGGAAAGAAAAAAAAAGGACTTGTCCTCCTTATCTCCTCAATGTTTTCACATCTGATGTCGACACAGAAACTTTCTGTGTCCCAATGAGTTTTGGGACAGGGAGTCACTCCTGCATGAAACTCTGTTCGAGGCAGCTGATGCGAAGGCATGTCGTGTAGGCTTGGTGCACCAGAAACTGGGGAATCACTGAGAAGGGGATCAAGAGAAAAAGTGATCTAACCTAGATGACAGCATATAAACACCAGCTCTGCAAAAGTACTCTCAAATTATATGGATGGGGCAAGATGGCTTTTTTGAAGGCCACTCTGCGGGATGAAGCTGTTGTTAAAGCATAAGATAATGAAACTTGCACTGGATTTTTCTTTGTTTCAAAATGATGAAATGTTCAAGACTATATCATGAGAAAAAAGCCAGAGAAGACTGAGGGAAAAGAATCAGAGATAAGGAAAAGAACATGAGTGTCATGGGATGAAAGTAATAATGAGAAAGGTCAAGGGACCAGAAGATGTAAGATTCCAGCAAAGGGAAAAGTTAAGAAAGACCAGGTGTAAAACATCTCCGACAATACTGAGGAAATTAAAAAACAGCATCAGAAAGGAGGAAGGAATGTCAAGGAAAGGTGTTGCTGCCATCATTCTTTGTTCTCTTTCAGAAAGTCTGCCTGTCCCGTTCCATTGTCTCAAAATTTATCTTCAGAAGGCCATTTGACAATTTCTTCAGTTTGTAACGTCTTCTGTGGTACCACATTGCATATGTGGCTGTGCCATACTAAGCCTGCAATATTGTAGAGATATTTGAACTTTAAATTTTTGATTGCCTTCTTTTTTCTCCCTCTTTTTTCAAGCATAGACTTTGATTAGATCTACAAATGTATTATATATCCTTCCTTCTTCATGTTCTCACTATCCCTAGCTGCTCACAGCTACCAAATTTTGTCTTCAAACACCATCTCATGCCTTAGAATTACAAACTGGGTATATATGTTAGGAGAGACGAATGGCAGTTTAAAAAAATAGTGAGCATTTTAGAAAGCCTGAATTCCATCTTTGCTCATATACTCTTACCCATCTTGGATGGGTAATGTATTTCCTGTCATTTATTACCAGGCTCTGTTGAAGTGATAAGCAGCATTTGGAATATATGATTTTGTAATTCAGTCTAAGACACTAAATCCAGACACAGTGGTGCAAGAATTGAACACCATAGCAACAGCTTTATGTACCTGCAATTTTTCATCATCTGCTTTTCTGGCGCTTTCATGAAATTAACAACATCCTTTTGGTGGTCACTTTGCCTGCTTCATTGCTGCATACTGGAAAATAAATCCCAGTGCCTGCTCTTTATTACCAGGTATTTTTAGCTAACTGTGTTGATTCAGCCCTAATTACTTATAAGCAGTGTCAGATAAATTAAATATTTCCAGGTATGTATTTCATTACAGCTTTTTAATCAATTTTATTAAGGCAGTAACTCACCAAATCAACGTGCTTAATTGGCCAAATAAGTTATACAGAGAGTAAGAACAGTGTCACAGTCAAATTGAAGACATCGGTAAAATAAATCTATACTCATGATGGACTGCGCACTGTGAAATATCTTGGACAAGTCATCTATATCTAAAACTTCACATTTAGATACAGATTCTAGCTTTTTCCTATTTTCTTCTCATGATGAACAGGAATAACCCAGCAAACCATCACTAGAATATGAGTTGCTGTTTTTCCTTTTCTTCTCTGCCTTATCAAACAACTAGTCTCAGACTAACCCTTTTCCCAGGACTATATTCCTTCAAGCTGCAGGTCAAGTGTGGCAGTAGCCTATAAAGAAAGAGTTGTGGGTCTCAGAGCTACCATCAAAGAAATTGCAGTCCAATAGATCTCTTTTATTCCTATCACTTAGTCCAATAGGTTGCTTAGGTTTGGTATTAGCCTAACTTTCTAATTTGAATTCTGCAGTATTTAAAGAATTCAGTAGTCCCTTTTTTGATGTCATGAGGGTTAGCCTATCATGGACAATGGAAAAACCTGGACAGTGTGTTGACCACCTTTTCTTGCCCCAATCTGGTTGTCTCTGCACTGTGCTCTGGATTTTGTGGGGCCTTGTTGGCCTGAATTAACATGATTTTGCACAGTATTTGGCTTAAGTCTCTAGTGCTGCTTAAAGCACTGAGGAATACAGGGCAAGAATGGCTCAGCAAAACCAGCTCAAATGTCCCTGCCCTCCACTCCATGTTTTCAGTTGTGAGGCTCAGTGCAGGGACTTAAAGACTAACTGCTCATGGAATGATCTCACCTTTGCCTGTGCTTTTTAGCTGAAACTGCTGCTTTACTGTAACTATTCTTTCTCCTCATGCAAACTACCCTTGAGGCAGTACTGCAGTAATTTCATGCCTGCGTTAATAAACTAAGTTATCGATACACTGGTGGCACAATCAGAGGTTTGACAGTGAAAAAACGTATGATAATCTGAACATTTCCTGTCACTTTCATGTGCTTTGTCAAAATCTGTTAAAATACAGGAAAGTACTGTGAGTTTCCAAGTTAGGCTATTTTCATATGAATGTAAACTCTGGAAGTTTACAAACACTCTGACAGCAAACTCTGTTAAATACTGTATGATTTCAGATTTCTCAAGCTCTCAAATAGCATGTTTGTCCAGGACTAGAAGACAGTCGATGATAATACCTACAAGCAAAAATATCGTCGCTTTGTCACGTAGCACGCCTGTAGTATTTTAACACCTCCATCAAACAGCAGAAATCAGCAGAAATCTTGCAGGCCACTTTAGCAGTGAGGAAGAACCCAGAACGTGTGCAGCGTCCATCTCCCTGGTGTAATTTGCTTTTCTCCATGTAGATGTTCACACCCCTCTAACAGGTTTCAGGAAAATACTCTCCTTTGAGAGTATTTGCTTTTACTCAGGGATGTCTCTGTCTCAAGATGAGAAGAATCATATACCAAACAAAGTGGAGGAGGGTAATCTCCAGATTGCTGTACAGATCCATATTCTAGTGCCACTGCCTCTACTTAAAACCTGAAATAGTAGCAGATATGCAGTAAATACTTCCAACACTGAATATCTGATTGCAAGCTAAGAAAAATTATGTTTGTTGTGACACTACTGCCAAGCAGCAGCTAGCATTTCTTTCTTGGCTTTGTTCCAGCTTCATCAGAGTTAACAGAGTTTTATACAAGTCATATGTCACAAAGTCTTATTAAAAAAAACAAACCACTAGCAGTAGTTCAGAAAAAAAATTTGTAGTAATCTAATTTCTACAAAGGTAGCCAAACAAATACAAGATAATCTTTCCAAGAGACAAGAGCTAAATATCCTTCCAAATTCAACAGTTTTACAGTAACAAGGAACGCTGAGCTATATAAACAAGAAATACTTGAAGTAAGCAAGGAAGGAAGAGGGGCTTTCTTGCCTCTGGCAGTGGACAGCACCATTTCTGGACACTGCTAAGCTATCCATGCCAACTGTGATTTTTCTTCTTGGCTTTTAAAGCTTCTTTTGAAAAGTTGAATGTTTGCCTTTGAAAAAAACATAGGCTGAACCAAATAGCAAGGTTTCATCAAAGTATTACAAAAATAGTGCCAAGTGCTTTCAAATGCTTTGCAAATCTTCTTTTTGTTTGTTTGTTATCTAAACCCTTTTTCATTGTGGAGCTTTTAGTGTCATCTAACCGTAGCACAGGACCTTTATTCATAAAAATATAGTGGTAATATTACCATTTTTGTCTATTACCCATTGATGCACACAAGCAGAGAGAGTTTGGCAGTAAACAAGCTTGAGTTCATTCCTCCATTCGTTTTATTTATTTTTGCAGCCTATTCTAAACGGATTCACTCTTGGGCTTCCTGCTTCTGCAAGCAGTAAATCAGGCAGTAGAGTGAAAGAAAACTTGAAAGGATTACAGCACCAGTTGGGCTTAAACAGGTCCATCGTATCAGGGTGGAAAGGTCAACTCCACTGTAATGAACCCAGTGTTTGGGATGCAAGTGTCTTGTGCTTTTTCACATATATGTTGTTTTAGTGTATGTGATGTTCTTATTCCTACCATGACTGTGTGATCACAGAATCACAGAATGGCAGGCGTTGGAAGGGACCTCTGGAGATCATCTAGTCCAACCCACTGCTAAAGCAGGTTCACCTGGTGCAGGTCTCACAGGACACGTCCAGGCAGGTTTTGAATATCTCCAGGGAAGGAGACTCCACAACCTCTCTGGGCAGCCTGTTCCAGTGCTCTATCACCCTCAGAGTAAAAAAAGATTTTCCTCATGTTGTGGTAGAACTTCCTGTGCTCCAGTTTGTGCCTGTTGCCCCTTGTCCTGTCACTGGGCACCAATGAGACAAGCCTGGCGCCATTCTCTTGACACCTGCCCTTTAGACATTTGTAAGACATTGTCCCCTCTCAGTCCTTCTCTAGGCTAAAGAGCCTCAGCACTCTCAGCCTTTCCTCATAAGAGAGATGCTCCGGTCCTTAATCATCTTTGTAGCCCTCAGCTGGACTCTCTCCAATCAGATCAATGCAATTCTATTCCTCCTGAAAAGTGATACTCAACATTTTGTTATTAATCCAGAATTCAAATATGTATGAGTCTACAAAACTACAGAATAATTGCCTTCATGTTCATATGGTGTTATCAAGTTTTCCCCACAAAAAAAAAGACACTTCCAGTTTTCACCTAGCTATATGGTGAGAGCCATAAGGTGTAGCAACTGGAAAATTCCACATTAGCCCTTGGTATACAATGCAAAAGGTAAATAGGTGATAATGCATAGACCTTTCCTGTGCCTGCTAATAGCAAATAAAAAACACTTCAGAAGTAACCTGCAAAAGACGAAATCGGAAGCATGTGAACATTCATGTGGGAAAGTACATGTGTAATGAAACCTGCTTTTCAGGGAACATTGTCTTCTATTTCTCTGTGATCTTATTGCAGTAAAGGAGAAGCTACAGCTGGTTGCTGTCCAACCTCTGCAGTTCATAAAGTACCTATACTCTCTTATAGTCATGCTACATCTAGAGGAAGGAATTAAAAACTCTGAGGAAATGGAATCCAAAATTCTAAGGAACTGGAATTTCCTAAAGATTTCTAATGAATATGCTGGATCAGGCGGGCACAAATAATGTAGAAAATCATTTGGCATCCCTAGTCACAGGTTATCAATAACACAGGACTTACAGTCTCATTAAGGGACCAGAGACAGCAGCCTATGTTATCTGTTTCTCTCTTTAACACAAATTGGCCATATTGTCACCAGGGCAGAGTTCACTGCTTTTGAAATAATAGAATGTAAAGTGTCGATAATGATACAAATTAGGTTAAACCCATAATTATCATAGATGTGGGGGAAGTAGTTTGAAAATGCAAAAGCAAATAGATTAAAATACTACCTCTGGTTGCAGTTTAACATTTGCTACTGTAATATTACAATCATATGTCTATCAAGAGTAACTGGGGCACAAAGCCACTTCCATTTACAGGAAAAGTAATACTGAAGTAATGGCTATACTGGGACATGTTAAAAACATCTCCACATCTACTTCGCTGATTGTATTTTAGGTTAAAACTATCTACATTCATTTGAAAACCATAATTATGTTATAATTAGATATTGATCATTACACATAATGCTTTCACACACAGGTGCCTAATTTTTTTTGGTTAAAGTTTCTAGATAGTAAACCTTTAGAAATCAAATTTATCTTTATCATCTTTATTATTAATTTCCCTTAACAACCTGACATCTCAATGCAGGAGACCAGAAAGGAGGCAAGAGGGAAAAGGAGTCACTAATGTCAGTCTAAAAGACCAAGCTATCAGTGAGTTTACAATTTCAGCTTCCAAAATATTTTGAAGAAGCCTGTTGATGTGCCTTTTGGAAAAGCTTGTCAGAGATGATGCCTGACTGGATGCACATTTAGGCAGCTTGTTTTAATATTTTTTATTTTCTTGTGACTTTATGACATTACTTTTCCATAAACTTCGTCATGTACTAAAAAAATCTAATGGGAGGAAGCAGGTAAGAAAGAGGAAAAAAAAAGGCAAAAAAAAAAGCATGCAAAATACAGGCATGAGGCCATAGTGAAAAGGAAGGAGATGGCAGAAGTCAGTAAGCCAGTTAGTTCAGGGCAAACAAAATTCTGCCAAAGCTGTAAAAAAGCTATTCAGATACATAAGGCAGCAAGAGATGGTTTCTGATGGTCTAGCTGTTGGCCGTCACTCACGCTTTTTGCTTTAAGTAAACTGAAAGCTCAATCATTATGATGTATTCATTTTACCATCTCAGTATGACTCTTGCTGTTTAATTTTAAAAGCAGACATTGAATGAATAACAGTCTTATTAACATGCTACAATCAATTGGAAAGAAAGAGGGGATTTTTCTATTTGAGAAATAGTATGCTTACCCTTTAATATAGATTGTATAAAAGAAACCTTAAATAATATGAGAAGAAATGTGAGGGCTAGCATCCATTTTCACTCAGATGAAAAATCTCCTGTGATTTATGTAACAATAACATAGAAGACACCCTGATAGCTACACGGTAGTAAGAAACCGTATGTGATATCTACATACCGCTGTTGGACAGTTAACACACATCACTACTATTTCACTAAATAGAGAAATAGAGATTATCTATTCCATGCCAACTTACTCCAGATATCCCTACTTTCAGTTTCTTCTGTAATGAGAGTTGTAGTTCGGGGCTCTTTCCCTAAAGGCTCTTTAGAGGTGAATATGATGGCTTTTACATCCTATTAGCTAATCATACACTGTTGCAGAGCAAGTACGTGCTAGTTAGCTGGTTCACACATGGTACCCTACCAGCCATTCTGAATCCCCCCTGGGGGTACATCAGTGAAAAGCAGTGTGTCAGAAATCCAGTCTGGGCAATGGTCTAAAACTGTCCTGTATATCTGATCCATCACTAATGCCTCATTCTGGGCTTTTTCACTCAACCTTGAGGTATTTGAATACTGCTTCAGAGCAACTGATTTATGTGCTTATTCTTGACATTACACTACCTAAAAAAAACCTGTTTCACACATTGACTCAGTACCTTTTGAGCAGTTACAGTGAAGTTCTCTGAAGAGTTACAAAGCTTAAGCTTTGTAATTTATTAGTAGAAATAATAAAACTGAACAGTCACTGCCACACAAAAAAGATTTCTTAGGTGCCTCAGTGTCTTCTGCTTCAGTTCTCTCCTGAGAATCAGGTACTGTTAAAATCAGACATTGACATATCCCATTTTATGCTCCACTTCAGTATGATATAGTTAATGTTAGACTTTATGACCACAAACTTTACAGTAGCCTTTCATTGCTGCTCTGCATCTTCTTGACTCCAAAATTCTCCTGAGCTTTAATTAGGGCCTCTACAGCCCTTAGGTTTCCAACCTCTTTTAAAAAGCAGCAGGTTCTCTCACTAAACACTGCTTCAGGATTTGCCTAACTATTTAATAGTTATTCACCTTACTAAACCCTTAGGTGCAAAACATACAATCAGAAGCACAACCTGCACTAAGGAGATGCAACTACTCTCCTTCCACAGTAGTAGTGAAACCCACAGCCTTGGAACTAGAGTATTACTGCCGGGCTGTGTAATTAACAAAGAGAACCGAAGAAGGACCAAGACTGAATACTGAACAAAGCTTTTCTTTCTTCTCAGCCAGAGGACTAGCCAGTGGCTGAGCTATGTGAGGACACAGGAAGCATAGTTTCTTCTATGTTTTAAGGAAAAAGAGGAAAGTTACAAAGGGGAGTAGTAATGACAACAATTCCCTAACACATCAAAGAATTTGTCACTAGCTATTTGAAAACAGTAAAAGGAAAAGGTTGATCTTCTGCACTAAATAAAACAGACTGGTGGCAGACTTCTTGGCTTCAGATGGTATTTTCTAAGGAACACACACGTACCAGGAAAAAAATAGCAAAATACCTTGCATGGAAAGTCAGCAAAAAGGAAGACTTTCAGATAGCTTAATTTCCAACAGCACCCCTGAAAAGCTACAGAACTTGGATGTAACAAGTGTTCAGTAACTACGGCTTTGGAAGCTATCCTGGTTTGGGCTAAATCAGAACTAATTCTGTTTCAGTGCTTTAACTTTTCAGTTAAGTCTCCTTTAACTAACGGCACTTTCTGAAACAGCAGCATGTTTTTCCAGACAGTGACTGCTCCCAGCAGTGATAAGGCCTGATGTTTATAGTTCATACCAAGGAACGGGATGCAGAGAGGCCCTTGCTTATACTCGTTCTTGTAGCGACCAAGGTCACTGCTAAATCTTGTACTCTGTGCTGGGGTGCCAGGAGTGAAACAGGTCACACCTACAGGGAGGAGCGAACTGGACAGGTGACCCAAACCTGACCAACAGAGTATTCCATCCCATATACGTCATATTCAGTATAAAGCTGAGGGATCACGAGGGTCTCTCTCTCAATCTCTTCTTCGATGGCTGACATCTGAGGAGGACTCTGTCTGTTCTTCTGTCATCGATCCCGATCTGTGCATCCCTGAATCCAGTGCCTGAGTCCAGCTCCTGCATCCCGTCCCTTTCTGCTGCCGAGTCCAGCCTGGGACTGCCCCGGTGCCAGCCCTGCAGTGTGGTGGTGACGTATCGTCATCAGGGTGGGGGGAGTTGGGTTCAGTAGTGGTTTTGTATCTGTTTGTATATATTGTATCTATTTCATTATTTCCTTATTCTTCTTCTTATCTTTTCTTTTATTATTATTGTTTCATTAAAGCTGTTTTAGTTTTCTTTTCCAAACCTTAAAGTCTCTCTCTCCCCTGTTCTCTCTCCTTTTCCCTTTTGGGAGGGGAGAGGGGTTAATAGAGAGCATCTGTCATTCGTTAGTGGCCGGCCCAGCCTCAAACTATGACAGAAGCAAAGCAGGAAGCTGTATGGTAGAAATGAGACCAAGAAATGCAAGAAAGAAACTCAGGAGGGAGTATTTCTCAGGGAATAATAAATAAAATAAAATTTTTTAAAAATCAACAAATTAATAAAAATTAGAATATTTTGATAGTTGTAAAATTGAAGAACCAAGCCACACACTTAAAAAAGAAAGTTCTGAAGGATAATGTTAGATGCTGGAAGATGCAGCGATCAGAATTTGCCACTTTATACCTGTGATTATAGAGCGGACAGTATCCTGACTCCTGACACAGCAGCTGTAATAGAGAATCTCAGATACCAGAAGACTGAAAGTGGAAAGGTATGCCAACCAAGCCAGAGTCTACTTAAACAGCACCACAAATTCTAATAAACACTATTTTATATTTTTTTTGGTAACTCCCAGCTTTGCCGAGCAAATGGAGATGAGAAGCAAATAAAAAGCAGTATCTGCTCTGCATGTAGGAAAATGTACAGATACGATGAAAAGAGCACAGGAGTCTCAATAGCTTTCCATAGTGATGACATCTTCAGAAAAATGTGCCCACTCAATTTTGAAGTGGGAGGCGAAGTTACAAATGTAAATAGTCATGTATCTTTAGTAGCTAACATGCATGTACCTAATAGTTATGTATTTTTATATCTATTAAGATAGGTAGTTCCCAAATAATCACTTAGTCACAGGAATATTGATAAAGACAGGCAGATGAAAGTAGCCCTCCCATAGAGGACTATTTATAATAACAACAAAAGGATAACTATCTAGCAAAATATGAAAATAACAATTCACAATTCAAAGTCATTTTCAGAAAAAAAGCCTCAAAACCAACTTGATCTAATGTAAATAGATTAAAGAAAGGTGTTTGGGTTTTTTTTTTCTTTTATCACATAATCTCCTTCAACATTCGTTCTGTTCAGTCTGTGTTCCTGCAACTTTCTCATAAAGTCTACAACAAATTTCTTACACAGCTAACACTGGTTTGTGCTTTTAATCTTTTGTTTTATAATTTATTAGTATTACGTTTTGAATCATGCTAAACCAAGACACACCACAAAAGAACATTGATTAATAAATGTATGAGGGTTACTAGAGCAGGGCTTATCATTCAGGAGACGGAAAAGAGACCACCATGCTCAGACTGTAACCACAGGTACTGAATTCTGAAAAGAAATGTGGATTTTCAAAAAAATCAAAAAACTATAAGTCATGAGTCACAAAAATCACAGTAAATTTAGAGATATACAATTTTCTGTTTCACCCTACCCAAGACAAAATGTCATCTCAGATACATATCATTACATATAGAGTCCGCTTCCTTAGGCATCTCTACACCATACATTTCGAACACACCTTGAATGGGTGCATTTTTTTCATTATGCAAAAGCTGCAGCAGTGAAATTTCTATGCAAATGGTTCTGTTCTCTGTGACTTAAGGGGGAGTACGGACAATTTCCTTTACATCACATTAAATCTTGCAGAATTCCAGAGAAAGGCTTACTGCTCAGTTCCACTACTTAATGGCACTTTCTACTTGACCTCGAGGCAGATGGTGTTACTCATTAAATCATGTGGAAATTGCAAATATTAATGCCTGCATGTCCCTTCACAGCCCATAGTACCAACTAACAGTGGACAGGTGTCTGTCATATCTTAAAGCTGTAGTGACGGATCAGCAGAGGAGACTACCTTCTTACTGCACTTGTTTCTTTCAGTAAAGCCTGAGTACACAGCTCTCACAAAGGGACAGATGATTTGTTTTCATCTTTGACAGCAGCACAAACACTGCAGTAAAGGAATACAAGAGGAGTTATTTCCTCTTGTATTTATCTAAATAAAGATCCCCCTTGTTTATCTAAATAAATTCATTCCTTCTGCAGTTGCTGAGAATGACAGGTTCAGAAAAGGTAGAACAGGCTGGTACTAAAGTTTAATTACTCTTGTGAAGTATTCAAGCAGGTACAGCTAATAACATCTGAGCAGTTTATTTCTCGAAAGCTTTCTACTGTATTCCCTGTGTGGATAACTCCCACGGGCATTAACAGGAGACTCATGTGTCTACAGGAGTCAGAGTAGAACAAAATATCAATAATCTCCAAAGAATTTTTTTTTCTTTTTTTCCCATAAGTCAAAGACAAAAAGATATGCATTGGCCTAGAACTTTGTGTGCAACTGGGACTGGAAAACAGTCCCCGAAGAAGAAAAGGACATCTTTATAAAGGGTTAGACGCCGAACTACATCTTCAAAGAAAACACTAAAAATCAGATTACTGACTTCCTTTCTGGCTCTTTCCACATAGAAGGCAGAAAATAACCTAGTCTTTGGACAGCTTGCATACTTTTCTGTTTATCCAGCTGAAAATATTCTAGAAATGTTTGTCCTCAGTAAAGCAAAGTTTTTCACATAGTATGAATGAATCTCTGCATGGTACTGAGCATTCACACAATCACTATAAAATTGCAAGTAATACATTATGAGAATGTCCATTCTAAGAATATGGTATCCAAAATGTACGGTAATTACCACAACAATGAGATAATTTTGGTATGTAAGTGCTTGACATATACATTTGCTGTACCAAGGAGTTGTATTACACCGTAACATTAATGTCCCATAAAGTCATTACTGCTATAGGAATATCAACAACATTCCTACACATTCAATGGAACACGCAGAATCACATGATTAAAATGAAGTGTCAGAGGAACTATACTAACAAATTCCTGCTTGTTGCTTGATTCTGCCTAAAATATTCAAAGTTGTGATTCAACGAAATTTCAGCAGCAAGAAAACCAGGAGGTGATTTACCTGATTTCAAGCTCACATTGGGTGGCAAAAGTTGTCCATGGGAGTAATAACTCTTACTATGGAAGCTATGGAAGAAACAGTAGTTGCCACTCTTTTCTGAGGTAACGAAACTTTCTAGCCTGAGAAAACACTGGCTGCTTCAGAAAAAGACTCCAGAGAACCTCCTAGCACCCGGACTTGTTTGAACTGAATGTCGGAATTGGGCTAAGCCAGAGAAAAAGGGCGCACAGGCAGGGAGGAAGCTATGGCGCTGTCCAGCACATCTCGGCTGCCCGCCAGTATAGAGAGTGCCATGCCCTACCAGTCCCATTTTCTACCTTTTTTTTTTTTTATTATTTTCTGAGTAAAGGTTAAATTACATTCTGCATGCCCAGAACAACACAATAAGCAGGAAAAAAAGTTACAAAATTCTTGTAAATGACAAACATTGTTTCCTTTACACTGATCTTTTCATTAACCTGACAGTTATGTAAATGACTTATGGCAAGACTTGAATCAGTCAACTTCACTTCAAATCACACTTAACATTAGCTCTGTAGATGCATTGACAGATCACACTTTGTCATCAGAAATGGTGGTGCCTGCAATAACACTTCAGTTTTCGTTCAAATCTAAATTAGTAAAATCCTTTTATCACTCTCTCTTGAGGAAGACGAATTATCTCTCTTCGTCCCAAATCCCCAACACCACTATACTTTTCTCAATATACACATGGGCAGGAGGAAAATACAGTGCAATATATTCTTTCTGTACATTGAATAGCCTGAAGATGACAATACTACTATGCTGCAGTTAACACTCAAAGCTGTAAAACAGAAACAGATGTTGGCAGTTTCCCATTTAATGAATTCGGGGTGATAGAAAAATGACACCCAACAAAACCGTTAAGTTTAAGACATCAACTTTGCCATAATTTATTGCTTCATCTGAACAACATTAAACAGTAGTTTGATGTTGTAAGAAGAGATTCTCCGTATCTTTTTACCATTTCCTTTAGGCTCTTTAGGTCCATGAGGAATTAAAATTACACAATCAGAGGGAAAATATATTTTGTGCTTTGTTATTGTTATTTTTGTTAGAAGTCAGCTTTCTTGTGTTGACTTATGAACTACAGTTCTTCAGATCCTCTTTAGATCAGTTTGTAATTGGGCTCTAATGACATAGTTATTACCACATTTGGTAAGACTCTTTTTACCACCTACACTTCCTGCAAATGAAGAACATAAGCAGAAGCTTAATTGTAGCTACTTGCTGAATATTTACCTCTCAGCTCAATAAATCATGATGGTTCACCTCTTCCAAAGTCAATAGCTATTTAATATTCTATTAAGCTGATGGGAGTAAAAGAATAGTAAACCATGTTTCTGCTATAGCAATGTAATTAAGTAAAACAGGGAACAATTCCCCTTTCATTTAAAATGGCAATAAAACATCCATTATTCAAGGCGTGTGATCATTATGAAACTGTATGGAAAGAAGTGAACCCTGTAAACTTAATTCAGTTTTCTGAGTGGAAAGTTAAAAAACTGTAAAAGTGTAATTTTACTTCTTTGCCATACTTTTTCTGAAGAAATTCTTGAGTCCTCAGCTTATGATAGCTCACCTAACTGGACAAAGTCAGTGAGGAAATAATGCAGAGTTTTCATTCACAAATTAATAGTGAATGTCCTTTAAAACATCCAAATTCTAGATGGGCTAAGCTCATTATATATCAGAGCTTTGGAATCCCTTAATTTATAACAGCTGGATTATTCCCATGGTAGAGTAAGACAGATTTACTCTATCCTTCTTCCATTCACAGAGACTTGAGAAGACTGAAGGAAGGAATCAGTTCTTCAAAGAAGAATGTGATTTCAAGGAAAATACCATGACACTTACTAAGAAAAGAAATAAAAAATTACCATTTTCACGGAATCTGAATTTGGCCTCTTCCCTCCTTTTGTCTCCAGGCACAGCACTGTGGAAGCAGGGGAGAAGGAGAATAATGATGAATGTTTCTTTTTAATTTCAATTGCATTCCTCATCTCCTTTCTCCATGAGTGAGACAGCAAAGTGCCACAGCAGTCAGAGCTAAACCTAAGCCATTTGCTCCTGTACACTTTCGACAACTGAATTAATTACAGACTGACTGATTAGCTGCTAATTTTTACCTGCCTATGACTCATTCCAGGTTTTATGCTTTTCTATCGCTTTTCAGCATGTTGGTCTCCTTACAAAGTCCACAAATTTTCTTAGTGTCTTTTCTAACAAAATAACCTATTGGAGGGAAAATCCAGAGCATCTAAACTGTTAAATGGCTGAGTAGCACTTCCACAAGCTGACATGTGGGTATAAATTAAATTAAATTTCAATTGAATTTGGCGAATTCCAGTACCGAAAGTATGCTAAATAATATATATATATATATATAAAAAGTCCCTTGCAACTCAATGGGGCGTTTGTAAGGATCTGAGCTAACACCATGATCACGAGATCTACCTCAAAGTTATGTCCAACACAGAGCTCTAGTATCTCATGCTTCTGACACGGACAAGGTGGGTGGTGGTTTTGGTTCGTGTTTTATTAATTGAATCATTGTGCAGGCCTCTGGATGTGACTTCAGGACACCCAGCTGACATTGTCAGTGTCCTCTTCCTTAAGTTTATGTATCCCAGAAGAATCAGCCTTTGCTGGGGAAATCTGGAATGGCCTTTTGAGCTTCTGGTAGTAGGCATCCTTATGAGGTGCTAGATCAGTGAAGTTAATCTGCGTATAACCGAACTGTGCACGGGTACAAACTGATCAGTTCTGCAGCCATTCACAACACCAATAGAAACATAAAAAATTAGGATTAAATTTCTCTAATATTCACTGTTACACATTTTACCTATTTTTCTCTGCAAAAATAAAGGTTTGATTAAAGCACCACTGGCATTTGGTTCCTTAGTCTCTGCAGACAACTGTACCTCTTTTTTCTTTTTAACAGATATGGAACTACACAAACTGATACCACCTGAAGATCTGGCATGCTGCATGGTTCTTAATAATAAGAAGATGCAGATTAAAGTACCTTTTTTTTCCTGTTTTTGTAAGTTGTGGAAAAGAAAAACGTGTAATTAATTTTCTAAAGTTTCATAATATGGTGAGTGGACCTTGGCCAGCCGCCACACACCCACCCAGCTGCTCTCTCATTCCCCCTCCTCAACAGGTCAGAGTGAGAAAATAACAGGGAAAAGCTGGAGGACTGGGAAAAAGGCAGGGAGATCCCTGACCAACTACCATCATGGGCAAAACAGACTTAGCTTGATAAATACTAATTTAATTCAGTGTCCATTAAAATAGAGTATGAAAATGAGAAACAAAGACAAGAAACTAAAGCACCTTCTCACCTTCTCCCCATTCCCTCCTTTTCCCAGGCCCACCTTCACTCCTTCACTCCCGACTCCTCCACCTCCTCCCCCCGAGGGGCGCAGGGGTCGGGGCCCGGGGGGCTGCGGTCAGCTCAGGGCCGCTCGTCTCCGCCGCTGCCGCCCCCTCCCGCCGCTCCCCGCCCCAGCCCGGGCCCTTCCCAGGGGCTGCAGGGAAGGCCCTGCCCCAGCGGGGTCTCTCCCGGGGCCGCCGGGGCGTCTCTGCCGGGGGCCCGGAGCCCCTCCGCCCCTCCCGCCGCTCTCCCCGCGGGGCTCGCAGGGCCGTTTCTCCCCCGGTTCCCCTCAGCCCCGGCTGCCGGGCAGCGCTGTGCCCGCTCTGACCCGGGCTGGCCCCGCGGCGCCCGTCCGTGGCCGAGGGGCTCGGCTGTGCCCCGCGCTGGGGCCGCTGGAGCCGGCGGGAACCGGCTGGGGCCGGCGCGGGGCCGCCCGGGGGCCGCCCGGCAGAGATGGCCCCGGGGCCGGCGGCGGCCGCGCACCCGCAGCCCAATGCACCCAACTATAATGTATATTATGAAGCAGGAGAATATAAAGGTGTTAAATGACAATATCTGCTTTTCAGCTCTGTGCACAGTAATTTATTTTTTTTACGCTTTACATTTAGCCCCACAAGCAATAACATTCTAGATACCACAGAATCATAGAATGGTTTGGGTTGGAATATTTCACACCCCCAACCCTGATGACCTGGGAATCATGTTAAGAGGCTAAAGCTGAAGCTGGTTCACAATGGGAAAACAGACAGGATACTTTTTCAGTATAGTCACTTCTGACTTGCATCAGGGTAAAAGCAGGTCTAGCATCTCTGGTTTATTTTAATAGGAAAGTAACCTGTATGGCCAGTCCTAGGTTACTTCTCCCATAATACTTTTGGAATCTCTAAAGAAAAAGAAAAGGAAACGTTTTAGCCAACGCATTGAGCAACAGAGTACTCCTGCCAATGCAAATGTTATTGAAGTCATCAATAATTAAATGACAATGAAAGCACAGATTCCTAAACCAGGAAAACATAAAAGTTATAAAATTGTTAAAAGCCAGCTAGGTGGGTGGTGTTGACTTAATGTTTTAATAGAATTATTATGAATTAACAATTAATAAAAATCATGGGTTAGTAAATCATGGGTTAGTAGTATGATACTCCAAAGACTTGTAGAGTGGTAAAGGAGAGCTGAGGCGTAACCCAATGCCTGCTCAGTTCGAGCAGTAGGGGTAAGGGGCCAGAGCTGGAGACTGGGAACATGTCAGTATGGAGACATCTATGCAAAGCAGCAAGGAGCCCACACTTGTGGCTCCGCCTGGGCTTCCAGTGGGCGGTCTCTGGGTGCTCTGATGCAGGAGTAGTCGCCATGCAACCTACAGGCAAGCATTACTAAAATCAGTTGAGTCCCATTTAAGAGGAAATAGAAGCTACATAAATTGCAATTGTTGCCATTGTCTCTGGGTTTAAATCTATTCTCTATGTGATTCCGTAGACCAAATTAAGCAGATTTAAGGACTTCCCAATTAAATACAGAAGACTTTCCAAGTACCTTGAAGAATCATATTTTTTGGTGTACAACAATTTCATGGCAATCCCACTGGCAACAAAACTGGCAGAGTCAGTAATTAATTTTAACATCTCTGATTAGTAAATTAATATTTTCTTATTAAAAATACATAATCTAATGAATTCCCAAGTAGTAATTACACAGACGACTATAACCTTTACTGTTATTCTTCCCTTATTTTATTTACCCATGTATGTTTAAGTTTTGACTGAGTTGCAACTTTGCATATAGGTCCTCAGCTAAGAAGCTATTTTACAGAAATGTAAATCTGTTCAGTTTTTCTTGAACTGTGGCATTTGTTACCTTTGTAAGAGACTTTTATTATTCTGTTTGTCTTCCAACTGCAAGCTGTTTGAAACTAAACCAGGTAGAAGCTCCTCTGACTTGCAGCAATTAATTTATTCCCAAGGGAAAGCCTGACCCTTTAAACCCTCAGAAAGAAGAAAACTATTTCACTCAGTTTAATTTTCATTGGGCAGCCACACAGAATAGCTGGACTAGGTAAGCTTTAAAATCGAAGGTTACAGTTTTAGCAATCCAGTGGTATTATATAGCTTCCACCAAAATGAAAGTAGGAACATCTGCTGCTACCTGTAGTAATGCATTCTCTCAGTGTGGGGAAAAATGTACCCCAAACACAGCCTGTCTATAAAGGTGTATCGCCCTCTGAGCTCCTTCTGCATGTTGCAAACAAGCTTCCCTTTTAGGCACATATGTAAGCTAGTTGGTTTAGAGCAGCACTGCCAGTACTGCATGAAGTCAGAGTCCTGTACCATTTCTGCTCTGAGGTTTAGAGCTCACAGGCAGCTGGCTGCTCTCTTTTATTTATCAGTTCTTCAAGAGTACTCATTGAAGCACCATTCCTGGTCCACCCAGTGGTATAAGGTGCAGTCACCAAGGCACACTAAACCTGTCAACAAATGCTAGCATTTCTTCCTGGCTGTGCCTCTTTGTTTATCAAATAATCATTTTCAGTAATAAGGGAGCAGAGTGTAAACACGCTCTTCACTAATTTGCTGTGTTTGAACATCTGATTCTTTTAACGTTGTGAACAGGAAGCACTGATAAGCTTTGTTACTGCACAGTTTGGTTCCAATTAAATTTTTAATGAAACAAAAGTCAAGCCCAACTGTGACTTGTGGCAGCCTTTTCATTTCAGCAGTGCCCTCTGACATCCTCTAATTTGGCCAGGTTTTCCCCCCGAGCATAAATATTGATAGTTGTCAAGACAGAAAACACTGAGCCTGGCATGGAGTGTGCCAAGCAGTTTGCTTTTCTGAGCTGTCTCTTGATTTTATTTTCTTATTATTTTTTTAGAGGCTGTTGACAGATTGGCAATCAAGCCTATCTTGAATTTTCAAGTTCATTCAAATCTATTTTCAGAATGGATATCCCAGGGTGATTGTAAGGCAAAGGAAGCAAAGTGTGCCTGCACCAAGGAGCACAGTGCTTTAAGCTGATAGAAAATATTTGAAGCTATTTAACTTCTCTGTAGGAGCCCATGAAAGTCTGTTTCTTCCTGCCACTAATAAATGCCATGGAGGCCAGCTGCTTTCAAAACTCCCAATAAAACCCACTGGTGTTGTTTTTAAAGGAACACAGCAGAAGGGAGAAAAACTAATTTAAGAAACATTTGCAACAGTGAAATAGTGCTCAAAGCTATGGTATTAGTGACAGTAGTCAGTAGCAGCAGCTGACTGCCCGGATTTAAATGGCAATCTGCTTGGCAGCAGCAGCTTAAAAACAACACAGATATTGGACTGTACTGTCCCTTTTGTACACATACCCAACAGACCAGGTGATCCAACTCATACTGTACTCTGTAACCAAGCAGGTGAGATAACGGAAAAATAAATGCTTCAGATCTGAGGCTTGCTTTCTTTAGCTTTCATTCAGTGACAGTTTTGCCACCAGGAAAAAAAAAAAACAAACAAACAAACCAAAAAAAAAAACAAAGCAAAACATACACACAAAACCAAACCGAACCAAACCAAACCAAAACCAAGAAGAAAAAACCCCCGAGATTTATAATAGTGGAGAGCTGCCAAGAAATAGATTCAGTAGTAGGGGACAGAGTCCCCAGTTGGAATAAACTGGCTCAGCTCTAGTGACTACAGTAACTTTGCACCACAGCTAGTCGAGCTGTGGATGGGGCTGCACATCAGGCTCCTAAATTCATACTAAATATGTAACAGTGAGATTATCAGAAGTACAGCATCTGCATTGGATCAAAAGATCTGATTGGGTTTTTTATAAGTTTTGGTGAGGAAAAAAGGCCACTTACTCTTGATCCTTAAACAGAGATTTAGGAGGATAACTTTAAGCATATAATTTGGAAAAAGTCTTGCCTGAAGTACATGTTTGAACATCTGGATAAATTCCATGAAGTTCAAAAGATGATGGACCTTAATGCTATCCTGCAATCCTGGGAAGTTGATTTACTTATTTTAGAAAGGCACTTTAAATGCACCCTCCTACATGCTCAGAATGGAACCCTAGTAGCTGAAGAGCCAGATTTCAGAGGAGGAAGGATACAAAATCTGTATCTATAAAAGCTCCACCTACGTTTTCATAGTAACTTTTCCTCACCCTTCATGAACAAGAAACAAACGGTCTGACCCTCATGGTTGGTTTTGTTAAAGTGGCAGATGTAAATAATGTAATATGGTAGTCATCAGAAAGGATTTATTAGTGTGCTTTTCCTACGGCTCCTGACTTGTGCCTGTGCACTTCTATGCGCCTGTATGATATGTTACAACTGGAAAATATTTTAATTACTAATTTCTGCAAATGTAGATATGATTCCCAAAAGTATGGAGTTTTTTGTGGTTTTAAGCTATTTTACTTGAAACTCCCAATCAATGCCTTTGCAGACTACTCCAAAAATCCTACTGCTGTGACAATTTTTCTCACAGCAATCTTTTATTTCCTCATTATTTGATTTAATTATACCACACCTACCCCTTTCTCCAAGTCTTACACTAAATAATTTTCCTTATTCCTTGAAGTTAACACTTTATTGAAGACAGTATGTCATGTTTTCTTTCAGCCATTACTTACACACACTATCCTCTTGCAAAATGTTCCCTCACAAGTCACTCCCCCAACTCTCTAACAGTGTTTTGAGTTTTTTGCTGTCTTGAATAAACGTGATGCCTGACGTATTATTGCGGAGGCAATTATATTATTTTTCATTTAACTCTATCAGCTTGTATAAAGCCTAGGTGCTCTTTCATACACAATTGCTTTCAGAAAGATCAAATACAGACAAAGGCATCGAGCAATGTATATAAGGGTGATAGAATCAAGACAGTGAAAGGAGTTTCATAAATCCTATAGAATATGTGACACTTCTGGATACTAGCTTTTAAATTACCTTATTTTCTTTGCTGTACCATACAACAAAGCCATATTTTGACTTTCACATACACTCCTTCAGCTGGGACTTTTGTGCATTAGTGTTTTCCAAGGGCTAGCTCTATTTAAGTTCATTTCAGGCCTCCTATATAGGACGTTGTCAATGCTTTAAAGCAGGCACTTTAAAGAAACAAGTGAAAGTTAACTGACTTTACCTCTCTGTGTAATTAAATGGTCAGCCAAATTTCAGCTCAGGTTGTTCACGAGAACAGCTCTCCGTTCTACAACTTGTGGTGCCAATCACCATCATTCCAACCACTGTGATACCATCACCTCTGGCATAATTCATACTGTTTTTCAACCACAGAGAGCTATACTATCCTGAACCAATTCTATTTTAATTTCTATTTTTCTGATCTTTCTGCTTACATTAGTTTTTTCGTTATTGCCAGTATATTGGACAGCCCTGTTTTAGTACTATGAAACTTTTGTGCCATATATTTTCTCATCAAAATTCTTAAGAAATATGTTAAATAAACCAGAACTTAACACTGATTCCTCTGGAAGCATGGTGCTTTTGCTTGCTCAGCAGTATCTTTTAGCTTTCCTTCCACATTATAGTAGTCTTAGGCACAGCAGCACATGGATTTTTCAATTAACACTTCAGCTATTACCCAATCAAATATTAAAATATGGACATTACATCTGCTGTGGCAGCTTTAGCTGGAAGCCAGGATCATCATCCCACACAGAAAAATACTTTGTTCTGTTTATGCAGTCACACTCCCAGGCACTGGCATGACAGCCACTGTTACTGTGGCCATCTCCTTTCTATAGAGGAACATAGGTTTTAAAAATTACTCTCATTGTATTTTTAGAGACCTTTGAGCCTCATGAACCCACGTAAAATGACCGTTTATTGTAATTCCTCCTACTGCCCATTTTTATTAGTGTCTCTCACTAGATTTTAAGGCACACTCCTAAAATCTATTACCTTGGTACTGCTGTAAACAGATGTAAACTTAATATGCTAAGTATTCCAAATCAAAAATTTTTGCAGTTATATCTTCAAGATATGCATATTATCCTTATATCTTCAAAGAATTTCTGTAACTTCTAAGACTAATTTTTTATTTAAGTATTTTTTTATTCATTAGGTCACTATGGCATCTTTAAGTAATTTAAGAATCCATTTGTTTTGCAACATTTTTCATTTTTTTAATTACCATTAATAAAGTACCCTGTAAAAAAAGCCTTCACTATATTTGTACTTGCTTGGTGCTATGAAAAAGACTACAACAACAAACAATAGAAGTGATATATGCTATAGATTTCTAGTCATCAAAAGGAAGGAAAAAGGGAGACAGACTGTTCTTTCAGCAGCCAGAAAGCATGCTCTGCAATATGTTTTCCTTTAACAGTAGCAGAAAAAGGAAAACTCTTCTCAGCAAACAGGTGGGAAGAGATAATACAGATATCATGTCACAGAATGCTTTATTACATATATATACTATGCCTTGAGGTAAAGCCACAACTGAAATCCCTGCTTATGCAGACATATAAAATGTCACTGAGAAGAGGTCAGCCCATTAACTCAATCATCAGACTCTACAGACACATAATTCAGTTGAGAATTGCACACACATTTTAGGTTGCATAGTACTGGCAGAAGCCAGCATCTTCCCTTTTTAATGATATTAATGTCTCACAGATTATTTCGTGATTATTCTCTTTCTGATCCCAAGAATCCCCTGTTCTTTTTTTTGCATACTGACAGTCTTCAGAAGGAAGGATGAGAGGATCAAAGAAAAGATTAGGCTGGAAGGGAATCTGGAAGCCAGGTAGACCAACCTCCCCATTTAAAACGTAACTGCTGGGTTTAAATAACGTATTTGAAGGAAGCCAACGCAATCTGTCCCCTTGGAGCCTGTGCGGCCAGCATACCTGCCCCTTTACAGAAGCAGGGTAGGGGAACAGAGCAACCTGTGTACACCAACTGCCACAGGCAAACACGAGTGCCACTTTGAGGGTACTCTGCACAGAAAGAGTCTGGCAAAGGTCTGATGACAAGACGAGTCAGGAGGTGTCTTCCTGCAGGATCCACTTAAACCACAGAGGCAATCTTCCAAATTAAGGTTCATACATAGGACATTTGATCAGCTCATGGACAGGCTGCTAAAGCTCTATGATTTTCAGCCTGATGTATCAAGGCAAAACAAATTATTTTCCTTCATTTTAATATACCTGGCTGAAAACTATGCTGCTTCAGTAGCACAGGAGCTATATCTGCCTTAACGGCAGAGACACGCATGACAGAAGCAGAATGGATGGTACCAACTATAAAGCTGCAGCCACCTGATTGATTTTAGTCTACCATGGCAACTCTGTTACAGGCATTACCGTTATCCCAAACCTCTTTATACACAGAAAAAAGAAAAAAGCCAGTGAAAATGTGGAGTTTACATTCCTTTTCTCTTTACATTCAGACTGCTGAGCCACAAAGATGATGAAGGGGGTGGAACATCTCCCTTATGAGGAAAGGCTGAGGGAGCTGGGTCTCTTGAGCTTGGAGGAGACTGAGGAGTGACCTCATTAATGTTTATAAATACGTAAAGGGCGAGTGTCAGGAGGATGGAGCCGGGCTCTTCTCGGTGATGTCCAATGACAGGACAAGGAGCAATGGGTGCAAGCTGGAGCATAGGAGGTTCCACATTAACCTAAGGTAAAACTTTTTCACTGTGAGGGTGGCAGAGCACTGGAACAGGCTGCCCAGAGAGGCTGTGTCTTCTCTGGAGACATTCAAAACCCGCCTGGATGTGTTCCTGTGTGATCTACTCTAGGTGGTCCTGCTCTGGCAGAGGGGTTGGACTAGATGATCTTTTGAGGTCCCTTCCAACCCCTAACGTTCTGTGATTTTGTGATTCTGCACTCTTCTTTTACACTAAAGTTTTCAGGGAAGTCTAAGGAAAACTTCTGAGAACTTTTGCCTGCCTTGCTGCCATGCATAGAAAGGGGTCAATGTGATCCAAGATTGTGTCCTCTCTTGGTAACTTCAGCAACAGCTGTTGCAAAGTAAAAACACATCAGCTTCAGTGACTAGAACACAAGACTGAAAAATAATTTGCACTTGGCTCTAATCAAGGCTGATTGCAGTCTCAGTGACCTTGGGCAAGTTACTCAAGCTCTTTGTTCGCCTTCCTGCTCAGCTGCAAAATTAAGTCAAAGCAGGATTTCACTGGAAAACAGATGCTGCCTCAGACTTGAATTTTTCTGGTAAATAAATTATAGAAGAAAATATAATAATTAATTAATAACTAGTAGTCAGCACATAGTAATTATGTGGCCATATCCATTATGACTGTACATAAACAAGATCAATTTTCATTACGGGATATTAATGTTATCAAGTATTGCTAGAAAGGCTTTGGCAGTTACTAAAAACACTCCTTTTTTTCTCCAATTAAGCCATTTTTTCATTCCTTAGTATTGTGTACTTTTATAATCAATTCTTGATATAAAATGTATGTATACTGAAATTTAAGCCCCATTTGAAAATGCATTTTGGTACTGTTTCATATCCTTATGCATGGGAAAGTTTATCTTCATAAACAGAGGAAGTTTTACGAGCAATGAACATAAAGCCAGATTCTGTTGTAGTTTAAAGTGGTGTAAATATAGCTGTTCTACCAAGACCAGGGAAGCTGGCTGTAGCATCAGGATAACTTAATTTACATGCCAGCATCTTTTAGGATATTAATTAATGCAGTGATTTTTTTTTTTCTATTTTGAAATGGAGATGAATGTGAGGTGAGGTTCTCTTTTGGCAATACTTCAGCATAAATGAACATGATTTTCATGAAGACTTTCAAAAAAGCATGATTGATGGAAATGCATTTTTCCTTGTCCCTAAGTACAGCAATAGATCAAATAAGAAAGCTTTTCCTAATTCTAAAGTGCCTGTCCTTTTTTTTATTGAGGCAGTGGGAAGAGGGCTAAGAAATTGCAAAGAGCTTTGGCATCCATTTGTATTATTTTTTAAGGGAATCTGTACTGTCACGTATTGAATTTGTATTGTCATGTCTTTTGGAATTTGGCAATCTGTGGCAAAAAGGTACAGGAAGATTATCAGACTTACTCTGATTGATATTTTAGAAATCTGAAGAACAAGGAAATGAATAATCACCAATAATTAAACTTGGAAAAAAACTGATGCACTATTAGATCATACTTCTTGTTCTCACATAGAAGGGTCCAAAGTTAAAGTTCATCATGCTAGTCAAAATATTTCAGAAAAAATCATGACCTCTGATATGCCAGTCTTTGCTGGCGGAAGTTAAAAGAATCAGTTTTCAAACTGGGTTTCAAGACAATTACATAGAGATTCTCTCTTCTTTAGTAAATTCTTCAGTATTTACACTGCAGAATGCAATCAGTATCACGTTTAAAAGCCATTAAACTGTATTAAGTTCATTGCACACACCCTACTCTTCAGTTTCCCTACTGTCTTTTGTTTTCCTAACAGGTTTTCTTCCTAAGACCATGGATTGATTCCCTGTAGCTGCAATTCAATTGCTATAGCTATAAAGCAGGATGGAAAGCATATGATTATTAAGCTGCTAGACAAAAACATGGCATTGCAGAGCTCAAATTGTAGGATTAGCTCTTGTTAATACTCCTTATTTATTTCATTATAATTCTACAATAGGATTGGACAAAAGAATGCAACAAGTAATCTGCTTCATCCTAAATCTAAAAACAGCACTAATTGAAAAGAAACAGAAGAGACTACACATTTGAAATGTGCACCATTGGTCTGTTATTCAATTAATTTGATATTGAATTGGATATGGGAGAGGTAGAGGGTTGCATTTGTCTACAATTTGTCAGCCATCTTACACCTTGCAATTCTTTCATCTTTCATGGAATCTAGGTGGAAGACAAGCACCAGAACTTCAACTGTGTTTAAAAATTAAATAAATAAAAACTGACATTGGTGGTGCTAGAGACTCACCGTTCTGCCTATTGCATCTATTTCCCACTGTAATCAATCACAATTAAGTATCAAAACGATCTACAGCTTTTTTTACTCATTTTGCATCATAAGACAAATTTGGAGGACTTTATATCTGGACCTCTACTGGATTCTTCAGTGGCTATATTTACTGATAACATCTCAGGCACTGTAGAAATGAGCAATTAATGGGATTAATTTCCTTCCTTTCCTCTTCAAATCCTTTGGTCTCCCCTTGCTTTATCAGTCAGTTTTGATATCAAATACTTTGGGTCTAGGTCATTGCTGAACCTCTCAGTAGGGGTCTGCTTTTCACACAGAAAATTCCCTGTGCTTGAAGAAGTGCTGTTCTCCAAAATGCTGATGGTAAGTAACCATTCTTCTTATTTCTGCAGAAGTATCTGTAGAAACCTTTCTGTGTTTAGAGCTGAGAAATGTAGGCAAGGTGCTAGAAGGAAATACAGAACTGTCTCCATGTTTAAACAACATTCATTGCCAAAGAAGCCCTCACAAAACCACATTCTTTTAATGGCATATTATGTTGTAAGATTAATTGTCCTATATGTGTTCATACTTCAGCATTTATTACTTCAAAAGTACCCATGTGACCTCTCAAAAAATGCATCCATCTAAAGTACGTAAGTCAAACAAACAAAATCTTTCTTAATACAAATTATAAACTATTGATCAGAATACAGCTTTATGTGATGCACTAGAGGAAAAAATGCAAATGTGAGCATGGGTATGCATGGGTATGTACACACAGGTGACTCAAAGAAGCAAATGAAACAATATTAAAAAAGAAATTCATTCATGAATAAAATTTGGTTGGTATCTTTTGAAATATATGAAAACAGTTCCACTCAACTTAAAACCCTATCTTTTCCTATCGTTACATAAAAATTAATAGCTGTAATTTGCATCACCAGGAAGAATCATCCAACTGGGCTGTTATAATTCCTAAGGGTGGATAGTTTAGAGCAGCATCAAACGTTTCAGGTTGGAGGGAAATTATAACAACCCTAACAATGAAACTTAATTTGTGTAAGCTCATAAAAAGTCCAAAAACTCCAGTAGTCTTTCAGTAACAACTCTGAGGAAAAAAAATCAACAAAACAACAAATCAGTAACACAAAAGAAACACAGAAAAGGTGTAGATCTTCAGTGAAGTCAGACTTTTGCTACGAACACTGAACAGTAAGCAACTACGTTTAGCTAGAATGCTGAGCATCCGTACAGCATCTAATCTGCAGCTGATGGTGAGCCAAAGTGCTGTGCAGACTGAATGTGAGCAATGCTGGCAGACAGCTGCCCCTGAAAGTGGTGCATTATAAAGAGGAATATTAACAGGATAATGTACTTGGGCTAAAAGTCTTGACTACCAGAGAGTGAGCTGGTGATAGTGCAGGAAAGCAGGGAAATGGAAGCAGCTCAAACAATCCAGATTAAATAACACAGGGAGGGTTTGCTGAGTGTAAATATCAAGATTAATGTATGATTTACTATATTATTTGAGCCATTCTAGTAATCCCTTTATTAGAATTGGATTTTTAGACAGGAGATCATTTTCTTCTTTTTAAAATTTACTTTCCATCTTCAGATATACTTAAAGTATTTCTACAGGCACTTGGCATGCAGAAATTCCCAGGATTCAATGCCTGTTTAGTATTCAATTCATTACACCAATGCTCCTAAATTTGGTACACAGGATAATACTCATTTCTTAAATGAGTCAGGCTCCGGTGGAATTGAAAAGAGCTGCATGCATGAATTTGCATCCAGAATGTAATGGATAATTTGAAGATGCAAGAAGAGCTTTGCTGTGTTCAATATCACACAAAATTTGAAAGTTATTTTCCTTCTGCTGTACTTCATGGCCAGTTACCATATTTTTCATCAAGGAAGTATGGAAGAAATATATACCATCATATACAGAGATACTTATTTGTAAACTTTTAGCAAGAGCTGTTTTGCAGGAATATAGGTCAGGGTCAAATTTAAGAAGTAACTAATAAAACACAGATTAGATCCTCCACATCATGGCAAAATTAATCTGAACTTTCTTGTTCTAATTCTCCATACTCAAACAAATTTTAGTAAAGGAAGAAAACACAAACAAGAAAGGGGATTAGGAGGCTAAGATTCAATTCCTAAATCATAGCTACATTTTGGACTTCTCTGATGACAAAACTGCTGATGCAGCTGGCCTTCATGCTTTTTTGCAGTCTCTTCTGCACTGACTCTGGGACATTCAAGATTTACTACATAGGAAGGCACACATCACATTGTGTCTGATTATGGTTTATGCCACATTTAAAATATTTAAATTTTTTATTCCTGCTCTATTTTGGTAGCTGGTCTCACAGCACTCTAACTGCCCTAGATGTTCCTCACCCCTCCTTGCCCTGTTAGCTTCTATTTACTAATTAATTCAGTGGTTTTAACAGTGCCTACTGTTCTAGTTGTTTACAAAATACAGGTAGCACTAAGGGCTTCCATATCCCTTTTATACACAGAAGGCTGTTAAACACATTCTTCCACCTCTCAGATCACAGAAAATCTTTTAACAATTGTTTCTTCTTTAATTAATTAAATTAAAGAAAGACCCTCAACACTCATTTTCTTTTTGATTAACTTTTTGCACTTTGTGGTTAGGAATGAGTATCCTAGATAAGAGTGCCTGGCCAGCCACAAAGGTCTTGGACGTAGTTACCCATATACTGTTAAAACCTCAAGATTTTCTCTGCATCACGATGTCTCCTCCTCCCTGTTGCCCCCTCTCCCTCCCTTTTTCTTTTTGCAAACCAAAATGTCTTTCAAAACAATGAAACAACCTACCCCACAAACAACCCCAAATACACACACCTCTGACGTGCCAGTTGGTTCCTCTTCTGTCCGTTGCCTCCATTAGGTATTGCCACACATGGAGTCCTCAGGAGACATTTTCCATAAAGTTCAAGTCTCTGCCACTAGGTCTGTGTATAGAATAAATTCAACAGCAAGGTATGTAATAGTGAAATTCATGAAATTCAGGGGAGAGAAGTTAAAATTTGACAGCAGCCAACAGGTCTTAGCACCAAAAGCTTTATGATGCAAGTATTCTAAATAATGAATTACATGCAATTAAAGCTAATACACAGACATTTCAGTGATTAACTACTTTCTGTCAAACACACCTTTTGGACAGAGTTAGTTCCTAGTTCTGAAACTCACGCTGTTACAGAAGTACCTCCAAACTCCAGTGTGAGTACAAAGTCTCCTGCTACCTGGACAAACGGAAATCTTACAGTAGCCTAAAACCTGGAATTTTTCTTCTTTTTTTCCCTAAAGAGGGGGAAGTGTCTAACTGTTGAAAATTGCTCCTTGGAAATGGAAAACACTGTTATCTGGTGTTTTAAAATGACTGGGAAAAGGGTCTTTACACGTTTTTTTTTGTTTCAATATATTCTAGTTGCATTATATTAATTCAAAAGACAGACAAAGAGACTTTGTGAGAGAAAAGACTTAAAAAATGGATTACAATTGTTTGAAAAGAATTTCTAGTTAGAAACTGTTTTGGAGATAATTCCATTATGTCTTTACAGCCACATACATTAGAACTTCTGACTTGGTGGAGTATGGCAGTGGAAAAGTTGGTGATCTTTTATCAGTTTGTATTCTACTTTTGTCCATACAGCTACTCCCAATACACAGTAGCACAAAATTGGTACATTATGTTTGTTTGTACCTATAATAAATAGAATCACCAAAATATTTCATCTCTAGCAAAATAAGGGCCTCTGCAACTCAAGGTCATTGCTTATTGGACTTATAATGAAGAATGTCAGCTCTTGTAATTCATCAACCTACCACAGACAATCATATTGCTTTAAGATCAAATGCTTGAAATTTGTATCTGAAAGCATGAGACAGTGTTTAAGAAGAAATAATCAGTGTTATCATTTCAGTTTCAGCTTGGAGGGTTTATTTTTGTTGTTTTTATTTTTTTCTTGTATGACCACAGCTCTAAACAAACATAAGTCACAGAAAGAAAAAATGGCAAAATTCACTAATTAGGGCAATATTTTGTGTGCTAGCACATACCTAAAACTCATTTAACATCAATTACATTTTTCTATTGTATAATTTATTTTCACTTGTTTCCTTACAGGCCTGACTTACAGATAGATACTGAATTGCCCTTGGCTGTATTAGGAATTCAGCTGACTAAAAATGGGACGGCTCATATGGAGGAGCAGTTTTACTAATGAAGAAAATTTTGCTCTGTCCTAATCTCTTCATTTTAAATTATCATTATCATAATCGCAAATTATCCAGAGTACAAATACTCCTGCTCACCAGGGGTTGCAGAGACAAGAAGAGTTTCTTATGCATGGAGAATTCAGTCAGCTTAATTCAAACAAACAAACAAGCAAACAAACAAAATCGGACAGAGGCAACAACCAAATGTGGCTTCTCAGTTTCCTAGATCCTGTTGCAACACACTTCATATCAATTGATTTTTTTTCATCTTACTCTTCCTACTACAACCTGTTTGTGAGTTGGGACATGACAACTTGAGGAGCACAGGTAAAACGCATTTATAAGGCAACATCAACTTAGCACCATTGACAGAAGGAACTAGAGACAAAAGAGAAGTGGTGTGCCTTCAGGTTGTTTGAGACACACCAGCTTCAACGTGTGCTTCCCAAAAAACCCATTGCTTCAGATAATCCTTTCTGTAGAGCATGGACAAAACTGTAGATCTAGCCATGAAAAGAAAATGGAAGTAAACTTGGCTTTCAAGGGGAGCAGAACTTCGGTTCACATTTGGTTTAGGATGTTATCATATAGCTATCAGAATATTTTCTTATATGGAGAACTTTCATAAAGGAAATAAATGCAAAACATAAGGTTGTATGTTTATGACACAAATAAAATGGGAATACTATTATAAGTGAAAAAAAAAAAACAAACAGAATAAGCTGTACATTAAAACTGTGTGAAGTATTGTTCTACTTAAAAATAGTGTAATTCAATAAAATCAGTGCAAAGCATGCCCTTGGAAACATGCTTTAGACAGCAGTTTCACTAAGCTGCGTAAAACTAACTGTAAGGAAATCCTCTGTTAAAGGTGAAGGGGACTTACTTGCTCTTAACAATGTAACTACACTGTCTTCTATAATAATTATTTTACTCCACTCCTGCTTATTGATTTATAAATTAATAAAGGTATGCTCAATATTAATTTCTATTGCCGTTTCTACTGCTAGAGTACTGCAGAGGTATCACATTCATTAAGGCTAAATAACCTTTTTTTAACTCATTGTAAGACTCCAGTATTTCATAAGTGAAGAGAATTTTGACGGAATTTTCCATCACCGCTTTCTTTGGCATCTCTCCTTTTGTTTAAGATTCACTCTTCTTCCTCTTCTCTTTTCCTTAAAACAACAAATGGTAAGTGTTCTCAAGTTATAAGTGGTGCATAACATAAAATGTGAGTTTACAATTGTAGAGATAATGCATAAACAAAAACAATGTACAAAGGAAAGCTATTCTTTTGTAACCCGTAATAGAGCATGTTTTATTGCCTATATCACTACTAATGTTATAAATAAATGTCATGTTTTAAAAATGTGTAGTCCCATTTTCAAGATTAATACAATTGCATAACAACTAATATCACCTATCAAACTTAAGTGTTTTGTCTAAGCTATTCATCTAAGCCCCCCTTATAAACAATAATGAAAAACTGGCATTTACAGAGAAGGTATCTACCCTATATCTACTGATTACTGAGGATACCTAGATGCCAAAAGTAGAGTAAAATAATCGCATCTTGGAAGTTTAAAACTCACTGAAATTAGACTTTTTTTTTTTTTTAATTTGAAGTTCTCAACATGTTTTAAAAATACACTAAATTTACTAATACCTTATACTTCTAGGGTAGCTCAAATAACCAATGGATATCAGAAATGTTTATCTCTTTAAAAACACACACATATGAACACACACACACACACTAGAGACAAACAAACAAATATATATATATATATATATATATATATACAGGGTGCCTACCTATTGCAGTTCAGGTGTTGAAGATGTGTTTGGGAAAGTTTGCTAAGGTTTATTTTTCATTTACTGAGTCAGTCTGTATAATTAGAAAAAATGTGGTGGATTTTAATCACCTTTGAAAGAATCCCTAGGTTTAAGTTAAACTGGGGAAAAGAAGATGTGATGAGGTTTTTGACCTTGAGCTGATTTGGAAATAAAAAAAAGAAAAAAGAGAGATTAGAGAGCTTACTAAAACTACACCTCTGAAAATTCTCCCAGTTCATAACGTAAGCATCAATAAAGTACCTAACTACATGCTTGATATTTGCCAGAAGGGAAAAAAAACCCTTGAGACAAGAAAATTAGACACTTTCTCTCTCTCTCTTTTTTCAGAGAAGAAGAGACTGAGAAACAATTCATAAATCCTCCTCTTATCTCCAGTTCTCCAGTTCTATTGATCTTCCTTGCCCTCAGGTCTTTCCTAGTGAGCAAACCACAGACACTTGACTTCCTGTCTCTTCTCTCTCCTGCTATGAGCTTGTTCTGAATCCCTGATGGACTCAGACCTCCTATTGACTTCAGACAGGAAATCTTACAAATGACTGCACAGCTGTCCCCTGAAAGAGCTTCTGCTGGGTGACTCTCTGCCATACCAATAACCATTCTAATTACATGCCTTACCTTCTCCTTCTATTGTCTGACAAGTGCTCTGTCTAGAAAAGTCAAAATAAAATTGTCCATAACCATTATTTTGAATGGAGTATTCCCCTGTCATAGATTGCCCTTCAAAAAATATTTTTATAGTGGAATCTCAGGTCTTTGCAACATGTAAGTTCTTTTGTACACGTCAAGCAGTCGCTTTAGTGCCTCTTTATCCCTGCATTGCCTAATGGAGAAGACAAACCTGTTGTCATTGTTTAGACATTTTCTTTAAGAGAAATTGAGAGTTAACAGTTATGGTTACATTTTTCATATATGAGTACTTAAAAGGTTCTGTGTTAGAAATTCCAGCATATGCCACTTAGAAATAAATATACATCATCAACCTCAGCCTCGAGTTAAGCTACCCAAATGGGTCAGCCTAGAGATGCAGCCAGTCCAGTAAGATGGCTCTGATGCTGACCAAAGGCAGTCAATTTTCAAAAAGCTATGAAAAATCAGGGCACGCATAGGTGCAATTTAATGCTAATTCTGCACATATTTTGTTTGGTTCCATTGGACTAGCATCCTTTTTATTCCTGCCTCTAGTCCTGAAATTCTAAACCATCTACTTCTTCACATGAAATTCCCTGCTAAAGAGTGGCTTATAGTTGCTGATGAATACCAATCTATGAGTTGAGAGTCTTGCTTCCAGGCTTGCCAGCACATTCAATTTCCTCCTCCTTGATTTTCAGATTACGGATCTTTCCAAGGAGTGACTATTTCCTTTTTTGGACTTTACTGATTATATGATCACTGCTTACTACAAGAGTAATTGATAAATCATGATGAGATTTTTGATGAGAAAACTCTTTCCTCTATCGTCCCTCCAGGTTTGTTTTTAATTCATTGATCCAGACCCTTTTGTAAAACAGCTAACATGCTATACCATCAACATAATCACTTTGCAAAAGGTTGGTCCCTGTCATAGGTCATGAAAAGCATCTTACAGCATCAGCTTCTTAATCAAATAGCAGTTAGCAGACAGCAAAACCAAACCAGATGAAATCAGGTGTACTTGAAACTCTCTCAGACTATTTTATCTAGAAGACTTTTGAAGTAAGAAGAGGAATTGAAACGTGATGTAAAATTAAAGAAACAGTTACAGGCAGTTGAACGAGCACATAAAAAAGTTGAGATCAGGAATATTTCTGCAGCAAAAAAATACTTTGTAAATTCCTTTTTTCCTCCTTCTTTTCAGAAGACGTTTTACAGGCATTCTTAAGTAGTAGAGATGACAGTCAGAGCATATAAGCTAATACGTGGAATGGAATGGAGAAAGCCATTTAGCTGCTTCTGTCACACTCCATTTTAGGTCAAAGAGTTCTTGAAAGAAATATCTTTTACCTAGACAAATAGATTATTTTCTAATATAGAATAGGGATTATTGAATTGAGGCTTTCCTCAGAAGTCTCTTATCACACTTAAATTCATTCACGTGATGAGATCACAGATGGCTGCAGGTCGTCTTTGTACTGTCATTTTTATTTCTTCCTTCAAATTCACAATAATTTTAAATACTTCATGAGGCAAGAGCGAAATTAAACAAGTCACAGAACAGTGTTTCTAGGAAGTTTTCATAGACTCCCTGTGGAAAGTCTTATACAATTAGTCCAGCAGTGTTGGAATCTTTTTTCAGTAAGTATTGAGATCAGATTACCTAGTAGGTAATCACAACTTCCTTCAAGGTGGATTGAAACTTTCAATTTCAGGTTCACTTAAAGAAATTAGGTTAGTGAAACACAAATCAAAAGGATGAACACTGCAGGTGAAGAGACAAATAGTAAAAAACACAGTATTAACTTTCCTCTGATATTTATGTTTAGAGATTTTCAATGCAAAGACATGATCTAAAAAAAATATTTCTTTAGTTTTTCCTTATCTATTCAGATATGAAAATCATTTTTAGATCATTTTCAACATTTCTTGTATTTATTAATTCAGTGAAAATAAATTAAACTATTTAGACAAAACCCCACATAAATACACACCTTTAAGAAATCAAGGTGTAATTCAAAAAATGGGTAGAAGGTTTGAGTGTCGGTTTACAGGTTCTCCATCAAAAAAAGAATCAAAAAGAAGAGGAAATGGTTACATTACTTATGAAACTGTCAGCTGAGCAAAATATATTCCAAAATGATACCAAAATTTAAAATAAATTTTCTTAATTTTTATGCTTCAGATAAAGACCACGCATGAATCAAGACTTGATGAAGGAGATCCCTTGCCTTAGGGAAAAGAAACACTTGAGTATATCACACTGTGATTTACTGTCAGGCAAAACAAATCTGCCATGTGCTTGCTCGCTCCTGACTCCCTGTGCCAAAGTCCTGACAAACCAAGATTTGACTTGCTGCCAGAAGCAGCATTTACAATTTGAACTTCTTTTCTTTCCTCAGCTTGTAGAAAGAGCACCTAGCTCACACTATTGCTTAAACCCTGGGAAAATTAAAATCTCTGTTTTTCAGGACTTCAGTCACCAGTGCAAAGCTAATAGCTGTGGTTCAAAGTCTAGTTCAATGACTGTGAGTCAAATTAAAATATGGGAGCTTATTAGAGTCTAAATGCTTTTTACATCATCACTGGGATGGACCAGAAACACAAAGATGAAAAATCCCTTCCACAGTTTTGATAAGTCTATGCCCAATGTAACTTTGATAACATAAAAATAAGGTAATGTAAGTTTGTGGAAAAATACTAAAGTGCAAGGACATAACACATTTGTTCCTGACACCATCTTTGCATTACTCTAGTTTTAGTCTAGGATTAACACAGCGGTGTTTCAAGATTTTTCCTCCAACACCAGATGAACAGACAAAATGGTGCTGTAGTATAAAGGAAAAAACAGATGCCAGAAGCCAGCTTAATACTTACTTCTTGTTAACTTTTTCAGTACTTCCACTTTATTGGAATCACTTTGACCTTGTCTGCTTGTTCTCTACGGGTGGTTTAGTAATATGGCATGTGCATCTAAAGCATGTTATCTGGGATTAATCTGTTGCTCTACAGTACAAATAACTGTCATGTGATGCACTTCACTGGTTTTATGATGTTCCTCTCTGCAGGCTCCTCTGAGGTGGTACAGATTACTTTTATGTTTCCGAAAGGCATCTCAATGCAGGACACCACTTTCTAAGAGTCTCTGCCATGGTAGACATTGGTCATGCTGAGAAAAATCAATCTCAGTTTGTACACTGCCCTTTCGCTCTTACTGTAGTCTAAAAGAAGGAGAAACTGACAACCTATACATTACTAGCTTCAAAAAAGAGGGTGAAATATAAATACTATCTTTCTGAAATACACTTGAAGTTGTAAAAAGAGAAAAGAGAAGATGAGGAATATAATTTTGAAGCCAGCACTTAATTATACACACAAATAGTTTTGCACTGAGTTTAAAGACACTTCTCGTGGATTTACAGGTACACATATCAGAGGCTGAAATAGATGGAATAATGACATTGTAACATAATTTTAACTAGAGTTGAATCCAAAATGCTTTTCTGTTCTTTAACTTATACTGTGTATGGAAAAATGCATATTTATACAGAAACTGATACATTCAACTTTTTTCTGTGATAATGCCTAGAAGCCTTGTTTAGAATACCATTTAATTATATTCTAAACACTAATGTGATTGCCTTTGTGTGTCAGCTTTGTGTGTACAGAAGTAAGGGAAGCAAAAAAAGGGTAAGGGAATGAAAAGCATACACATTTTTAAATCAACAGACTTTCCATTAATTCCACACACATGTAAATACTACTTTTGGTATGAATGAAGTTACACAATGTGCAGTGCTTGTTCCTACGTATGTATACACACCTATATGTCTTTTGGTGCTTCTATAAGACTCAATAGTGGTATGTAAATGTAGTACTATATAAATATAGTAAAATAGTGGTATAAACATAATATAAATAATATGCTATGTATTTCTCCAATAGTATCTGATGTAGACAAATGTTAGTATTTCTACTTTAAAAACAGAACTGAAGGACAAGTGATGCCATGCTCAAGATGAAACAGTGAGTCTTCCACAAAGCAATGAGTGGATTGAGAGTAATCCCGGGGACAAACACTTGGGAGTGTTGGTAGATGACAGGATGAACATGAGCCAACAGTGTGCGCTTGCAGCCCTAAAAGCCAACCATATCCTGTGCTGCATCAAAGAAGTGTGGCCAGCAGCTCAAGGGAGGTGATTCTGCATCTCTATTCTGCCCTCATGAGACCCCATCTGGAGTACTGTGTCCAGCTCTGGAGTCCTCAACACAAGAAAGACATGGAGCTGTTGAAGCGAGTCCAGAGGAGGGCTACCAAGATGGTTAGAGGGTTGGAACACCTTTCCCACAAGGACAGGCTAAGAGAGTTTGGCTTATTTATTCAGCCTGGAAAAGAGAAGACTCTGGGGAGACTTTATAGTGGCCTTCCAGTACCTGAAGGGGGCCTACAAGAAGGGTAGGGAGGGACTTTTTACAAGGGCCTGCAGTGATAGGACAAGGGATAACGTCTGGAAACTGGGAGAGGGCAGGTTTAGACTAGACACAACGAAGAAGATCTTCACCCTGAGGGTGGTGAGACACTGGCACAGGTTGCCCAGAGAAGCTGTGGCTGCCCCCTCCCTGGCAGTGTTCAAGTCCAGGTTGGATGGGGCTATGAGCAACCTGGTCTGGTGAAAGGTGTCCTTGCCCATGGCAAGGGGGTTGGAACTGGATGATCTTTGAGGTCCCTTCCAACCCAAACCATTCTATGATTCTGTGATTCTGTGATTCTAAGTTAAGACTCAAGCTAAAGTCCTAATCACTGAACTTCTTTTTTTTATTTACCTGAAGGTACAATTAAATAAATCAGTCACTTTTCTACAGCTTTTTTTCTTCATTTTTCTATCCAGATAACTAGTTTCAGTTGATCAGCTGTCTCTGCCACTAAGGAATGGAAGAAGATATGCTCAGTTGACAAAGACTTAACACCATCCATACAAAACAGGCCTACATGAGCAGTTGAAAGAACTGATATTAAAATTTAATTGAATAAAAAAATTCACTGCCACAACAAGAAGTCTGTATATCAATTTGAGAATACTTAAAATATAGGCTTGGAACCAGAAAGCTAACATGAAAAAAACCTCCGGCAGAATGTTTACAAACCCATGAACTGGAAAAGGCCAAAAAAGCAAGACTTGTGCACGTAGCTTAAGTTCGTCAATCAGAGCACCTTCAGTTTGTCAGCTATTGTGATAACATCCTCTCTCAAATGCTCCATCTCTCTTAGTATCATCTCCAGCTTCCTACATATGTGCATTTCATTCCTTTTGGCTCCAGCTTCTGAAGCTGCTATTCCCTAACCTAAATCTTGTTAATTCTCCCAAAGGCATAACTACATGCTATAGCTGAAATAAATTTGACTTTCCTAGGGAAAAAATAAATCAATTTTGTGGGAAAAATGCAATATTCTGTCTAAAAGTCAATGCAGTGATTATTTGGCTGCCTGTCCTTAAGGCATATGCCAAATTAACTTCCCACTCTCAAAGGTGAAATTGGAAAAAATAAACAAAACCAAAAAACTTCTCAGGGAAACTGCTGTGAATATGGAAAAAAATTTTTTTTTTCTTTCCTATAAAGGAATTCCCTTAAAAAAATCTGAAGCTTTCAGATTTTCATTAAGATTCACAGTTATTCCCTCTCTCCCATTCCTCCCTGGCTCTAATAAAGTTGTAATAATCAATAAGAAAAAAAAAAAAATCCTCCTTAAGTCTAGAAATCACAAAGGTTTCAATACTATGAACAAATTCTCTTTAAACAAAATACATCGGGCAAGGTTGGCTATAGCAGCAAGCCAAGCTATGCAGTAATATATTCTATAACATCAGGAAGGAAACTGCTCTGGCTTGTTTATGCAATTCAGATTCAAAATTAATTTTACTTTTTTTTTGTAGGCCAAGTCAACTTTGAGTCCTTGGTTTTTAGTAGCTAGATAGCACTCACAGAATGACTGACAGCAAACTTAATACCAAATAGTGATTTTTTTTTACCCAAAGGTTTGTTGTTAGCCAAACATATTTTAAGGCTGAATACCACTTGTGGTACTTAAGAATGCTTCTGGATTTTATTATGGCTTTCTAGTTTGCGTGTTGATTTACTAACAGTTTAGGTAGTAAACAGCACATGACTTAACAAACTTGTCAATCATTTTGATGTTTTTTAAAAAAAGCTTTTTCTTTTTGCACCAAGATTTTTTTGGTTTTATTTTTTGACCCCAACATGTAGCTAAATGATTAAGTAGTATGGCTTAGTTGTGACCCCAGCAGACTAGGGTCACAGCAATCACTTTCTGTGCTTCCACTGACTTCAAAGTGAAGTTAATGATGCTGACTTCTTTGCAAAGTGCTTTGATGAGAAGTGCTGTTTATATGGGAACTAGTTATTAATAATCAAGTAAACAAAAGCGTGAGTTAGGTGTACCGACAAGCAGAGACAGAATACCAAGTTCACCAAAATTACAACAATCACTAGTTTGCAGCACCCTGAGGAAACTAGTATCAAAGAAATATTTATCCATACTGTTATGCCTGCATTTCTGCGCAGTTACTTAGATTGGAAGTCGTTTTTTTATTGACACTGGCTTTTTACAACAAATATCATCATCATCCAGAGGTCTTTGTCAAGAAGAACCTCATGTTCATGGTAGAAGTTTCTTCCCCCTTAATACTGGGGTCTACTTGGATTTATTTTTTATGTTTCTTCAGCACACCCCACTGCCCTCTCTCTCTAGGCAGCCAGGGCAGTGTGGCCAGCACTCACTGGCTGCCCGCGCCCCGCCCTGCCCTCCTAGGGACACTCATGGCTGGGTTTGTCACTTTGTGATGACCATGGCTGCACAGGCCTGCAGGGCAGATGCTATCACACAATCGCAGCTCACCCCAGGGAGGTGAGAGTCACTCCTACCCAGGCAGTCAGGGCAGCCAGCACCACCAGGACCAGGACCAGGCTGGTCCCACAGGCCCCAGTCTGTGACCCCAGCGCACCGTGGGGTCATGGGCTTTATCAATGAAAGACTGACTCATTTTCCTTTTCAAAGGTTGAGAGGGCAAAGGGAAGACTGTCAGTGTATGGCAGTTCCACAAATAAAGACAATTAATTCTTCAGTCTTCCTATTTGTACTCCTGCTGTCTCAGAACTGAGTATCAGATAAAAGAGATATGCCATGCCTTTTTCACTGAACACCTCTTGTAGTTGATTTTCCAATGATTACAGTCATCTGAGACCCTGGTACATCACCATAACTGTAAATAAATGTTCTAAACCTCGTCATGCTCATAAATTATACAGCCAAGGTACTGCCACACATTGGCAGTGTTCTAGCTATCCGCAGTGACAGGACCACTATCATTCTGAATTCGCATGATAGATGGCTTTGCTAGAAATGCCTATGACTCTATTAAGCTAGGTTGTTAATCAGGGACAGAGGTAGTGTTCCTATTACTCTGGTTAGTGTTAATAATGCCTGCAGTAGTCCAATAATATAATTCCAGCATTACCTCTTCACACGGTTGACTCTAGGTAATTTATGGATAGTACCAAGTGATATATCCCACAGCAATGAACTCAGTAACTACCTGTACAAAGTTTCTTAGCAACGTATATGAAGCAATTTCACAGCATACTGTGATTTAAGACAGAACTTTCATTAAAGTCTGCTACTTTACAACTAGAACCTTTTTTTGCAATCAATACATTACCACCTAAAAGCAGCATCACACAAGAGTCTGAGTTATTTATAATTTACTAGCTTTTTTTCTGTCCCTGCTTAACAAAGTGTAAGAGTCACAGATATGTGCTCCCATGGACCAGAGACTGATGCCCTTACATACTGCTTTTTGCTCTGCACCACCCTTAGGATTTCCTGGGTCTGTCCCAGTTTACCTGATCTCCTAGGAATGGCTTACTAGGCAAAGGCCTCCAGAGAAGAGCTCTCTGACCCTTTTCCCCCCTCCTCCCCTGAGCACTATTTGCCAGATTCAACCCCAATAAACTTCCTGTATTGGAAGGGAGCAGGAGACCATCATTAAGACTAAGCATAAGGAAGCCTTAGCTACCCAGTAAGGCTAATCTTATGGCCCTTTTGTGCTAAAAGAAAAGTTCAAAAAATTATCTTGGGCTCTGACTGGCTTTTTTGTCTGCAGTTGAAAAATAGGGCTGGCACCACCTTACCTTGTAACCTTTATAATCCTTTCAGGTGGTGCATTTATATCTGCACACAAGCTATTACCTCTTCTTTATACCCTGTGATGGAAATAGTCTGTATGGTTAATGTTTTGTCATCACCAGAGATAGTTAATTTAACCTGAAGAGGTTTAACACAAAATACTTCTTTAGTTCAAACTTTCCTCAATTTCCCAGATGCTCCAAACACACCTTCTAGATGCAGAAGAAAGTTCATGTAACCCTGAAGGAGACATTGCTGTGACTTTAGCACCTAACTGAACTGCTCATTTAAGCCTGGCTTCAGCAGACTGCTTGAAGTGCTCAGGTAGCAGTAGCCCACTTTGAGCTGCTGTCTTTCCCAAGCGTTTCCCAGAGCAAGCCACGCTGCAGCCTGCACACAGACCTTGCTGTGTAAATCCAGGAAAGCCAGGAAGCAATCAACTTACTGCATATATGGCAATTAAGTGACAAGTTGTAGGTCCCAGCACGTTACAGGGGAGGGCTGTGGCGGAAGTAGCATCATGCTACTAGATAAGGTAAGATCTGCAAAGCTAAAAAGATCAGTGCCAGTCAGTGCCAGTTAAGCAAGTTCTTTTCTAACCTCATTTAAATGTTTATTTGTCATGTGAATGCTCTTCAACATTAAAAGAAATTATGAAAGTTAAGAACCCATGCAAACTTTGGAGTGAAATTAAAAATTCATGAGGCATTTAGGTAGGAAAGAGAGCATTATAAGAGCTACTCTTGAGCACTGCAAAAATCAAATCTTTCAGGACAGGCTTTTAAACGTCACTTCATGGAAAAGGAATTAATTTATTGATTGCTGCAAAGAATGGCTCTAAATATTATAGACAATTACAGAAGAAAAGAGTAGGTAAAGAAGCCTTCAAATTACTTGAACCCCAAATGTAATAATTTAACTAAATGTGTGGGGTTTTTTTGGTCTGAGGAGGGCACGTGTTAAATGAATCTAATAATTGCTGGGAAACACTAATCCTGATAGGGCCTATTCTACCATTTGGAGAAAACAGGTGTTTGCCAAGGGCAGCAAACAATATGGGGCGAGAAAATCTTTAATGGCTTTTGCACGCATGAGTGAGCGTGGCCCAGGTGGATCAGCAAAACATTCAAATACACCAGTGGCAGCAAAAAACCCTGGGCTAACAAAATACAATATTTCTAAACTGAAATATATTACTTCATTTTGTCCATGTCCAGCACTTCAGTTTTTGCTGTCGTGATGAGTCGGAGTGTCAAAATGGCAGTTTAAAATGGGGTCTCAATTGTTCCAATTACATCAGTCCCAAACAGGACAACTGCATCATATCAAGAGAAGCCCAAGCATATAAATTCCATGCAAATGCCATACAGAAAAATATCAAGCATTATGTTTTATAATGCAGTGAGTATCCTTTGTCTATAGCAAAAATTATATGCTTATTCAGGACAGATTGTTTAATGCATTTCCATAGTTGGTTAAACACACGGTGATGCAATTTATTGACTCTGCAAAACTATTTTTAAGTCTTCTTTTTTTTCTCTTTTCTGCTTTTACTATGGCATATATGTAGCAATATTAGAAAATCCCAATGCAGTATCACAACATGCTCTCTGCAGTGACTGAGGTGGCTTTTAAACTTCATAAAATATTTTTTTTATAACCAGTAGGATACTAATGATACAGATTATAAATTGCTGAGGCAAAATGTCTTATTAATCTTGCAGTGTCCTGGTGGAAAACTGACTTAACCATGGAGGTTTTCTGCAACATGATTTGACTATTTTATGTGCTAGGGTTGTGCCTCTATTTCCCAGTTAGTGACTGGAAGAAACAGCATCCTCAGCAACCTTAATCAAATGAAAAATGACTGAATTCCATGCATCTGAGTTCAGTACTTTTTGCAGCTCTGTGTTTCTTGTTCCTTTCCATCCTGTCTCTCCTGCTACCATCTACTCCTTCCCGTACTTTTTGACACAGCCTGTTGAATCTAATACTTGTTTTCTGTTCCTTCCAGCTCTATAATCCTCTCACAACAATACTTTTAGTCTGTCTGACATTGTTTCTGAGTAGCCATCACTGACCCAGTCTTGACAACTGTGGTAGATTACCCTTTCCCACTTTGCCTTTCATAATTCATAGAGCTAATTGAATGTAACCTGTGTTCTTGCTTACACTAGTAGACATAATTCAAGAGCTAAGCTATTGGGGAACTGGATCACTTCTTTCATCTATCTGCTCTTTTAGCAAAAAAGTTTACATTCTCATTTCCATACCTCACTCATATAAAATTGACTTGGCAGTAAGAGGCAGATTTCATGCTAGCTAACTTTTAAAAAATAAGATTTCTTTAGAAGAATAAGAAGTTAATTCCATTCCAAAGAAAGGCCTTCCATCATATAAAAATGGCTGAAGAAAAGCAGTCTCTGTCTTAATTAAACACTTCTAAAATAATTTAATACAGACAGAATGAAATGAGTAATGACACACAAGTCATTTTTCCCCATATATACAGAAGCCTCGTCTCCCCCATCAACAATCTCTATATTAGCTAGCTCCTGACACAGAAAGTAATAAGCTATTTATTTCCTGTTGAAATGTGGCACAGTATGCCTGAAAAGAAGAAAAATAGAATTCCATGTAGGTGCTAACAATTACCATTAACAGCTCCTGTGCAGAAAAAAGAAAAATAGAATTTTTTTTTTGGTCAAAAATACTGCATGTCCTTTACAGTCACTTCTCTCCTGCTCTTACAAAGGCTGAATGCATTTTATTTCAAAACAGATGGGAACAGACAAAAAGAAAATGTTCCCTCATTCTTACTTCTTTTCTATCTCACAGAAATCTGTCTACCCACCGAAATCTCATTCCTGCCTTGATGTATATACCATTTGCCAACTTGTTGCAGAATTTCTCACTATTCTTTATGGGCAGCAAAATTAGGATAATAGAATGAAAGGTGAAGATTAATTTAAAACATTTCATAAGGAATATTCCAGGGACATGGGAGGCAGGAAAGGGCAGTGATATAAATATTGAATCACCCCAGAAGTAAGATCATTTGTAATTCAAGAAAACAATATAAAAGAAAACATTTAGATCGCCTATTGAGATCCAGATGGGACTCACTGACTCTGGAGATTGGTGACAGTGAAACTAGCTAGACAAAATCGACCTGCAAATGTGCTTTCAAAGGCAAACTGTTGCCTGAGGTTAAAAACAACCACAAAAAAACCCCAAGCATACAACCAAACAGAAGCTTTCCCCACACATACGTACTGCATCCAACTTGGCACAAATTAGACAAAGCTTACCTGTGGAGCTTCTTCCTGCTTCTATCCTTTACCTGCTATTGGCTGGCTTAAGGACGTGTGTGATGATCAATGGGATGCTAACACTATACTTTCCATCTAGAAAACATATATGATTGCAGGTCCAAAAGGGGAAGATCAAATGTGAAAGGTTGAATATACCTAAACTAGACAAGATTGTTCCCATTGAATAATTTCTGACACACCACTAAGCCAATAATCAGGGTTGTTAGATTAAACCAAAAGGAATGTATTTTATAAAATCCAAACTTATTTTACAAGCTAAGTCTTGGAATGCAGGATTAACAACATGCAGACCGTACAGGCAAGAGTTGCCAGGATGCCCATTTTAGCAATGAGTGCTCGCTTTCTCTGCTCTGCTTTTAGAGTTTGGCTATACATTTTTCATTTAAGAATTGTCATACAAGACACAGAGATAGCAGAAGATGTGCTTTGTAATGCAGGACTCCTCTCTTCCAACATAGTCTGCCATTCCCTACCCTGGAGAGTCAGAAGCCTTTCCTTGATTCTTTTTTTATTCTGAGAAACCTTGCACTCCTGATGCACACTGAAACACCTTGACTATGTGAGTGAAAAATGACCCTATTCAGTATCTCCAATTGCATGGCTAGAGCATCTGATCTTCCTCCACCACCCTGTATAGTTTGAGGTGAAAACGGCTGCAACTTGTGGCCTGCCCATGGAGCACAATCCAAGCAGGTGAGCTGCAATGTGAGCATTCCCAACTCTTACCAGAGGAAGAGGTGAAATATAAATAACTCTTCAGTCTCTCCATGGGGAGCAGGAGATAACAATTTATACCTTGGATTTTAAGAAATAACATAAGCAGACAGTGTACAATCCTCCTACCAATTCTGATGTGTGGTTATTTTGTGCCAGCAGGTTGACTGGTTAGTTTCCTCCAAAAACCATGAGAATGTTCCTACTGAATCCTCTATCAAGTCCCATTGAAATTAAAGTGCAAGTGGGCCAAATGTTTTATGTTAATCTATAACAGCAGTGATCTATTCTTCAAATATAATTTAATCTCAGAGTAGACACCCTCAGCTATATCAGAAATAAAATATCAGAATTACTTATAGAACTCCAAGGAATACTGTAGCAAAGTTAAAAAAAAAAAAAAAAAAAAAAAAAAAAAAAAGAGAAAAAGAAAAAAAAAAAAAAAGAACAGAAGGAAAAGGGCCCTTTGCTTTATTTCTTCCTTATATCAGAGAATGACTATATCACATAACTTGAGCTGTGACAAATATTATTTTGTGTCCTATTAACAGGTACAAGCTCCAATCAAAGACTAACATCATGCTGTGTCAATACTGCTCTGACAACCAATACTCCTTCTTAAATAGCTAGGTCAGAGAAACTAGGTCAGAGTTTTCTTTTCCCCAGCCTCCACCTTGTACCTCTCTGAAAAGCCCCTTTCTCCTGTTGGAGAACTCTTTTACTTTTACTGGAGAGTCATCCTAGTGAGAAGTATCCCAAGGCTGAAAGCAAGTGGGAACATGAATGATCAGGAACACAAAACACATACAAAAAGAGGCCGTGGAGGCAGGACCAGGGGATGAAGATGGCTGCACTAGGGCAAAAGAGAAAGGAGCAGCCCTCACCCTGCAGAAGGAATCCATGGAGGCAAACGCTCCTGCTTTTTGGTGCAGTCTCCAGAAAAGGAGAACCACATTCGAAAATAGCTAGGAATAATTAATTCAGGACAGTGGTTCCTGGCAGTCATGAGCTCACCCTGCTCTGTAGTTTGCATTCCCATTGAAGCCACCTCCATATGGCACAGTCCTGACCAGAACTCAAGACAGTAAGTATCATTCTCAAATTTATTAAAGAGTGTCCACTGCTTCACCAATTGTCAAAATACAACTGAAGTACTATCCCACTTAAGAAGCGTTCTATAAATTTTTAACTTGGTAGTAAACAGCCATCATGTACCCAACTTTTGCCTGGTATGACTATGCTAAAGTTGAAGATAAATAATACCTGACTGATTGCTTAGAAAGGCTGGCTTTGTGGTTCGTGCGGTTCCCAGCTACATTCCATCTTAGCACCTGCATCTGATAAATGCAGTTGTGATGACCTCTGCTTACTGCTATAATTTCTATAATTGACTGTTTATTCAAGAGCAATTGATTGATTATTCTATTCATATCCCATTCTCCCCCTTCATAACTGTGAGTAATATTTGGAAAGATCCAAATAAATCAATGTGATATAAATGACTTGTATTACTATTGGCTAAGCATGCCTGATTTCAGTTAATTCATAATTAACACTTCCAACTGACAGTCATAAGAGTGTGTACTGGGATATCTGAAAGGGAGGTAATCAAGGGAGCTGCTGTTTAACCAGAAAGTCTCACCTATAGGTAAAATAGGTACAAGAAGATTTCATGAGATATTATAACACACTCAGTTCTTACTACTCAATATCACGCAGGCCAGACAGTAAATGTTCTTCAGCCTTTAGAAGATCACATTTTCTGAATATATTTTTTTTTTTAATAATACTGCATATATAAATTTAGTGTTTGAATCACCATGAAAAAATTATAGGGAAGGTAGCCACAAATCAAGGCAGGAAATGGTTTCTCTCCATGTTTCTCTCCTTTCTTGTGTATTGGTGAATATTAAGTAAAGAGCAAATAAGTAAAATAAAACAACTATATATATCTATCTATCCATCTCTATCTATCTCAAAAGATTTGCATTGAGAATCACATGTACATAGAGTGTTTTGGTATAGTAGGAAATGGCAAGACAGAAATCATATGTTCTAGGGTATTAACAGAAATAATTGTCAATATGAGTATCATGATGAATAGGGTTTCTGTTTACACCAGAAGCATGCTCAGACGAATATGTAATTTCTGTGCTCTTGATGAGATACTAATTAATGTAATCAATACATGGCAGGAAATGGCAACACTTTAAAAATCATTATGCAGAGGTTAGATATACAAAATGAGCTTTACAAGAAATGGTACTCATCTAATATTTTCAATCCATCTGAAGCACTAATTCCAGAATATAGTGCTATCACTCACTTCATTACAACTATAGGAATCAATTAACATAATGTCATCACAGCTCATCCTTGCATTCTTTAGCTGAAATTTCAAATTATTAATTGACTTGTGCAGTAGATGACATACATAATCCTCTGTAGACTGGAGGCACCAGTTTCTCAAAGAGGAGCTGCACCCTAAGCTGCCTAACGGCCCTTGTCACTCTAGCAGGTAATTAAAAGGCTTCCCACACTTTGGCAATTAGCCAGCAGAAAAGCAGACGGAATCCTCCACTTGTAAAATGAGGTATGAAGCTCATACTTTGAAGACAGAATTATAATATTTTACAATTCCATAATGTCTTTTCTTCAGGGATTTAAAATGAATTAATAAGCATTAATTAATAGGACCTGGGAAATACTTGTGCTTCCCATTATAAAAGAGGACAAAAAGGAATTCATTGACTCTGTTTCCACAGGATCATTCTTTTTGCACTGGTGAAGATTTGCACATCTTCAGCACTGGTGAATTTAGTTGGATTATTATGTTGGGGGAACTGTTGACCATTTCTTGTCCTACTAAAACAAGAAGAATTTTTCATGCTCAACATCACTGAAAGTCAGACTTTGGATATATTTTCTGTGACAACCAGAATTCATGCACAGTACTAGCACAACTGAAGATTCAAAAACTTGAAAATTAACCTGGTGCCAGGCAAAACCTCTCTGCTAATGCAGATACAGTAACAGATATTATACTGTAATAACATTAAACATAATGGTAAACATACACAGTCATTCATTTTGGAACACTTAAAATTATCTTTGCACTCAAAACATTTGAAGAAAACCATATATTAATGTTTTGACTGGTCATCTGATCGTGATGTCTTCCAGCTATTCATAGCGATTCTGTGAGAATTTTCCTTTCTGCAGTACTACGATGAGTCTCAGCTATTAACAGAGATAAGATCCATGACTATGAAACAGCAAATGTGTTATAAGCACTCTGCAGTGGAGCTTTTATAACTATTGTCATAGTTTAATTTTTATAGGGTTTTTTATGTTTTGCATTTGTTCTTTGGGTAAAACATCTAACAATTTTTAAAGTGACCTATATACATCACAGATGTACAAAAAAGAAAAGACTGTAAAGACAGAAATTATTTTGTCAACACACTAGCAATCAATACATGCATCTCCTTCAAGAACAAGGCTCCTTGAAGAAGAATAAAATAAATGAAGCTCAAAGCACAGATGTAATCTTTATCTCTACAAAAGAGTCACTGTAAGACAAATATGATTTTAGAAGAGTTCTTTAAAAGACACTGCAAATCTCCCGAATAAAGATCTTCTGCTCAGGAAGTGTGCATTGTCAGAATCACAAGCCATAGCACTAAAAGGGCGTTTTTTTCCCACTGTGTCCCTTGCAAGGAGAGCAAGAAATCAGGGCCAAGGTTTTTGTAATATGAAGTGTTTGGGTTTTTTTCTACAAACGCTTACAAAAAACCTCCAAATTTTAATCAAAATACTTATAATTGGGGAAATTTTGGAAGATGTTCTGTCAAATACATGTCCAAGAGCATACTAGCAGTTATAAGAAAGAACAAACACCTTTTAAAGTGTGTGATTATAGATACCGTATACCTTAATGCAAATACTTCTAACAACAATTACTTAGGTTAGTAAGTTATTAGAAAATGAAGTAAATTCTATTTAATGCAGCAAGGTTAAATCTGATTACTACTAACAGGATACATTTCAGCATGGAAAAATACTGCTACTAATTAAAGAAATTATTTAAGTATCAATGCTTAATCAGTTTCCTTAACTAGCTCATAGAAAACAGAATAGTCAATTTGAAAAGTTCTTCAAAAGAAAACATCTTATTCCTGTCATTTTAACTTCTTAGAAATCAAACATGGAAAAAATCAATCTCCACACTATTTTTTAGAGGGATTATCAATAAAGTCCTTCTGGAATTACAGGAGGAGTTCCAACTCCCGTTAAGAAAAAGAAATTTCTCAGCAAAAACACTAAACAAGCAAAATATTAGGAAAATTTAAGAAATTGGTACTGAAAATAGCAGCAAGTAGGTGTATACTGCATAGTCATTAACCTGACCACATATCGATAGCTATTTTGTAAAGAAACAGAGGTTTCTCCTTATGGCTGGACACAAATTAAGAGCTTGCTTCTGAAAGACAAAAGACATATGTCTTGTTACTCTATTCTTTTGCTGATTTTATTGAAGCTTATCTGATCAAGTCAGTAAAATGGCAGAAAACTAACCAAGGAAATGGTGCTTTTCTGTTTTAAGGAGTGGGTGTTTGTTTCTTTGCCAATTTAGCAAATTTAATTTACTACTATATGTTCAGATAAGCATCAGAATTTATACAGGACGCAGACTAGGAAAGAGTTATCTGCAAGCCAGAATTTGGGAATGAGATCTTTTGATGGAAGTAAGCTGTCCATTCAGCTGTAATAGGAAATAGCACCCTGAGAAAGCATACTCTTCTTTCTCATTAGTTTATAGGAGTCATTATAAAACCCTTCTAAACTGATTAAGTAAGTCACTCTCTCCCTCAGATTCTTTTTGTTCCTGTTCTAAACCTCAAGGATCATCTGATCTAACCTTTCTTGGCAAAATCACGGTCTAGATAAGATGGCCCAGAACCCTGTCCAGCTCATATTGTGCGTGAGACCTGCTTTTTATAGCAAGGTTGGCCTCCATCTCGCAAGTCTTCTAAGTCAGGTAACAGTACAAAGAAGGATGGTTTGAAAAGGGAGAGCAAAGGTTGCTGAACAGAAGAATCACACATTTTCAAATATATAGATATTGCCAAAATTATAATGTGCTTCAAATGCTCATACTTTTCAAGGATGAGTTCTTGTAAATCATTCTAATTTTCCACAATAAAGTTCTTTGGTGCACAATGAATTGGGATGGAGGTATTTTGGGTTTTTTTGCCTACTGTTTGATAATTCACTTTATTTATACCAGAAATTAAGTTATTTTAAATTTAGCACTTACGTAGCAGGTCTGTACCACAGGCCAAATATTGCCCACAAATTTTCAATCTGTGCGGCCTGCTAGCATCTCAGGCTGTCTGCATATGCACTACTGTACTGGGTTGGGCTGGGATAGCGTTAATTTTCTTCACAGTAGCTTGTACGGGGCTGTGTTTGGATTTGTGACCAAAACTGTGTTGATAATACAGAGATGTTTTATCCATTGCTGAGCAGTGCTGACACAGAGTCAAGGCTTCTCACACCACCCCAACAGTGAGTGGGCTGGGGGTGCACAAGAAGTTGGGAGGGGACACAGCTGGGACAGCTGACCCCAGCTGACCAAAGGGATATGACAGACCACAATGACATCGTGCTCAGCAATAAAAGCTGTGGGCAAGGAGGAGGAAGGGGACACATTTGGGTTATGACATTTGTCTTCCCAAGTAACCATTAGACATAATTAAGCCCTGCTTCACTACAAGGTTACAGGTTGCCATGCATAATCCGCTCTGCAGTAACTGCTGACCATGTGTCAATACATCATGATGATATCAAGTAAAAGGAAAAGTGAGCTGCCCCTCATAAAAGACCTGGGCACCAACCGGATAAATAAGTGTTTGTGCCTGAGGAGAGAGCAGGCTGGGTATCCATCGCAGGCATTTCCCCTGGCCAGCAACACTCGTTCTCCCAAGGCAACCTCAGTGTCTGTATAAACTCAAAGATTCTGTTAACAATTACATTATCACACGTGATGCCATGCGTTAGCTCCCTCTATGGCAACTTGCTAGGTCAATATATAGGGTTTGGATGATGGTAATAATTATGGTACTATCATGCCACTCTTACGTGTCCTGCTAATATAGAGCCATGCTTACTCCAGCTCAAAAGGCTGCTTTCAGCTGATGAACTTCGGAGTCCTACTGGTGCAAAGAACAGGGATAATCCTGTGTCAAGTCAGGCAGCTGTGCACACAGATATGATTTTGCCTTCGTGGCGTTTTCTTCTCTATCCAATATATGCTATAGGCCTCCCTTGGAAGGCCACTCCTGTCTTCAATTATCATCCCTTTCTAAGGGGTGAGAAAGGGAAGCTCAGGGTGACAAGGAACAGGACTTGAGAATGCTGGTACTTGTATTTTGCTCCCATATTGTACAAGAGTCTCAAGCTCTTAGCAATGTGATTACTACACAGCAAGGTGGACCCCATATAAAGAACAACCTGGAGATCATCTCTGGCACTCTTACAGCTTTCTTCTATAGTAATTCTTTAGTATTTAAGTGGCCATTTCTACCCTTCCCCCTGCTCTATCATCTTTTCTCCTCCTCTCTATGAGACCCAGTCCATTGTTTAGTTTGAATATACCATAAACAAATGAACACAGAAAAAGAAATAGTCAAATACCAAGAAAGCATTTATTCCCCAAGCTTGGGATTTTTTACTTTTGGTGCAATACCATAGTGAGCCTGTTGCCATCCTCTAAAATATTGCTAATGTAAAATGAGTGTATAAAAAGTGGCATGGGATGAGATTACCAAAATGGGATCAGGGATTTAGTCATAGATTTAGACCAACTCAGCACAGAAAAAGGTTCTATAGTAAGTGGCATCACACTGGCCTCCTCTGGACCTCAGACTAAAATGGGGAATAAACTGTGAAAGGGTGAGCTTTTTACAATCTAAGTTATGTAGGAGCATCCATACAACATTTTTTCTTATTGTTCAGGAAGCTCAGTGCTTCCCTGCATAGTACTGAGCTGACACAAATGAATTTTCAGTGACCACATCCCAAGAGTCTTAGGCACTTGCTGGCATTGTTAACATTAGGGTCTGGATTATAGCAGTTTTACTGAAATCTGTGCAGAGTTTCTCTTCTGCTTTTAACCCAAATTCAAAGTAAATAAATTATTGAAGAGACTGTAAGTCAGTAGGAGCCAGCCTGTTCTAACCTCAGAAGAACCAGAGAAGAAGCAAAGGGGAACCAGACACTTTTTTCCTCCAGCAGATAAGAATTCCCTGTTGCTCTTGAGCCCCCTCCCTCTCCAAAGCAGCCTATCCTCCTGTCACCACAGGTAACCCGGTGCCCCACCTCCATGGGCAGCCTGGACCCTGCCTCTCCACGGGCGTGCTTTCTGCCCACGTGGTCTCATCCCATCCTACCCCTTTGGTACGTCGTACCCCATTCAGAGTGACCAGGGCAGAAGTAACCTCTGCTGGGGAGCAGGGAGCTCTTTTGAAGTAGGAGCGAATGAGACCACTCAGTAACATGGGTCTGAGTCTGATGCAGCTGGTGCAGACACCAGTGGTGTTACACTCCAGGGGAAACATGCTTAGTGGGGCTCCAAAAAGAGTGGCTCTGAAATGTGTGGAAGCCACACTTTCTGATTGTCTTGTAGCCCTTTAAGCCAAATGCCTGCCATATAACCAGGGTTTAAGTGCCCAGCTGTGGGATTGCTTGACTGCTGGCACTCTGAGAAGTGTGCCAACCTGGCAATCACAGACCAAATGAGAAGGGCACCTTTGCCTGGCCTCCTCTGGCTCCTGAGCAGCACAGTTTCCAAGAACTCAGGGATTTTTAGGCATCATATAGTTGAATAAATTGATATAAAGACCTAAGGAAAAACAGAGGTGAGAAGACAGATTGGCATATGCAAGAATAAGCTGAAAGAAAATACTGACAATGGAGATGGGTCACAAGAAAAGGTGGAATGCAAAATATGCAGGATATGTAAAAGAAAGAACATGATTTCACATTTATTTGCCTAATCTCCAAGCGGGGAACTTAACTGATATGTAAAATGTTGATCAGACAACTGAATATGTATAAAAAGAGAATGAGCAACAGCCAAACTATCATATTCATATCTGCTTTCATGTGGATAGGTATTTTCCACATTTCTGGGTAGAGCACTATACCTTCTGAAGTGACTTTTGTCCAGCACTTCAAAACTTTTAAAAAGTCATGCTTGGGTTGGGAAGGGCTGGTTGTTTGGCTTGTTATTTAGCATACTCCATTAGTGTTCTGACAGACTTCTGTACCCTGCAAGTTTTCCCAGAACAGCTGTGATGTGTTAGGGCCTTTTTCTTCCTACATGAAAAAATCATTTTATTAAATAACTTCCTAGGTGTTGTTTTGCCAGTTAATCCCATGCATTCCTTTAGGTGACCACATTAAATGCTCATTTTTGTGTCTCTTATGTTAAAGTGTATGTGCAGGGTGTTGCCGTGCTGATTCCAGAGATGAGCTATATGGTTTGTTCTTATCTATAAATGCTTTAGACATAAATTTTAATCCAGACAGATACAAACACATAAGCAAATTCTGGTTAAAATAACAAAAAATAAATTCCTCCAAGGGCAGCAAACAGAAATACTAGCATAATAAAATGCAGAAGGCAAAACAAGTGGAGGAGCAAAGCATAATACCTAAGGGTGGCAGCAGTCTGCTAAATCTGATTACTTAAAATGAAATAAGTGTAGTGAGAAAGCCAACGTAAAAGCATGGAGATAATGAAAGTTTGAACTTCTCAAACAGGAACAGTGTGCACTCAGCTCTTACAAAAAAAAGTTTAAGTAGCCTTTTTAGTAGCGAGTAAGAGTCAGCAATGTCTTGTAAAAGTTTCATCAGAAGTGTTAGGTCAACTATAGCTTCTTTAGTGATAACCAGAAGAAAAGTTGTCTTCTAACACTTCTGTAAAGAGCCAAGGACTCTATAAACACTGTAAAAACTGATACTATTGAAATACAGCTAGATTTGTTTCTCCTAACATTTTTATGCCTAGCAATGATCACTTACATAGAAAAAAATTTAATGCTGGTGCATGTGAATGGAAATGGATACAATAACTGGGTCATCTTCAAGACAGAATTTAAACATTAAAGTAAAAGTCTTGCTTTGTAAGCTTATGCAACAAACCTGCAAGCACTCACCTCCATGAGTAAGTATACACATATTTTGACCAATTTTATATTTTATCTATAGCTTAAAAAGTATTTCTACTATTTACTATGGAAAGAACTGAAGGACTTTGTCATATAATACCAGTGCACAGCACATAGGCTTGGTGACTTCCTAATACAGACCTGTTCTTAGATTATTTTGACTTCTGTCATTCTGTAAAGAGAATACACCTAGTCCCAAAACACACCTCTGTCATTCCTCAAAAGGTAGTTTATATGTGGTCATTATTACTACAGTTATGTGGTAAACTATTTTCCTGAATTCAAAATTACCCCAAAACTCAGAATGATAAAACCAATACACTGTTGTGTATTTAGAATGGAGGCCTCCATTATTTTGATTAGAGAGGCCTCCATTATTTTGATTAGAAATCTACTACTGCAGGAATTGGCACAGTTGCTTTTGTCATCAACTCCGGTAACAGCATAGATCAATGAAAAAAACCTTCCCTCAGAAAACTCTGATCACTTCTAGCTCTGACTTCATAACCCAGAGAAGCAATTCACTGTGGCAGGTATGTGTCACCTTGAATTAAAAATTTGGTGGTTCTCTTTTGCTAGTGGGATAGCTGGTGAAACATAATCTGCAGCTCTGCTTTGTGTAAGCCTCTTACGTAACAGCGTAATGCGTAGGGAAGGAGAAAAATGCTGTTGCTTTCTGCTGTCCTTTCACCCTCTCAAGCAGGGTGAGGAGAGAGAGAGAAGGGGGAAGGTAAGGGGGGAGGGGGGAGAAGGTGATTTTTAGTTTTTGTCTGTTTCTCACCATCCAACTCAACTTTTAATTGGCAGTAATGAAACTACTTGTCCCCAAGGTGAGTCTGTTTTGCCCATGACAGTAATTGGTCAGTGACCTCCCTGTCTTTATCTTGACCCATGAGCTTTTCCATCCTATTTTCTGCCCTGTCCTGTTGAGGAGGGAGAGTGAGAGAGCAGCTGGCATCTGGCCAGGGTCAACCCACCACAGTTTGTTAGAACTTACGTTACTGTGAATAGTGCATTAAAGCGTTTGCTAAATTATTTGACCATCTTTCACTTTCTGCAGCAGTCAGGATTTTAAAGTGGCATCCATAAATCAAGAAATTTGAGACTGAAGACTGAGGAGAACGGTTTGGGCAATTTTTTTTTGTGATGAACCATAAGATTCATATTATGAGCTCATATTATGTTTTTATCATCAGATTTAGTAATATTGTTATGTAAAATTATATATTCACTACTTTGAGGGATTTGCTAATCTGTGTTTCCTGAAAGTACTTTAGTTGCAATTTAATTACTTTTTCTAAGACCATTTCTCTAACTAGGGAGATTTTTGCTTCCCATATGGCTCATAGGTTTTAAACCAGTTTAAAACTTCATAGCTCCTTAATTTACTCCAACGGGATAAATCGAAAATATTTACCTCAGAAAAAAATAAATAAAGAAAGAAGTGGTGATGAGTATTTTCTTGTGCTTTTAATGGAAGATGTCTTTGCTTTTCACTTTTACCTCAAACAAGACAAAATACATATAATGGTCAAATGAACAAGTCATTCAAACATCACTTTTGGACTTGGTATTCAATTGTCCTTCAGAACTGTCTGCTGAGCCAAAATAAGCTTTACCATCTACTAAAGAATAATCAGTTATGCAATACACAAGAAGTGCTTTCACTAGGGTCTTCATGTCCTGTTTACCCCAATGCACTAAATCAATGCAAATTGCATCTATTCACTGTTAGTTCAATACGGTATGTTCTAATTAGACTTACAATAGATGACCAAATAGGTTCAGTGAATAAAATCACAACTAAAAGCCTAGGATAAACTACACAGGCATTCCTTCTGTTAGGTAGACAGTGTTTACAGCTCCAGTAATGTTTGATAATGTTTACTTATTTTAAAAAAATAAAGGGAGGAAAAAAATGGGGGTTTATTAATGAAATAAGCCTTTTTTGTCAAAAGTTTCCAGGACACACACAGTGTCAACTTCTTTCCCCAAATATTAACTAAGAAAAACTTTGAATGAGAAAATTATTTTAATAAAGTAACAAAAATTGGTACTATTTAATGTTAAACAAATATTTTATAGTCATTTCCATTAACTATGCCTAATTGTTTACTAAACACCAATGCTTTAAAGATTTTTTTTTGTCATGTCCTCAAATCATGAAATGAAGAGTACTCAACACTAAGGCTATGTCTACCTCAGCAACTAGCATGTACCAATAAGAGCAAATTTATAATGAAAAGCAGTTGATATTGAGGACGAACACCCACACTGTATGAGAGGGCAGGGGGTGCCTAATACTGACTCTGGTTTGTTCCCATGGGCTGAACGTCCATTAGCGGGTGCAGTGTACCAGGTGTGCTCCTGAAGCATACCTGTGCTTTAGCATCATTCAAGAGAAATACAGTTGATGGACTCCAGGATCACTGAATTTTAAAATCAAAATAATGTACGTGGGCATGAATCAGGAGATTCACAGCAAAAGATGACACCTGATCCAAACCAAAATGCTAATACAGATGCACTCAAAGTGGAAGGAATGAAGGCAGTATGGTTTTCAGACAAGCATGGCAAGTAGGAATGTGAGTTTTCCTGCATTGCTCTGCTGAGGGACATCTCCCTTTACTAGAGGGATCACCTTTGAAGGAAAACATTTACATTCAGCTTCTGACACTCATAAAGCCAGACACAAAGATGCCTATAGGTGAAATGTTCCATATATCATTCTCCTCCAAAGTGGTGAGTTTTAATGAACCAAATGTACCAGCTATTTCTATTATAGAGATGTACCTGCTTCTAAGCAGAGTATCTTTGGCTGCTCAAATCATTCCTTATGCTTCTCCTGTCCTAATGCATCAAAAGGCGCCACGGATGCACTGTATAACAAAGCCTTCCATTATATATGATTACAGTTTAAATTTCACATGGTAATACATTTTTTATGTAATTATCTTCTCTACTTATCCTAGCATTGTAGACCTTTTCCTCATCTCAGTTTTGATGACACTGTATTTCATCTAACACTTGAATAAAACTTATGCCAATATATACTTTCTCTCAGCCTTATAACCTTTTGAGCCTCTTATATTCCATTAAGCCTTCTACTAAATGTGACATCTCAGCTTTATTTAGATCTCCCTCTCCCTGCAGTATCTTTAATAGCTGTATTACACTTTTATTCCACCAAGGAACAAGGATTTTTATTACCTTTCAAGCAAATGGATTAAAAATATTTTTATTGGCTTCTCTTACAGCTGCATTCACCTCATTAGTATTAAAAAAGTCAGTATCATCATTTGTATATATCTTTTTCAATTACCTATAAACCTTGTCATTCAGTCCTAGGTGAAAAAGTACGAAATTCTGTTTTAGAGAACAGGTTGACTTTTTCTTTTCAAACTCTCTTTTGAATAACTTGTCTAATGGAGGGAAGGGAAGCCCAGCAGAAATGCTTACAAATATTTGAATAATGGTTCCAGCTTTCATGTATTGTGTCCTTGTATTTAAAAGAGCAACGAAGTACAATGTAAGGCAGCAAAGTAGCATTATGCTATTAAATTGCTGCTTACATTCAGAGTATTTTTATACCTCTGCTCCAAGTGTAAGACGTATAGCCAGAAGAATGTCATAACATGCTCTGCTTCTCAAAATCCCACGCCAGAAAACTGTTGCAACATTCTGGACTCTGGCCGTATTCTTTCATGTACGAAGTCAGCCCTGAAAAAACACGTACAGATGGATGGAAATAAAGCTATTACAAACACTTTTTCTACACTGCCCAAATATTCAACAGACACAATCTGGTTAAAGGATGTTATCTCCTTGTATCACTGTCAATGCTATCTATACTAACCCATTAATTTGACAAAATCCCATTAGAAATTGTGCAGCGATAGTAACAAAAGAAGAAAAGTAATACAAAGACTCTGGACTCTTTTTCTTCACTCAGCTGAAGCGAATAAAGAAGAATTTGCTACGTTGGCTTCACAGCAGCTATCTGAATGCTAATTAAGACCAACTAGATTGGAGGAAAGAGCTGATATTGCTCCATGTAATCAGAAAGACTCATTTCCAAAACCCAAATTTTGCTCTAAAAAACCCCCATATTTCAAACCAGACATTATTAACAAAACAGAAATTAATTTTCTTATTGTTTGTCAGAGAGTTTTCTTTTCACTTTCCAATGACCATTAATGAAAAAAACGATGCAAGAGAGACCAACTTTTAAAAATAAATCTAGATGCCACTGACTATTGCTTTTTACTACTTATACACTAGAATTGTTATTAAATACAAAGTTCAATCTATGGAAGATGATTCACAAGCAAAGTTGCATCTAAAGAAATAATTACATTAACATAAAATCTGTTTCCTCTAAATAATTACATCCTACACAATGTCCAACAAACCATTAAACAACAAAACATCTTGTTTTCGTGCCTTACAATTAAGACATCTCACCTGATTGCTATCAGTTTATCAGAGCTACTAGTTTAACTGCAGCTATCTAACTAGAAAGTCTCCCTGACAGCATATGGCACACACACAAACAGGGAAAAGAGATCTGAGGAGTTATTAAAGTTTCAAACAAACTCAAAGTAAAGCAAAGCAGACTGACTGAAAAAAAAAAAAAAAAAGAAGACCTTTTTAAAGTAAGTTATATAATCTTTGATTCTCTTTACCACAACTGTATTGCCAATTTCCTTATAAAAGCACATGCAAACATGCTTGTCACAGATGAGAGTCAGACTGTGTTCCAGTGAAAATACTACTTCAGTGATCCCATTAATAGGGAAACAGTGGCCATACAATTAGTGAATATAGGTTGACATGGCTTTATGTATGCAGGGAAGTTATCAACACCATTAATTTAAAATCGGAAACAGACAGGTATGGGGAGGGTGATTTACTTGTCCATGCTCAGAGTGGGTATCTGTGGAAGAGACTGTTCACGACTATGGGACCATCCTTTCTCTATGACGGTCAGCAGAAAAGCAGTGTTTAACATGCCCTTTCTTGTGCAGCACCTAAACATTAGTATAGTAATCCTAGATTTTTTTCAGACTTAAGAGATAGTACTCACATATGTACATCTTCCTCATGATTTTCATCAAGAAGGAACAATTTAGTATGCTTAAATTGCAAATTCTGAAAAATACATTATAGCTACTTTCACAGAAAAGCTAATTTCACCCTAAGTGAATCTCTGCTCTCTCCTCAGACTTCTCCCATGTAGCACAATGAAAGTTAACTTTATAAAAAGCCAGAAAATATTGACATAAATGCAAAAATCATGTTAAGATGCTACTAAAATTGTACTTTTATGTGATACTCTGATATAAGATGAAAAATTGTTTTTGTCAATAAGAACTGTAAATAAACAGTAGTTTTCTAAAACCATCATTTTAAGTAATCATTAAGCCATATTTGTAATGTCTTATTAATAATACAGAATTGTGTTTGTTAATAATTTACATAGAGACTTGACGGTTTTCCCCCAAGCAAATCAGTCATTATTGCTATCAAAACAATGTAACTCAGAACAAATAGCATTGCTCTTTTTGCCATGTTTAGGGAGAAAGGAGGCAGTGATGTTCACCACAGCTATACTGACACGAGCAGAGGAAAAACAAATGCTGCTATTCAGTATCTGTCTACACACACAAAGAAGGAATAATGGCGGTATTAATGAAAAAGTTAGTCTATGACCAAGAAACGTCTATTCTACTGTATTTTCATTATATGCCTATATTAACATGACTGCGTCACTCAGAAATCAGTTATCTGTTTTACAGATTTATATTAATTTCTCATTTCTATTGCACATCTTTATTTAGAAAAAGAACACAACACACAATGGAGATTTTAAAATAATTTTATAGCTTAAAGAAAAAAAAAAAAAAGAACAAACAAAACCAAAACATACAAACCCATGTATTCTGTAGGGAAAAGGATAGTGCAAATTTTCCAAAATGCCAACAGAGTACATGTACCCCAAGTGTGGGCCACCTACACACCAGCATTCCTAGCCTTCCCTTAACCCAGGCACAAAGGAGAGCAGAGATGAAACTGTTCCAGCCTTCTAGCCCTTCATTATTTTATAAGATGTCTTCTTTTTCCATTATCTTCAAGATTTTCCCTATTTCTTTCTGGTCTTTCCCTGTCACCAACACCTGCCTTAATGTGTCTGCAGATAATTTGAATAATAATCTAGTACAGTGAAGTGTAACGTAAAGATGCCGGTTTTCTCTTAAATAAGTAAACTTAGATAAAAGGGACAGCAGCTGCTCTCTATATAAATAATTAATAAAACCCCCATCCGATTATGCTATATATATGGGGAATCTAGTAGAGACAAATACTAGCAATAACAGATTAAGATATCCTGGCTGTTGAATTATATGTTCCAATGGAAAAAAAAATTGGTTCTGCATTTAATAAATAACTATACCTAAATCTATATGTATTACGTGTATAACAGCTGAAGTGCTTAATGAACAGTGACAGCAGCAGATATTGATGGAAGTGCTAACTGCAAAGAGGTTGTGTATCTTTACCAAAATAGACAACATGATCCATCAGTGATGGTAGATTGGGCACTGGAGGGCCTCTTCTATTTCCATTTGTCCTCACCTCTCACTCACTGGCCCAATGAAGGAATGCAACTCCCTGTATCAGCTTCTTTCTTAATTTCACATAATGCTTATCTCATTTATAAAGAACTGAGACTGAGAACTGAAACAAAAGTTTAAACAATCTGTTCCTTAGTCAAGTCAAATACATTAAGATAAATAGGTCAAAACCAAAAATATCACTGCTGTCCTTTAAGCCACCCATTATCCTTTCTTCCCCTCTGTTCCTCCTATAAAAGGTGCTATGTAATGCATCCCAAATGTTTTCTTGTGTTTATTCTAGCTCTATGCATAATACAGATTTTTCTCCTCTAAGTAGCTTCACAAAGACAACTCTGTACCTAAAAAAAGTCCATAAAGGAAACACATCTTTTTGACGCATCAGCAGACTCTGCTAGAAGGTCATTACAGGTCACTGACAAAATTCTGTGTCTTTGAGAACTGGTATAGCAATAACTCCAATGTAAAACTGTAATAATTAAGAAGATAAGACACGAAAATTTTAGATATATTTCCTATAATAAGAAATCCCCAAGAGATTTATGATCCCTTCTTCCAAAGGAAATGTTTGACAAATAAGCTATCAACAGGTAAAGTTAAGAAATAAATTAGTATCTTCATTTATATCTCAAGTACACAATTTAAATAAAAGAAACACATAAACATGTAAGCATGATACTGCAACTCAAACCTCCTCAATATTCCTAATACCGGAAGTTATAATTATCATTAGATATGAATTTGTCCATAATTGTCTCTTAATTTGCGTTTTACTAGGCAGAACTGTGTTGTGACAGTTTTGAGGTCTGCTGGTAAGGCACTATCATAAGTGGCCCAGGTTTTGATTCTGTCAGCTGTTTTTTCATTTGTAGCTGTATACGAATAAAGGGATGAAGAAAGAAGTGTAAACAAAGGATATCTTACTTGCAGCTAGGTAAACAGTGATCTTTTTTTAACAACCCAATTTTAACTGCATGTGGTCTCCATTTTGATCACTTTCTGGAACTATTCTAGTGAAAAAAGTCTACTGACAGGAATATAATGAAATATTTCTATAAGACCATTTTCAAAGTCAAAACAGGCATCTCTGCCAGTAAGATAATCCCTAGATTTATGTTTAGCCAGCAACAAAAAAAGATGCATATTACGATGAAATTTCTAATCTAAGTCACTCGTACTTCACAATATGATCATTAGACTCACAAAGTTTGCAAGCAATTCAGAAAACCGTACTGAGTTTCAAATAATATAAATATTTCTTTTGTGTCTATTTCCCCCCCCCCCCATTATTGGTATTAAGTAGGGAGAAACACGTCTCTTTCATTTAAAGCTCCATTTCACAATTAAGGAGACTAGCCAGCACATATTAGTGTGCTTACATAATGGACCCAACAGCTTTTCATAGATATCAATGAGATATTTTGTTATTTAATCTACTTATGCTTCCCTTTAAGCAACATTATCTTTTTATAAGAAAGCTGGTTTCACCGTCTATTGTTGGCCAACAGATACCATGAAACGATCCCATTTCCAATTGCTTACAAATTCACCTTCCTTCAACTTTGTTTTTTTTGTCAGTGTAAGAGAAAGATTTGAATGCACAGATGATGAAAATCAGATCACAGGTCAGCAGACAAGCCTTTAAACAAAATTTGGTGTGATAAAACTATGACCAAGAGTTGTAGTAAAGGGTCTAAGCCTTTCTGGAGAAAACTAGGTGCCTAGAAGCAGGCTAGACCTGTGAGTCTGAGCAGGGTTTTGATAAATGGTGAAGGTAAGGAAAGCCAGTGGGCTACAGAAGATTTTGGGATGAGAGAAAAGGGAAAGCTGAGAATTAAGAATAACCAAGTGCATTTGACAAATACTATGTTTCTGTGTTACCTTAAGCACTCCTCCTAATGATTAAGTTGTGGCCACATAAAGAATACAGAAAAGATAAACACGAACACAAAAAAAAAGGAAGACCAAATTCCAAAAGTCTGAAAAATAATAAGAAATCTTTTTACAGTACAAGAGTAGTACTCATGTCAGAACATAGGTGGCCCATGGGACGTTCTGTCTTAAATTAAAACCTTGCTGATAAAGGATATTCAATGGAAGCTAGTGAGAACTGGAATAAATCATGAGAATCAGAAGTTAACCAGCAAAAACTCCCAAAGGACAAAATAACTTAAATACTTCATATGAAATTTCTTTCAAAACTGCCCAGTATTGCTCTACACTAAGGCAGCTGATGGGTTGTCAATTATTAGAAAATATTCTAGGCAGCTTTATGAGACTCCAAGCCATTAAGTCAAGTGTCTGTACTAAGCACACCAGTAGGAATAGTCTAGAACTATTAGAATTACTGATACAAAGCTTGCTGACAGTACCGAATTCAAGGTAGGAAAGACGTTACTCAAATACGACAAATTTGCAGAGATCTCATAATACAGAAAATTCTGTAATAAAATGACAAATCATTTTAACATAGATAGCTGTGAAATGCCATGCCTCCAAAATGAGAAACCTAATGTTATGTAAGAGAAGATTGGTTCTGAGCTAGTGAACACCACTCAGAAAGGAAACCTTGGGCAGAGCATGAAAGAATGTTAGACATCACCCAGGAAGGACTAGAGGACAAAAGAGAAAACAATGCCATTCTACAATTGTGCATCAACTTTCATCCTGAACACTTCTTGCAGTTTTGGTGTTTCCGTCTCAAAAAGAGTATACTAAAACTGAGATATGCTCAAAGAAAGTAACAATGAAGATCACTGGTATGAAACAGCTGATGTTTGTCGAGTGGATAGGTTAGAATACTCCCATGTAGAAAAACAAAGGATGACTAAGGTAGGAAGAGACAGCAGTATAGAAAAGCATGAGAACTGCATATGACTTATTTTCCACCTCTAATAAAAACACTGGAATAAATTACATGAATCCAAGAAGTGACATTCAAAGCACATTGAAGGATGTGATTCTTCACACAGGATCTAATTAAGCCATGAAACTCTCTACCATGAGTTATTATGAATACTGAAGAACTGCAAAAACAATTAGATAAATCCATTCAATAATTAAAAAAAAAAAAATCAAGTATCATTTACATCTAGATAGCAGCTCTAGTTCAAGAAGATCCTAAGCTGAAAATCACTGGTGGCTAGAAGAGTGTCATTATATAATTTCTTTCTCCTAGTGCTCTTTCCTATTTATTGTCTACACTTGAAAACAGGATTCAGGGCTTGTTGCACATCTGGTCTGAACTGATATGACTGCCGTTATGTGCTAATGTCTCAGGAAAGAAAGGTAGAATGTGCAATCTCTCTTTAATTCTTTTGTGCTTATTTATTACAAAAATTATTACATACAATATTACAGTCCGTAATTAATCCTATTCTTTCTATTTAACCTCTGTTTCATTCAGTAAGATGGATGGATGCTCGCAATTAAAGAAAGAATAGCGTATGATCACGTAGTTTATCCCATAATTTGCCCTATTCCTGCAGCTATCGTGGGTGTAGATGCATAGAAAGTTATTAGGTTTTGAGTTATTTTGATTATTAGCAAGAATTAGCTTTTGAATGTTTAATCTAATACTTTTCTAACAACAGTATTTTTCATGTGTAATTATAAAATATATAAATGTATCTATGAAGGAAAGAAAAAAATGAAGGGAAAAGAAATAGTAAGAGGAAGTGTTCTTACTTGGTATTATCTTCAGACTGAAACATCAACTTGTAGCAAAAAAGGCCTGTTATTTGGAAAGGGACTTTCTCTCAGCCAGCTGTGGATGGGTAAAAGGGAGAAAACTTGTGGGTTGAGATAAAGGCAGTTTAATAGGTAAAGTAAAAGCCACACATGCAAGCAAAGCAAAACAAAACAATGAATCTGTTCATCACTTCCCATCGGCAGGATGGTGCTCAGCCATCTCCAGGACAGCAGGGCTCCATCACACGTTAACAGTTACTTGGGAAGACAAATGTCAGAACTCCGAATGTCCCTTCTTCTTCCTCACAGCTTTTATTGCTGATCAGATGTCATATGATGTGGGATATACCTTGGTCAGCTGGGGTCAGCTGTCCCAGCTGTGTCCCCTCCCAACTTCTTGTGCACCCCCAGCCCACTCGCTGGTGGCGTGGGGTGAGGAGCAGCAAAGGCCTTGGCTCTGTGTCAGCACTGCTCAGCAATGGCTGAAACATCCCTGTGTTATAAACTCTGTTTTGTTCACACACCCAAAACACAGCCCCATAGTAGATACTATGAAGAAATTTAACTCAATCCCAGCCAAAACCAGCACAGGTAAAAACTGTTGCAGCCACAAAACGTTCATTTTAAATATTGGATTAAAACTCGCAACCTGTAAAGTTACTGGTGAAATGCTAACGGGCTTTAATAAGGCTGACAGAAATAGAAGAAATGATTGGATTTTCTCTGCACTGGAAAAAAGGAATAAACAACTTATTAAATATTTCTAAGCTAATGGAGATTATATATATTGACTTTAGTCAACTGATTTCACTGGGATACACTGATGAAAAACTGGAGTGACATTAACGGTGAACCAGGCTTTTAATTTTTTTCTCAACAGCATTACCTTAACCAGAGGTGGGTTTTGTTGTAATTTCTTACGCCTCTCAAAAATTCAGCGGGTTCTGTCCTCCAGTAGCCTATATATGACCTCGCTTTAGAGGCATCATCATCAGTCTTTGTAGTATCACTTTGTTCCATTTTAAAAATCAAATAAAAGTCAATATTTATTTGGTGATATTATGTAGTTCAGTTAGGTATATTTATACCACCATCAGTTACAGGATGTAGTTTCAAAGATGTTCAAAAGATGCTGATTTTTTTTTAAAACTGAACAAAAAAAAATTACCCTATAAACCCTGCAAATAATAAAGGATGATCTGTCTATAGGCAGATTTCTTATTACAGAGAACATCACATGCTGGAACTTGAGACAATCAGGAAGGTAATAAAATAGCTCCACAGCAGCCAAGACTTCTTACTTCACCTATAGCATGTTGAATTTGTACATAATAAAATGCTCAGTGAAACCATTTTTCTCAGAATAGATTGCTGGTAAAATACGAGTACCTTGACAGACTGGCAGAGTTAAGTACATTACATTTGATTAAAAATTCCACAATGACCTATTTTTTCAATTACATCCCTTACTTTCAAGAGATTAAAGAAGGTCTGTACCTTATTAATAGTTCTCATGCTGATCTTTTTGTAGCATTTTTAGAAGCAAGATATTCTGCATGATACTCCAAAGTGCTATCTATTCTGTTTGAAAAAGTGACATACATGTGATGGACTCTAACACCTGTCTATCAAAAAAAAAAAAAAAAAAAAAAAAAAAAATTCAAGGTAAAAAGCCTTTTTTTTTTCCATGACATATTCTAACATTACTGAATTAATTTGCACATTGAAAAGATGTGAGAGAAATTAAGTATGAATCCACAACACAACTGGCAATTGACGTTAAGGAAAACATTTGAGGACAAGTAAATCACAATGATATATATAAAACCACATATTATGAGTCAATATAGGAGTTATGCTTATTTTAATGATCTTTGTGGAGTTCCATAGTTTTCACCATTTAAAAAAAAAAAGGGGGAGAGTTCATAAAACTCTATGAGGTTTTGTAATTTAATTATTTCAAAGAAAAAAGAACTTCGTTTTCATTTCCTCTTTTATTCTGAATTTTAAGTAAGGAGTTGCATTAGTGTAGAGATGAACGGGTTAGTTTAGAGGTAGAGTGCAGGTACCTTCTTAAAGACTATTCTGTTAGAAATACGCCAATACTCAGGTTTGAAAATAACTAGCATTAATTTTATAAATCTTCTTTTAAAAATGTAAATGAAATTGCTCTCGTAAGTGCTACAAATTGTCCTAAGAAATCTGTTTCAGCAAAGTACATCCTTCTCAGCTGACTGCTCCTGAACACTCATTTTTAACACATATCAGGAAAAGAGAAGGTACACTTAAAAAAAAAAAAAAAAGAAAAAAAACTTTTTTTAGTTAAAGAAAAGTTTTGAAAGAAAATTCTGGTCAGCTTTTTGGCTAGCACCCTTTACAACATCTCTGAGTGAACTGTGTGGTAAACTACCAAATGCTGGCTTTTGAACTGAGACTGCCTCAGGCAATATTTCATGGACAAAGATTGCACATTATATATATAGCGTAATAATTATTGCTTTTAAAAAGTGCTGTATTCATTACTTTGAAAAATAAACAACCAGCAAATAGAACAGAGATGATTAACTAACTTGAATGTGCCACACGGTTAACCTCCTTACTAGAGTATTAAAGTAATGAACATTTTTCAGAATATTAGTTTCCACAGCTGTATGTGAAACGAGGTAACATGCTTATAAATTTCTACTTATAATGATCAGCCACTCAAAATGACAAAAAGTAAAGCTTTACTTTGTAATAGCAGTACTTTTGGAAAGCATGGATACTACTGACTTCTGTAAAGTTTTACTATAATGGGCAAAAATGAATCTTCCATATAATTGTAATTTCTTCTTGCTATTTTTTACTGCATGAATTTAAACCTAAATCTAACTTGGTAATATTAACTGCTATTCTGTTAGAATCACCTGCTGACAGCTCCAATTTACTCACCCCATTTCCTCATACAACAGTTACACTGTAACCCAGTCCCTCCTGCATTGTTTCTATAATGGCTATTAACTTCCCTCTCATTAAAAGTCAGTTTTAGTCCTTTCTCTTTTATGTCACACTTTTGCTCCCACTTATTCTCAGTCCTTATTTTCAGCAACATGATCACTTTCATCTGAGTACCAATCTCAAAGGGTATTTGGTTTGTAATGTAACTAATTATTAGGTAGATTTTTTTTTCTTGGAAGTTAGAATATATGAATGTTAACGTTTTCTTGATTTAATAATTCTACTCATATTTTTTAAGTCTGAAGTATGAGCGAGCTAGTCATTCAAGGAAGAAAAGCCTGTAAAATTGTCTTAGCCTTTTTTCATTGCTATTTTGCCAATGAATAAGAGATCAATCTTAATACAGTTTCATAATATTGAATACCTATATTCATGTTGTAAGGAACTAGCAAATATAAGAATAAAATACAACCCATGCATTGTTCCTTTTCTTCACTTGAATTGTATCAGGGGTTAATTTTGTCATGACATGTCTGAATGACAGTACAGATTAAAGAATGCAAGCGTAAGGGGTAGAATTTTGATTCTGTTAGAGTGATCTTTGCCTTAATTCTAGTCAAGCAAAGATTTTACTTTACAAGCTTATCAAATAATATAAACTACAGTAATTGCCAGACTTATTTTCTTCCTTCATTGCTTCATTTTTACTTCTCTCATTAATTCTCCTAGGTAATTCCATCCTGCCAATACTTTCTGGTATTTACATTTTGATTGTCATGATTTCCATCTATAGTATACTTGTGTTTTCACATTCTTAATATTCCCTTGATTTACAGATAAACTTTTTTCTTGCATACAGATTTCTTATAAATGCAAGTGCATGTGTATAGACCAGTGAGCACAAAGATTACCCATACACTACATGTAATTATGTTGGAATTAAACTAAATTGCCTAATAGAATTAATTTGTTATTTTGATAATAGTGATAAATTTTCTTCATTCTTCATTACTCATTTTATTTTTTAAATTAGAATCTGTTCAAACAGTACTGAAAATAAAGTTAATAAAAGTGCTTACAATATTATTAGTACTTAGCCTAGGACATTGAAGAGATGGTGGCTTATGTGTATATATACCTATATCTATTTACATACATATATATTTATATACATGTTTTTGTATACAAACTGTGTGCAAAAGACACATCCATTCTGTTGCCAGAATTTTTAATTGGTTCTATATTCAGTGGGCTTTTCTCCTAATATCGATATAAAAATAACTTTAATTAATTAATGCAAACTTAGTTTCTATACTGAGCAGATTTATAAAGGCTGATGAAAGTATGATCTTCAAGTTCTGTCTAAAAGTACCTTCCAGTAACAGAAGTACAGTCCATGGTTTTGTGTATTCTTTGCAACAACACGATGATTATTTTTTCCATTGAATTTTAGAGAGCAACAGGGGTCTATGATCAGGTTTTATGTCTTGTTTCTCGAAACTTAAGTTTAAGCATGAATAAAATTATTCATATGTGAATAAATTTACAAAATAAAATCAGAATTTACAGATTACACAGACCAAGAGGTATGTTATTAAAGGTTTTTAATTTTGTTTGGTTTGTTTCAACCAGCCCTTAAAGCTTTTTTGAATCTGCCTTATCTGAACTTAGTTGGAAAGTTAATTATGCTTATCTACAAAGTTAAAGTCCTTTTAGTTACAATATGCATGGGATTTAGGTTATTAAACACTGTAAATGAAAACATTCCAACACCAAATACTCAACCTGGAATGTCAAATAGTTTGACATTTACCTAGGTATTATTGCATATGAAGCCAGGCTCATAGTAATAATGTATATTGCTAAGGAATTCTCCAACTGTGAGTTAATATATAATTTTCCTCAAAAATCTTTCTAAAACAAACAAAAAAACCCCACTAAACGAAGTATTTCAAGCACTACTGTTTCTTTGCTCAAAACGTCATTTATTAATCTGATTGCTTTACAAAAGCTTTTCAAATTCAGAAGACTTGTTTTTCAGCAAAGAAAATGCCTGTAGAGAATGTTAGCATCACACGTCTATGAGCAGGGAGTTTATCACCTGAGAATTATTCTCTTGGTTATAAGCCAGACATGACACTAAGAAATATTGTTATATGCTCTCTTCTACACATCAACAAAGATTCAACAGGTCAGCACCTGCTCAGGTTTTGCTATTCTCCTGCCCTCTTTATTTATTTAACTCCAAGAGGTCAAGACCAAAACACTCTGAGCCCAAACTAGGTTGCTAGGCATAATTTTTTTTCCCAAAAATATTTCAAAAGTGTTGTGCTTGTCAGCTGCTCATCTTTATTTAGATTTTAATTTCTCAGCTGTCAGTTTGAGTCACTCCTCTTTTACAGTATTCTTCTGAAAGAGAACATATTCTCTAAGACTGCACATGCAATTCAGTTTTACTTCTGTAATTTAGTGCAAAGGGTTTTGACTGGATACTTGGCTATAAAGAGTGTCTCACTCTTTGGGTGTGGGTGCCTAAACATGAGATAATTTATACAGTGATAACTTTTCCTGAATTTGTTTTGGTATTTGGCTTCTGATCTCAATACAGTATGCGATGTTATATCCGATCGTACCAAATAAGATAGGTTATTTAATGAAAGAAACATTTCAGTTAGCTCCTTTGATCCCAAACTGTGATGAATTATTGCTTTGTTTGCTGAAGTTTAAACTTCAGACAGATACACAGAACAATTTACAGAAGGCAACAGAGTAAAAATGTGCAATAGTCTCTGTTTTTAAAACTACAGATAGGCCACATCCCTTAAATATTTCATAAATCACGTTGGTGCATAGTTTTTAAAGAATTTTATTTAAATTATTTCTGTGTAGCATTCTATTTTAGAAGTAAACATTTAAAAACAAGTAACATGAAAACACTCAGAAAGAAAGATTCCCCAGCTACTCTTAGCACAAGCTTTATAGAAAAGACTATTCAATAGCAGTTATAAAATTAGGTTCACAGATATCCAAACTTTTTCTTCGCAATTCTGTCTTTACATAACTCATAGTGCTTTAAAGGATTCATCATTCTTCCCTTCAAAAGAATTAGTTAAGGACACACCCCCATTCCCACTGTTACATGTCTAGCTGCATTTCCACCAAAAATGTAAATTTACTCAAGTACTGTTGTTCCTGGGGAAAAAACTAAACCACAACAGGCATGCTGTTCAATTAACTGGAATGATGAATAGGTTAACTCAAGTGCAAGTTAACAATACAAGCTTATCACCAAGAGCTCTATGTAAAGGGCTACAAAAATAAGCCAAGGTAGTGTAAAACAAAACAAATGAATCTGCTCTTTATTGAACAAACCTGCTAACATAGCTTGCAAAAGCACATGGCACAGATCCTTCCTGTTATGGTATTTTTTTTATTTGGAAGTCTTTCTTCCTTAATATACTAAAGTTGTCAAGGTGTTTGAAGTTTGGTATTTTGTATGACATCTTTCCCTACCTCACTAGTCTGACTGACCCCATCTCAGGACTGAAGAAACTCTTCCTATCAAATTGTCAACATACATGCACACACACGCATATGTACATGTATTTGTATATACACATGCACACAAATCCAGAGTTGTCTTTTTTCCCCACTTTTATTACAGATGACTGAGCTACTGTTATTTGGTTATAATCAAATTTTAGATCGTAAGGATATAAGTCGCCAACCTAATCAGAATGCTCAAGTTTTTCTCCACTTCGAGCACAAATGTGAGGTCAAAAGTCAGCTTTCGGAATTAGTGGTCTCAACATTTCCTGGTGGACTTTTCATTACAGTGGCAGAAGCGCTGGCTCTGAAGTCTTAAAAGACTGAATTCTTCTACCTCAATCATTCTGCATCCTTTGCAGGAAGAAGGGAAATAAAGATTCAGAGCCTGAACTAAACAATTTGAGTAAAGAAAGAAGAATCTATCCATGTTAGGGGTGTTGTGCTGGTAGTTTTCTAACTTTTGAACAAGATACAGTGCTTGTAGTTCTGTAGGCTGAGATAGCAAGTTGCAGACTACCACCTTCACGTATACATCAGTCTATTTTCAGCTACTTCTATACACAAATCAAATTAGGTGTTCAAAGAGTAGAAATTTTCTACATATATATTTCTAACATTTTTTTTAAAATAGAACACAATGTATTTAAGTGAACAAGTGAATGCTTGAGCTGTGGTTGATGAAAGTGTTCTAGCATTAATTTAACATGGTGCCAGCTAAAGTTGTGCTAAAAGAAAGCGATTTTAGAAAATCCTTGGTTGAACATTGTATTAAAAGTGTTTCAAAGAAATTACTTGAGGGAATCCAGTTGTATTGCTTTTCCTTTTGATAAAATTTGCTAAGGTCATCTGGTGCCAAATTACATATTACCCTTAAGCAAAATGAAAGTTTTTGAGACAGGGTAACAGCTGAGAAATGAAAAGCTCTTTGAAAGGTTTTCCAAAATTCTGTTCAGGAATATTTGGGAAATTATTTTATAACCCAAGTTTTCTTTGCTGCCCTAGGGAGGTTCTACCTAAAGTAGCCTTCACTGCAATAATGCTAACACAGCAGTGTGTACTTATGCTGAAATAGGCCCTGTCTGTATTAAGGATTTACAGGATTAAACTGATTCACTGAAAAACTTTGTGCTAATAAAATCTACCTCTGTTAAGATCAGAGCAGGGCACATTTTTCAGTAAACAACATATTTAAAGATAAATGTATATGCTGGCATTGCTGGTTTTGAAAATAGATGTAAGGTTTGTTTTGTTTAGAAGTTCTATCTGGGCCAAAAAAGGCAGGTATCATTAACGCATTATTTCCTTTTTTTATTTCTTTCAAGAGCCAAAAGATTAGGGCTCTGTTGCAGAACATCCAAATTCACTTTCCTCATCCGCCTGGTGATATTTGAAGCCACAGCCCTAGGGCTGAACATGCACCAGCAGTGTACTCAGGTGGACAAGAAGGCCAACAGCATCCTGGCCTGTGTCAGCAATAGTGTGGCCAGAAGAAGTAGGGAGGTGATCATTCCCCCATACTCAGCACTGGTGAGGCTGCACCTGAAGTACTGTGTCCAGTTTTGGGCCCCTCTCTTCAAGAAGGACATTAAGGTGCTGGAGAGGGTGCAGAGGCAGGCTACCAAGCTAGTGAAGGATTTGCAGCGTGTCTCATATGAGGAACGGCTGAGGGATCTGGGGCTGTTTAGCCTGGAGAAGGCTAAGGGGAGACCTTATCCCTCTCTGCAACTACCTGAAAGGAGGTTGTAGGGAGGTGGGGGTCGGTTTCTTCTCCCTAGTAACAAGGGACAGAACAAGAGGAAATGGCCTTAAGCTGCACCAGGGGAGGTTCAGGCTGGATATTAGGAAGAATTTCTTTACTGAAAGGGTTGTCAGCCATTGAAACAGCCTGCCCAGGGAGGTGGTGGAGTCACCATCCCTGGACGTGTTTAAGAGACAGGTAGATGTTGTGCTTAGGGAAATGGTTTAGTGGTGTCTACGATCTTGAAGGTCTCTTCCAACTGAAACTGTTCTATTATTCTATGATTCTGTGACCACCAGGCATTTTGGCTAAAGGAAACATTTTTTTTTAAAAAAATCTCTTATTACTGAAGCTCCATACCCCATGAATTAAACACTAACTGTAGCAGAGTCTAAAGTTTTGCTTTCCAGGGGAGTGTCTTAGGATAGATAGGCGATATTCTCATTTTTGCTATGGGACAAAAAGTGAAGGAGCAGCCCTGGAAAAGGCAGTGATCTCTCCTACTGAACGAGAATCTACGGGCATTAATACATTAGATCTTTGGTCTGTAAGATTCCAACACAAGAAGAAATTGAATGTATCCAATAATAATGAGTGCTCTAGCCATTCAGTTACCAGAAAAAAAAAGGAACATCACAGATGTCGTCTTGTATCATTTGTGAAATGAAAAGGTTTTGAAATTTACTCCTTTCTTCTCTTCAGTATTCTTTCAAACGTTCATCCCATCAAAAGACACATTTGCTTTTTTAAGTAAAATGGAAGATATTATTTAATGGAATCACAAATCTCAGCATTGTATTTCCACAAGAAAGAACAGTATTTATCTATTGGTCTGATAACCACAATAAATAAAAAAAGTTATTTGACTAAGTAGGATGGCATTTTCAGCAAGTATCAGTGCATGCAGTACTGTTCCTGTTGTAACACTGATCAGTGTGCTGCCACAGACTTCAAAGAAAGACAAAAGGATAGTGGACGAGGGGGAGATCATACTATATAGGGGGTCAATGTCCCTGTACAAATTCGTGAACTGTAATTCAAGCTGGCTGTCTACTGCTACTTTTTATCCTAAATTTTTGAAGCCTTTTTCTTGTGTTCAGTTTCCTATTTCTCCCCTTCCCACTTCTATCTGCCATATATGAAATCTTCAACTAGTGCTTTTAAAAAAAAAGGAAAATTATTAGAAAGACTATGACTTTATAATTTAGCACCCAAGTAGCTGTAGTTCATTTAACATAATATATTGGAGTATCATGCAGAGCAGGACATGAGAAAGTTTAAATGGTTTCAGCACTCACAGAAGCAGGAATTACAGCAGGATCAAAATCCCACTGCTTTTGACCTGACTTTGATGAAGACTCTTCATGGGGACATTTCACAGGCCATTTGTATTGCAAATTTAACTCACACAAGTGACCCAGACTCCTTTTACATCTGATTGACTCATAGTATCTCCCCCAGAAAAGAAAAACATGTTGCTGTATCTCTCATGGGATTGTACATCTAATGACCAATCTCAATTCTCCAGTACTATTTTTCTCCTCTGCAAACCATGGCCTACAATGTAAGGCTCTTTACCTGATGTATGGGGGAAAAATCAGTGAGGTAAGTGTTTCTTATCTCCAAATTTTTAATTTGCAATCCATCTCCATTGTCCCTCATAAAACTTGTGCATGGAAGACTGCATTTCACTTATTCAATAAAGATAACCTCAGTCCAAATGCAGACTGAGATGCTTTGCAGAGATAGAAAAATACGCATGAAATAATGTTTCATGTGCCAAAAACAAAGGAAAAATCATTAACTAAAGACGTATTAGCTTCTAACTCTTCTAATATCATCACTCCATATAAAAACGAATCACATATACTGCTTGACTGCTACACACTCATTTAGCAAGTGGTCTACAAAGTGTTTTCTATTAGGTGCAAAATACTTCAACTTAAGAGAAGACATAAAACATGGTTTAGCTGACGCTTATAGCAACCCTAATGAAACTTTCTGAACCTCTGTGGATAATATTTTATAGAAAATGGATAACAATGGCTGCATGTACAAAAAGGTTGCAGGAAGTACAGGCCACAGTAACAGTTTCAATTATGGAATATACAACAACGTGTTCCAACATTTGCAGATTGTAAATTTCAACATTATTCTGCCTCGCTTGTACCATCTGCAGGAGTTAAAGAGCTAAAGTAGCCATCCAGAGTAAAGGGACAGTGCCAGACTCAGCTAGACCCAATACGAGGGAACAGTTTTGAGGACAAAAATCAGAGTTGGAAAGGAATGTGATTTATGAGCCTGTTTTCTGTTTCTCTTTGAAAGCACTGCATTTAGTTTTTGATAACTTAAGGAAAGGAGGGCAAAGGAGTACAGACAAGGACTTCTGTCATTTTAGTCTAGCCTAGAGTATAGTATAAAGTAGCTGAGTGTCACTTTCTTACAAAAGTTTACTGCCATTATCACCTACTATCCTAAGAGGCTGGGAATCAAATTCTCTGTTGAAAACCACACCTCATTTCACAACTGCTTTTTGAATAGAAGCTGAACAAACTGGTGCAAGAAAGGGCTTGTATGCAAGGATATAATTTTTATAAATATTTTACATATGGCTTGGGTTTTATTTTTGATTAATTATCATGGCAGAAACCTCAAAATAATTACTTATGTATAAATACCTCAATCAAATTTGTTACTATGAGCTCCAACAACAGAAAAAAGATCGTTTGCAAAAACTGAGCATCTAGAGTTTGTTTCATGATGAAGACAATCTGAAAGCCAACAGATGTAGACTGACACAGACTCAGATAGTCAGGAATTATAATAAGTTATTGCTTGACGTCCAAGAGTACGATGAAAATCAAGACTGAATTAGTCGCAGGCTGTGTAAGGCAAACATCTAATAGAGCATGTACAAGGACTTTTATTTTTAAACTATTTCAATTGATTGTAACTTTTAGGAATGCGTTTTAGTTAGGAAAAGCGGTTCTTTGTGTCACCTCATTGCAACATTAAGGTCAAATTCCAATATGAAGTTCAAAAGTTTCCTGAAAGGGAATTCTTTAGATTGCTTGATAAATTGGTTGACCAAGACACGGCTAAGAGTGTCAGTTGTTCAAACTCTTGTATGAACTTTCCTAATATCCCCTCTTTTTTTTTCTTTTTTTAAGCTGACTACACATCCATTAACTGGCAGGTTGGTAACTGTACAGTTAGCAGGTTCAACGGACTTGTTTCCTATGATCAAGGCAATCATTTGATGAGCTCACAGTTAACTTCATGTTATATTTGACTAAAAGCAGGGGGTAAGACTGACTCTACTGACTCATCTGCTGCACACCGGGCAAGGTACCACTATGAGGAGGTGGCATGAGATTGCACCTTTCCTGGAGAGCAGTGGACCATACCAGACCCCAGATAGGCAGGGAGCCCAATACTCATGAAAGAGAGGAATTTCCTAAGGTGGCAGCAGAGCAGCCATGAGCCAAACTTTGGTGTGACAAGGAAAAAACCCAGACTTTCCTGGTGACTGCGTGAAGCTTTTACCGGGCTAGGATGCCTTTGACACTTGACAAATAAGAGCAAGTTTGAAGGTGATAACTTGCCCATTTACAATGTGCAGCGTTAAGGCAGAGGGAGGAAATAACTCCCAGAACTTGTATCTACTAGCAAAACTGAATTTTCTTTAATTCAAAATTAATTTCAATATAGACTATGATGTAATATAACATCATTAAATATGAAAAGCATTCTGATGTCTCTTGGTGTCCTTACTTTAAGGAAAATACAAAGTACCTCAACACTCCGGTTGGTGTGGGATCTCATCTTAGAGCATAATAAATGCTCACACAGCAAATTCCTATACAACCAAGTGTGCTGAAGAGTATACAGACTTAAATTACTGCATTTAAAATAGCAAATAAGTTTATATTACGGAGTTTTTATCCATTCTTCTCATTTCTGTCATGTCAGCACACAGTACTGTACTAAAATGTCAGGCCAGCGAGGGCTGTCTATGCAGTCTGTCAGCCTGCAGCTGCAGGTAACTTTCTTGTTCCTTTTCTACAGTGCAGAACATTTGATAGAACAGCGTCTGTCAAATCTCAGCTTTGCCCACAAACACTGTGCTCAGAGTGAAGCAGAGTTCTTTCTAATGACCTTCAATATTGCATTTTGAAAAAATTCTTAAGTGAGACTTACTTTAAACAATCTTTTTACTAGCATGTCCCTAGTAAGCACACAGCGATGTGGAGATGTGTCTGCAAAATATTGGTAATTCTCTGTTCTCTGCAGTTTGATATCACTCCAAAGAGGTGATCTGGCTAACTAAAGCCACTTGGACATCTGCAAAGCCTCCCTGGAGATCTAGTTGATTGAAAGACTGTAGGAAGCACTAACCCTACTACTAATGACATGGTGCCAGGGAATGGGAGAGTAGAAACCTGTCTGGCAAAATGCTGAGCTGAAAGTCACCATCCATTTGATCCTTAGATTAGTAGCACTGAAAAATTTGGGCATTTCAAAGAATAGAAATATAAGCAGATTTCTGACATGTTAGTACTACGCAAACTAGTAGATATTGAAAAGCTTTGGTTCTCCATAAATTACTCTGGAGTCTAGGGGGAAAATAATACACAGGTACAACGTGGGGATAGTTCTGAAAACAGTAACATCTCTTTTAACATGATATTTCCTTCATGTGATACTTTCTCAGTTTTACTTGAATGATGTATCTTAAGGTATCTGAGATGCATACATTCTTTGTAATAATGCCTGCATAGCCTGATCTGTAGTTCAACCTCTGAGTTACAGAACAGAATCAGGAATAAGCTGTCCACCGTATGATGAATGGAAAAGTGGGAGACTGGCAGAAATAGAAGTTTGGGGTTTTTTTTTAAATTATTGTTGTGTGTGGTGGGTTGACCCTGGCCAAAATGCCATGTGCCCACCAAAGCCACTCTATCACACCCCCTCCTTAACTGGACAGGACAGAGGAGAGGAAAAAAAAATAACAACAGTCTTGTGGGTTTGAGATAAGGACAGGGAGATCACTCAACATTTACCATCACGGGTAAAACAGACTCAACTGAAAGGAAATGTAATTTATTACCAATTAATTCAGAGAGGAGTAATGAGAAATAAAACCAAATCTTAAAACAACTTCCCCCCACCCCTCCCTCCTTTCCCGGGCATAACTTTGATCCCAGTTTTCCTCCCTCCTCCCCTCCAGCGGCACAGGGGGGAAAACAGGGAATGGGGGTTAGGGTCAGTTCATCATTCTGTTGTTTTCTGCCGCTTCTTCCTCCTCAGGGGGAGGAGGACTCACAAGTTTCCCCTGCTCCAATGTGGGGTCCCCCTCACGGGAGAAAGTCCTCCATGACTTCTCCAGCGTGAGTCTTCCCACGGGTTCAGTCCTTCATGAACTGCTCCAGCGTGGGTCTCCTTCATGGTGTGCAGTCCTTCAGGAACAGACTGCTCCAGCATGAGCCCCCCTCACGGGGTCACTAGCAGCAAACCTGCTCCAGCGTGGGCTTCTCTCTCTCCACGGGCCACAGGTCCTGCCAGGAGCCTGCTCTGGTGCAGGCTTCCCATGGGGTCACAGCTTCCTTCAGGTATCCTCCTACTCCTGCGTGGGGCCCTCCACGGGGTGTAGGCAGTCATCTGCTCCACCGCCCATGGGCTGCAGGGGGACAGCCTGCCTCACCGTGGTCTTCACCACAGGCCGCAGGGGAATCGCTGCTCCGGCGCCTGGAGCATCTCCTCCCCCTCCTTCGTCACTGACCTTGGTGTCTGCAGGATGTTTCTCTCACATATTCTCACTCCTCTCACTCACTGCATTTACTGCTGCCCAACAACTTTTTTCACTCTCTTAAATACATCATCACAGAGGCGAAAAACGCTGTCGCTGATTGGCTCGGCCTTGGCCAGCGGCGGGTCTGTCTTAAAGCCAGCTGGCATTGGCTGTATCTGACATAGGGGAACCTTCTAGCAACTTCGTACAGAAGCCACCCCTGTAACCCCCCCGCTACCAAAACCTTGCCATGCAGACCCATTACATTGTGAATGTTCCCAGAAGCACTAACTACAGGCTTTCTAATAATTTATTAAAAAAAATCATCTTCCTTGCTAAATTCATATTTAATGGACTCAGCAATGACTGGCTTGAGTACAGATAAGCCTGCATGAATCATAGCATGTGGAAAATGAATTTAATTAGGATCTCTGTGACATAAAATATCAGAGCAAATAAACACATTTGTCAAATGTGGGAAACATCCCATATCTTCAGAAATTCCACCCATTTCTCATGTTCACTTCAGGCAACCATTCATGCAAAGAAATCATTTCCGAAATTATGAAAGTGATTTGGCATGACAGACACGTAAGGCTTAATTTCATATTAGACAAATAAACACATACACTATAGGAAGCAAGTATAAAGGCCAACTGTAATGAGAACAACATGTATAGTTTGGATGACAGAGAATATGGCAGTAAAAAAGATGACTGGTGACAGAAAAACTGTACTAACAAGAAATCCTTGGAATCATGAAGGAAGAAGAATGAGACATGTAAGGAAATACAGGTATTGACTACTTCTCATCCTAGTGCTGTCTGTTTGTATGACTTTCTATGATGGTATTTATACTAATTTCTCCCAAATGTCATGTACAAACATACCGACCTGTCTTTTTTCTCTGTGAACTAAAAAAAGTTTGCCTGTGTTTCTTTTGGAGGTGGGCGGCAGGAGACCTATTTGCTAGGATAAATTATACTGTCAACTTGGATGATCTGCTTCATCTAAAACAAGGGCTGTGTTCCTTCATTAACTGCCCAGAACAGGAAATGGCATTAGGAAAATACATTCCTTTACAGGGGCTGTCAGACCTCTCACATGTAATTCACTGGAGAATTACTTCCTTCTTTGTCATATAAGGGAGGCATGTCTAAAAGTCCCGTAATGATTCTGCTACTGTGTAAAGGGGAAGTGAGACAAAGGATTATAGCAGTCCTGTCAAAGTACTTGACACTGCAGGAAAAAAAAAAATCTGAATGAGACTCTTAAAGAAGAATTAACATAACAGTGAAGCTAATAAAGCTGTAGCCAGCTAAACTACATTTGTATAATCCTTTTTTCCCTTAAAAATCTAGTGATTCAGCAGGGCTAACCACATGCTTGAGTATATGGTTACATGAGTTAATGATTCAGGAGAAAATCTAATCTACCAAGTTTAACATTAAATGCAGTTTTTGCAAACCTCACAAAAACCCCCTAATTGTTTGTTTGTTTGTTTGCTTTTTTTTATAACCCTTTAATTACAAAATTCACTAAATTTTTCATTTGGAAAAATTCTCAAAATAGTTTTTATTTTCTTTCTAGGGATAAAATTTTGTAGACTTTCAAGTGATCAGAATGACTGGTTCTTTCATTCAGTGTGTTTATGTTCTGTTAGTTAGATAACTAGTGTGTTATATCACGCAGGTTACTGAACATACAAATATGCCAATAAATAATTGAAATAATTGATTACTTACAGAGCAGGACATTTAAATATAAGACTATCTGTATTAAGTGAAAAATTAATCAGTTGTCTGACCATCCTTACTATACTGATGAAAGTAAGAACACTATACCTCAGGATGCTAAGGAAAAAAAGACATCACATTTTTTGATAACCACTCTGTACTAAAAAAAACCATTAAGCACCATTTCAAATTAAAAATATTATTCCAAGAGCTTGCAGGATCTATGCAGAATATAGGCTTTGGATTAATTTCTAACTTAATTTAAATTCTTGTTAAAATGTAATTAAAATAAACGAGTGTCTCAGAGACTATACTGAATAAAAGGAAGAACTAAAAGCTTTTTAAAAGTGTCATGACAGCTCCTCATGATAAAGTGAGTGTGAATATGTGAATACAAAATTTAAGAACAAATCAACTCTGTTCACATATAGTAGCAAATTTCAAGTTCATGAGATTCAGTAGATGCAACAACTATCCACAGAAGTGTTGAGTCAATGAAGAATAACATCTAAGCCCACTTCTAGAAAGAAAAAGCTCTCCGTAAGCACAGAAGAATCTGCTGTGAAGATTCTACTGTGATTTTTGACACACACAAAAAAAAAAATAAAATGACAGACACACAGTTAGTTAAGTCTGCTTATCTAGGGTTTCCACAAGCATTTTGAACCATCCAGACGAGCAATACTACAGGCCTATGTCTTGTACCAAGCTCAGTTGCAAAGTCCAGAATAGCAAAACATAAAGCAAAATAAAAAGTTCTCTGTAGAAAATACATTGAGTTATTTTCAGTATTAGGTAAAACAAAAAAACTTAAAAACATCCAGCACTTTTCAGCAGAAGGTCAAAACACAAGGAAAAGATTGCTAAAAATAATGAACAAAAGAAGACTCCATGATGGCATTTTCTGATCCCAGCATTTCATTCTAGTCCATCTTTCTTTCCTTCCTTTGTAAAGTTCTCTAAAACATTTACCTTCAACTTTTTTTTAAAAAAAACTTATATCAATGTTCCTAGAGCTCTCAAATGAGCTTTTAAGTCAAAAACCTCCAAACTCTAAAGAGACCTTTGAGTAAACATTACTAAAACTCACAGAAAAGTCACAGTTCAATGTTCTATTAGCCATTAGAGTATTGAAATACAATTTTTACTGCCAGCTGGCTATGGATTGAGAGAATTTTATTCTAACTTACATTATACACTCTTTGACCACACAATGACAGCCAGATGATTTTAATTCCAGCAGAGAAGCATTTTAGATTCCTTTTGAAAGGCTATCTTGTTGCTCATCTTTTCTTTAAAACTGGCTATGAAAATTCATGGAATTCCTGCCTTTTTCATTACTTTGAGCAGTGGCAGCATATTTATCTCTCTGTTTCTGGATAGCTCCAGAAATAAATTTCCTGTGTATGGCTAAATCCTGACAGTGTACTTTACTTTTAGAGTGTATGCAGAAATGCTTCATCCTAGTTTATTGATAGCTGAGGTTGACCAGAGTAGTATGCCTAGCCAGGAAACTGTCTCAGGAAAACCAACATTGCTAGACAAAACAAAACCATAAAGGAACAACAAAGAAAACATCCTAAAAGACTTGACTTAAACTAAGAGCAGTGTAGTGCTGGAATTGGTTTGAACATAACAGGGTCTATTAAATGTTTTTCTATGAATGTATGTTTAGAAGCCATCACTGACCATTTAGTAAAAGATATACTAATTTTAAATGTGATTTATACAGAATTAAGGCACCACACTAAAAATGCAGAAACTATGGGACCGCAGTTCAATACTCCAGAACAGCTAGCAATGATGGATTGCTGGTTCATCTGTTTCTTTAAATGAGCTTTTTTTCATTCTCAGTCTTTTGAGAAATAATACTAGGAGTATTAGTTCAGCCAGTTCATGGTACTAGGAATACTCAACTGAATTTTACAATGTTTATCAAAGACAAAGCCTGTGCTGCCCTTAGCCAGGAAACATTGCTGCAAGGGGGCAGTCTGATGGAAGGGACCTGGAGGACACCAGCTGAGCATTAGCCACTAGTGTGCCCTATCAGCAGAGATGCCAACAGCACCCTGGGAGGTATTAATCAAGATGCAGCCAGGACGTTGAGAAGGACTATCCCCCTCTGCTCAGTGCTCATGTGATCCTACCTGGGTACTCTGTCTGAGTTTTGGGCTCCCCCCAGCACAGGAAGGAGAGTTGGCTGAGGTCTGGAACATTCGGCCTGTGAGGAGAGGCTCGTTCAGTCTGGAGGAGAAATGGCCTCAGACGGAACTAAATGCAGCCTGCTGGTACCTGTGAATAGTTTATTGACATGATGGATTTGGACTCTTTGCAGTAGTGCACAGTGTGGAAATGTGAAACAGCAAGCATAAGGAGAAACAAGACTAGATGCAAGGTATTCTTCACCTATGGACAGCCAAGTAGTGGAAGAGGCAGCTCAGAGAGGCCATGTAGTCTCCATCTTTAAAGATTTTCAAGACACAACTGGATAAAGCCCTGAGCAACCTCGTCTGAGCAATTTTCCTATGATCCCATGATTTCAGAATGAATGAAAACTAACGACAGTTTTTCTACAGCTCTAAAATTTCCTGATGAACATTTAGATTTTCAAATTCTGTGGAATCTGAACACCCTATTTATTTGAAACAAACCCAGTGCCTCTTTCTGGATTTCGTCTTTCTAGTGAGGAGATGTGAACCATTAAGACAATGTGGCACCTAAATTGTAGGTGCTTAAGTTCTTCATTGAGTCTAGTCTCAGTTCTCATGGCATGTAGGCTTTATGTCATTTGTGTAAATGTTTTATCCAGAGGGGGGAAAAAAAAATAATCTATTTTTGCTCTCATTGGCAATTTAAAAAGTAGATTTGCAGAGTAACTTCTGCACTAATGCCAGGCCAGGGATATTTATATGAACCCTTTAAATTAAACCCTTCAAATGAACTTGCTAATCCTATAGAGTTGACAACCATACATTCAGCTAAGTTTATTATTCACGTCATAATGATTTATGGACAATCTAATGTTATAGCCCATGTGTTGTGTTGTCATATCTTTTTGAAGATTGGTTATTTGGATTAGCTATGCAAGTGTATGGATATTTCTTATAAGACGCTTAGCAGGAGACATCCTTTAACTCAGGATTTCCTCCAGCTGTTTGATCAGAGACCATGTTTCTGCAGACAGTTGATCTCTAAACTGCAGCTTTTTCTTCAAACAAAGTGAAAGGATGTTCCTTACACAGCTTACTTTTATTTTTTTTTAATTATTATTCCTATAAACCTGTAAACGAACATTACTTCAGCATTATAAATTCAAATGCAAGCTATGTAATTTTAAACAAGATTTTCTCTAAGAAGATTTGTAATAAGTAGCTTGTTAAACTGTTTGGGAAGTTTAACTGACAAGCCTAAGAGCACTTGTTAGCAGTTAATTCTTTTGGAAGAAGTAAAATAAAGTATAGATTTGTGAGACAGACAAACAGAGGAAGACAGACAGAAAAAGAAAACGCTGAACAATGGTATGTTTAGGGACTAATCTAACTTTAAATTTTACAAACTGTGCCAATGAAATTTACAGTCAACACTAAATATGAACAATGAATACTGTATGGTATTAGGACACCTAGACAGTGAAAGTTCCAAGGCACCTAATGCAGATCCGACAAAAACATTTATAACAATTATAATTTTAGTTTTCACCTGTTTTCCACTTTTTCTTTTTTTTTTTTTTTTTAATTTAAATTTGCAGCAGCCATTATGCTAGAGGAAGTGCATTTAAAATTTCTGATATTTTATGTCACGTTGTAGACAAAGCATACTCACTAGCTAATGGACGAGCAAGCAGAACTCATCTTGCTGCAGCAGAATATCCCCTCTGACTGCTCTGGGGTCTGAGAGCTCCAGCCCAGCCCAGCCCAGCCCACTCCTGTCCCTACTTGTGAAATGCAGCCCTGGCTCTGTGCTGTGACTAGGGGGAAGTGCCAGTGTTCTTGAATGACTGTTGCTAGTTTGTATGTATATTTAATGATACACAGAGAACTGAAAACTGTTGCTTATGTTCAGTGACATTATATTATGCAACTATCCTTTCAAACCATTTCAGAGATCACACAGTACTTACTGAAGATACCACCTTACAAACGTCTCCCTTGCCATTCACAATACTGCAGGCCCCACAGCGAAATAAAATTACTTTCCTAACAGCAGGCACTGAAATAGGAGAGTGTTACGAAAATCGTCTACATCCCACATGCCTTTCAATGCAACAAGCATCAAAAGAAGTCGTACAGAAAGAGAAAGAACCAGAGAGGCTTCTAGCCTTCTGCAGCTCACCAACTGTACTGGGTCTGGCTGGGATGGAGTTAACTTCTTCATAGAAGCCAGTATGGTGGGGTGCTTTGCATTTGTGACTAAACCAGTGTTGACAGCACACCAGTGTTCTGGCTGTTGCTGAACAGTGTTTGCACAGAGTCAAGGCTTTCTCTTTCTCCTACTTTGCTCCGCCAGCAAGGAGGCTGGGGGTGAGCAAGAGACTGGAAGGGGACACAGCTGGGACAGCTGGCCTCAACTGATCAAGGCGATATTCCGTACCATATGACATTGTGTAAAAGCTCAAGGCAACAGAAGCAAGGATGTTGATGGTTACAGCATTTTCTTCCCAAGTAACTGTTGTGTGCTGAGGCCCTGCTTTCCAGGAAGTGGCTAAACACCTGCTGATGGGAAGCAGTAAATAATTCCTTCTTTGCTTTGCTTGCACATGCAGCTTCTGTTCCACCTATTAAACTGTTTTTATCTCAATTCATGAATCTCATTACTTGCCTTTTTTCTTTTTTTTTTTTCCTCCTCAACCCACAGGAGAAGGGACAGAACGAATGGTTCCAATAGCTGGGGTCAACCCACCAATCCAAACACCGAGTGGCCCACCATTTAATGATCTCTGTTACTGAGATACGGATAGAAGCAGACTCACAAGAGAAATGTCATTCACATAGAAAACATCCAAAACTGAAGACTAGAGGTTCAGAATGAGCAGAGTTAAACATCTGGACATCTTTTCCACAAGTAAAATCTACAGTCTTTTCACATATTATAGTTGCTTTACAATGATGTAAGCTTGCAGACATACCTTACAGAATGATGGTTACTATACTAAATAGCATATTTGCTGAGATCTTTACTCCTTCATTGTGCACAGAAATAGAGATACAAATTTGTCATATAATTTACATGATTAGTGATAATGTAGTTACAAAACAAATTAAGTGCTATAAATTTGATATAAACTGCCACAACTGAAAAAGGAAGACAGTGTAACTCAAGCCAAATATAACATCACAGAAGTGCACCACACTCCAAAATGAAGAATATCTGACCTTTTGCACTAAAACGTTGAAGCTCTTGCCAGACTATGCAGCCACAGAATTCTGCACTTTTGATTCAATATCAACTTATTAGTCCCTGAGGAAAGATGATTAATGGCCATACACTGAAAGGAGAGAAGAAACTGAAAGGTATGAAAGTCAACTAGAACTGCCCCAGCAATCTGATTAACTCAATTTCCAGCTAGTGCAGATCAGCTATGTTGTTACAGGTAACAGTTAATTTGTCTGAGGCTGTGAGACAACACATCTACATAGTGCTCAATGGGAAGGATGAAGGACACTCAAAAGGGGAAGAAAGAGAAGTGCAGGAAGTAAAGACCCTGCTTTTGTGACTAGTACAAAATGTGAAGTGGCATTTGATGCAGAAGAGGTGAAGGACATAAGCTTTCTGTCTGTATCTGGTCTACATCTCTCACCCAAGTGTTTACTAGTCTACTCCAGGACTGGGATGCTTTGTTTAGGTACACCCTATATATTACAGACATACCTCCTTTCTAAGTCCACCTTGTCGCCATTCAGTGATGGCATGCTATTTCATTGCCTTTTTTTGGTGGGGAGGGGAACTCTACTCTTCTGTGTTATAATTCTTCTAGAACAATTTTCACTGAAGAAGTGAATGTGAAAAGGTGGCATAAAAAGTGGAACCACTGTGAGGCTGTCTTCCAAACAACATTATAGATTTAACTTGGACAAGAAAACACAGGAAGTGTTTGATTTGATGCTGCACAAAACACCTAAATAGAGAATAAACCAGAGGTAAATCTCTTCAACTTCTGCCTTTAATGCAACATGCAGTAGGAGACTAAAATGAAAGGCAAAAATTAATAACGTGCCCATTTATTTTATTCATGTACCTCTAATAATTGAGATTCACTGCTATCAGTACTATTAACTGAAGTTGTCTACACATTAATGAAGATTAAAAACTTGAAATGTTTTTTGACAGAGTCATGAACAATTTAGAGTCAGCTTTTAAATTCTGTATAACTGCATTTTTCAAGAAGGAAAATACCAGTTATTTCCCTGTTTAAAAATCACCTAATTTTTAGTCCTTTTCAACAGGGAGAAAAGAGAAGCGACCATCACAGAAATTAGTAATTAATTCAGCTTACTTCTATTATTTACCATTGGAGTTATAAATATTCATCACCATAGTATCTGAATATCTTAGAAATGTCAGTGACTTATGCCTCACTCCACCAACTTGTAGGGAGTTTCTATTATTCCTGTTTTACATTTCTGGAAGCCAATGCACACAGAGATCAATGGACTGATTCTTCAGAGGCACTTAGCATCTGATTTTCCTACCCATTCATTTCATTTGGCATTGCAAACCACCAGTCATTATTCTTCCTCCTATAACTTAAGGACTTTGAAAGTGCCATTTGTAAGAAACTTCCTGACTTGAGATAAATTTCCATATACATTTTGGAAGCTAACTTTGCCTAAGTATGAGGATGGAAAACATTTAAAGTATCACAGAACTTACCTATTGACTTCCAGCTGGTTGCTGATATTTTGATAGCTGTTGAAGCAGTCAGAAACAGGGAGTAAAAAATGAAAACATAATTAAGCTTTTGGATTTTCTTTCTTCTTCCTCTCTTTTTTATTTTTTCCCCCTTTTTTTTTTTGTTTTTTTTTTTTTGTTTTTTTTTTTGTTTGGATAAACAGGGTATCTTGCCTGTCCAAGAAGAAACGTTTCATACAGTGTAGCAAGCAATGCTTATCCCTGTGGTATAGGGCTTAGAAATCAGTATAACCAAATGAAACAATGAAACTAAGACAAACCTGTAACTAAAGTATCAGTTACGGGTGCCGTTGTAAATGACCCTCATTCTCACAATATGTTGCATTTCTTTTATACACCCTGATCACAGAATCTGATTCTTATTGGATAACTGATATGTCTGGGTACTTCACTGATACTCAGTCACCATAATATACTTGATAAATGAGGAAAAGATACACTTCTTCATTGTTTCTCATGAACTGAGGTGACAGGCAATCTAATGCAAAAGGAGGACAATGGGAGGAGCTAGAGGAGAAGAAAGCCAAGAATATCTTTTCATAGAAACATAGAATCATTAAGGTTGGAAAAGACCTCTAAGATTAAGTCCAACCGTCAACCCAACACCACCACGCCCACTAAACCATGTCCCAAAGTGACACATCTACACGTTTTTTGAACACCTCCAGGGATGGTGACTCTACCACTTCCCTGGGCAGCCTGTTCCAATGGTTGACCACCCTTTCAGTAAAGAAATTTTTCCTAATGTCCAATCTAAACCTCCCTTCGTGCAACTTGAGGCCATTTCCTCTTGTCCTATCACTTGTTACCTGGGAGAAGAGACCGATCCCCGCCTCACCACAACCTCCATTCAGGTAGTTGTAGAGAGCAATAAGGTCTCCCCTCAGCCTCCTCTTCTGCAGGCTAAACAACCCCAGTTCCCTCAACTGCTCCTCATAGAACTTGTTCTCCAGACTCTTCACCACCTTTGTTGCCCTTCTCTGGATGTGGTCCAGTTTCCATTCCTTTTACAAAATATTCAGTTCAAAGTTCAATACCTGAGTAAGAAATGTATCAAAAAATCCTCTGCTCCTTTTTTTCTAGATGTTGTAAAGCCTACAAACATGATTTTTCAGGTTCCTATTTTTTTCCTTAAGTGCAATTCCAGCAAAACTGAAATCTGCTTGCACAGTAGGATGCGCTGGCAATTCAGGATTGTGATTCTAAAATAAAATTGCATCGCTGTTAAAGCACAAGTCTGCCAATGTTGTTTCTTCTGGTTTTGTCAGAATTAGATGCAGAAGTATCTATATATGAGTAATACATTGCTTTATATCATTTCTTCATAAAACATCATGTCACATTAGACTTCAAGCAGCTCAGCAATTTCTCCTTTTGTGCTATTGATACTGCACCTATTGTAAAAGTACTTGGGTATTCAGCTGGTTTAAATGAATACAAGTACATTGATTTCAAAGGAACTACAGCTAAGATGATGCACAGATTGAGGCATTATCTTTTGTGAACTGATGACTTAATGGAAGAACAGACTGTCCCTTTATACACAAATTTGGGCCACAATTGCACGTATCGTTTAAATGTGTACAAAAACTACACACAGTGCTGTGCACTGACTTTAGATTGTTTAAAGCAAGAAAAACTGAAACAATGAGAAAACAACCCGGAGCTCATAAATCTTTTCCAGAAAGCCTAATGTCTTCTGGTTTAAGATAGACTGTATTTCCAGGCCTTATTAGTGAATTACATCTTACCTAAAAGCCTCATATATTTTTAAGATTGTATTTCCCCAAGCAAAAAACCCAAACATAAATAACCCTTTGATTCTAGTTACAGCAATGAAAATATCTAGGAGGTAGAAGTGATTTTTACTTACAGGCCTAATTGCAGTAATTCATATGAACCAACAAATATGCTAGGTGACAGACATACACAAAAATCTAAAGTTTGTTCAAAGTTTTATGCTGTCTTAAACCCTTCATAATGGATTTACCTAAGAGAGTAAATTTAGAAGTTATAATGAAGATAACATTAAACAGACTAAGTATATAATGTTTTATTCTTTCTGCTTTTGCATATGGAAGGACTAGAGGTAAAAGGGAGAAATTAGAAAAAGTGTGATCCTGCTTGCATAACTGAAAATTTAGCAGTAATACCCCATCATAGTGGATTAACGCTATTCAGCCTAACTTCAGAACAGACTCTGAGCAAGGACATTGCACAAGGTGTAAGGCATTGTAAAAACTGCTGTTACCACATGTGATATGAGCCTCAGACATCAAGTATTCAACTATCTTGAAGACTGCAGTCTTCAATATTGCAGATTCTTAATTGTCATTAGCAATAGTGGACACTTGGAAAAGAACTGGCAAGATTTGATCAAAAAATTCCAACTGAAAACACTATTAGCCTTGAAAATGTATCGTATTTCCACTATGTACCTCTAGAAAGAGAAGGAAAGGGTGTACTGTGAAAATATAAGCAAATAATTTACTACCAGACTGTAAAATATTTAACATTTGTGCAAACATTAACAATAAGTAAGACTGCAGTGTACAGAGTACAGATCTCACACTGGAAAGATCAAGGAAGCCATCCCTGTCCATTCTCCACACCTCTGATGATTTTGCACAGTGAGCGTTAAAACCACGGTGCAGCATTCTGTCACATGCATCACATGTACTATTAAAGATGCTTAAGAAAGAACAGGTGGAGAAAGGAGCTAGCAAAACATGATAAATCCGGTTTATTTGTATATTATTAATGATTTAATAGAGTATTTCTGTATGGAGGAAAAAAAGCACTACATAAATATCGTAAAATGTTTCCTATTCTCAAATAAGCATGTCTGTTACAAACGTGGTCTCATGTGATTTCATATTTGGACTTTGTATTAAAGGCATCCAGATGGTGTAGTAAGAGAGTGTTCCAAAAACCATAACTGGCATCCTTGCTGGCGGTGACAGCTTCCAGCTACTTTAAGTTGTTATTTCCTTATTCTTCAACAGACAGAGAGAGGTTTGTGACAACACCGGAGAAAATGAGAGTCTTTAAGAATTTATGACATGGTAATCTTCACCTTTTTCCGTCCGTCTGGGAATATTCCCATTGGAATTACAGAGTAGTTGTTACTACACACTGCCCTTTTCTTTACCTTCCACTTTCATAAGAGTAGTTTCTAAATCTGTCTGCTCACAAAGAGATATTCCTTCAGTCAGGATAAGGAAAAAAATGGACATAATTACATTCCTGGACATATATCCTTCCTTTTATTACACCCCTTCATTTTAACTTCACTAGAATCATTATTATTGCCTCATAAAACATGGTGATGGTACCATTATTGCTCCTACTCTACAAATGATGTAGAAGTTGATAGCACAGAGAATAATGAAGACCTAGATTTCAACACACTAGAATCAACTGGAAATGCTTTCAGGTTAGCTGAGAAGCAAGCATGTAAATTGTTAGACCAGTTATGGACCAGTTTCAAAGCTGGCTGCAAACACTAGAAGGTCATCCACCCATATCCCTGGGTTTTTTAATTTGTCCTTGGTAACTGAATTACGTTTTCGGCAGTATGATCAAACAAGAAGTTTGGATTTGAAGTCCCACTTCAATTTTTGGAGAACTTCAGACATTTTATGTATAGCTTTTTTGTAAAACTGTACAAATGTCCTAGTAATATAGCGCCTTTTTTTCAACTGCTTATGAAACTAAGACTAGATATAATTTTTTTAATGACTCGCATATGAAATTTTATTTACATACTACAAATCTGAGTGGCTACGTGTATCCTGTGTGTATCCTTGACCAGGTCTAAACTTCCTGGCTTTTTATATACTTGGAGTACCACTATAGATACTACAGTGTAATACAAAAAAGAACCTAATGGTAGTAAAAATGCTACATCAACTTACACTTACTATACTTGACTGACAGACCGAGTCACTGAGTTAGCACACTAACCTGTACTAAGATCACATATGAAACTTATTCAGTGTCAGTCTCATTGCCATGTTCAATATGCTTGCCAGGTTCCACTTAACAATATTCTACAACCAAAATAGTAAGAGTTACAGAAAAAGTTGAGACTCATTGGCAAAAATATCAGCTAATAACTGTACGACACTCATACCTATGCATGACCCACATCGGTGACATGCAAACATTTAAAAATCTTTGTTACATGATGTTTGACACTGAAATAAGCTGCCTGCTACTCAAAGGTATTAACCAGCTTGTCTACAGAATGTTCCACAAAAAAGGAGTTTGGTTTTTTTTTTTTTTTAATCTTCAATGTGAAAACAATCAGCATTTATTTAAAGACAAATAACAAACTTTCTGACCTTGGTTGTATTCCATAATGAAGCAAAAAAAGGGCACAGATCCAATTTTTTTCTCTGAGTCACCTTTAAGTAATTGTGTTTGATCAACCTATCTTTTTTCTGAGCTGCCTAAATTAGAACTGGCTTCCTTCTTATTTCATTAATTGATGCTACAATGATTATTTTCCTAACCTTGAATAGCATAATAAGCCTTATGGGTTAAAGCCTATCTGGTCTGTCAAGGACAAACTTTAGAGAAGCAGAAGAAAACTTGATTTCTGTGGAACAATGTTCCATGCAGGCTCTGATAAAGCATAGTCAAGCAGAGCACCAGAAGAGCATATACCCAATCAGAGGAGATCCTGTTGTGTGCGTCTGCTTATTCATATCTGCCTCAGCACTTTAAAGACCACTTTGTCAGAAAGTATGGAAATCTGTATTGTAATTGTACCTGGAGCAAATCATGTTACTAAGAAAAAATAAGCCCCCATTTGGTAACTTTTCAGATTGTACTGTGTTTCTGAACATATTAAAAAAGTGTCATCTATCACAATCATCAAATACCTGATATTTGATCTATTCTACACACTCCATCCATTACTGCTTACTGATACCAAGAAGTAATTTGAGGAGGGACATATTCTATTCTGGTAGCAGGATACTATGGTATATCCTTTGCTTCAGTAACAGACAACAATTCTTTTAGTTATTCTGAAAGGCACAACAATGTCACAGATTGCTGTTGGCAAACCACAGTCAGATTTATTACAGGATGTTCATATTCTTACTCAGATGACATTAATTCTTTATTCCATGAGTGATTCCACTGAAACTGATGAAACCGCACCTTGGCTAAAGTGCTCCTCAGCCTGAGTATGAGAATCTGGCCCTAACTTCTATCTGCTCTTTCAGTGCTTCAGATACATAAGTATACATAACAAAAGTATATATAGTATACATAACAAAATTCAGAAAATTTAAGCAAAAGAAAGAGTCAGAAATTGATAATAATTAAGGGCTTTTGAAATAGGTGACAGATTAATTTATCCTCTGAAAGAGGTAAAAGTTGCTGTTTGGCTGACACACACCAAAATATTTTCTCTAATCAATTGTACCTGGTTTGTCTCTTACCAAACTAGTCTGCCAGATTGAATCCTTTGGGAAAGTTATATATATTGGCAGTGAAATAATGTTCTAATCGCTTAATAAAGGTCAAGCCTTTTTATCTAACCAGTGCTATTCACCACATTCTATAGATGTTCATCCACATTCTAATGCGCATCTGAGCGACAGCTTTACTCTCACTTAGGTTAGCTTATACAGCTGTACAGTAGAAGTATTATACTCCTACTGATTCAGTGAATAAAAAAATTAAATCTTGACTATACGATCTATTGATCATTTTGGTCTGACTAAAGCAAACTGAACAATACAGAAGTTTCAATACAACAGTCAGATGTTTCAAGACAACCGTTTCTGCAAAGAAAATAGGAGGAGTTACATTTTCACTTGAAAAAAAATTAAGCGGTTTGGTTTTTTTTTTCCAGTCACTGTATCAGGTAATTCAATTTACGCTTAGAGAAATGTATTCTTTTAAAATCAATATATTCACATCCATCACAGGCTAAGATAATGACCTGGAATGATGAACCTACCACACAAATATTTATCTCCTGATTTATGATGATGTCTTTAAAATAAGCTTTACTGTTATTGTTAGAAAAGGCTGTAAATCAGGAGAGAATGTTAAGTGTACAATTTTGATGGATTACCTAGGATTAATACCTAGTCAGGGAAGACACTAAATGTTGACACATCTAGAAGTACATTCATGTTACAAGATATTTTAGCTTTGTATAATGTTCATTGAACCTGAAAGGACAATTATTACACATAAATGCAGCTTCTCTGAATGCTTTTAGAAACATCTTTATTCCACTTGAAGTAAACAATCGCATCTGGTGGACTTTTTCGGCTTTTTTTGTTTGTTTTTTGAGTAACAAATAACTAGTACTTTTGGAATGCAAATAGTGAGAAGACTTACCAAAAAGTGGTAAGCGGAATTGGCCTGAGCAGACTTTTAGAATGGATCCATGTATTCTGTGATTATTTGAGATGCAAATTTCTGGAATTTACAAACCCCTCACATTGTACCAAGTGCATCTTTAACAGTGCTATTTATACACCATTAATTACTATGTAAGTCACCTGGAATCTACAAGCATAAACAGAATTATTTCCTAAACTGAAACAGCATTTAAAATGTCTTTGTCTAATTTTATAGGAACCAGATAGTTCAAGACATATGTCTCCATATCCTGTGTTTTCAGGTTTGATTTAGTGACTCTCTAATCAAATAACTTACTTTTATGTAGAAGCTGTACTCAAAACCTGATCCACTCAGTTCCACTTGAAAACATTCTATCATTCTTCATCACATACTGTAGAGGCTGGCACGTGTCCCCTAATAAATCAATCCCAAACAATCTGGAAGAGCTTATTTAACTAAGCCCTTTACTGAAAAACAAAACAAAAAACCTACCCTCACCCTTGCTGAGAGTACCAACACCATGACAAAAATCTTCAGTAACTGTATTACAGAGATGTAGATAATTTGTTTTACTGATAAAGGAATGATCCATTCTGTTGTATTTTTGAGTTCTTTCCTTCTTTCCCTTTTATTCCTACATTGAACCCAAATCTGATTTTTCTTCAGGGTCTAAATAACTTCCAAACCCTAACACTAAGACTTACCTCTGACTTTTTTTTTATTTTCTAGGTATCTGATTCCTTTGCAAACATCTCATTTCCCAAATAAAACAGCTTCCTTGAACTTGTAACCTGCATGATCTCTCAGCCCTCAAATGATTTTTCTCATCTTTTATTTTTTACTTCGTTTCCAGTACTGGCCTATCTCCAGCCAAATTATCTAAAACAAGATCAAATCCAGCTATCAAACCAGACGAAAACACAAAGAATTTGTGTTCAGTGTTGTGTATCAGTGTCCTTCCCACTCTTCCTCTGTTACTATTCTGTACTGTCTGTTGACATCTTCCAGGTATCACAGGTTGGGAGAAACTGTTAAATGTTTTACTTGGGGTATAATGTAAGATATCACGATCTTTTTTATTACAATAGCAAAAAACTACTTGCGAAAATCATGCAAACGGGTACTGAAAACATGTATCAGATCTGAAGACGCCAAACATTTACAGAGAATCTTTTAAGGGCAAGAGACAGGTTAAACATTTCTAGAACTGAATAGAAATGAGCTTCAGAGGTATTTAATATCCAAACCCATGGCTGCATCAGAAGTTTTCAGTTACACAACTTTTATTGAAACCAAAAAATTACTGTTTCTGTTTCTCTTTCAAACAATCAAAATCCACATTTCTATCCAAATTTTGCAGAAGAAAAGCCCTTAATAGTAAATCCATAGACATACAGATAACAGTTACACACACAGATACTCACATTGCTGCCTGACCTTCAGCACATAGCCAGTGTGACGGAGGCACAAGCCTGTATTCTAAGTACATTCGAAGAGGCATGCTAATGAGGCTTCTAATTCAGACACACACACTAGATGTCTTAAACTGGACAATAAGAATTTCACCCATACCAGCAATGGGACTATTTTCAAGCAGATATTATGCAGAACAATGTCAGAATCTGACTTATAACATACAGCAATTGTAACAGGTCTAGGACTTTCTGTACTAAACCATAATACAGGCATACTATTTAGAAAGCAAAAAGATTACCTAAACAGCATTAGCAGTTGCAGGAGAAAACGTGTCAAGTCTAATGATTATTTTTTCTTCAGGATATGTGAATGTTCTGAAAGTTGCATTAAATATTGATCTGTTTCTGAGCATCAGCATCCAATCCTTCTGTACGGTTGCTGTTGTGCCTCATCCTGTGAAGGGCACAGCAATTTCTTTGAAGTGCTGTTACTTTTACCAGAGCAGTCTTAGGGTACACAGTGCTTCTCAGAAATCAATTTTTTTTTTTAATATTTGAGATCTATTATGAGATAAACTAAAATATAAATAGTTATTCCATTATCCAGAGGTTTCAAATGAAAAATGTACTTACCATGACAAAATGACCAAATGACCTTTGAACTATTCCCATAGGAAGTTAACTTGCTTGCCATTCTCCAAGCAGGAGGGTGCTTTGACAAATACTCTGCATACTTTAATTACGCTGCAATAAACAACATAGAGCCAAATAAACAAAGATGACTCAATCACAATTATTTAGTAACACTTCATTTTAGTCACAATTTTATTGATGGATGGTTGTTGATACATACAATGCATTCAGAGAAGTTGGGTAAATTAACTTAAAGTGCTTTTTCTTTTAACATTTATGCAAGCAAAATACTCAGTGTTTATATAAAGCAAACATGAAAGACGAACATGTGAAGTAAAAATTAATTAATTTTCAAGGTAGTGTAGCAGTGTCCTGAGTTTTGCAATTGTTGGTTTCTATCACTAAAGCTCCTTAGGTAGCAGATGATTAATACTTCTTTACACAGTGACTGGAATACCTCATATTTTAAATTCACAGAGGACTGGCCCAAGTATAAATATACTTCATTTTGTTACAAAATATGCAGCTCTGCTCATGTAACCAGTTAAGGAATAATCCCAGGCCCACATACAAGAGGAAAATCCATGTAAAGCTCACACAGATAGATCTGCAGGCTTTGCACAATGCATCTAACACGGGAATTTTATTGGCAGAAATCTATTTGCTGTACCTAGTGCTACCAACCTACTTTATTGGAATTCCACTTCAGTCCTAGTCTAATTGTATCCTACATGGTTTCCATTCACCTTTCTAGCTTGGGTGAAACGGGGATTTTGTTATCAGCATAGGAAAGGAAGTCCTACCAACCATCTCAGGCATGGATAAGGTATACGGTGGAAGAAAATGACCCGGGGTACAAAGGAAGTGAATAAGTCGAGATCTGAGAAGGTGATTGGAAATAAATATGGAAGAAGGGAACCAAAATGCAGGTGAACAGGATTCATGAATATGGCATGACTGAGTAGATCTAAAAGAGGATTTTCCTCTCCAGGTGTCTGTCCGTCCTTGTCAAAATTTATGTTTGTGCCACAACATTACTAGGGTCTGACAGACAATTCCATGATACAAAGTTTAAAGATCCAGTAGGAATATTTTGCTGAAAATGCCATTGAAAAATTAGAAGTATTTCAATAGGATTGTTTTCTCCACTGTGTGAGGTTTTTCAGAAAATACCCTAGTTATTTGCCATATAATAATAAGCAGTCACAACCTAGGCCATTTAATTTTCTAAAATTTGATATATACCACTTAATTCTTTACAATCTAAGGCACAGCAGGTGGAAATATAAATAATATATTCCATGAATATGCTTCTCCTTCAGGGAGAAAAAGCCAGTTTAAAAACAACTAATTTCTCATCTTTAGATTCTCTTTGGTGCAATGTAATGGAAAGTACTGGACAATTACCCAAGTAGTGAGTGCTACTGTGCCAGCTGTGTCACACTTGTTATCATGAGACACTTCCCAGAAATCCAGAGAGTTAACAATGAAAAGTTTTCAGGCAGGAGTTCATTATTTTATGTTTGATACTGTGTTCTGTGAATTTTATTGATGTTTACTTTCAGTTCCTTTTTTAAACTGGCTAATAAAAACTTCTGTTAATAAAATTCTGTGGCTCTCTACAGAGTACTCTGCTTGTACGTGCATGTTGCCTGCAAGTAAACTCTGTATTGCCAGAAAACCACATTTGAAATTAACAAGGTGAGAGATGAACAGATACCACTGTCCTCCATCATAACAGATTGCTAAGAGCATTTTACAATGAGTCTTCCTACCTTCTTCTGCTAAGAGTTTGTGTATGCAATTCAGAAAGTACTCATTTATGATACACTAATTGATTATCCTTCAGCAAATCTATGTCTGCATTCATACTCTGCCTAAAAAATGCAACTAATAACAGGGTTAGAATAAAGCTCCTGGGTTTTTATCCCCAAGTGCAGCCAGGAGCTCATTGTTCATTCAGGCAGGCTTTGCTTGATTTTCTGCTCATTGTGATGGACCATTCTTGAGCTTGGAGTTGGAAGAGGTGATCCCTGAAAATCCTTGATCCCTGGACCCCTTTTCCCATCAGGACTGTATCCCATGGGATTCTTCCAGCCAGATGCCTGAGAAGGCTGAAGTGTGCTCTGCTACAGTCCAGGGTTGTGATCCTGTGTTTTGCCCTGCTTCTTCCTTGTAGGATCCTGAACTTCACCACCTCATTGTCACTGCAGCCAAGGCTGTCTTCACACCCATAATCAGAAATGTGAGATGATCCTAAAGCTTTTCACAGCCCAATAAAACCTATATCTATCTTATTTTAAAATATTATTTTAAAAGTGATAAAGGTTTTGGTAAAATAGTCTTAAAGTTGGCAAATTGTTTATAAATTTTACTTCCTGAGTCTTCTGGAGACTATTAGAAATGGTATAGCTAAAATTTGGCAAAAGATCTGTTATCAAAGAATATCTAACAGGTGTGGAACAAAATGGAGAACTTTTACTTCATTTAGAAGATCTTTAAAAAGTCAGACCAAACAGATTTTTTCTTTTCAGAGGTATTAAGCTTTTGTATTGCATAGGTGGATTCACTTTGAATATGATGCAACTAATTCGTTTCAATAGGTGGAACTTCAGACAAATCAGGTGACAGAAAATATAAGCACTTCACTTAAGTGTCTAATGTTCAGCATAACAATAAAAAAATGCTAAATCAATTAAAAAATACTTGATCAAAGTGAAAACAAAGCTGAAGAGTTTAAAGATAGTCTGTATTTACACAAAGATACTTGTTACTTTCAACATTTATTTCCTCCCTCCTTCTTTTTTAATTATCATTATTGTTTAGTTGACTAGAGACCTGTTTTTGTAGTTATCTGTAACTGAAAAATGCACTGCAGTATTGAAAGACCCAGACCTTGCAAGACCTAGAGGGTAGCAGTGAACCTGTTTGTATTCATCAAGCTACAGTAGGAAACAAAGAGTTAACTGAACATATATATTGCAGTATCTTACGGTCAAGTTAGATCACCACGGAATATTTGGCATTCGTGCCGATAACTCACATGTCTAACAAAGCAAATGAGAACAGGTGAAATGTTACCTATTCACAAAAGACCCAGCAGGATAGTCAAAGCTACTCTAAATTAAATATTCCAAAATTGTGATCAGGTTCAACATCTTTCTAAATTTTGCTACTAATCTTGTCAAAAAGGAATGGCAGCTGCTATATTAATGATGTGAGGGATATGCATCTGAGACACCAAACTGTATGTAATCACATATTCTGTTTGAAATATGGCCATGAATAAAATCCGGTCCTCTGTATACAGATAAATGTATTTTGTCACAGAAGCAGATAGGTGTCTTTTCAAAATCCCAGTGGTTATATATATCTGCATTTTAAAATATACTTATTTGATATCTGCCCCAAAGCAATTTTATCCTTTTTTTTTTTTAGTACGCAGGCTTTGATTTTTTTCACTTGCATATGTCCCAAAAAAAAAAGCAAGCAAAATCCCCAAAATATTTACTAATTTTCTTTTCCTACGTTAAAGTATTTTACTTCCAACAATGCTGTGTTCATTTTAACCAGCTCCATTGATACTGTCCAGGCGATAAACTTAACAGCTTACAAAATTTGAGCAACACCTAGAATTAACAGAAGCTGAGTGAAATATCCACATATGAAGCAGTAAAATAACCACAGTTGGATTAGTAAAATGAGCTCTTTTGCCTGTTTGGGACTAGACTAGTAACCAAGGTATGTATTATGGTCACAATTATGTTCTTTCTTGTGGTAAACTAAAACTAGTTAAACATTAACTGAGTTTATATGAGCATTACCTATTTAAAACCCCAAACAATCTGGTTGCAAAGAATCTGATCATGGTTATGGTATACTCTTAAAACTGCAATTTGATCTTGAAAGACTTCAGACTCAAGAAGACTAGAGTATAAGGATATTGAAATCATCCTTGAAAATACATCTGTCAACAAGAAAGTTGAAGTTTCATATATATGTTAAACCACCTGTCGTGGTTTAACCCCAGCTGACAACTACGCACCACCCAGCCACTCGCTTCACTCACTCTCCCCACCACAAAGGGATGGGGGAGAGAATCAGAAGGGTAAAAGTAAGAAAAACTCATGAGTTGAAATAAAAACAGTTGAATAATCAAAAAGAAAATTTAAAGAAAAAATAAGGAAAAGAGGAAAAAAATAGCAAAGAAAGAGGAAAATAAAACCGAAGAAAAGACAAGCAAAGCAAATGAAAAGAATTGCTCACCACCACCTGACTGAGGCCCAGCGGCCCCCACCCCCACAACCTCCCCCCTAGTTTATATGCTGCACATGATGTCATACGATGTGGGATATCCCTTGGTCAGCTGGGGTCAGCTGTCCCAGCTGTGTCCCCTTCCAAATCCTTGTGCACCCCCTCACCCACTCACTGGTGGAGTGAGGAGCAGTAAAGGCCTTGGCTCTGTCAGCACTGCTCTGCAATGGCTGAAACATCCCTGTGTTATCAACACAGTTTTCAGCGCAAATCCAAGACACAGCCCCGTATGAGCTACTGGGAAGAAAATTAACTCTAACCCAGCCAAAATCAGTACAACACCCTTAACCCACATTTTACACTGCCTCTTCACTTATGCCAATAAGCATTCATGCAACCATGAGGTGTGCCAGCAGAAATTACTTTTCCCCCCTCGCATATACTCTTTGCGAGCTTGATAGCAACACTAACAGAAATTCTGAGAGGCAGAGAAAAAACAAATCACAGAATAGGCAAGCAACTTCCGTTTTTGTCGTAATGAAAGAGAAAGTGTGCTTTGAAGTTTGGAGCATAAGGCCGCTAAGAACTGTTTCCCATCTGGCACAAAAGAAGTATTTGTCCTCCATCCCACGCATATCTCATAACCTTCTGAAATACCAGCAGACCCTGGCACTCTCTTCTACTTCTAACACTTCGCAGGTTGTAGGCATGGAAACTGTAACTAGCTGGTAGATACACAGAGCCAAAGGAGACCAGAAGGCATGGAAGGGAGCCACAAAAGATTCATCTGGTATTACAGGAGAACTCATCCAGCTACCAACTCTTCTCGGTAGACCTTAACTACACCGGAGCTAGTTCTTTACAGTGGAGAACTGACAAGGGTCATGATGGACTTTTGATGGTATAAACTACAGCTGTTCATGGAGATAATTCCTCTGGGCAAAAATCTAGTTTAGCCAGACACAGCTGTCTACACCAACTTATTTTTAGAGATAGCATGGGTATCCCTACAGTGCCTCATACAGCATTAATCCAGAAGACAATGACAGTCACAAAAACCTCAAATTGGAGAACACGCCTTTTGCTATGAAGTCATTCCCAAGAGAAGCCTAGAACCAAACAAATCTGAAAGAACAAATATTCCCTCCCTGTGTATTATAAAGCTATTTATTTTTTTGGAACTGTATGCAATCATAGCATTCAACCTCAACCGCAACGTAAGGTCAAGGTTTTTATATTAGTCTCAGTGACATTTAAAATATACAAAATAAGACCAAAGAACTGACATAGTAATAGACTACATAAATCATTTATGGTATTTCTTTTAATTGAAAAAATGAGGCACTGATCATAGTCAAAAACATACTACCTTCTTATCTTAACCTCCAGCACCTCTTTGCTTATTAAAACTTCACTAGCGTACAAGTTTCTATTAAATTTCAAACTATTTTTCTAAAGTTTACTGAGTGTGAGCTTTTTACAATGAAAGCATGACATGTTATGCTGCTTAAACAAACATTTATTGAAAGTCATATTCCTTCTACAGAGCCAGGACATATTTGGTATTCTGTACAGGAAATAATTTTTTTTTTCCTTAATTGAATTTGTCAATAATGCTACTCATTTTTTTCTCTGTTTCTCTAAGAGTAAGAATATAGTTATAGAAGATTTACAAACAAATAGCTTCTGGAAAACATTTATGCTTTATAAGCCCATTAATAACTATATTTAGTTTTTAAATAAATACATCAAAATTCATAATACCTTTTGAGGTACATGAATAGAAATCACTGGCAGCTCCTGACTTGAAATCTTTCTGATAATTATTATGAAGAAACTATGCTTCACCTCATAGCAATTTTCTAATACCTTCCACAGCGCTTTGCGGCCCATGTACTGAACCTACAGGACTGATCACGAGCTCTAGAGAGAACAGGCCATAGACGAAGGCCAGAAATGATTCTTTTAATCTTCAACATTCGTTTCATTTATAGTGTATCACCAAGAATGAATACTGTAGAATGAGGTTACCTCTGCTTCTAGCTCTTTACGTGCACAGTTTCAGTAACCTGGAGTGAAGTAGCAATACTGAGCACAGCCGTCCTCAAAAGACTTGTCAGCTGTTTCAATTTAGAAAAATATTCCACAGCAAAAGGTACACATACGCAATACAAAGAGGCAAAATGTTTACACACTTTTAATACTTTTTTGAAGAAAGTAAACAAAGGCATTTTGCTACCTACCTACTGTGCCCGGTTTTACCTGCCTGGCCGCCGCCGGCCCCCGGGCGGCCCCGCGCCGGCCCCAGACCGTTCCCGCCGGCTCCAGCGGCCCCAGCGCGGAGGAGAAACGGCCCTGCGAGCCCCGCGGGAAGAGCGGCGGGAGGGGGGGAGGGGCGGAGGGGCTCCGGGCCCCCGGCAGAGACGCCCCGGCGGCCCGGGAGAGACCCCGCTGGGGCAGGGCCTTCCCTGCAGCCCCTGGGAAGGGCCCGGGCTGGGACGGAGAGCGGCGGGAGGGGGCGGCAGCGGCGGAGAGGAGCGGCCCCGGGCTGACCGCAGCCCCCCGGGCCCCGACCCCTGCGCCCCTCGGAAGAAGGAGGTGGAGGAGTCGGGAGTGAAGGGGTGAAGGTGAGCCCGGGCAGAAGGGACGATGGAAGGAAGGTGTTTCAGGTTTTGACTTTTTTTCTTACCATCCAACTCTATTTTACTTGGCAATAGATCAAAGTAATTTTCCCTAAAGTGAGTCTGTTTTGCCCATGATGGTAATCGGTCAGGGATCTCTCTGTCTTTATGTCCACCGTCGAGCTCTTCCATCTTAATTCCCTCCTTGTCCTGTTGAGGATGGGGAGTGAGAGAGCAGCTGGGTAGGCATCTGACATCTGGCCATGGTCAACCCACTACCATTTTATAAGACTGAAGTTAGTTTGAATACTTCATTAAAACATTTGCATGAGAGACCAGTTGTGGGGGGTCTGACCAACCAAGGTCAACCCACATTTACCTACAACCGTGACTTATCTCAGGACTGAGATGCAAAGAGGATGCAGATTTAGTTACTGAATGCATGAAAGAATATCCTCAGGCAATTATTCAATGGCCTCGAGCCCCCAGAACAGGGTTTGGATCTTGGAGATCTTCAAGTAACAGCCTTCTTACATAGATCTGTACTCAGGGGAGTTTGCTTGTTAATTTGTAATACTGCTGGGAACGATAATCAAGTGTACACAAAAAGTGTTTGAATTATGCCCAGGAAGCCACTGGATATGAGGACTGTGTTATTACATAGGCAAATCTGTACTGGTGTGCAATTGCCCTGTCTGCAAACAAACGTGCTATTTGCAAATCTTTAGGTATAGACTAGTTGTATGTTTTCAAGTGCATCCTCAGTGAAAGAACCTCTTCTTTGCTAGTGCATATTGTTTATCACTAATCCTGACTGGCACACAATTTGTAGCATAAAATGAACATTTGTGTACTGAAGTTATGCGGATCTGTGCAAGGAAAAAAAGCCTAGATAGGCTATAAAGATGATGATGACATTGTTCTTCCCTGGAATGAGAACTAAATATGTTGAATTTTTATGTCACTTTCCCATGGATCATATCAATGTGGTTTATGTGTAATTTTGTTATCCCACTTAGGTCAACTGCATGCTTCCATTTTAGAAAGATGTTACTGTTCAAGACCACAAGCAAATCTGTTGGAAATCTAAGCACAAGACCATGTCTGCCCAGTTCTTGCTCAGTGCTCTCAAAAACAGATTGAAAGTGTAAATATGAAGCTTTTTTCCTAGGAAGAATTAACTTAATAAGTAAAGAAGATAATAATAATCACAACAGTGACACAAGCACTAACTCTTCTCTACATCCCCTCAAAAGTCTTAGCTAAAGCTGATTATATGATACCTCTGGCTCCTATTTAGTAGTCTTCCTGCTTCTGCAAATAACAATTTTGGGAATGAAGGAGAATCATAGAATCATAGAGTGGTTTGGGTTGGAATGGACCTTAAAGACCATCTAGTCCAACCTCCCTGCCATGGGCAGGAACACCTTCCACCAGACCAGGTTGCTCAAAGCCCCATCCAGCCTGGCCTTGAACACTGCCAGGGAGGGGGCAGCCACAGCTTCTCTGGGCAACCTCTGCCGGTGGCTCACCGCCCTCACAGTGAAGAATTTCTTCCTAATATCTAATCTCCCCTCTTTCAATTTGAAGCCATTACCCCTCATCCTATCGCCCCTGATAAACAATCCCTCCTCACCTTTCCTGTAGGGCCCCCTTTAAGTACTGGAAGGCTGCTGTAAGGTCTCCCTGGAGCCGTCTCTTCTCCAGGCTGAACAACGCAAACTCCTTCAGCCTGTTCTCATAGGGGAGGTGCTCCAGCCCCCTGATCCTCTTTGTGGCCCTCCTCTGGACCTGCGCACGTGGGTTATGAGGAGACAATCCAGATAGAGTGGCTGTGCTTTTGTTGATAGTCTGACCTCTTGTTGTGCTGGGCCCGAGCTTGCCCGGCCACAGTGACATGATGCTGCTGAACAGTGACCACAGAAACCCCTGAGGAAGGCGCACAAACCACTCCCTGAGAGACGATCCAGGTGCTCCTGAGGAACGGCTGGCCTGCGCTTTGGTGATCTCCCCTTCCTTGGGATGCCGGGTAAGGATACTTCCCTGGGAACTGAGTGATACCTAACAGGTAGATTATAAGGAGTTTGGAATGGAAGCAGAATAGTCCCCACACACAGGGTGGTATAATTGTTAGCTGCTTAATAAGTATCTTACCCTAATAAACCTCACTTTGTGCCTCAGGCTCAGAACCTTATTTCTTCAAGGGGTGTATATTAGCAGAGAGTCTGACTGCAACACAGGTCCATGCCTTTCTTATGCTGGGCGGCCCAGAGCTGGATGCAGAGCTGCAAGTGGGGTCTCACGAGAGTAGAGGGGCAGAATCACCTCCCTCGACCTGCTGGCCACGCTTCTTTTGATGCAGCCCAGGATGCGATTTGCTTTCTGGGCTGTGAGTGCACATTGCTGGGTCATCTTCAGTTTTTCATCCACCAGCACCCCCAAGTCCTTCTCCACAGGGCTGCTCTCAATCCACTCATCACCCAGCCTGTATCTGTGCTCAGGATTGTGCCGACACAGTTTCAGGACCTTGCATTTGGCCTCGTTGAACTTCATGAGGTTCTCACAGGCCCCCCTCTCCACCCTGTCAAGGTCCCTCTGGATGGCCTCCCTTCCCTCCAGCGCGTCCGTCGCACCATACAGCTTGGTGTCATCCACAAGCTTATTGAGGATGCACTCAATCCCACTGTCCATGTCCCTGACAAAATATTAAATAATACTTGCCCCAGTATGACCCCCTGAGGAATACCATTTGTCACTGGTCTCCACTCGGACATGGAACCATTGACTGCAACTCTTTGAGTGCAACCATCCAGCCAATTTCTCTTCCACCAAGTGATCCATCCATCAAATCCATGTCTCTCCAATTTAGAGACAAGGATGTCATACAGGACAGTGTCAAATGCCTTGCCCAAGTCCAGGTAGATGATGTCAGTTACTCTTCCCTTATCCACCAACGCTGTAACTCCATTGTAGAAGGCCACCAAATGTCAGGCATGATTTGCCCTTAGTAAAGACATGCTGGCTGTCACAAACCACCTCTCTGTTTTCCATGTGCCCTAGCATAGTTTGCAGAAGGATCTGCTCCATGATCTTGCCAGGCACAGAGGTAAGACTGGCTAGCCTGTTAGTTCCCCTAGAATGAACATTTGACCTTGCATCTCTTTAAGAGCTAAAGAGAAAATGAATATCAGGCCACTTCTCAAGGATCTGTATGAATGTCTTACTGGATACAGCACAGTTACAAACCTCAAATCACACCTTTGAATACTATTTGGGATAATTTAGTACAAGCGTTACAAAAATAATGTCATTTGAAGCACCATGTTTGATGACATTTTTGTTAAACACAAGAACTCTCATACTGGATTAAATCTATTTCCATGTGTTTATATGTCTTGTCTCAATGTCAAAGGCAGCTAAAACACCATTTAGTGGACAGGTAAGGCATCACTGATTTCTGAAAGCAGCTCCTTCACTTTTTTCCTGCCAATGGAATTTTGAGTCTTGGGTATTTCAAGAGTATCTTATTGTAAATTTGAGACGGGGAATTTAAGGCTGAATATTCTGCAAGAAATTGAAATTCATAGGAATATTTTATTGACTTTTGTGGTAAATGAAATTTATAGGCTCTCCTTACAGCCATTAAAAACAAACAAAAAACAACCATAAACCAGAAAACCACCATCTTGTTCATTATTTCATGTTAATGTGGAGGTTTTCCCACTGTTCACAGAAATGGAAGAATAATTTAAAAGCAGCCTAAAAATGCTTGAATAGACTCTATTGCCATATGTAAGGAAGAAACAGTAATTGTTAAGGTGTAGTTATATCTTTAAACAATCTTTTAATTCCCAAACTGCAAAAATTAACAGAATTATTGCGGCTAATGAAAGAAAAGCATAATTCTCTTGACTAGGTTTTATTAGAAGAGCATACAAGTATCTGGTATGAACAAATACATTCACAGTTATTTTTTTCCCCTCACTTCTTTTCCACTATTTCAGGTAGGACAAGTTTCATGCTGTTACCTCTTCAAATGTATCTTGAATAGATTCAAAATTATTTGATAAATCTATACCAAAACCTTTGGTGCTCTGAAAGATTTAAAAAGAATTTGTTCCTCCTATGCCTGTTTGCCTCCTGTGTTGCTTTTGATCTTTAAGGGCCCTCTTTCTAATCCAAAAAGCTAACTTACTCCAATAGCTCTAAAAGGAAATAGAAGTTTTCTGCTGTCATTTATGCAGCTGTGTGCAAAAGGCTAGCTTATAACCAAAAGATAACAGCCAGACTACTCACAGGAAAGCTTTCTCTGAAAAACTAATTAATGCTCTGCATCACCTTTTAGAATGATGCCATTTCACCTTATTTTGACACCCAGCTGAGTCAAGAAAATGAAGAGTCTATTCCTTATAGTCTGTGAAGCAGTTAACGCTCCTAGGACACAAGAATCCTTGTACCAAGGAGAATACAGGAATCAAATCTTTGTTACAATTTGTAAGAAGATACCAGTGAATCTGCATTGCATGAAAGTATCTGTTTCAACCAAAAAAAATAATTGAAGCAAGTTTGTGAGTGTGCAGCAGCAGGTAATCTTCAACAGCTTTTTCTATATATTGAAGAGAAGCTTTCAGAAGTGTATGACACATGAAACATTGATGTGGCAACTGTTTAAATGACTATGCTGATAATCATTTCCTTGTTCTTTTAACTAGTTCCCTTATTTATTTTAGGTATTTTCACAGAAATTTAAATGTAAAAAAAAGAAGAATACAGTTGATAGCAAGGAAGCAATGGCACAGAATTACACCAATTTGTACTACCCATAAAATGAAATTCTTGGTTCCAGTATGATGACTCACATTTTGCTCTCTAAGTGAGAAGGGCATACTTAACCTTTCAACTACAAAAGTTTGATTAATCTGAAGCTTTATAAATGACCTTTCATAATGTTTTTATAGCTTTGTAGCCATAATGATATGTAAAATGAGCTGTATGTCAAAGCTTGACTCAGCTCTTAAGTTATCTTTCATGTCATGAAGAGAACAGAACTGAAGAGTCTACACAAAATAAAAACAAATGCATATACATATCAGAACCTTATGAAAAGAGAGTAAGCCAACATGAAAATGGTATGTATATATTTTTTTTCTGTACTCCTTAAAAGCCACACTGAAGTTTCAACAGGAAAAAAAACCCAACTAAAATTAACAACTAAGTCTTTCCTAGGACCAAACAGTAAAATATTGTTCTGAAAAGTGAAATTAGTCACCTATCTGAAAGTTTTTATGACAAAACAAACTGAAGACCCTTTCTATTATCAAGTCAAACCTTTTTCTTATTCTACTGCTTTTCAAATTTTTTTTTTCAGGAAACGTACAGCCCGCAGAACAGCTTTGCTTTAACTGAGGCTGCATGTCTTCCCACATTTCAGGCATATCAAGATCTTAGGTTCTACAGCAACATTTCAGTTTGTTACTAATATATGAACAACAGACTGTCACAAGCGTTTCTACGCATTAAAGATCTGTCTTTATTACAGCTAGATTTGTTGAGCTACAAGACAGAAAAAGGATTCTAAAATTCTGGGCTGAGTAATCGTTTTCTTTTTTTCATTATTCATAAAATATTTTCTTTTTCGTGTGATGTTGCAACAGTGCTTAATTTGGCTCTGCATTTTAAATAGCATATAAACCAATGGTGCATAACAAGAAGAAAGTAATGGGCCAATGTTCATGGCTGGCAAACACTATCAATGATCTGTGCTAAACTTTAAAATGTGGCTAAAAAGGAGGAGGAATATTCTGTTTGATCTGTTTATTACTGAAGAAGGCAAGGAAAGACATAACTTTCAAATTCAGCCATGGGTTTAAATTACTGTTATTCACTCATTGCACAAAATTATAGTTCTGAGATGAGGAAGCAGCTAAAAATGTCCTTGTGAAATGTCATTTTCAATTGAATATTTTATTGTCATCTGCAAAAAGAAACAACGGCTGAAGTAATTTTGAAAGACTGTTGAGATCTGGATGGTCTCAGCTGGTCTGAAGAGCCAGATCCCCCAGTTCTATATGATGTTCATGTCAAGGTTGAAATTTAAATCTAGTTTCACAGTGTTTTGCATGACAGTTTCATCAGGTTTCATAAAGTAGTTAAAATAAGAAAATTAGAAATCAGTAATTCGAAATGAAAGATGATTCAACAACAACAAAAAAAAAATCACACACAGCAGTCTGTTTTTTTCTCAAAAGCAGATGGAGAGCTTGTGGAATTAATGGAACAGAAATGTACTGTTTTCTCCAGACAAGCCTACTAATCAGCAACTGATTTTCACATCAAACTCAAATGCCATTCTAAGACATGTTGAATTTCATTTCAGAGAAGTTATTTTTTAGTCAGCCAATATATAGACTGACACAGGACACAAAATGAGCAGGTTATTTCAGAGAAAACATACTCCACTCATGCAGATTTAAAGTGGCTTCCAGGCTTTTTGGCCATATATCTTAAAGGAACTCTTCATTGGAGATGTATGTATCTCCCAGTCAGTCTGCTCAGTTTTTGTGCTGAATTATGCCATGGTCTGCCCTCCTGGAACATGACTGTTAGCTCCAAAGTGTACCATGAAGTAAGACATCTGAAAAGGGTGCCTGGTTAAGAGCTTAGACCTGCATGACATTCGTAAATTGAGAGCCCTGCTGGCCAAACCTATATGTATGTTAATAGATGTATTCAAACCCTGATACTTGTGCTTTTTACTTCCAGCAGTGTGAGTTTTAATTCATACCTGTGTAGTTCACACCTGAAATACCTCCATAGCTCTCTCAAATCAGGTCCCTGTGCTCCTTTACAACCCAATGAAGTTCACACTGTAACACCTGCAAAACCTAAAATCTGTATGAATGCACAAGCACTCTGGTTTTAAAGATGTATTTTTAGATAAATAATGGAAGAAGCCTGCAAACTGAATGGTAGATTGCCACCCTGTTGCTCTTCTATCCTCCCTATCCAATTTAACTTCTTTAAACTGTTTCTGATTTTATGTTCTTACCATGCTGCTTCTTATACATCTCCTTCTTCAGATTAAAAAAAAATAAACACGATCTCATCCACATCTCATCACATTCATAGCAAGTCTCAGTGCAATTGCAGAGACACCGTATATTGCTTTTCATATAACTAACACAGTCACAGACTTAACTTTCTCATAAGGCATTTTGTTTTTACTTTCGATCTGCAGTTGCTCATTGATCAACCCTTTGTGAGTTTTCCACTTTAGCAACTAGATCACACTCAAGAGTGCATGCAGTTAATTTTGAATTCTGTACCAGTTATGTAGTTACAGGGTATCATCCCCTCCTCCAACAGGACTACTTTCACCAACACTAATTTCAGTCAGTATCTTAGGACCTGTTCGCTTAATTTACTCCTTCAGCTTCCTCGTATTTTCTTTCAGCTTTAATAACCTGCATTACAATCATCTGCAAACTTTGCTCTTTCAGTGTTTATCTCATGTCCCTGATTAACAAACTAAACATAAATCATAACTTTGTTAAACTGCTGCCATGAGACAAGCTACTATTTAGTCATACTCTTAGGATTTTGCATGTGGTAGTACTTAGAAATGTGTCTTATTCCTAATCTCCAATTTTTTTCAACTTCTGGCAGTCTTTTTTAAAAATCTATTGCATTTTGAATGTTGCTAGAATACTTCATGGGAGAAGAATCGTATAATATTAATGCTTTAATATTATCCAAAAAAGTCTACTTCACAGATATGTAGAGGTGAACCAATGTAACAGGAACCGGTTTAAAGGTAAGTTGTCTGTATCAAAGCTGCTGGCTAAATTATATAAGTACTTCCCTAACAAGTCAAATGCATCTTACTAAGATTCAATGAAACAACAGCTTTTAAAAAAAAAATCTGCACGTTACTGTAATAAGTAACATATTGTGCTTTGTTCATTAAACCTGTATGGGAAGGTATGGATGGAAGATTTATGTGCCCGCAAGGCTTGATAGCCCAACCGAAGGACATTCTTGCATAAGTCAACAGGACCCGTAGCTGAGCGGGTTGAGTAGTCACATTCTTGCATAAGTCCACCCACAGGGCAACGAGGAAGACCTTCAGCCTTCATCCTTACGATCACCAGGAGGCAGAGAAAGACCCCCCAGCAACAGAAGGAACATGCGCAGAGTATCGACCTGATTGCGACATCACGAATGCAGGAAATGAGACTGTATATAAGGTGCTTACACGAGGCGGGAAGTTGCGAGCCGTTGGCGGAGCGCAGACTCCCCGGCCGCCCAGCGCTGCCTTTGCTCTTGTTCGCTTGCTAATATAATAAAATTCGCATTGGATTTTGACACTTTAAATTGTCCGTGTCTCTACCTATCACATTACTTCACCCCTCATGATTCTGCAAGTTCTATATAAATCCAAAGGAACTTATATAATAGTAGTATAAAGTCTTTTTACAGCTTGATGAAAGAGTTTATACCTACCCAGTGGTAATCCAAATTCATCAGTCTCTCAACCACTGAGCAATGAGATTAAGCTTTGTCAGTGTATCCAGGTGTTTCCAACATTTTGATAAATCAAGTCAGCAAAAAGGAACCAGAAAATGAAGTAAAATAGTTTATATATTAATTCAATTACAAAAAAAAAAAAAAACCCTAATCACTGTGAAATTCAGGACAAATCAGAAGTGCACAGAAGAATGCAGAGAGAATTGCATTGTAGACATGCTGAATCAGAATTTCACAATCAAGCTAAACTGAAATTCTCAAAGCTGATGGATGACAGATATTCAAATACCACATAGTGATGCTAACTCTGATCTTGACATCTAAGCCAGGAACCTGACTGCAGATAGCATTTCCCCAAAAAGTCTATTACCATGGTTTAAATAAAAATAACTCTTTGCCTTGCAGCATTTCTGATTTCTCCTTTCCTTTCATCTTAAGTTTGATATCTATAGGGACAACAATACAAAGAATTCTCTGAAAGAAGATTCATTCTGGGGAAACTCATACCCTCGATGAATATATTCCTCAATGCTTCTATATTCCTGTGGAATTTTCATAGATTCATAAAAAAATGCCTAGCATTTATTTAGCACACATTAAACCATCCAGTCTAAGTCAAGTGCTTTGTTAAACATACACAGAACACCTCATTTTGAGTGTTAACCTTTTAACAAAGGCACTCGTGAGTGCTATGCAGATTGCGATATCTACAGCCAATTACCAGAAGTAATTGCCAGAAATGTTGTAATCGTCCACTCACTATAATATTAAATTGAAAGAGCACGTTGGTATGTGTCTATTTGTTGATAATGTATTATTGTTGTATGTCATACTTTGCAAATTAAATGAAACAAGAAAAAGATACAAGTTTAAAAGATAATAAACAAACTACCACTTCAATTTTGAAGTAAGACAGCAACTATGTTACAAGCCTTAGCTTTAAGTGCATGAATAACAGGAGTTTCAGATCAGACTGTGTCAAGCTTACGAGTTAATTCAGGTTTAAAACTCATTGTAATCTTCACTTTGCATGTATTTGTATTAATTTTAAATTAAAATTACCCTCTAGCATGTTTTCAGCTTTCTGTAATCCTCCCAGTTTTTGCTTATCAACAACTATGATCTTTGATCATTCAACCATGTGATGCCCGCTGTCAGGTATACTTGTTGCTTTCCAAAGGAAGAACATGAAGACTCACAGAAGGATCAAGAGCTTAATGTCATCAGCTGCATATGACATACGAAAAGCTAAAAGGTGGGAAATAATACTGTGAAGTATTTTCAGTGTAGCAAAACCTGAATGCCTGGCTAGGACATACAGAGCTAGTTACTAGATATGACTGATAAATTCTGATCTTGGTAGAAGATGTTGTTGTATGCAGACATGTCTTCTCTCATTTTAGTTTTATACTTTTTAAAAATAATGACACCACACTAAGGAAACTTTTGGTTAAACATTAATTTCTAGTTTCCAGCAGGAAGAAAATACTGAACATTATAATGGAGTTTGTGAGAAAGATAAGCCACCAGCCTGCAGAAGTCTGGATTTTCTTAGCAGCATAAAGTACGGTATTCTTAAATTCAAGATAATTAATTTACATAGAGGACACAGGGAATCGTCAATCAGTCGTTGTCTTGGTTTGAAAGACAGGTGTCTGCTGAGGAAGGCAGGAGCCTCCCTTGAAATCGAAAATGCAACCCCCTTCCCTCCAAATTATTATAATTTTGAAATTAACGGGACTTCAGGCAAAGATATGGGGAATAGGAATAACAATTCTTTACTTTATATATATATATATATATAAAACACAAGGCAGGAAAAAAAAAACCAACCACACTGACAGAGTCAGAAATACAACCGGACACCCTGTTAGGGTGGCAGTAGCAGTCCGATAAGATGGTGGCTGCAGTCCTCCTGAAGCGATGGATGTAGTTCTGTTGAAGCAGCGATCTTGTAAAAGGGTCTGGTCTTCCTCCGAAGGTCCAGTGGTAGGTAGGTAGCTCTTGTCCTCTGGAACTCCGCGGGGGGGGTGGGGGGGGTGGGGGGTGGGTGGAACTCCTCTGGGAATCCAGTGGAAGAAGGCTGCTAGGGTGTTCAAAATCTCAGTTTATATTTAGCATGGACTGCTTGGCTCCTTCCCCCCGGGCGGAGCATCTCACAATGGGATGGCGAGTCGTGAGGCAGTTCCTTGATGGGCCATTAACAGGAGATAGTCCAGGAGCGAGTTATCGATGGGTCAGGCGATAAGGCATTGTTGTGCCCATTAACAGGAGATAGTCCAGAGGGGGGAGGCAGGGAGCACCGCCCCACCTGGTCTCAACAGCTCCTGAAGATGGTAATAGAATACTTTTTTTTTTTTTTTTTTTTTTTTTTTTTTTTTTTTGGCACATTTTACACTGTAACCTAGGACAGTCGTGAACCTAAACAGGTTTTGTTCCAAAGTATGCTCCTCCTACAAAGTTTTCAGCATAGTTTGTGTTAGTTTGCTCAAGATGTGGTATTCTCCATGCCAGATCTGATGGTCTACCTGGTGAAGATTTTGTTCAACACCAAATGCTTCAAAGAAAGACAAAGAACCTCCCCGTGCTTGGTAAAAAATAAGATAAAATTAGGTCGTAACTAAAGTTATAGCAAGAGTTCGCTTATATGACATTAATCAATATTTAGCTGTCAGCAAAGGTAGGAAATAGTCTTTATCATCATGTTAGCTAAATAGCAGGTAAGTCTGACTGGAAATTTAATCCAACCACACAGAAAATTTCTTTCCAGTTGTGTTATGCTTGGAAACATGAGGAGTTTTACCTCCTCTTCCTGAGGGGATTTATCTTATCTAAGGGTGTGTTCTCAGTGATATAAAGAATTAATCCTTTCATGCTACAAACTTGGTGTTAGTCACAACTTGTAGCAATGAATCCCAGAAAATAATTAGCATTGTGTAAAAAAGTAAATATATAGCTTTTTTATTAATTGCTTTCCGTTTCACTTGTACCCTTATAATTGTATTGTACTACAGTTAACAAGTACCCAAACGTGCAAGTTATCTTTTATGTAACAGCTCTCATTTTTCAAAACGTCCTACTAGTTTCTGGTATTCATAAGGCTTTAAAAAATTTAAATTATGGAGTCATACTCAAGCATTTCAGTAAGTAGAATTCTCATTGAGTCTGGGCTGTTCTAGAATAGGATCATTTTATCACATGATAAGAGGCAAATTCTTTGTTTTCTTTTATTTAAGAAGTATTTTTAATGTTCAAATAGAGAACAGTTGGAGATCTGCTGTTGAAGTACTGTGCTCAAAACAGAATATAAGATAACTGACAGGCTGATACATTGGATGGGATTCTTCTCTCTCAGTATTTCACTATCTACTGTGTGCACATCTGCATCTGAGAGTGCTACTTTTGTTTTTCAGTCAATAAAATGAAATTCATACTTTTAGGACATGAACCCTGTAACCTGTTTCAGGCATTTTCTTTAGAATAAGATCAATCATGCACTTTAAGCATCTCTTTGTTTTTGTTGATTATAAAGGAGTTTAGAAGGATGGTTCAGAAGTGAGCACTTGATCCAGTGAACCCGACAACTTAAAGCTGCCTCATGAGTGAAAGTTGCATGTGTGTCTTTGTTACTATCAGCATATATTAATATCTCCCAACTACTTAATTTTCCAGATCTTTTTGTTCTATATTTATTAGAACTAGTTATTTACTCTGGTGATAAACCATGTGGCACAAGAGATATTTGGATCAAATCTCAGCTGTACAAACGTCTCACAAGAATACGTTCAAGAGATACAGGCTCATTTCCAGTGAGGGATGTAACCCATGCTCACAATACCTGCAAATTCTCCAATATGTTAATTAAACAAATGTCTAAACAGCCGTATTTGTCCTTGCTTATTTTCTAAACAATAGGAGTGCACAGTTTTAAAATGCTAACACTTCAAATTTATACAATTATAAAAGCACTGACAGAAGTTGATGATTCTTACATGATTCATTCTATTACAGGACACTTCCCCAATACAGAGCTCCTAACAGAAGCATATAGTATTTGTCACTCAATACAAAGGTCATAACAGAAGCATACCGTAAGTGTCACTTCAAATCCTCATTCAGCCAGGCTTAATTGATGTCTGTGAAACAGCACAGCACCTGAAAATCACTGCAAGAGCTGATGCCTCTAATGTAAATGCCTGCTGTCTAAATTTTCATAACACAGTGACATAGCAGACATGACTTTACAGTACTGCTGTGGAGTTTGATAATATACAATATGTAACAGAATAAAAGGACTGATAGTCTGAAAAGTAGCAAAGTCAAATATTTTCTTAATATCCTTATAGCATAAAATCTGATAGACTTTAGGAGCCAAGAGTTGTGTGATCAACATCATGCAGTAGGAAAACAACAAAATACCGATAGGCTCCATAGTGCAATATGCACAACAAATGTTGTGACAACACCTATCATTAATGGTATCCTCTTAGCTGAAGTGGGATAAACTAGTAAGTTTATTATCTCAGGAAAATAAAGTTGAGAAGGCTGAACATCTGTATGCAATAATGAACATTCTGTAACTAAAAATAAAGCCAAAAGAAATACCAGCGCTTGCACTGAAAATTACTGGAATGCACCCTTGATTTACTAACAGCTGGAATCTCTAATTATCCTAATATAATGAGGTACTTTAATCTTCATTAAAGTACTTTCCAAAAATCTATCTAATGATTTTTCTTCATCAGAAAAAAATGCTGTTAATCATAATCTATCAACAGTATATAGTCTGATTAAATTATTCTGTTCTTGGCTCCAGTAGCCTACTTTCACCTGTTGAGGTGACCTAAATCCTCCTGGACAGCAAATTTAGTTTAGTGTGCAGTTAAAAAAATGACAATTATTTTACAAATTTTATTCAAAGCTGTGCTTTTTTCTTAAAAGAAACCCCATGCACTAAGTACACAATTTAGCATTTGTATTTTTCATTGAGTTAAAATCCAGTTGCACACATAAAAGAAAAGCCATTCCCAACACAAAGAATATGCATCTTAAGGATACCCAAGCTCCTCATATTTTGGGAATATGCATTCTGGAATGGTATCTCCTATTAAGACTGCTGTAATTACCTATATAACTATAGCTGCCATACTGGATAGTGTTCCACTTCAGATATGTCATTTATAAAGACTTCAAAGGGAAGTAGACTTTTCTCAAATACATTAAAGCTTTTGTATACCAATGGGTCCAAACAGAACTTGGAACTTTCATTTAAGAAATAAGCAGAAACTTAAATTGGATGGGGAAGAAAAAACAAACAAAACAACCAAAAAAACAACCCAAACTCAAGATAGAATCCAGAAAGATAATGGGTTTAGGTTCTAACATTCTTCCTGTCCAAAAACGTGGAGGTCATACCCTTAAACCTTTTTACTGCATTTTGAGATCAAATAATGAAAAGATGAAAGAGATTGATAATCTTCTTAGTTTATTTTCAAAATATTTAAATATTCTTATTACATTTGTTGAGCACATTTTTAAGTTATCTTTATGATAATATATCATGATATTATCTTTATGATTCACTATTCATTAATATTAACTTTTCAAAACAGTTGTCTTATACAGAAAAAGTGTCTAAATTATTTGAAATTACATTAGCAGTCTTACCTTACAAAAGTAAGTCTCATTAGATCAGCAACTGGGTATTTTTCATCCACCTTGTCTGTAGCGATTAATTTAGTTTTGCAAAGTAAAACAGCAACTAGTCTCAGATGTCCATAATTGTATATTTGTATTTGGTTTTGGCATAAAAAACTTGCTAAAATATCAGAAGATAATACCATGTTGCCTTTCTTCGAACCTTTTCCAGACTTAACATAAGCTTTCTAAAATGAAAAGCCTAAATCTGCATATGATATCCAAAGTGGGGTGAATCACGAGTTTACACTCATGATGATGCTTTTTGGTTTTACTTTCTTTCTCTATGGATTCTTAATTTGCTGTTGTCTTTTTTGACCACTGCTGAATGCTGAGTTGGTATTTTTAAGGAACTGTCTATCAACACAGTAAAAACTTGCTCTCAAGTAACAACAACAGTCTTTGGGATACATTTTGTAAAAATTTGCTTGAACAACCAAGCAGGGTATATATCAGCTGGGTCAATCCTATCTGCATCTTTGCTAATTCCTTCAGAGTACTCTATGAGATTCGTTAAGCAGAACTTCTTCAAAAAAGCATCAATTCTGCTCAAACAGACTGTGCAAATCCAGATGCCCACTAATTATCACAGTTTTTATTTGAATGGATTAATACTGATGTCAGGCTGGTAGGTCTGTACCTTCCAGTATCTTTCTAGAACTTTTATTTTTAAAGACAGTATTACATTTTCTACCCTACCTTGGTAACAAGGAAATTGATAAACTCTTACTTAAAATACTATTAGTAATTTATCTGCTCTACCCCTGAACTATCTTAGAAAGTAAATGCTATTCCATTCCTGCTGATTTGTAAGTGTTCGTGCTATCAACGCTTCCCATATCCTCTTCAATTTCAGACTTATCCTCTGCTGAGCCATCCTCAAAAATGGGGTCTAGCATATGATTTGCTACCACTCTTTCATGGTGTATGTCCTGGTTTGGCTGGGGCAGAATCCCAGCCCAGCCATGCCAGGCAGGCCGTTAGCATCTTGGAGTCAGCCAGGGCAGCTGACCTGAGTGAGCTACAGGTGTGGCCCATCCCATCACGGCATGGGCATTATAAAGGGGCAAGGTTGGCTGAGAAGAGAGAACTGCTGTGGGGTGTCTGCTGGAGTACCTCCTGCTTTTCAGGACTGGACTGCTCTCCCATTGATTATGATGGCTGTGTGTTTGTTTGGCTGAGTATAACTTTGTATGCCTTTGCTGGTACTGGTATTGTTTCATCAAATTTGTTTTCACTTTGGCCTACAGGTCTCTCTTCCTTTTTCCCAATTCCCCTTCCTGGCTGGTGAGGGGCTGTCAGGTGGTAGAGTGACCGTTATAGTTTAGCCCTAGGACAGGCTAAATATAGATAGTGTAACCTCATGGGAAGAATAATTTTAGCTTCTCTAAAGGCCTTGCCCTCTCAGAGTGCTCTTTTAACAACCTAATCAGCACCTAGCTGAACAGACTCACTAAAAGATTTCTTGATTTTTCTGTCTGAAGAAAGTAACACCATTTATATTGATTCTTATGTCAACTGCTCTTCAAAGTCTTTTTTGGATTAATTGTTGTTTTAAATTTTGTTTGCCAGAGTTTCTCATATTCTACTTTCTCTCTGAAAAAGCTGACTTAAGCTTTTTAGAGATAGGAAAATCATTAGACATAAACTTCCTGTCTTGCTCGGCTAAACCAGCCTTCTTGTATTCATTAGTGCTACACTTCTTGGAAGGTGTCCTTCAGTAATGGTTGTGAAAAATATTTAATTCCTGTAGATTTGCTCTTTAAAGTTTTCTCAAAAGTTTCTTTATTTTTACATAGGTTCCTTTTCAGTGGACTTACTGGCTTTTGTGCACCCTGTAAGGATGCTAAATATAATTACAATTGTTGTTATAGAAGAGTTACTCCTCAACAATAACATCTTTACCCAGACTGAACACTGCTTGGCACCAGATCATGGACTGCATCTCCTCCTATGGACTTCCTACACAGCTGCCCCACAAAATTAATAATCACTTACTGCATATAAAACTCCTTCCACTGCATCATATCCTGATGTTATATTTGGCCCATATACATGTCAGAGGAAGAGGCAAGGGGAGGAAAATGGAGTCTCCCCCTACACCTTGATTTCTCTCCTTTGCTGCCTCTATCTCTGCATACAGTGATAAATGATTGAAGCCTTTGCTCCATACAGATTCTGCGCTACTTGCTGGGATGGTTATTTTATGCGACTTTAACTAGATCTCTTTAACTTACACCATTAACTTATGACCAACATGGCTTATTGTGAATTTCTTGCAGTGTGCCAATGACAAGACTGTCTTCCTTCCACCAGTATTCTGTTGACTAGAATGTCAGTGACTTCAGTATAGCCAGATGTTTCAGACCCTTCATCTTGTTTCTTAGTCACATTTCTATCTGAAAATTAGAACCACGCAAAGTAAATGCTAAACAGAGTAAAACAGATTATTTTAGTATATTGGACAATGTCAGATCTCTGCCTAGGACATGTTACAGAAATTAATGATGAAGTTCTGGGTTTAAATGTCAAGAAGGACAATTCAAGATAGATTTTGAGCTGTAATATTTGGGAAAAAACAAACAAACAAAAAACCCACAAAAACCATAAAAACCAAAACACCTTAACACGAAACCTGGCAATAGAGGCTTTATTATTCATGTCTGTTTGTCTTTTGTGATTCCTTTTACTTATTGCTTCAGGGTTAGTTCTATGGGTAATGATTATCAGCTGTTACTTTTACAGATCACAATGTTGTGGTCTTTTTCTTTATATGTTTCTTACATTACTCTAATACACTTTCCAGTCAATTGAGCAGAAAGTAACATAGTCCTTTGCTAGCATACTTCACTCACATGAGGCTTCAAGATATGCTGTGGCTGAAATTCTTTGGGAATAAATTTAATTTTGCAGCACACTAATGCAGTAGTAGAGTTCCACTCTTCAAGCTTCTAACCAGAAGGTACAGTTATATTAAAAATGTAGGTGTGTTAAACTTTTAGAGACCAAGGTAATGTGCTTTCCACTTTCCCAAACTCTTAATAGCAAAAGCCTTTTCTGCTTTGTAAAGTAAAAGGATTTTGACTTCAAGAAATACAAAAGTTTATTCAGAATTAACACAGCATTGTTATTTTAAGGAGAGACACAGGATGTGGCATGAAGGCAAGATAGGTGATAATCATTAAATCATTATTATGTGAATGTAAAAGTGACAAAAAGTTGTCATTAGTTTAGGTTTTTAGCTCTAATGATGTTTCTAAAGTCTATATTCTCTTTCAGCCTTCTGTGCTAGACTGAAACTTACATTTCAGAAAATGGGAGTTTTGTCAATCTAAGTGCTGAGAAGGATAAAACTGATAAATTTTTAAGTTGCGGATATTCAACTTGTCCTCCTCCGAATACACATTATTGTGGGAGGTACTACACCACTATACCATCATACTGCAATATGTGACATACTGCAATAATAAATGTGGAGAGAAGATTTACAGCAGCAGTAACACAATGCTAATCACTGAGACAACTGTTTAGCTGTCCTTATTGAATGGTGTCTATTCCATTAGGTAATGCCTCATGGTGAAATATAAGCAAGAGGAGCATGGGAAGAGTTCTGACATCTTCCTACTTCTATTCAGAGACTTGAATTGATCATATATCAAAGATACTCTTTTTCATCATTCCCGCTGAGATCTGATCTGACCACACTGTAGCTTCTCAAAATTTCAGCTTCTAACAGTTTTATTCCAATTATAGGTTAATTATAATTTTCATGCTATCATGTGCCTGGACAGGGCTTCTCTTGTGATAAATCATTCATATTTTTCTCCAGTAAATATTATAATGAACACACCAATTCCCCTTTTTCTTTCTCTTCCATCTGAAAGCATTAAACATCAGTAATACTTTCAGTATGTGGACAAATGTTGCCACGCACAAGTCAGATGTTTTATTAGCTTTACCCAGCAACTTCAAATTGTTGTTTAAACCATCTGACTTTCTTCTATGAAGTTCCTCTGGAAAGCTTCTTGTCATGAAGGCAATAACCTTTTCTTTGGTTTGATAGAAATTTTGCTTCTACTAATATTTATTAAAGATTCAAAATTCAGATATTAGAATGAAGACATGGTAATTTATTAACAACCTGAACACCCAGCTCAGTCTGAGTCTTCAGGATTACAGTAGACTCTTAATTCGTGCGAGGCAGGCTCACAAACTTAGAGCATGAACTTTTCATCATGATAATTTTCCACATTCTAATTAGCATATCTATCTTCAGGTAATACTGTAAGGTTTAATTACTCTTCTTGTCTCTTTCCTCCCTTTCTTCTTTTTCTAGTTTTCTTTCTTGTCTCATTGCACAGGAATATTTAATAAATACCTACTCACTCCTACCTACTCTGCCATATTCTCCACAACTATCAACAAAGGAACAAGGAGCCAGACATCAGAATGCAAGGAGAAACACTAGAAGATGAGGAACCAACGATGATTAGAGGTGGTACTTGCACATACACGCATTACACACCAAACTTCCCAAGAAACCTGTATATTTCAGTTTAATCCTTCCGCTGTGACTTCCGCAGTAGGGGATAATTCTGCATGGGCCAAACCACTGTGCTGTTAGATGCTGCTGTGTTTGCAACTGCATGATTCTTGCCTGAGATCTGGTTTTCCTACTGCTAGATAATACAGCTTTATGTCAGAATGCAAGGGATAACTCTTTTAGCTCGAAATTCAAAGAACTAACAATATAAGAGAAAACAAAATCAAGGACCTAGAAAAAGTAATTCTAAAATACTCAGCCCACATAGCCTCTTGTCTTTCTTCATCTGAAGAAATAAGATACCTTGTGGACATATGTATCCTGAGAACAGGAACTGAATTTTAAACAAACGGCCACAGACTGCTGTGTTAACAACACACCATTTTTCGGGGAGGGGAGTGGGAAAGAAGACCACTTTATATGTAAATTTCTATACTACTCATAAAACCAAAAGTGGGATATACATTCAGCAACATAATTGTGCAGTGCACATGCAGACACACACAGACACGCGTGACTACATCAGTATGGTCTGTCTTGATGGCATATATCCATTGGTAGAAGCCCATAAAAGACTGTTAAAAAATATCTGGAGCTGCCAGGTGATGATTTTTCTTGACAGCCTAATGTGCTATGTTGTGAGTAGAAACTGAGTAAAATTGCCCAAAACAAGAAAACAACCTCAGTTTCTTTTATGAAGAGTAAATCTCAAGAAAAATAGTGCACTTGAGCAGCACCCAACTACTTAGATATCCCTTCAGGAAATGCAAGTACAGATACAAGCTTTTCACTTATTTCTCTGTTTTGTTGAGATTGATGTTGATCTTTTTTTCATTTTTGTATTAGCACTACTGCTGATCACACTAGTATACTTAAGATTATGTCAGCCTTCAACTGTGAAAATATTTTCAAGGGACTCTAACTTGCCTGGAAATATTATTCAGAATCACATTGTGTCACACAAAAAACTCAGGCTGGTCTAAGAACACTCTTTTATTATTAAGACCTCTCTTGCATTTAATGTAAGGTTTTAGTAATACATTGGTGGGCTTTTTAAGTCTAAGGGAAAAATATATATATATATTACTATTGACAATTCTCCATTTTTGGTGTTTTCTTGCCAAGCTTCAGCTTCGTTGTTATATTATAAAAAGCACCAATTGTACCAAATAAATGCAGGTTTCACTATAAACCAGTGTTTTCCTCTAAAATGAGTCAGTAACAATAACTTCGAAATAATATATGTGGAATGGAAATGTATGATTTGCTTCATTTCTGGAAAAAAATAGCACCTAGCTAAGTGAACCAGAAGAAAAAAACAAACACTCATACAAGATTTAATTTTTCGATCTTTATACCAGTTAGCTCCATCCAGGCTACAGCACGGAAGGCAGAATGAAGCCTAAAGCCATTATTAAGAACTCTACCTTGTCCCATTTAAAAACAAAACAAAACAAAAAACCAAAACCAACCAAACAACAACTCCATGATTCCATACCCATGCCACTGCTGTTTCTTTTACAAATGACCATCCTCAAAAGAACACTCCATCCTCAGAAGTGTTACTTTTAACCATCACATCATCTTCTTTCTCCCAGTCTGTATCATGGGAAATCTGATACCCATTTTCCAACACTGAACAGTGAAGAAGAATTGCTGTAGTTTGTAATATGGACATCTCTGTGGCAGTAATGCTGGTCACAACACTCAGCTCACTGGCAAACATTTCTATTGAATTATAATAAAATGCTACCAAACTCTGAGTAGTCTTTTAGGAACCACAGCTAAAGAATACACTTCATAATCCAGGCTTTTAATTAATAAACTACCAGCCATGCGTGGTCTGTAATTGCCCAACAACACTGTTCATTTTGCCTGTGGTGCCAAAAGAGTCTGGAGGACTGCCTCGGCCTTCATTCAGAGCATGGCCCACAGAATGAGATGTAAACTTCTCTGACAGCAGGCTAGGGCTGATTTAGCAAGAAAGTTAAATACGGGCACTATAAATGTAAGGACAAAATGACACAAAAGCTTGGTAGTAATTATGAAATCAAGATTTGAAAAGACCATTAAGATTAATTTCTTTTGATGAAGGAAATCAAGCCACACACTACAGAGATTTGAAGAACACAACTGAATTTTATTATGAGCCATATTTCTCCAAAGTAATTGAAAAGTGGATGACTAGATAAAAATAAGTAGCATAAAAATATGGTCAAAGAAAAGTAAGAATACCAGTCATTAGACTAAAATGACCCCTTGCATTGAAGTAAACCAGCCAGGGCACTTCTGAACAGAAAGCAGTTATTTACTGTTCTGCCAATTTGAAGAAACAGATGTGTCTCACCAAACTTGCAGCAGCACAAATACAGTTGAATAAATCATATTTCAAAGTGCATATAACTAACTTTTTCAGAAAGGAAAACTTTAAAACAGATAGAATATCAAATTATACTTTTTAGAAAGCGTGGAAGTTTAGTGAGGTGTAGCAATCACAGACCAGGATTCAGTTACACAAATCTTTCAGACTTGGGGGAGCTGGAAACAGGCCTGGTCTGCTGAATTTCAGGATGCACAGTCATTTACTAACATAGGCTTTGCAAAAATCAGGATGGTATTTTAGCTGCTCTCTCTATGCATGTGGGAAGTTTTGAGATATTTTACTCTGAATCCAAACTTTCTTCCAAATATAAGGACACCTGTAGTTATTTATCTTAACTGCAATTCAGGTCATAGCAACCATTTTCTGGTTGGTTTGTTTTTTGCTTGTTTATATCCAACAGTTACAAACAAAGATTATGATGGTAGAATTCTCTTGTGATTTTAAAATACTTTCTACCTAAAACACAGAGTTTTACTTGAAACGGGATTTGGAAACAACTCTTAGGTTAGGAAAGCAGAATTCTGCAGCACATACACCTTTTAAAAAATACTGATTTTCAAAAAATAGTATTTTTATTGAAAATATCAGCAGACATTTTGCCACTTAAATACACTTCTCAAACAGACAGCTGAAATTTTAAATACAGACTTTCATAAACACAAAAATGCATTCTGCAGTACGAAATACATATTTGAAACTGGTGATACAGATGTTTGTCCAAGAGTCTGTACTGCTATTTTAGCTGGCTGATGAAAGTGATATAGTCTTCTGTGGAGCATTTTACTCACTTAGAAATAGGCATTAACTGAAGAGGTCAATATATACTTTTCTACAAGTAATACATAGTAAGTCAAAGGTCAATGTTTTTCTCATGAGACAAGATAGCTAGATATTCATTCAGTTAAATTGCTATACTTACATATATTATAGAAGTAGATCTATATTGTCACATTCCTACATTATTACATCTCCAGACAGCTCCTCTCAAAATTTCTATACAGAGCAGTATTAGAATTCTGCTGCAAGTAGTTACGTGTCTATGGCTGACTGGCTATTATGGTTAAACAATTGTTTATGTAATCTTTAAGAGTGTTGTGTTCCAGCCAAGCTGAAACAAGTAATTGGAATGCAATTTTCTTAATCTTTGGGCATTTATATTTAAAACTTTGCATTTAAAGCAGGGTTTTGTTTGTTTGTTTGTTTTCCCCCTCTCTTCATAAATCTCTTCTCACATTTTTCTTCTTCAGGAATACCCATGTTTTGACTCCATGTCTTTTGCAACATCTAGACAGTGTTGCTGAAAAGGTTTTACCTCTTAAGCTGACTGGTCATCACCTCTCAATTCTGTTTTCCAGGAATGTATCTCAAAACCTCAGAGCAAACACACAGAAGGCCACTGTCATTTTACTGTGACTCCCCTTGAGTTCGCATGTTTCATCGTTCCTGAAGAGCAGGACAATTGGAGATCACTGGATTGTGGAAAACATGCTGAATGTCACCACTGATGTCTATATACTCCTTTTTTTTCAACAAGTCACAGTCCTCAAACCTTAAAAAGACAATCATATCACTGACTACTGGCTCAAACATGGACAGCTATTTAAACAGGATCTTATTTTTCCTCACACAGTTTTCCACAGGAAATGAGAAATATATGGGATTAATCTTCTTGTGCAGAAGGATGGTTTCAAAAAGAGCATATAATGGTCTTCAAAAATTCAGATTCATGAGCAGGCTATATGCAAGTCAGCATCTAGCAGATGCCTTATTTAAGTTCTGCTATTTTCCACATAAAATCATGTGGAGTAGGGTTGAGAAAGCCATTAACTGAATTAAATTATAGAGATTTTTGCATTGCTTAGTGCAAGAGGGTAACATAAGTAATTTGGCTTACCAAATAAGGATTAAAACCACTATCAATCCAAATAGCATTTTCCCCATATAGCAATTTATTCTTGATGGGCACTGAAAGATTACTGGGGAGAAAATCACTCAATAAAGTATAAACATTAGCATTTGATTGTTTAAGAAAAGTCAAACATGGTTCAAAATAATTTTTTGTAATTGTATTTTTTTGCTAAATCATTTGATATATGGGATGTGAAATGGTTGCGAATCTGAAAAATCAATTATGGCTATTATCCTTAAATTATAAACTAACATATTAATAGTGCACAATTAAAATACTGAAGGGAAACAAGGTTGTCCACAAACCACTGCTGACTCTAAACTGATGCAAATTATGGCGGAAGGAGATTTCTGTCTAGTGCCTTAGTTTACTACAGATGCTTTAAACACTTCTTAGGTTCATTAATTGTGTTTGCGATCCATCAGGAAAGATACAAACTCAAAATGTATAACCATCCAGTTTATGAGACTTTTAAAAAATTCAGTTCAGGCCTTTGTAGAGTTTTAATTACTCTTTTTCAGACAGCAAAGTTACGGACTATGGTTCTAGGGAACGTAACTGAAATCTTCCCTGTCTGACACAAAAAATGAGAAAAATGAACATACAGACTGCTTTAATACATTCCAGTGTTTATAATGCCACTTTCAAACATCTCTCCTAAAGCATCCATCAGACAATAAACCATAGTATGGTGGTTCAATTTGTTGAATATGTACATGAATCTTTGGACAAGTTCACTTCAAAATGATTGATAATTATGCAGCGCAAGTTTAAACAGACATGGGTTATGTGTCTCAGGAACTACTGTCATTATGATTTCATTGTACACGTTGCAAAAAAATGTTTTGCATTAAGCTGTGGGAAATATTAAGGAAAGGTTTCATTTTCCTTTCTTGCTGCTTCTTTCTTTGTAGAATCCAAATAAAAATATTTGGACTCAAATTGTACAAGGTTATGCATATACCTAACTTCACAGAGACAAACTGTTCCACTGAAATCAGTGAGGCTGTTCACACATGTGTGATGAACTACTTATGTAACATATTGCAAGCCCAGAGCCTCTTAGCTGCCACTGTGCAACGGGAAAAAAGTTGACAAAGAGTGTGAAACGGAAAATGATTAATGTGTAAAAATACTTCACGTTATGTAACTGCTATTACAAATATGAGGAAAACACACATATGTGATACCATAAGCCCAAAATACCTTCAAGAGACCTTGGTGACCATTTCAGTAGACGCTGTTTCTTAGGAGTATCAGAAATAAGATGTTAAGAAAACCACAAAGATAAGCAGGAAGAGAAGGAAATAAAGAACACCTAGTTGCTCTTTCGTTCAGTCAAAAACACAGTTCAGCCGATACATATTTTAAAAAATTAAAATTGCTTGAGCTGTTTTGCTAGCAGGGGTGCTGCAGGTTGTATTGAAAGTTAAATTTGGAAACGGGTACGGTCCTGTGCGGGGCGCGGGTGCGCGGCCGCCGCCGGCCCCGGGGCCATCTCTGCCGGGCGGCCCCCGGGCGGCCCCGCGCCGGCCCCAGCTGGTTCCCGCTGGCTCCAGCGGCCCCAGCGCGGGGCACAGCCGAGCCCCTCGGCCACGGACGGGCGCCGCGGGGCCATCCCGGGTCAGAGCGGGCACAGCGCTGCCCGGCAGCCGGGGTTGAGCGGTACCGGGGGAGAAACGGCCCTGCGAGCCCCGCGGGGAGAGCGGCGGGAGAGGCGGAGGGGCTCCGGGCCCCCGGCAGAGACGCCCCGGCGGCCCGGGGAGAGACCCCGCTGGGGCAGGGCCTTCCCTGCAGCCCCTGGGAAGGGCCCGGGCTGGGGCGGGGAGCGGCGGGAGGGGGCGGCAGCGTCGGAGAGGAGCGGCCCTGGGCTGACCGCAGCCCCCCGGGCCACGACCCCTGCGCCCCTCGGGGGGAGGAGGTGGAGGAGTCGGGAGTGAAGGGGTGAAGGTGAGCCCGGGCAGAAGGGGCGATGGAAGGAAGGTGTTTCAGTTTTTGACTTTGTTTCACACCATCTGTTAGAAAAATCTCATTCCTTCACTAATGTACCAATTAGTCCTTATATTATGAAATTGTATGAACTTTCTTGAGAGAGAGATATATATATATAAAATTTACATTGCATATTGCATAGTTATGGTTAAGTACACATGACTAGAAGACCCCAGCTCCTTGCAAGGAGGACAGCTCCCACCCTGAAGAATAAAGTATACCCCTAGGCTACCGTGATAATGCCAGAACCCTTGCCCCTCCAACACCTCTGTGAATCCTCCCATTATCTGGCATCATAGATAAGTACCTGTAGCAAGACTGACTCCAAGGACTTCTAGATCAAGAAAGAAGCAGATGGATGATGACACCACAGAATTATAGTCGCTTTGGAAAGCAGTAGTGTGTGTGCTAGGTAGTCATTGATCAAATCATGTTGTACCTGAATGCTTGAAAGGTGTAAGAACCATGTGTAAAACCGCATTCAGTGTGCTCCAAAATGAATGGGACACCTCATGCACATGAATAAAATTGCTCATGTAATCCTATATTTTGTGCCCTAGCCTCTCTCCTCGATCAGCATGGGCCAGTTGCAAAAGTTTCATGACACATCCACATCTAAATGGTCAATAAATTATATTACTTTTCCCCAAGTTGAGTCTGTTTTGCCCATCAGAGTAACTGGTGGGTAATCTCCCTGTCCTTATCTCGACCCACAAGTTTTTCCATCTTATTTTCTCCCCCTGTCCTGTGAGGAGGGGGAGTGAGATATCGGCTGGATGGGGTCTTGCAGATGGTTAAGGTCAACCCACCACATCAACAAAGCCGAGTGCAGTGGTAGAAGGCAGCAATGTTTTTGCACACTAAACAAATTATTGCCGTCCATTCTTATAATCTGGGCTACAAAAATAATCATAACACAAATTATATAAAGCAAAGTAATTTGAACTCCAACCTTTTTTCCCTCTGACCTTGAGAAAAGTTTTAGGATTTGCAGTAATTTGCAGCTGATATATAACACATCTCCTTCAGAAGGCAATGTCACTAATGGATGTAAAAGACCGAAACATTTTGAGTATTCTTGACATTAGCAAGCGGTTTCCAGAAGACTGTTTCTGGGGAATTTCACTACCATAACAGAAAATACTTTGATTTTAATAAATCATTTCTTCAGGTAAAGAAGTTTTCAGCTCACAGGTGATATTTACTGACCTAACTTGTGTTACAAAGTTAGAAGAAAAGTATTACAGAATAGAGGAGTGATGCATTTGAAGGACCATATTCTGACATAGAATCCAGTCCATGAACTGGATGATACTATTTTAACTATGCTCTATTAATTCCACTGCTGTAATTAATAAACCTTTTCACCATGCACTTTGGGGTTTGCTATTCTTAGGGTTACCTTTATTGCTAGTCTCTGTTGAAAGAGCACTTCCATAGGGGCAATTTAATAACTCTTAAAACTGAAAGAAATAGTTGCAGAAAATTGCAGAATGTTGAAGATGGGTGCTAATTAGAACTATCATAAAATATCTGAGGCAGTAAGTGCATCTGTAAATCTGAGGGCTTTGCTAGGAGGCTGGGGGAAATAAGAGTTGTGGAATACAAGCTCCTAACTACAGCATAGCAAGGCACTGGCCTTAGTCTGAACTCAAATCAGCAATTCTGGCAAAACAACAGATTCCTCTGACAGCAGGCGATTTGAAAGCCAATTAACATACAAATTGCAAACAGGACATGCAATATAATCTCACTATTCTATTCAAAAATAGTGAAACTAGAAAACTTCGCAAGCAAATTTAAAATGAGAAAGAAGTGCTGTTAGGCTAGTCTAGCGATGGTCAATGTATATGGGCATGGGGCAGGGTTTTTCCTGTTCTTAGGGCTGCAAGGCTAATCTGACATCGGGGCAGGGCAGGTCCCTATTAACTAACAGGGCTGGGAAGAACCAGGAATAGGAATGTATCTAAACACTGCCACCTCCAGCTGCAGTGACCTCAACATAATTCCTGCTTGGGGGCCTCTGGAGTAAGAAAATAAATATATTTAGGCCCAGTGAGGAAGCAAGAGTATCCAGCGAGGAGTTACATTACTTGCAGCCATACTGACAGCCTCTGTCAATGTAAGATGGCTGGAGGGTAACCTCCACACATGTGTGTGGGGGCAAATATTTGCATCACAGTCCCCAGGCAGTTGAACACTTAAAAGATGGGGCATGCAATTTGAGCAGGTGAAACATGACCACTAAAATGGCTATAGTTGCAGGGCTTAGTTGACTGATGGAGTAGACACTGAATTTCCTCACCACACAAGCAGTCAAAAGCCTTTATTCAATTCTATGCAATGTCATTACCACTGTTGTATCAGAGAGATGCTTTAGTAATTGATTTTCAGAGTAGAAACAGGAAGGGCAGCCTGTAACAGAGCAGTTAGTGCTGGCTGCAAGCACATACTTGTGCTATACTTTCCAAGGGAAGATTTGGTAGTGTACTTTGTTTATCTCAGCAAATACTAGCCCACCGCCATCAATACAGCCATTTGCTATAAGGCACAAACTTGCCTGCAAAAGCAGTGCCTTTTTAGTATCTAACACACCCTTGTATTAAACCAACTCTTGCTTATTATACCAGTGATATAAAGGAACATCAAGTGAGTTCCCTCTTCCACCTTTCTTGGTTTTTGGGTTTTAGTAAGATAGTTCCACATTGTACTATTTTTCATGCCAAGAGACCGTACCCATGATTAGTACACTGCTAGTTTCAGCCACAATTCAGGTATACAATAATTACTATTTATATTTGTGCTTGATGTGAAGGAATAACACAGATATACATACATAATCCCATGGCTTTGTTCAGGAACAGTGATTTCATACAAAGGTCATGAGGTTTGCATTTCAATATGTGATACTTGTATGACAGACAATGGTTCGTAACGAAGCACTAACTGTTCCCATCAATTTTTCTGTTCAGTATGCACAGGAATGGCACTGTCAGTGTTTGCATTATACCATGACAGAAAATCAACATTTTGGTATGGAACTACAAACAGCATCAGTTCTTCAAGCAAATATCAAACATATTACCATCATTTTAAAATGCATAATGTTTGTCTTATTCATTAATAGAGCAGTATCTACCAGTAAAATATATGTAATTTTGTTAATTTTACTTCTGTTTTGAGGTAAGTTAGTTATTGATTAGTCTATTTGATCACAGGCAAGATTGTTTCAGAATACGGGTAAGCAGATCTAAAAAATGCATAACTCAGTTCATGATGTTGTCAGGTTGGCACCACTTCTGTATGCTAAGGTTTTGACATTGCAGGCTGCAAGGCAAATTTTGAGATAAATATCTAAACAAGCTAGTTCAGTTACTGACAGCAGTTGTAACTCTCAGGGAGCAAAGATCTCCTCCTGCTTTATTTACATATAACTTTGATACACTGCTGTCTGAGGATAACATAAACCATGCATTTATTTTACGGGTAGATTTTGCTACCCAAGCACATCTGGGGATCATTTTTTCAAAGTACTTGCATCAAGTGATCAGCTTCCCATTTACTCCAAGTTTGAAGGCACCTGGGCAAAAATTCTGTGTAGACACTGAACTGCTTTTGAAACTGGTCAGCATCAGGCACGAAATGCCTTGCCAGTCTGGTGCTTTAATCTTCATTTTTACATGAAATTCGTTCATTCATAGTACTTCAAAATTATTTTTCAAAAGGAGTAGGCTTCCTTGGTGAAAGAACAGCCCTTGCAAATCTTCAGATGAAGGTCAGCATAGAAAAGTATTTTTGATGTAGGACTTAATGGTGCCAAAATTACTGAATGTGGTAAGAAAGTCTGCAGGTAATACCACTGGCCTGGATAACTTTCTCATTGATTTTTGAGTCATTTTTCTGTACTTAATTTACCCACTTTTACTGGAAACCTTTAAAAGTAATCACAGCCCAAGGCTAGCTGCCAAAAAGATTGAAAACTGAGCTTATATCAGTGCACCCCTTCTGTAGACAGATTGCTCTTCTGTTATACACCCACCTCTATGTTGAATAGTCCAGAATTGCTGCCAAAGTTCTGGTGCCTATTATACACTCTGCTCCCCTAGATATCCTATATGTAAGCACAATAATTTTTTATTAAAGACATCTTTTAATAACATTCGTCCTCATAGAGCACCACTGAATCACTCTCTGTGACAAACTCTTCATAAAACAAGACACAAGTTTCTACATGGTTCAATTGAGTCTACTTTTGTCCTGTACTTCCAAAGCTGTATATGGAGACATATTACACTGAATGACATTTCTTTGGCAGTCCCTAATAAATGCAGTGCGGGTTTACTCGCTCCTGCATTACTACAATATGCTATATTTTTATTTTACCCTTTGGAGGGAAGCACAAGTGACAAGACTCCACTACAGCTTCTCCTCTTTGTTTTACTTTCAGTAATGTCAAGTATGTCGCTACTCATTGAGACTGAATTTGCACAGATACCTGTTGATCTTCCTGAAACACTAGTATTTGATCTCTAGAAGCTTCATCTTCAGCCAAACTCCATATTGTAATCCTTAATGTACAGTAACTTTTCCAACAGTTACTAAGAGTTGAATGACTCAGCTTTAACAGTCCTCACTACACAATTCTGGACAATACAGAAATCAGGGTATCACTTCTCAGAAGATGATGCAGATAATTCATTTAAATTTGTTTTAAACACGCTAGTAGCAAAAGAAGCTTTAAGGAAAAAAGTTGTTTCTTGAATTTCCTTTACCTGATTAATTTCATTCCGTTATCTAATTCCTAGTATATATAGTCCATTTCATTCTGCTGCCTATTTACTGCTATGTAAGCCATATATATAATCTTAAACACTCTAACAGGCTTACAGCCAAACATTGTTGTGTCTACTATACGATTGGTGTCAGTTTTTAATTTGCTAAGACCACTCTTCTTTCTTTTGTCTGTAAGCAGGTTCAGTGCTTGTATTATATATTACAGGTAGATGCTTAAGAATATAAGGAATAGTCTCTCAGTATATTATCTAATATATATATATCAGGTTCTCATATTTTTAGGTTTCCTGGTGCTCTTTATATAAATTTTTATTCTCTTTTACTGAAAAGAATGTTTCCACAATGATAATATATAACCCCCACTTAGGCATATACTTCAAAATATAAATTTAGAAGAATCTATATTGAGAAGATTCTTCATCTCAGAAATCCATTGATCCATAAACGGTTGTAAATACAGAGACATTACTTTGATGGAAGCTTGTAAAAGACTGGAGAAAACCTATCAGTTTACTTTTAGACATAGGGCTGGCTACCAGATTTTCAGGATGCCCACACACACTGAAACAGCAGTCTAATATTCATTGACCTCACAAGGATCTTTATTCAGCAAAGTGTACAAGTTGATACAACTTTTCCTTTTTTATAAGGAGTCCAGACAGGTCAGATTCAATTCTAGGATGAAATACGTGATTTCAATAGCTCAAACATCCTGTAACAGGACAACATAGCATCAATCCACAAATTTGCACTAGTAAGATTTATCGGTGCACAAGGAAAAAAAAAAAGGAAAAAAAAAAAAAAAAAAGAAAAAAGGAGAGAGACTGCGTATGCAGAAATATCAATCCAGTCAAATTACAAGCCTAAAGACTTAATCTCACTTGCATCATTAAAAATGTGCAGATTATATGTACTTGCAATGCAGTGAAGTCAGTTCCCAGAAAAAAAATGCTATTGAATCTTACAAACTGCTAGGTTCAATATTTACTAAATCCCCTGATGCAGAGAGTATGATTTTTACATTTTTAAAAATAAGATAACTACCTGTATCACATTTTACAGGGAGATGGTGTATAATGGCAAGCACACAGAATGAGTAAGTGGTGAGAGAATCCTGTCCAGCAGGAAAAGTTCCCATGGAATCTTACACAGAATTGTGTAGAAACTCAGCATTACAGTCATAATGGAGTTACTATCAACTTGCATTACCAAGAAAGGATGAATTCTTTGTAGAATCAAAAATCTGGATTAGCAATGATCACTTGTTAGGCGATCGAGCTCATTTACCCAATGTTCACCTTCAGATGGTGGGTTGGTAAGTTTCTGCCTCTAGGACTTGTGCTGCTTTTCTTACAACTTAAGGCCTCAGCATTTAGTTTTACTGATAATTGATCTTTTCACATGAAAGACAATACTACTGGTCCCAATGCTGAACATAGAGAGACAGACAGAAATTATAACTGGTGGGTCTGGGGGGAAAAACCACTAAGGCAGACGAATGTCCATTGGGCTTTATAGAGTAATACACAATCCTATAAAGCACTTTAGCAGTTACGGTTTTGAATTTTTGAAGATTACCTGTGCCCTTAAGGAAAGTTATAATGACAGGGGCAAAAGCTATGTAAAATAAAAATATAAACTACAAAGGAGGGTGATCTTACTGCATGTATGCAGCAGGGGCAAACTCCACCTTTGATTACAAGTGGGTCCACATGCCACAAAAAGGTTTGTCACAGAGCCACAAAAAGGAAAAAAATTGCAAACATTCAGACAAGGGAACTTACATTATCTTTTCAATTTCTGATGCTGTCCTGGACAGTCAGGATATTGGAATACCCAAGCTACTTGCATCATATCAGATCTCTCAAATGTCCAGTACATTTCAAATCATGTGATAGGAGGAAAGGCATTACGTGCACCAGGTGTTTTATGTACTAGTAGTTTCTTAGGACTAGTCACATGACTTCCAAATTTTGGTCTAGTTCTAAATTACAGACTGTTAAATTTTACAGTAGGATAGTGTACACCACCAGAGCATTCGTAACATAATGTTTATACATTAAAATACTTCAACATTTTAACCTAATGTGACTTTATATGCAGATTAATCACTAGTCTCATTTTTAGTTAAAGTACTTTTGAAAGAAACAGGAAGCAGATATAACATGCTGAACATGTAGTAGAATATTAGCACATATTACCAAGGCCATCAAGAAAACATTTTATCAAAATGGTTGTGTAAATGATGACAGATGCCCAGACACATCTCCTATCACACGCTTTGGTACTGTCTGCAATCACAAATCCCCCAGACATTTTAGTCATTGTTCCTCCTTTCTATACTGTTTGTACAAGAAGGGTAAACAACACCTCAGTCTGGTCCCTCAAACTCCACTTCCTCTCTTAAAATCAACCCTTGTCGCCCAGAACTTTAGCCAAAAACATCTAGCTGTAGGCTTCAGTCAATTTTAGGATCTGAGATACCAGAGCTACATGCTGAGCAGATACTCCGTCAGAATTGCTCAGAAATGAAAACCAAGTCTGTTCTTAAGTGCTTGCAATTGATTTACAACCCAGCAGTGTATTCCAGTGTTTCAAATTTTTCTCTTCCGTTATATTATTTCTCTGTGTTTGTGGTCAAAAAATATCATCTACAGCCCTAACCAACAGCTAAAATTTAGTAATTCCTCTGGAGTTCTTCATGGCAACCTGCATATCATGTGATAAATGAAACTTTGTCATACATTGCATAATTACATTGCAACTGTTAGATGTAGCAAGACCAAACTGATCTGCATTTTTCTAACTGATCTTTGACTGCCTAAGATGTTAACAAGTTGTTAACTAAAAAGGCTGCAGTAAGTAATAAATTATTTAATATCAACATCACAGCTCAATCTACTTTATAAACATTAATGTATGCTTTAAATTCTCATATACATGCATACATTGATGGGAAATCTGTTCCAGATTTTCTTTATTTATGTTTTGCTGTGCTTTACCTAAAAATATTTTACTCATGTTCTTTTTTTTTTTTTTTTTTTCAAAAAATTACATTAATTAAGGTATAATTGAGATATACCTGTATGATTCCTTTGCCCCAGTTTAACATTAGAAGCAATTAGCAAGTAATTTATTGATACTGTATCTGTTACAACCTCCTGGAATTCCCATGCAAATAAAAAAATAAGGTATCTGAAATAATGCAACAGATTTTTGAATGACTTGGCAGTCGCAGATCTGCTCTCTTCAAGGCTAGCATTTATTGTTTTAGTCTGCTTGTAACTGCAGGATGAAGATTCTTCTTAAGGTAACAGAACAAAGTTCAGATGTATTCAGATGGACTTTTCTGAAATACATGTTCATGTTTGCTACATCCCCTATCGGAAATACATTTGTGTATCTTGTTATGACTTGTCCTATACTTTGCTTTACTGGTAACAATGTTGATAATGCTAGTGCTAAGTATTAGATGTTTTGTTTAAAATGACATGACTACTATGTTTCAATCAAAATGAAGGCTAATCATCAGGAACAGTAACCAGTTAAGTCAACTTTACTTTAAATTGCATTTGGATATGTTGTAATCAATTCAGTTCTGAAACACTAAGACAAGCACATGATTTTATCCCTGATTTTATATTCCCCAATGGTCTGTTTATATTTAAATGACTGACAGATTTACAACCTAATTATAATAAGATTCATAAGCCAGTTTTCTTGGTTTGAAAGACAGGTGTCTGGGGAGGAAGGCAGGAGCCTCCCTTGAAATGGAAAGTGCAACCCCCCTTCCCTCCAAATTATTATAATTTTGAAATTAACAGGCCTTCAGGCAAAGATACGGGGAATAGGAATAACAGTTCTTTACTAATATATATATATATATATATATATATATATATATATATATATATAACACAAGGCAGGGAAAAACAAACAACCCACTGGTTTACACTGACAGAGTCAGAAATACAACCTGCCACCCTGTTAGGGTGGCAGTAGCAGTCCGATAAGATGATGGCTGCAGTCCTCCTGAAGCGATGGGTGTAGTTCTGTTGAAGCAGCGATCAGGTAAAAGAGTCTGGTCTTCCTCCAAAGGTCCAGTGGTAGGTAGGTAGCTCTTGTCATCTGGAACTCCAGTGGGGGGAAAAGCTCCTCTGGGAATCCAGTGGAAGAAGGTTGCTAGGGTGTTCGAAATCTCAGTTTTTATTTGGCATGGACTGCTTGGCTCCTTCCCCCCGGGCGGAGCATCTCACAATGGGATGGGGAGTCGTGAGGCAGTTCCTTGATGGGCCATTAACAGGAGATAGTCCAGGAGCCAGTTATCGATGGGTCAGGCGATAAGGCATTGTTGTGCCCAGTAACAGGAGATAGTCCAGAGGGGGGAGGCAGGGAGCACCGCCCCACCTGGTCTCAACAGCTCCTGAAGATGGTAATAGAATACTTTTTTTTTTCCTTTTGGCACATTTTACACTGTAACCTAGGACACCAGTATACACATACTGTTCATATAAAGAGAGCACTGAGAGGCAAATCTATTCTGCAGCTACCATTAATTGTAAGATAAATATTTTCTTGTTAGACTGTTCAATGAAGCAAGATCTTTTCTTCCTGATAACAGTTATCCCAAAGGAAAAATGAAGGGGAAAAAAAAAAAAAAAAAAAAAAAAAGAAGACTCAGACAAAATATGCTAACACTGCTGAAAGCTCCCCCTTTGTTTTAAACAATAGAAACTCATCCTACAAAGGGACATCCAAGTCTGTGTATCCCACTTTCAGGAATAGGTTAAGCTAGGTCTATGTCCCTTGGAAAGGAAGTCAGACAGAACATTCCATGTAATCTGATGGGTATTTCCTAGTTGAATTGTTCAAGTTGAACCAACTACCATTTAATGCTGTGCTGCTTTCTAGTCTGGACAATTATTTTAACCTGGGAAGACTGATGAACAGCAATCTGTTTAGATACACACTTAAAAAAATAAACACACTTCTTGATACTGTGTTTTCATCATTATGTGAGCAGCATAAATATATTGGATAGATGTACGCTCTCTTTCTATATATATAATCTTTGTATTTTTTGGATATGTGTGCTATATACATGTATGCATATATAAAACCCAGAGATAATAGGCTATGAAAGTGAGAGTAAATCAAACCACAGATGATGTTCATCAGGTTATCTAGTTTAGGATAAAGACTCCAGGCAAGATTTGTAACTTCTATGTAAATATCCATGAACTCTGAATTTTTTAATGATAAGAAAGAGTTCCATGAAGGTATTGCAATCAAAACCATTATTAGAAGAAGAACACACCACTAAATTTACTAAATTTTAGCTAAAAATTTACTACTGGTCAAACTTATCTGATTAATACAGAAAAGCCTTATGATGAAGTTAGAAGTGTTGTACAAAAACTTCCTAGTATCCATCAAAGAGGTGAAAAGATCTTTAGTGTTCTGCTCCTCTGGGGCCTATGAGGACTTTTCAGTATGGGAGAAACAAATACCACCAGAGTATCGTCCCAGTTAATAGGTTCTGGTTATTAATATTAACTAACCCTTCAATTTTTATCTTGAAACTCACTCAAGTTATCAAGTATATTTGGGGTTAGATACACAACCTTCAATAACTAGGGGTGCCATGTACTAGTGGTTTACCCAACCTCATTTACTTTTATGGTCACAGTAATAGTAAATGAGATGAGGAGCTATTTTGACTTGCACAAGGAAGAAGTATTTTCTATGGCATTAAGTATGAATTTTTTTTTTTCTTTTTGCATGGTGAAAACACATTCCAGTCCTAGTGGTTGACATTACACAAGGTGTGCTATCCTGTTCCTTAATTAGCAAAACCCAGACACTAGCCATGTTAAGGGTAAATCACTCTTCCATATGTTTATCACCTAAGCTTTATTTTAGCAAGTTTGCCTAACTAACCCAAATTTTAACAAATTACAAACCTTTCTATCCAAGAACCACCATACAATAGAGGAGATCATCAGTTCAATAAACTAGAGAAAGGAGCTTTAGCTTCTTTGATGGGAGCTGGTGGTAAAAGCCTTCCACTAAGTAAAACACAATTCTTGTCCAGCCAAAGGAGCTGAGAATTGATTGCTTCATTCTACAAATGGAAGAGTGAAAAGGAAGAAAAATGAATTGTAGTGTCTAAACTTCAGAGTACAAAACACAGGCAGAACTTGGAGTCCTAATATTTAGGCAAAGCTGCAACCTCAATGGAACTACAAACATTCATGACAAGTCACAAGACTGGAACACAGAATAATTGGAGAGAATAAATAGGGATTTCCAGAAGCAAAGGAACAGCAGAAAACTGTATTAAAAATACAATATAGCTAAATCAGGATTACTGTTAGACTGGGTAGGGAGGAAGGAAAGAAAGCATGTCATACAGAATATGGAAACAAAACTACAACATTAAGCAGGAGTCTACAGAACCAGCCCAATCATCTAGGAATAAAACCTGGAAGATTAACATGCAAAATAGGTAATGAACGGGAAGAGAAAAAGGTTCTATAAATACGTCGTAAGTTTGAAGACAAGAAAGGAAAATGAAGATTTCTTATGAGAAAAGTATCATATAACAGAAAAAATTTCAAGAAGGATCTAGTTTTTATTGCTATATTATCTTACACTTTGTGACCAGACAGCAAGTGTAGTTAATTCTAATACTGAAACTCCAAATAAAATGACATGGCAAAATGTATTTAAATATATTTGACGCTATTAGATGGGCCAGGGTAGGGGTAGAGGAAAGGAACAAAACCTTGAGCACTTAATGAAATAGCCAAAGTAATATCTGAATCACAAGTCATCATCTCTGAGATCTGAGAGAAGAGGGAAGTCTCAGGGTACTGAAGAAGGGCAAACCATAGCGTTCCCCTAGGAAAGAGAAAACTTGAAAATCACTGACCAGTCACAGCATTTCCAGTATGTGGAAAGATACTGGGAGAAGTTATAAACCAGGCAATTTATAAGCACTCTACAGGAAAATAAAAATGTGATAAAAACCAGCCAACATGGCTTTCTCAAGAGTAAATCATGTCAAAACAATCTAATTTCTTCCTTTGACATAGCAACTTTTAGTGTAATGGATAAGAAGGAAGTAGAAGATGAGATCACTTTACTTTAATCAAGCTTTTTTGCACAGTGCCACTTGAGACCTCACAGTGAAGCCAGAAAAATACAGCCTTATAGGCCCAGTCTGAAAAGATTTAAACAATCCTGAGGATGTGTAATACCTGCTAAGATAAGGGATGACATTACTGCACAACAGAGTATAAAAGCAAAAAGTAGGCCTAGGCTATCCTATGCTCAACCGCTAAACCTTTTCCAGTTTATGTCCTCTGGTTTCAGTGAAGGTGCTTTTTAATTTCAGGTTTTAAACTTATGCTGAACTGAAGATAAACTGTGGTTAGAAAATGCATTTCTCTGGTAATTACAAAGAGGTTGAGATTAAATTTTTGAAGTATCATGAGAAATAATACCTAAATTTTTGCAATAATTGTTAAGCAAGGTGGATTACATAACGTCAGCCAAGATGAGCATGAGAAACCAGCCAGAACGAGGTAAAATCCATCTGAACTTGCAGTGTCATTAATGGGATCATAAGGGCCACAATTTGAAGGGCCCAATTTGATGTGGTAACAAAGAACTGTAATCAGCTGTTGTCTGCCCAGTGGCCAACCATCTATGTAACTTCAGAATGATAATCCAAAAGGGAAGATTCCTCCCCAGACACATGCAATGTGCAGATCCTTCAGGACACTGAAAAACTCTAGAACACCAGCTCACATCAGATTACCAAACTGGCCAATTTAGTGCCATAGGACTTCAGAGGTTTTATTATTTTACGGTAAGTGAGTAATTGGTGTAAACACTGATCTAACCCTTATGCTGCAACAGCCCTCTGTGTTATAGTGTGAATTATTATTACAGCAACCTATTATAACAATGATGGCCAACAATCACACAGGGTAGAACTTAAGAAGCCATGGCTTATGCCAAAAAACAGAACAACAAATACACCTGATAAGTCAATAGGTTCTATACATGAAAAACTAGAGTTACTTAAGTCAAGCACAATTCATTTCACAAGAAGAAAGTAAAGACACTAGTGTTCTCTTGATTAGGCTAATCACCAGAGTTTGGTGTCATGAATAGAAGACAGAGTCAATCAGGAGAAAGAGGGAGGAAATGCAGCATCAGATCATGAGGATAATTACAAGTATCAGACATGGTAGAATGTGAGACTCTATCCTTATTAATAGAATACTGAAACTTAAAACTTCACGCTAGGAGCAGACTAGTTTTCCTGTTATCTAACAGAATTGCAGTTCTGCCCAGACCTCCGACCCTTTTTATTCCCTGTTTTTTTTTATTTTGAAACAGAGGTGTGCTGTTAATACCAAGCCTAAGTGTGCCAAAAGGAAATGTGGTTACAAACTTGTTTAGGAAAAGAGAACCCTTAACCATACAAGCAGTATGTATTGGTATATATACACATGTACATATATATATACAGGTATACCTATATGTATGGACCTTGTGCTCCTTCATTAGCTTTAGGCTAACCTTAGTAACTTGGGTTACCAAGGAGAGGTCAGCACTGGAATTGGGTCTTGAAGAAATAATAGTACTGGAGTTCAAGCGTTGTTTTTATAAGCAAGTTTTAAAGTTAAATTCTGCAGACAAACCTTGGTCAGAAGATGTACTTGACTGGTTGTTACAACTTCTACAACTTCATAAGGTAAAAGGAAAAGTACTGGAGCAGGTGAGGAAGGGAAATGCCAGAGGGTTTCAGTGCACGCATACAGTAAACCAGTAAAAGACATGAACAAAAGATACAGGATAAGGGATACATATTTGCTAGCACTGAAAAAAATAGAGTAGAACCACCCATGATGTCCAGTCTCCTGAAGAAAGGATGGCCACTCAACATCTTTCCCTTCTCTAAAATCATGTTGCTCTCCAGTATTTTCCAGTGAAATCAAAGAAGTTCAACAGCCTAGATAAAAAACACTGTAAGATGAGTGCACAACAGGTTAAAAGTCACATTCAGCTAATACTGTCCTGGTTTCCACTGGGACAGAGCTGATTTTCCTTCTTAGTAGCTAGAATAGTGCCATGTTTTGGATTCAGTATGGGAATTGGTATGAGAAGAATGTTGATAATATACTGATGGTTTTAGTTGTTGCTAAGAAACCAAGGACTTTTCCCATGTTTTGCTAGTGTGCAGGTGCCCCAGAAACTGGGAGGGAGCACGGCCAGGACAGTTGACCCAAACTAGCCACAGGGATATTCCGTACCATAGGACGTCATGCTCGATATGTAAATTGGCCGGCAAGGGCAGATCGCTGCTTGGGCATCGGTCAGAAGGTGGTAAGCAATTGCACTGTGCATCACTTGTCTTTTCTTGTTTTTTTTTTTTTTTCTCTTTTTGTTATATTCCTTTTCATTATTTTTATTATTGTATGTTATTATTATTGTTATTGATATTATACTTTAGTTTAGTTTAGTTATTAAACTGTTCTTATCTCGACCCACAAGTTTTACTTTTTTTTCCCCATTTCTCCTCCCCATCCCACTGGGAGGGGGGAGCAGTGAGCAAGCAGCTGCCAGCTGGGGTTAAACCACTACAAATACATATTTGAAATTCATTAGGTCTGTGTGAACATATGATGTGAGATTCTTGCAAATGTTTGGGATGGGCCCAGTTCAAATCACTGTTTTCATGAATGATTCAGACAACGGAGTATGAAATGTTCTTTGACATTTTGCACATATCACCAAACCAAAAGAGTAAACACTTTAAAAGACAGATCTGAATCATCTTGGCAAAATCGTTCTTGACTCCAATTTAATAAGATGAAGTTAACGAAAGAGAGAAGCGATATAATATAAAGAAGAAGGAAAAATTAAACTGAGAGATATAAAAATAGAGAATAGCTGTCTCACAGTACTATTTTAAAAAGAGATTTAGAAGCTTTAATGGAATGCAAATCAAGTCAATGATACAATATTGTAATAAAGGAAATAAAAATAAAAAGGAAAATATAAAGCTCAGTTCTGGGATGTACTTTACCTTATAAGCAATGAAATTATTCCCTTCTTGTCAGTTTTGCTAACGCAACAGCTAGAATATTCTCTTCAGTATATAGCAGTACATTTTATGAAAAACAAATAAAGAACAACTGAGGAGACAAAAAGCGTAGTAGAATGAGAAAATAGAAAATACTGTGAGATGCTGAAGATAACTGTTTTTGTTGTTTAGAAAAAAAAAAAAAGAGGAAGAAGAATGCTCAGATGATTGTAGCAGAACTGCTCTGAGTCAATTAGAGCTTTGAAAGAGAGCTGCATAGATTTCTTCCTTAGTGGAATTTCCCAAAATTGAGCCAACAGTCAACAGAACATGTGCCCCAGTGGCTGTTAGAAATGAACAGTACTTGCTACTTCTCAGTGTCTCGCGAGGAAATAAAAAAGAATTTGCAGAATTTGCGACGAGGAAGACAGAATTATTAGGAAACTAATACTGGAAGAGGCAGGCATAAGAACAGACCTGGATTTTAAGAATGTGGACCCATGGAAGCAGAATGCTGTTATAGTCTTCCCCAGTTCTACATGTCTATGATTTTAAGAGTTTAAGGAGTGGACCTACTTAATTGATTATATTGACAAAAGATCCAGAAAAATGCAACTGACAAATTTCTAACACGTGAAATAATATTTTTTGAGCCAACAGCTCTCTGATTAAGATGCCATATGCTTAACTGAGCTCAAAAATCCTTCCTGTGTAGAACGAACTTCGGTCAGTAGATTTAAGTATATCTGACCATGATTGTCTTCATGCTGTCATTTCTGACACACCTGTGCTTGTCTGAAAGACTGTGCAGACACTAAGCACCTTCCATAGAGATCTGTAAAACACTGATATGAGGGGAGTATGAATGGGAATGCTGGGACTTTAAGTACCAGAAAAAACAACAACAAAGCAACAACAAAAAAAATGTCATATATTTAGAAACAGGACATGACTGACAACAAAAGGCTGGTGAGCACTGAAGCAGGTATGTTTGCAACAAGACTACAGCACAGATGGCTTTTCGGTAGAAGACCTGCACTCTCATAACAGCTGGATGGCAATCCTGCATGTGTGATCCCTCTTGTCATTTCAACAGGAAAACAGACTTCAGCCATGAGGTACGGAAAACAAGGCAAGGGGCAGCAACCTCGCCTCATATTTACAGGGAGGGAAGTGAGGGACAGAAGACCTCAGGGATGAAAGATCAAAACATATCAGTGTTGACTCATAGGAACTATAAAATATTTTAGCCAAAAGTCAGTTCATTGTCACCAGTCAAGAAGAACCTAAGATGACTTGATAGCTGGTAACCTTACCTTCCATGTCACCAAAAGTAATGCCAACCTAACTAATGCGATATACACCTCCTGGTACCAGTATGAAAGAATGAACGAGTAAAATACATGAGGGAATGAGTGTGAATGACTGAAAACATTTTTGTTTAAAACAAAAATTATTTTCCATAAGATCTTTCTTTGAGTTTCCTTATATTTAATCCTTACTCAACTTTTGGAACTCTTTTTCAGGATAAAATCAGAATGAGGCATAAAACTATCATCAAACAATAGTTTTCTGCTTATGACTGAGTAAACTGATTTTTGTTCACAAATGAATTAAAAGAAAACTTTTATATTTTGGCTTGAATTAAGTTCAATTTTTTGCTGGTTACAGAATTTATTTTTTCTTTAATGTGTGAGTGTATTCTAGAGGCCTTTATAGCTGTGAGGAAAGACTGTTAGAGAAACTTAGTTGGTAGGTAATAGTCCAGAGACAACATAATAGTTTCATAAATAAAATTTGCTGTCATTTCAACTAGAAAATTTAATTTCTGAGAAATTATCATTTTTCCCCACATACACATTATTTTCTAAGTTTACATTATCCAACAGGTGAAATTAAATTTCACTAAACTGGACTTCAGAATATTATCTTCTTCAGCAGCAGGATTTTAATTTTCTTTAAATGAATCAGTAATTTTAATTGTTCTTTTTTTTTTGTTTCCATGTAATTACTGCTTTTAAAATGTTTAACATACCAGAGGTGTTATGCATAAATTGCATGTTAGAAATCATGCCCTCTCTTAGTCTAACAATTGCATGTAGGAAATGTAAAAGCAAAATTTCTTGTTGCAAGCAATGCTTAGGCAATTTTATACCACGTATAGCTGGCCCTTCATATTCAGTGAGTTTACAAACTTTAGCTAACCAGTCCATAAGTCTGTCTTGGCAAATATATTTTTCCTCTTCAAAACTCTGACTTAGGGAAGCCAATAATACCTCTGTTCCATGCACAAAAGCTCCTTGCAAGATTAATGTGAAGTGCTGAAGTTTTCTCTTTAATTTGCTTTTAGCATTCTGTATACTGTGAGGAATATTGATCTGAAATTTAAAGCCTTGCCAGCAATCTTTTCCGTGTCTGATAATATTTCTCTAAGACAATGAGGTGAGATGATTAAAATGAATCCTAGTGGCTAAGAGAAGCATGAAATGCAAGGCTATAAAGTCAGTACTGCCAATTTGTTTGCAGGACATGCCTCTAAGTCAATTGGAATATGTGTGAAATAAAGCCATTAAACATAATTTATATTCAGCGGAGAAAAGCTGTGGAAATATAATGTGTGGCTTCAAGCTTTGCCTTTATCATCTCCTACAACAGGCTTTACTAACTAACATTGAAAATTACTCTACTTTTTTTTTGGTTCCAGTTTAAGTTGGGTAAAAGTAACTCCATTTTCACATTTCTCCTGACAGCATGCAATCTGCTGCCTGCCTGGAACTCTTATCTGCATTTGCTCTTTATTTGCCTTTTATTTCAAAACCCCAATCACTTTGTTTTGGTCCTCTATGAGGACAATAACACACATCTCTCTCTGCAACATTCTAACAGGCAATAGGCTCCTAGTTGTGCATCTACTTCATTTTACTTAAGATTTGTAGCAAATTTAAGCCACTTTAACTTCAAGATTGTAATTCCCTACTTTAGGAGACACATAATCTATTTAAAACAGGCATAAAAGTGCTGGGAGATAGTGCTGCAGAGTTCTGCACAAGATGTAGTAAATTTTTTCTTAGTAAAAATATTGAGATTTTTTAGCAAGTGGAAAGAGAAATTACAAAGTATGAAAAAATTGCATGGAGTTTCAAAATTCTGTAAAGTTAAAAGCAAATTTTATTTAATTGTAACTTTGCACAAATACTTTAAGAAGATTAAAAAAATCTTATTGCCACTTCTCTTCCTAAAATGCAAAGAATTTTATATGTATAAGAATGAAGAAACCTGGGCAGTTTTAGGATTAATGTTAAGATCTTTTTAAAGCTGTCACTTAAGTAAGACAAATGTGTTTGTGTCTTAATCTAAATGCCTTATGCTATATCAAAGTCAGAGTTCTTTAAATCTGACAGAAACATAGAATTCTGTTAACTCACAATTTATTTTTGCTATGAAGGCAAATATTCCATTTCTGTATTTACATTTTATGAGCTCAGATTAAAGAAGAGATCAGGCTTGTTTAGAGTGATGATCTATGGAAGCACATGAATTTGTATTTTTGTCAGTAGTTGTGTGCCAGCTAAAATCAGAAAAGAGGGAGAGGGACAAAAGAAGAACTCAGTTATGCAAGAAAGTAGTGAAGAAGAGACCAGATACATGAATCTATCAATACACAAGTTGGTTTTCAGCAGTTCAGTATATTTTCCATAGACATGGTGATCTCTGCTGTTGGTGAACCACCGCTAAATTCTGTTTTTCCTGTATTTCTCTCTTGAGCCCATTTTTGCTGTTGCGTTATACTGAAGACCCACCCATATTCCTTTGAACAATTCAGTATACTTTCTAAATATATATTTGTCAACTTGATTAACAGTTGTATAATCCATATCTGGTATGGACTGTGCTTGACAGAGTGTGCCTCTGCCCTTTCCATCTTAGAAAATGAAAATCTACCTACTTGATAGATTTAAATAGGTACAGCAGATGGGAAAAATGCCAATCTTTTGTTTTCAAGATACTTGTAAATTTACTTTTAAAAAGCATATCATTAAATATAGTGGCTTTTGCATAAAATCAGTTTATGCAGAGCGAACAATTCATTTTATTTGATTTGTATTTCATCAAGTTATCCCTGCTGTCTACAAGTATAGGAGAACAGAACTACACTGAAATTCTACCTCTTATGCACATATACACAGGATTATTTATCTGTGCAATACAGCAACGACAGATCAATCCCACAAAGCACAAACTGGCAAGACAGCCAGCAGTTCACACTCTCTATGTGTTTGCTGCCTGTACAAGTCTGCCTACTCTCCTCTTTGCAAGGTCTGGAGTTTTTTGCATTTCTGGTGATAATCAGTCAAGAACATTTAAAATTTTAAGAAAAGTGTGCATTAGGAAAAAAAGTCTCAACTGTTACTCTTAAACTCTCAGTAACATTAAAATACTGCAGTTTAACTGTTTGCAAACCATTGTTTCCTTATCCATAGCCTAATACAAAAGTCAGGATTTCATTACATTACTACACTTCACATTTTTTCTTTGTTATTATCATAGAATCATTAATCACAAAATAACTTAGGTTGGAAGAAACCTCTGGAGGTCATCTTGTCCAAACTCTTGTGCAAAAAAGAGCCAATTTACACTATGTAAATTAAGGCTTTATCCAGTCAAGTTTTGAATAAATTCACAGATGGACATTCCACAAGCTCTCTGGGTGGCAAATTTAACCACCCTCATAACGAAAATATATTTCCTTGTATCTATTTAGATTTCCTTATGTTGTAAACTGTGTCCACTGCCTCTCATCCTAGGAGAGCTTGGCTCTGTTTTCTCTATATGCTTCCACTAGCTTGTTAAAGGCATCTATGAGACCTCACCCTTAGCCTCTCTTCTTAAGACCAAACTCATCTGTTAGCCTCTCCTCATATGTCATGTGCTCCAGCCCTCTAGGTGCCTTGATAAACCTTTGCTGGACCTGCTCTAGCACATCAATGTCTGCCTTGTGGTAAGAAGACCAAAACTGGGCAGAGTATTCCAGATGTAGCATCACAAATGCCAAAGAGAGGGGAAGAAGCACTTCTCTGGACCTGCTTGCAACACTCCTCCTAATGCTGCCCAAGATGCTGTTGCCTTTCTTTGCTGCAAGGGCACATTGCTGACTCATATTCAATTTGCTGCCCACCAGGACCTCCAGTTCCCTTTCTACTAAGTGCTTTCTGTCCAGTTGATGTCCAGACAGTACTGTTTTGTTGGGCTATTATATTCATGGTGCAAGACTCAGTGTCTACCTTTTAAATCAAGTTTCTGTCAGATCATTTCTTCTGTTTACGTCGCTTTACACAGCAGCCCAGTACTCCAGACCCCTTTTTGCAATTTGACACCATCCACAAACCTGTAGAGGGAGCAATCCACCCGGTCAGCAAATATTTTTTTTCCATTCCTATATGAGAGAAATGCATTCTTAAACTCATGACCATTTCTTTGGTCAAACCTCCATTGCAGTATGTCTCCAGTTCTTTCACACATCTTTCTTAAGACCATTGTCAACCACTGTCAATCACTGCCAATCACAGCCATTACAGTCACAGGGAAGACATTCAGCTGATTAGCTATCAGGAGCTATACTGTTAACTCAGATGGGCAGCTAGTGCCATTTCAGCCCTTCTAGTGTACCTTCTCTGGCTGTTGTCTACTGTTGCAGGAAGGTGTGAACCTCCTGTATGATCTGTATCATACATACACTGGTGGAGATGTCTAAGACGTGAAATCTCAGCAGGTGGGTGTATGTAAACTGGGCCCAGAATGTCAGCCACAGGATGAATTTAGAGACCTTGCATACACATGCACTCCAGCTTGTAGAAACTTAAATTTACCTGTCTTAACCTCAAACTGAATCACACCTAGTCATCAGCATTATGTTTAGACCTATAATTGAGCTATAGCTTTAACTTTTCATTCAGCTACTTTGAATAAGGTTGTATGTGTTACAAAAAAATGGCAGTGAAACAACAATTAAATTAATGCATTTAAGAATTGACTACCCATAAATATAACCCATTTTACCTCATGAAGAAATCCAGTAAAAAGAAAATGTAATTAATTATTCTCTTCAGGTCACCTAATAATTTACTCCTTGTCTTCCAGTAAATGCATTAACAAAGATCAAACTGACTTTAAAGGCTGACATAAATATTCTGACATTTATTAAGTCATGTTCTTCTCAAATAGCAGAAAAGTCTTTTTCCTTTGACTGAAGCTAGGCTGGCATTATTGCAATGGACAACTACTTGTCCCAGGCAGATTGACCAGGGTAAGAAAACACCCTCATTAACAGGCAGTCCTGTCAGTCTTGCTGCCGGTGCACACAGCCGTGCACCAATTTTTTGACAAAAGTTTGGAGTGCCTCAAAATAACAAAATGCTGCTAGTACACTTAGCACAACGATGTCTTCTCTGTGGACCTAATGGGAGTACAACAGGTTTCGAGTCTCTCAGTGCTGCAGACTATTATTGGTATGGCCCTGATGAATTCCTCTTCCAGGGGAAAGGAATGCCTTGTCCCTTTGGAGGGCAGAAAGAAGAAAGATTTATCAATTGTCATTCTTTTCGCAAAATTCATATTGCCTTTCTCCTTCAGACAGCAAAATACTATTTTGTCTAGTCTGCTGAGAGCATAGGACCAGTCCTGACTATAATGGCCAGAAATGAAAGCTCCAAGTCCTTTAAAGCACATTGATTTAATCACAGGAATAAAGTCAAATGGTTCTTGTCCCTTAGATGAGTCCAAGGCTAAGTTAAGTAGGAATCCAGGCATGACATGTATCCACAGTCCTGCTGCAAACAGCAGATAACACTTTTGCTGCTGTCGACACTTTCAAGTAATAGATTAGCTCTAACTAGTTCAGACTTCCCATTCTCAGCTCTCTTTCTGCCTTCGTGTATTATTTCACCAGAAACCTTTCAGACTGCTACTAAAAGCTGACTGCTACAACTTTCATGCAGCCTTTTCTGATATGTGATGGTGGAAGACTCCATAGCTTCTAAAAGCCATGAAAAAGTTGTTCAGTTGGGACTAAGTCAGGGAAAGAGAGAGAAGCAGTGGAAAAGTGGGCTGAATATGCTGCTCATTCTGTCATTTCTCTATGGGATAAATTTGGAAAGTAATTTTGACTCTGTAGTCCCATTTTTAAACTGGAACTTTTCCCATTGGACAAGATGAGAAGCCTTTTTAAATGTCTGCTTTTATGAAAGGACTCATTAGATTACTTTATAAAATGTAAAGTTTATGAAGAACGGCCATTAAGAGACTTATGGAGGTGTAAGTGAGGATTTTTTAAGCATGCTGACAATCAGAACATGACTCAGCTGCGTGAGAGGAATAAAAGAGTGAACTACAGGACTGGTCCAACCTTTATTTCTCTTTCAGAGAATACAATGTCTTCTTTGGCTTCTTAAGGTAGTTCAGTATTTTTTTGCTTTCAAAAAATAGGCACTTCCCTGTTGTTCAGTTTCCTTGCCAGTAAACAAAAGAAAATGTTGTCTCTTTGCCACAGAGATGCTTGAAGAACCCTGTATTAATTATTTTTCCACTGGAGAAGAAAGTGAAAGCAATTTTGTTAGTATATATACATTTGTGATGGACACCTGCGACTATTTTAAGACAACTTGTAGGGAAGGTTTGTGAAATATTTCAGTTACTCATCTTGTCTTCATCCCTGAAGTAGTTATTTTCGTTAGGACTTTGACTTTCTAGAAAAACTCACTGCTAACACACAGGCCCAGAGACTACTCCATTGCTCAACAAGAACCCGATGCTGTGGTTCATTTACTCTTTTTTCATGCAGCCAATTAACAGCAGCAAGAACAAGTGAAGTTTCCAATAGCAAAAAACTCTTCCATTAGGAAGGACTCAAGATAGGATTTACGTGTAGTGAATAAACCATCAGCTTTTTATGACAAAACTATGGATATCATTAATCTGGTTTTATTACACTGTCCCATAGGGAAAAAGAAACTCCCATTCTGAAAGATCTGTGACTGGAAGGTAGGTGCAACTGTTTCCAAAATTTTGTCCAAATTTGTTATCATTCTGACAACTTCGCTGAGCAAGCTATCAGAGAGATATTTATTTGTTGTACTGTAAGATATAAAAATTCTAATCATGAATGTATTAAAAGCTTATCTTTATTTTGTATTAATCAAAGTTTGTTAGTTTTAGGGACCAAACTTTCCTAACAAGCATAAATACACTTTTTTTAAAATGCTGAAAAACTCACATCTGCTTGTGGCAAGATCTACAGAATTTAAGCTATAAATACTATATTCATATAATATTATAAAGATGATACATATAAATATTATGTTTATTAAATAATATACATATAATACATAGTAATATTATATTGTAAATAAGCATTAGAAATTATTCTTGCAGATGCAGAAATGGTCATCTAGGATGGTCTTTTGAACATACTTAAGACATGAAAGTCAATTGATAGCAATATAACATGGATATGCTGCAGTGATCACATAGTACCACAGGACACAAGACTGGATGTAAGAATTCAGCAGAGCTGTGGTTTGGGGAGTCTTTCCTGATCCAGCTGAAGGCCCCACTGCAAAGTTTCTTACAATGGAGACTCCTGTCACCATCCAGACAGGGACTGATCATATATCAAGATTTGAGAGATCTGATTCCCCATGTGAGCACTCTCCTGTTTGAAAGATCCTAATAAGTAAGGGTTTTCAAACATCCTCTCAGTGACAATCTGTACAGCATGGTCCTGTAAGGTGATGGCAAGGGCAGGCTCCTCCTCAAGAGAAAGTGAGAAAGGAGCTGAGGGTGACAGCAAGATGGGCAGAAGCAGGTGCCGCAGCAGAAAAAGCCCCATCCCACAGCACCTGGATGAGGCAAACAGGGCATGTTGGTGCTGGTAGGCAGGTTCAGACAAGTGCCCAGATTCAGGTAAGTCCTTACCAACCACTTGTTCATCAATCCAGACCTGGCTACCCTGAAATATTCTCAGTTTAAAGGAAAACAGCAGTCTCTGATTTTTAGGGAGATTGAAAAGGAAATTCCTTGCACAGACAGCCACCATGTTAAGTAAATCAGTTATCTCAAAAGATAGTTTTTTTCAGCTAGAGTTTCAGAAACCTTCATAAACCTAAAATGGAAGAGGAAATCCATTTTGCAAAAAGAAACTCACAAACCTAGCATCTCTATGTGCAACATGATCATTCTAGTTCAGTTTGTATCATGTTGCAAAGGTTTTTTGGAAATATATGTATTTTATATATATGCATTTTATTGAAACATTATATATTATATGACTATGGCAAGGTAAGCGATAGAAAAGGTAAAACTTCCTCTAACAATGCTCTCAAGACATAGTAGAAAAAAAGTAGAGTAGTAACGAGAAAGAAACAAATATTGATGTTGTACAGTAGTGCGTGTCTAAGAATCTTTTTCATATTTACCACCCTGCAGTTGGCTCTTCAAAACTGGCACAAGCAGCTGATTGGACTTTTAACTAGTCATTTTGTAATTGATTCCAAGACTTTTTCTCCAAATAGCAAATGCCAATCATTATTTGGAATTCCTTCCTTCCTCTTTCTAGATCAGGGGACACCATTCTCTACACATATTTTGCTGTTATTAACTGGTTTACGTACTTTATACAATGGTTTATAATTCATTTATTTGGTATACCTTTTTACCACTACCAGGAGACTAATTTTGTTGATAAAAGAGATTAAATTAAACCAATACAGGAATGAAATCAGGTAAATCTTTCTGATTGATTGCAAAAATATCTGTGGATGCCATGTTTTTCCACTACTGTTGCCTTAGCCGTTATAGCCTTACCTATAACTACTCAGAATTCGTTACTAAGCACTGCACCTTCCTCAAGTCTACTCCACACACACATCCCTTACTGCAGAAGAACCTAAACAGTTTCTCCTGCAGAGAGCAACCTGGAATCCTTGGAAAACTTCGTAGTGGGCAAGTTATAACCACTGTTTGCTCAGCTTAGTGCCATGGAATAAAAACCAAAGCCCCAAAACTACTGATAGTAATTTTATTAATAAGTTAAATATTATAACTTTGTTCATAACATATGGCATATTTCTTCAAAAGAAATAAACAATATCAACAGAGCAAATTTTGCAACATTTCTTCTTTAGATGCTCTAGATTTCTCTCAACATTTTATTAAGGAACGTCACAGCGCAGCTTAATGTGAAGGTGACCTTAGACACTTATTACTGTTAGCAGACTGAGAATACGTTTTAGATCCTGAGGGTTTTCTGCAGTCTGACCTAAAGTACTGCTTATCCACTGGGACAATTTACTTCAAGTTTAAATTACTGTTCAATTCCTGTTTCTCATGTCATATTTGCTACAAGTAACTTTATCTGGCATCTTATTTTAACATAAAACTGGAAAAAAGCAGTTTACAAAATTAAGAACCACATTGCCCTTCGTGCCCTTCCCTGTGTGTTTCCTTTCTCATTTCCTCTGTAATTTTTCAGAAACTGCAATACTCATCTGCATTCAACAGGCCTGTTTGAGAAGTCAATTGCAGGTGGTGAAACATTCCAGGAACTTAGTATTTCAGTAGGTTTTGAGGATAACCACAGGTAATACCAGTGTGTCAGCATAAATTAACTATGCTACCTCTGTGATACCATATGTAATGTGAATCGCATATGGTGGTTATGGGAAATGAAACAGAAAATTGCAAAAGAGTTTGCTCTTGGTACATCACTGTGCTTTAGGCTCTCACCAGATTGACTGGGATTTACTGAGGAACTGATCCTAATTTTCAGAATATTTGAAGTAGAAATCCATTAGCCGGCACCAGATCCAACTGTGAAGATGGGATGCATTTTTCTGTACATCTGTTGCTAGGATAACTAAAAAAACCCCATCAAAACCCAAGTATTTTGTTTTATTTTACCTGATATTTGAAACATACCTTCAAATTTGATATTTGAGTCAAAAAATGAGACCTTGTCATGGTTTTAATCAGCTTTTCTAGATATAAATATTGGTAGGTGCTTTTATCAGGCATTGTCCAAATTTTAGTTGGCTCAAGTTTCTGTGAGAGCAAAAAGCCATTACCAGGGGGGAAAAATCAACAAATGATAATTTTTAGAGATAAATAATCCATCTGAAAGCTACTAGTATTTTTTCATGGAAAAAAATATAAAAATCAGAGACAACATCAAGTAAGTTTCAAAGAATATAGACAATGCATCAATATTTAATATTTTTTAAACTGGAAATAATTTATTTTTTTAACTTCTGTTTTAATACAAGTGGTCACAAAAGCAGACATTGGATTTCCTCTTTGTCAGTATATGCAAAACCACAACCTGGGGATGCAATGAGGATTCCCTAGCAATTTTAGCCTGTTCTGTCTGTTACCGTGTTCCTGATTTGGATCTCTTAGAGAATTTTCAATTTGGTCAGGTCCTGAAAATTTTGAATCTTGTATAAATTGATGAGAAAAGGTCTCCACATTTTCAATGACTACTAGTCCCTCATGGTTCTTCACGTCTTCTCAGTTTATTGTTCCATCAGTGTTTGAATTTTACTTACCCTCTCATTGCCAAGTTGTTACCAACATTTAGGACAAGTAGTGACAGTGGAAAAGAGATGCTACATAAAATCTTAAGTGTTTTAAATAATCCTGCTGCTGTGCCCCTATTCATTCACTAGGAAGCACTGTCATGATGCTGTAGCGTGAAAACTGCATAGACCACACGACCTCTAAAAAATTCTTTTTATAAAATATTTTTTTCATTATAGAAATGCTTGGACTAGCTCTCAAAATCTCAGAAATCTGTGATCATGATTAATTTTCCATTTGCCAGTAAAACTAAAGGACAAACTCACATCTTTGCTTTGCTTATCTGACAAATTCTATGTTAAGCAGACATAGCAAATGCTATGCTTATTATTCTCTTTTGTTATGGAAAGCATCCCTAACTGTTGTAGATCTCACACTGGAACGTTCTTCCTTGCCACATTATGCATTTTTTGGGACATGGGATCCACCAGTTTCAGGGTTTCACAGGCCACAGTCTTCTCATTATATGTAAATTAACATAAACCACGTTGTATTTGGTTTACAAGGCAAGGGTTTAGTAGTGGGGGGGGTTACACGGGTGGCTTCTGTGAGAAGACACTAGAAGCTTCCCCTTTGTCTGACAAAGCCACTGTTAGCTGGCTCCAAGACAGACTTGCTGCTGGCCAAGGCCGAGCTTATCAGCAACAGTGGTGGCACCTCTGGGATAACATATTTAAGAAGGGAATAAAAAAAAAACTGTGCAACAAACTACATCCAGGAGAGAGAAGTGAGAGTATGTGAGCAAAACAACTCTGCAGACACCAAGGTCAGTGAAGAAGGAGGGGCAGGAGATGCTCCAGGTGTCAGAGCAGAGATTCCCCTGCAGCCCACGGTGAAGACCATGGTGAGGCAGGCTGTCCCCCTGCAGCCCATGGAAGTCCGTGGTTGAGCAATATCTACCACCAGCCTGTGGAGGACCCCATACTGGAGCAGGTGGATGCCTGAAGGAGGCCATGACCCTATGGGACGCACATGCTGGAGCAGCGTCCTGGCAGGACCTGTGGACCCATGGAGAGAGAGGAGCCCACACTGGAGCAGGTTTGCTGGCAGGGCTTGTGACCCCGTGGGGGGACCCACCCTTGAGCAGCCTGTTCCTGAAGGACTGCAGCCCGTGGAGATGACCCACACTGAAGCAGTTCATGAAGAACTGCAGCCTGTGGGAAGGACTCATGTTGATGAAGTTCATGGAGCAGGGGAAGCGTGTGAAGAGACCTCTCACTGAGGAGGAAGGAGTGGCAGAAACAACACGTGATGAACTGACCCCAGCCCTCATTCCCTATCCCTCTGTGCCATGCAGGGGAAGGAGGTAGAGAAATCGGGAATAAAGCTAAGTAGGGGCAGAAGGGAGGGGTAGAGGAAGATGTTCTTAAGATTTGGTTTTATTTCTCATTACCCTTCTCTAATTTGATTGGTAATGAATTAAATTAATTTCTCCAAGTCAAGTCAGTTTTGCCCATGACAGTAACTGGTGAGTGATCTCCCTGTCCTTATCTCAACCCATGAGCGTTCCATTATATTTTCTTTCCCCTGTCCAGCTGAGCAGGGGAGTGATAGAGCGGCTTTGGTGGGCACCTGGCATCCAGCTAGGGTCAACCCACCTCACACATTTTTGTTTTTTTTTGCATTAAAGCATGATTATTCAATGCAAAACTGTATTAAGTCCATGTTAACAAGCTGAAGTCTACAAAGAATTACATTTAAATTGCAATCTCCTTAATAAGGAGCTAGATTTTTTTTTTTAATCTTTTAAGCTCTTTGTTAGAGCCAGCATCACTGTTTCTAAAAGAAACCTCCTGAGAAGTGATTTGTGTTTAATAACCTGCTTACATAAAATGCAGTTACTGCCAGGTTCTGAGACTTGTACTTAGCTTTTCTTAAATTGGTTTCCTCAGTGTGTCTGTCACTAGGTCTCAGCCAAACTCCTCTGTCTCACAGATTTCTGAATCATTTACTTAATTTTACCAAGTTTGATAGAGATGGATGCCTGAAACTGTTAAGTTTCTACCAGCTTCATGCAAAGCTGAAGCTCTCCACAGGAGAGAGATCCATACAAGTTTGCTAACTGTAGGAAAAGCTGGCAACTTGTTTTCTAGTTGTATAAAGAAGCTTTTATGATTTACTTTACATCAATAGCCTTGAAGTTGAGGCCTGCCTTATTAAAAATACACATCTGAATCAGAAAGACTGATCTGAAAAAAAGTAATATTTGAAGTATTCAAAATCCAACCCTGTAATGTGTACATTGACCTCATCTGCTAGTTTGTTACAGAATTTTCAGAACTTCCCAGCAGAAAATATTCACAGTACTGCAGTTCTGTTCATATACAACTGCAAATAAGGAAAAGACTTAAAAACTAAAATATTTTCTTCACTCAGATACAAAATGCAGTTGTCCTTTAACACTGTGGACTGCATTATTATTTTCTCTGGTATCTAGGTTTCAGATACCAGTATGCAAAAACACCCGGTCATTTACATGTTAATGTAACACTGATCAGTGTTAATTTCTTTTAAATTTCTAGTCATGTGGCCAAACTATTGCACTGTAGTTCTGGTGCTGAGGAAAAATGGCATCAAAGCACTGTTAGCTGTTCTTGGAGGGACTCTGGAAGGAGACGAATAGGATGCCTCCCCATATGTGCTGTAGAAGTATACACTGAGCAAGAGCTGAAGCATCTGTTATCTCCAGTGCTAGCCGTGGACAGCTGGCCAGCGCCTGTGGGCCACCTGTATCTGACCCATTTATCTTTGGTGTGATTAGTGAAATTAACAATGCTATAACAGCTTTCAAAGGGCTTGGGAGCCTAGGCACCAAGAACCTAACCTAGATATGCAGGGGAGCAAATACTGCATGCCTGTTCTTTCTTCCTCTTTGCTTCTCTACTTAAGACAGGGCAGAAACTGTTCAATAGTTCTGTCAAGTATTAAATACATCAAGGTTAGCATAGTAACAACATTTTCCTCCTTCCACATTCTCTGTGTGACTATCTTGCAGTAACTATAAGCCGTTCTTCAGAGGCAAAAAATAATTTTTACATATGTTACAGATTTTTACTTTTTTTTCCTCCAGCTGGTAGCTCTGGTTTTGATGGATTTCTGTTAAAATGGGGATTGGAATTTCAATTAGACTGGTATGGTAAGCTCTACTAATTTAAATTAGTACTAAAGGAGGGTGATGGTGGTTGTTATGCATCTTTAACATGCAGGAACTACACAAGTTATTGCTTTAAACAATTGAACTGAAATTAAAAGAAATATACATTTTTTGCTTCTCTTCCCTCCAAATAATTCAGATGACACAGTCAGCATGTCAGCCTCACAGAGATGCCTCTCACTTGCACAGATTTTCCTGTAATTCAGACAAGGTAGCACTGCTTTTTGATGTGTTGAGCTTCATGCATCTGAGAACATTTTTGCAGTAAGATACACATTGCATTGTAGGTTTTTTATTAGCTCAATGTACATTGCTCAATGAGGTACAATAGCAATGAGAAACCATTGCACTCAAACACATGAAATCCGAAGCCAATTACAGAATATCACTCTGATACTCTTTCCTGATGAGGAGTAGAAAGGAGGAGCATGGGAACAACTGACCAGTCAGCCTCACCTCTATGCCCATTAAGATCACAGAAAAGATCCTCCTGGAAGCTACGCCAAGGTATATGGATTACAGGGAGGTGATTAGAGACGGCCAGCATGGCTTCACCAAGGGCAAATCACACCTGACCAACCTGGTAGCCTTCTACAATAGAATGACTGCATCAGTGGATAAAGGAAGAGGAACTGATGTCATCTCTATTGACTTCTAGAAGGCCTTTGACATGGTCTCCCACAACGTCCGTGTCGCTAAACAGGAGAGATACAGGTTTGATATAGATGGACTACTAGATTGATAAGGATTTGGCTGGATGGACATATCCAAAGAGTTGCAGTCAACGGTTCAACGGTGATCAGTAACAAGTGGCATTCCTCAGAGGTCCGTATCGGGTACTATACTATTCAATACCTTTATTAATGGCATAGACAGTGGGATCAAGTGCAACCTCAGCAAGTTTGCAGATGACACCAAGCTGAGTGGTGCAGATGATTTTCATGAGGGACGGGATGCCATCCAGGGGGGCCTGGACAAGCTCAAGAAGCAGGCCTGTCTCAACATCATGAAATTCAACAAGGCCAAGAGCAAGGTCCTGCACCTGGGTTAAGGCAACCCCCAATGTCAATACAGGCTGCGGGATGAAGGGATAGAGAGCAGCCCTGCCAAGAAGGACTTGGGGGTTTTGGTGGTTGAAAAACTGGATATGACCCAGCAATGTGCACTCGCAGCCCAGAAAGCCAATTGCATCCTGAGCTGCATCAAAAGAAGCATGGCCAGCAGGTCGAGTGAAGTGATTCTGCCCCTCTACTCTGCTCTGGTGAGACCTCACCTGGAGTACTGTGAGTAGCTCTGGAGCCCTCAGCACAAGAAAGGCATGGACCTATTAAACTGGGTCCAGAGGAATGCCAAAAGAATTGTTAGAGGGCTGGAGCACCTCCCCTATCAGGACAAGCTGAGAGAGTTGGGGTTGTTCAGCCTGGAGAAGAGAAGGCTCCAGCGAGATCTTATAGCGGCCTTCCAGTACTTAAAGGGGGCCCTACAGGAAGGGTGGGGAGGGATTGTTTATCAGGGAGGGTAGTGATAAGATGAGAGGTAACAGTTTCAAAATGAAAGAGGGGAGATTTAGATTAGATATTGGGAAGAAATTCTTCACCCTGAGGGTGGTGAGGCACTAGCACAGGCTGCCCAGAGAAGTTGTGGCTGCCCCCTCCCTGGCAGTGTTCAAGGCCAGGTTGGATGGGAGCAACCTAGTCTAGTGGAAGGAGTCCCTGCCCATGGCAGGGGGGTTGGAACTAGACGACCTTTGAGGTCCCTTCCAACCCAAACCATTCTGTGATTCTACGATTTTAGATCACTTAAGGTGTAGAGGCTATTAGAACAGTAAAAAAGGAAAGTTTACTACAGTCCTTGAAACAGGACAAATAGCACCTGATCCAGTTTAAAGAGGTATTCAAGCTGTAGGTATGCTGGAAGATATGGCACCAGTCCTGTATCACCTGGTATACTTTAAAGCTATCTCCAGTTATGTTATTATAAAAGCCTTTTCCTAGGGTCTCCACTAAGTGGATAACAGTGGACAGTACTCTGCTAGAGCGAGTGAGGTATATCTTTTAATAATATGCTCTATCAGCTAAAAGTGATCATGTATATGAGGTGCCTGTGCTATAAAAACAAGCAAAACAAGGAACTCACTGCTGAGTCAATAATGTCACAGCAAACAGGAGCTATTGATTCAACAGGGTTATTACAGTGCCAAAAATTGATAGCTTAACTACAGTGCAAAAATAGGAAACAGATGCTACTGAATAAAAAGCTGTAAAATTTAATTACTCAAATACAGACATGGAAGAAAAGTGTAATCTGTTATGAAATGGAGATTAGTTTTAAATACTTTGACATCTAAAACCAGTTTTCAGTAGAATCAACCAGTGCTTAGAAAGAATACATACTTTTTATCACGCTAAAGAGCATAGCAATAGGTTGTTAGATAATAATAAAGCTGTGTCTTTTTTTTTTGTTTTTCACTGTGCTCAAGTCTAATATTCTGTTTTTATTACAGCCATCTAATGTTTTCCCAGAAATTAGGTAAAAAAAAATTGATTTCTATATCATTCTCATGAATCAGTTAACTCAGTGCCTAAGTAAATCATGCCTGTAGAGTTGTCTTCATTAATTGTCACAGAAAAAGTGGTAATTTAAAAATTGTAACATAAATGTCCATTTCCTGTAAATGGCTGGACAGGGAATTAAATGTCTGTGAGCTCCATTATGGTTAGACATTACTCAACATTTTAAATACCTAATTTCTACTAAATTTCTAATTTATCAACTTTTTTTTTTTGAGGGGTAAAGAGGTTGAAGGGTTCTAAAAATTGAGCAAAACTATATAGATCTCTGAAGATATAAAACAGATAAGTTTAAATAAGTTTGCCTCAAACTGATGTGTATAATCTTGATATTATTTTCACACTTTCATTTTAAGAGGAAGAAAATAGCTTAAATTTATAATTATGAACAACACAAATAAGTATTTTGTTCAGATTTCAAGCTAATATATCATACTGTGATCTGATGTAACACTGGAATACTGTCAAAGTAATCTTTTCCAAATACAAAGTAATGTTTCCAAATTTAAATATGCAGTCTTTTGCTATAGAAAACACAGAATAGTGAGGTACTTGTGGCATATTCATAAGATAATTTCTTTGCTTACATGAAATTGGAATTTAGCTTAACATTTCCAAATCATGAAGGAGCTTTGATGATGATGTACATTTCATTAAATACACTGGTTAATTTATTAGAGGAATATAAGCATTTACAATACAGTAGAAACTACACATACCCACACACACACGCAAACACAAAAGAATTCATTTCAAACTCTGCTATAAAAACTGCCATGGTTTTCTTCTCTGGACTTAAAAGCAAAATGTAGCAGATTCTAGTATTATGGTGTGGTATACATCAGTGATGATGCCTGATTTCTCAGACACTATCACAGAACTGGTTATGTAGCCTTCAACTATATGATTAGAAATTAAAGCGATGACTGCTTGGAAACTGTTACCATGCTCAAGTCTACTTTCTCTTGTATGGAAACAGCTGCAATGAAATTAATGTATTTAAAGTGATAAAGCAAGAGGTACACAACATAATAAAAAAAATTATATAGCATCTCATCAAAAAAATGCATTATGTAAACCCAGGATATCAGATAAAACTTAATGCTTCAAACTTCAGTTTTGAATACCCCTGTATATAATTTGGGATTGGAATCAAAGAAATTTAAGACATCATTTGTGAGATAAGGGCTTTGGCCCTAGCAGTAAGGAAAACCTTAACTCTTTCAGAACCTGTTTTGTATCATAAATAAAAATCACACATACAAGAGTGACTTAGTAGCTTTACTCACTGGAAAAAACACTGTGGGGAAATCCATTACTCAGGTAGCAAAAAGACTGTCTCTTTATACCAGCTGCTTTACTGATGAATTTTCATTGTTTTCAAAACAAATTATCTTTTAGTAGTTTATTATTACATCAATATTATAGGGAAAGTAATTATGATCATTTTTCCTTTTCTGATACATATAGCTGTTTCCTAGTTACATCGTCAGAAAATTGAAGAAAAACCTAACTCTGCTCTTCACTGTTGTGAAGAATTCACAGAGTTGAATTGGCATGAAAGAACCACAACAAAAATAAGGCAGCACTGCAGAGTGTGGCTTTGCTGTGATAGAGACTGGAAGGTTGAAGAGAACTTCTTCAGAGGAATCGGCCAGCCAATGCAATATTGCTTAAAATTACACCAAAGAGGAAAAGAAATAAGGAAGATGTCCTTTTTTTACTGAAAGTTTATTTCCAGAAAAGGAATGTGTATGTGGGGAAAACCCAAACAATCTTCAAGAGAAAAATATTTATTGGGATTGAGTTGCCCATGCTGTTAAAAGCAACTGTTGCTGATACCTACAGCTTTTACAAGGCTGTTAACCAGTGCAGTTGGGTGTCACTCTATACTGATTACGTGCTACTCTGGAAAAAATATAAAGCTAAGGACTGTGTCAGTGTTTATGCGTATTCTGTGTTGGAATTCAGATGGTAGATGACAGCTGGCACAAATCACATGTGATTGAAATATGGATGATAATAAACTATGGATGTTTTACTGATTCTAAGTACATTACAAAATGTTATTAAGTTAAATTTAGAAAGGAAAATAAGTCTTATAAGGCATTTAAAAAAGCCTGGATGTCAGGTTCCTAGGATGACAGAAAATGCTGCATCCTACTCTGTATTTCACTTCACAGGAAAAGTGATCTACGTCCTTGAAGTTATCCTTGAGGAAAGATCTAATCGCTTTAGTTATAATTCACAGAAAAGAAAGATGGCGCATAGTCACTGGGCCAGACAACTGCATACCAGTTTTTGTCATAATCCCTTCTTTTCTGAAATTGCTCAGTAGGGCTAATATACCTCTATATTTCTAGCAATTTTGCTTTTATGTTTATCTTCTCTTCATGCATGTGCTTTTTAGCATCTAGTAATTCACTAAAGTTCAATAAACAAATCTTAAAAACATTTAGATGTGAAGCATAACAAACAATGCATATAATGTACTCAATTATTTTTCATGTTGCTTGCTACTGCACCTGAAGACATGACATGATTTTCACATAAGTGTGAGGGGACAGCAAGTTTCACTTACAGCAATGATGAGCATGGGAGACACTTCTAGACCCAGGAGAAAGAGAAGACTCCTAACCATCTGACAACTTGATTAAGAACTAATCTATTCCTGGTCATTCAATGAGTCATTTTACATGCATGGGGAGAGAATACAGTCAGAGCTGTAACACTTTATACTCATTCTGCACAGATGCAAATGACAAAAGTAGTTGAAAGCAGGGGGGAAAAGCAATAGTTTAACCTGCAGTCCCCAAAGTTTTCTCTGAATCCCAATTCTATTTGCCCTTTCCAAGCGCAACAGCAAAGTTTTGGAATTAGTGCCTTGATCATTAAAAAGGAATAGTGCCTGAAGAAATTTATTTGTAATTGGATCTCTCATTGCAAAGGTAGTAAAGAAGAGATTCATCCCAAGATAAAAAAGGGTAGACAGGCAACATTTTATTGCTTTTCTTGGTAGAGGACAGAATGGACACAGGGTTTAATAATATCCAGCCTCTCCCTGACTGTAAAGGAAAAAAGCACCACCTAAGCAAATAAAAACTAGAAGCCACTGTACTGTTCATTTAGCAAAACTCAGAATCATTATTTTCTTTCTCATTTCCAACCTAAGTAATTGCTGTCAGTTGAAGAAAAATGCTACTGCTTCTTGACTGGTACTGCTACACATGGGACTCACTAAATTCTGTACCCTCTTGTTGTTTAAGCCCACCCAGCTGGCAACAAACACCATGCAGCCGCTCGCTCACTCCCACACCCCTCCCCAGGGAAGAGAAAATATAACAAAAGGCTCGAGAACTGAGACAAAGGACAGGGAGGGCTCACTCACCGGTTATGGTCACAGATAAAAGACTTGGGGAAACAACATCAATTTTATTTAAACACTACCACCACTGTTATGTGTTGGCTCGTCCAAATAATTGACAGAACAGAGTTAACTAAAATCCAATTCAAGTTTTACTAAATTCAAGCGAGCAATAGCAAGCAAACAGCACTGTGTGGCCGGGGAGTCTTTGCTTCACCAACGGCTCGCGCCTTCCTTCCTGGCGTCCTTGGTTCTTATAGTCTTCTACTTCTTTGTGCCATGTAATACTTCCGCTACATTCTGCGCCTGTGCATTGTGTTGCTAGGGGGTCTTTTTCTGCCTTCTGGTGGTCGTCAGGATGAAGGCTGAAGGTCTTCCTCGTTGTCCTGTGGGTGAATTTCACAAAAATGTGATTACTCAGTTCCTGTTTACTTTGCCGGATGTTCTGCGGTTAGGCCGTCAAGCCTTGTGGGTATAAAGGTTTTCCATACCCTCCCATACAGGTTTAATGAACAAAGCACAATACGTTACCTATTACAACCACCACCAATTCAACAATCAAACCAGAGTGGGACAATGAGAAAAACAACCACATATGAAAAACACCTTCCCCCCACCCCTCCCGTCTTCCCGGGCTCAGATCTGCTCCCTCTTGCCCCTTAGCAGCGCAGGAGCAGGGAATGGGGGTCACAGTCCGTCCATCACAAGGTGTCTCCGCTGCTCCTTCCCCCTCAGGGAGAGGGGCGCTCGCAGCCCTCCCCTGCCCCACTGCGGGGTCCCTCTCACGGCAGACATTCCTCTACCCACTGCCCCAACGCGAGTCCTTCCCGTGGGGCCGCAGCTCCCCAGAACCCCCCAGCATGAGTCCCTCCCGGGGCTGCCGCCCTCCCACCGACGGGCGGCTCCAGCGCGGGCTGCCTCGGAGCCGCGGCTGCTTCGGCCTGGGCCCTGCTCCTCCAGCCCAGGGCCCTCCGCAGGTGCAGGGCGACCTCTGGGCCACCGCTGGGCTCCAGGGGCTGCAGGGGCTCAGCTGCCACCCCACCGCGGGCCGCAGGGGGACCCCTGCTCCGGCACAGCTCCCCCTCTCCTGCCTCACTGACCCGGGTGTCCTCAGGGCTGTTTCTCTCATGTCCCACTCTGCTCCAAACAAAACTTGACCAGCTTACCGCAGAGACACTGATTGGCTTGGCTTTGGCCAGAAGCGTGTCCAACTTGGAGCCATGGGAGCTTCTAGAAGCCTCTTGCAGGAGCCACCTCTGTAGCCCCCTCCCCCCTACCAAAACCTCGCCAGACACCAACTCAACACACCTCACTGTCAAGCTCATGGCCAGTCTCAGAGATGCCAAGGTATTTATGGAGTTATACGCTATGACCTAGTCTCTAGGTCACTGTAGAAGATACTTTCTATGAGGTAATATCATGGTATCTTTGTAGGCATCTCTGAGGGATGCACGCTTGTGTTGATAGAGCACTATTTCTTCTCCAGAAGTCCTGCAAGGTTATTTGAAAATCAGTAGCCAAACCATTTCAGTTCTGTTTTGCACTCAGAATCCTCAATATGACAAACATAGAAAGGAAGCAAAATTTTTTTATCAACAAACTATTTATTTGCCACAAAAAGTGGGGAAAAGATTGCAAAACAGGACTAAAATAGCACTAAAGCTGATTTGCATGAATCAATTTATGAAAATATTCTGCACATTCTTTTACACACGCAGTTTAAAGTGTGAAAGAATTGTTGGTGATTCTTAATAACATGCAATATTTTACTGCATTCAGAACAGGAGTAAAAGCAAGCTTATGTGTCTGACATTCATCTCTGATTTCAATATATTTGAAAGATGATCTATTCTTTATGCTCAGGCTAAAGAGTATTGGCTTGTGGTAATTTGGATAAGATCACAGCCTTGCTATAAGTACATCATACATGGAAGAGGGAATTGCTGACGAAAATAAAATTGTCTTTATTCAACCATTTAATATATATGCTGAATTTATAATTCGGTGCCATTCAAGCCATGCAGTTCTACTCTTCACTACACCTTTTCTCACATGAGCAACACAGAATTTTTAGCTAGAAAGGTACTGATGCCGGTTATTATCCCTATCATGGGAATCACTGATGACAATAAAACTGTTTTAAAATAGGTTTAATTTCTCTGATCTTCCCAAGTCCTTTTAAATATTTTTATGATTTCATTTTTCTGGTGGGGGTTTTGTGGAAGACATGGAAAAAGAGAAAATTGACTGTTCTTACTGAGGAATTACGCTATATATGTTCAGAGTATAAAATAAATCATTGAACAGACTCCTTCCTCATTGTTCTAGTAATGTTTTCCCACATGAAACAGTAAATCATGTTTGGGTCCTTAATTTTTTATTTTGATTTGTTTTCACAGTTGACAGCTTTTCTTAACATTTTTATTTAACTTTAGTGACACAGAAAATAATGCAACTGCTTAGAGCCAGACTATGTGACAAAGCTTACCATGTGGGAAACAGATCTTGCACAGTATGTGTCTCATCCTGTCAAGCCAAATAGGCAGTCTGCTTATTAATGGGATTCATTTGTACATGAAAGTTTTACCATAGGCTTTTTGTTATCAAGAATTGCTACTTAAAAGAAGTATGACTTAATGGGATATACAAGTTAGAATTTGTGCAAATGTGAAAGACATACTGTTATTCTGTAAAGACGTTTGACATTTGTATCTTGGTTTTATTCTGAGCAGCTAAAGGCAGTATTAGCCTTTGATCCCCTATGAATGTAACCACCAGGAATGCAATCATTTTTTTAACTCTTCTTTCCATGTGTCCTTCAAATGCTCTGTGAGCTATCTAGGTCAGAACCAACATAATACCAAGTGAAAGTCAAGTTGCATCATTCTGTGGTCTTACTGCCAAGACAGAACTTGGCAAAATCTTTTCAATTGGTAATATAAAGACTTGCTGTGCACAGCTGGGATTCAGATGTTAAATACAGGAACCGGTTAAATACACACAGTCTTAAAATAGCAAATAGCATTATGGTATATTGTTTCCACTGTGACACATCACTAATTATGAAGTTTTGCCAGTGCTAGTGTACGTAACTTGATTTTATGCTACTGTAGTAACAGCTGATTATCTATGCAGTTGTATTACACAAAGTAGAGTTCACTTAAGCACACAGTCCCACCACTACTCTTTATGTTAGACCTGCCCTGAGCAGGTGGGATTTTCTCCATATTCTTGTGTATCTGCTGGGCACCTAGGTAAACATTGCCTTTTAACTGGGAATTATAAAGACATCTCAGCAAGCTTATGGTCAAACTATTGAAATCTGCAATTAAAGACAGATACAAATTCTATTGTTTGTCGGGTTTTTTTTTTTCTCTTTTGTGGTTGCATTTACGCCTCAAACAAAACATGAACTTAATTCCAAGTGTGTCCTATGTTTACCCTGGCTATTTTTAAGTTAAGCCACTGTGTCGCTCAATTTCTCTAACTTACACATACACACAAACATACTCTTTTAAGACAGTGCATTTAAGAAGCAAAGGTTGGGGTTTTTGCCTTTCACCAGATATTTTTTTCACACGTAATTTATCTATTTCTTTATCTGCTTCCTCTGCACCAACAGAACTCCTGGGCAGTAGGAAGTAGAATCTTCACTTGGCTGAAACACAACAGATTTCTCACCTTCTCCAGCTGTCTCAAGACTAGCATGGGGAAATAAAATGGTACAAGTGGAAGATGTTGTACCATTAAGATAGAGTAACTTTCTCAGTCATGTTAATGTCAAGCAGTGGGCAAGCACTTTTAAAAATCAAAATCAGCACTTTAAAATCAAATTGCTTTAATGCTAAACTTGGAATTAATAGCTACAACACTGAAAGAGGGTTTAGTGTGCAATGACTTACATTCTCTGAATATGCAGCAGCAGCAGCCAAAAACAGCCAGTAAAATTTTGGTCATTGTCAAGAAAGGTACTGAAAACAGGACAGAAGGATTTATTTGCCAGTACATCCACATCTTGACTGCTGCAAGTATTCTGGTTTCCACACAGCACAAAGGATATAGTAGCATCAGAACAACTGAAATGATGGGGATGTAGCAATTGCCTTTTAAGGAGGAACTAAAAAAGGCTACAGATCTTTTTGGAGAGGACGAGGTTGAGAGAGCATATGACTAAAGCGTACAAGATCATGGAGAAGTTGAATGCAGAATGTGTTTTTACCAAATAGGAGAACTAGATATATTTAATGAAACTAAGTTTAAGACAGGTAAAGGGAATCTTTAATTACTGGTAATAATCTGACATTTGTTGCCACAGGAGGATGTAGAGGCAGGCTGAATTAAAGAGTTGAGAAAGGGTTAAGCAACAGGTCTATAAAAAGATATTGAAGAGAACAGGCAGGTAGGTACCCTCTAACATCTCTAAACCAACTACTGCTGAATAGTATGAAGAGAATGGATTATAGAAGGCAGAAGGGCTTTCAAGCTTTTCCTTAACAGTGTGTACTCCTCTGCTGCCAGAGACAGCCACAGGTGTGACCAGCAGGGAATTTCTTACTTTCTTTAATTTCAAAGCCCACTGAGGTCTCTATATTGCACCTTAAAGTTTGAAAACACAAACTTCGAGCAATGGTAGTGAATGACAATGTCAGAACTGGGAAAGCATCAGACCATCCCTTAACTGCGCTTTAGTCCATAGATATGACCAGTGAGAGATTGAAGGAAACCTTCCCACATATTTTAAGGGACAAAACAAAGGTTATCAATCTCTAAGGCTAAACTTTATATGAACACAGAAATAATAAGCCAGGAGAAGATAGTTAGCTTAGAGAAAACTCAAAATCACTTGTGTGAGGCAGATTAAATAAAAGCCTTGAAACAAAACTTCTATCCTACTATTGTTTACAGTGGATTCTGTCCTGGAGCTTTTTGCCTTTTTGTGCAGCAACCTGGCACCCAAGGTTAAAATGAACAGTCCCCTGCCAGTGAAAAGAACATTCTCCTTTCTGTTACCTCTAATATTTGCACATGTACTTACTCCCTTCCTGATTTATCACAGGAGTCTGCCATCTACCTCTCTCCTTGCCCTATGTAACTTGCACTCCAAAAGCTTTTCCCCTGAGCAGGCTTGAGTTGCTCTATGGTAAGTGCTTGGCAAAACTCTGTGTTAATCCCTTATATAACACAACTCTACCATTTAGTTCCGTGATAGTGCTGCTCCTTCCTACTTTATAGGCAAAATCTTGTTCTTATAATCCAGTAAAATTTCCCCACCTAACTGCAAGCATTTAAAGGGAATGTTACTCAAAACTTTATTTCAGGCGACCTGCTGAGGCTAAGCGCAAAGTCTCCAGTGAAAAAAATCTTATATAGTCTTAAGTGAACTGAACTGGCTCTTTGTACAGAGGTGTACTTTTAAAGGAAAGTGATTCTGTACACATTCATAGCCAGCTAGAGACATTCTGGTCTGCACAGCCATTGTCTTGATTTTTAAAGAAAGACTCCCCCTTTCAAGGGAGTAACATAATTACGTTCTGCTAGCTTATAACTGTCCTGTATTGAATATGACATTGTGGGAGGCTGAATGTGAGCTGCCTCCCTTTTTGTTTAGGAGGAATACATTTTTAGTAAAAAGTGATATGCAAGGACCTTTGAGCTATTGGTCAGCACAAATGGGATGACGTGAGGACCAAGAATGGCCTTGGGGCGAAACGTACATTTACATGTCTGTAAAAAACTACTTCTCATTTGTTCGTTTACAGTATTGCTGGAAACTTTCTGAAACATTGTGAAAAAGCAACCTTAAGTTTACCTCCAAAAGTGGCTGGAAAGCTGCCCGGCAGAAATGGACCTGGGGGTGCTGGACCATAGCTATCTGAACATGAGCCGGCAGTGTGCCCAGGTGGCCAAGAAGGCCAACAGCATCCTGGCCTGTAACAGCAATAGTGTGGCCAGCAGGAGCAGGAAAGTGATCGTGCCCCTGGACTCAGCACTGGTGAGGCTGCACCTCAAATCCTGTGTGCAGTTTTGGGCCCCCTCACTGCAAGAAAGACCTTGAGATGCTGGAGCGTGTCCAGAGAAGGGCAATGAAGCTGGTGAAGGGTCTGGAGAACAGGTCTTGTGAGGAGCAGCTGAGGGAATTGGGGTTGTTTAGTCTGCAGAAGAGGAGGCTGAGGGGAGACCTTATCGCTCTCTACAACTACCTGAAAGGAGGTTGTAGTGAGGTGGGAGTCGGTCTCTTCTCCCAGGTAACCAGTGGTAGGATGAGAGGAAATGACCTTAAGTTGTGCCAGAGGAGGTTTAGATTGGACATTAGGCAAAATTTCCTTACAGAAAGAGTGGCCAACCATTGGAACAAGCTGCCCAGGGAAGTGGTGGAGTCACCATCCCTGGAGGTGTTCAAAAACCCTGTAGATATGGTGCTTCGGGATATGGTTTAGTGGGCGTGGTGGTGTTGGGTTGATGGTTGGACTTGATGATCTTAGAGGTCTTTTCCAACCTGTTGATTCTATGATTCTATGAAACTAAACTAGTGGGTTACAAGGACATAAGTCATTGATGCTCAGTAGCCAGATTGCACTTTCTTTTGGGGTGGGAATTGTAGTATATTATGTCATTCTCTTGGTAAGTAGCTTTTGACCGCACAGACCTGACTCAGTCCTGCACAGGCTGTTTATCTCACATAGTTCCATCTGTGACCACCTGTACATGAAGCTAGATGAAAAAGTGTAAAGAATGCTTAGGGGAAATAGTTTTGTAATTTATTTGTTACCCACTAATGTCACAGTGTATTGACTTAACAGGGGAGTTGGCACATCCTGTACAGTTGATCTTTTTAAGCTATTTTTAGACTCTACAGCATTTCCTAATTACATTTTAGAGTAAGAGCGATCCTTCCTTCCTCCCGCCTTTACATCTCGGCCACATTCAGAAACTCAGGATAGACGACTGTAAAATGTTGTTTTAAGTTTAATAAACACCACATTCTAGCTTTTGAAAAGAAAAGTAAATAAAATTAAAATCTTCAGGAATAATCAGGATAGTCTTAATCTTTATGTGAAAGTCTACCATTCTAGTTTTGGTGTCCTGAATCTGGAGGAATTCCATAAAAATCAGTATAGCTGACTTGGATTGGTGCCACAAGGAGAGAAATCAAAAGCTGGCTTTCATATCTGTTAGGACTTGACGCCATCTACATTAAATGCAGCATGAGAGTCACAGTGGTCTGACCATTTATACATCAACTACTGCAGCTATGTGCATTGGAGAATGTCTTTCCTGTGGCTCATGTCCCCTCATTGCTCTTTCCACTCGTGTTCTGTTATCCTGGTGTGCCTTGTTCTTTCTGCATACTGGCCCTGAATCACTAGTACAGCTGCAGTAGTTCAGAAATAGAAAAAGCATTTCAAGTTTCAGTAAAAAATGCAGTTCATGAATCACTCCATGATAACAGTATTTCTTCCGCACCTACGAACATGCCAGTGATCCTGCAAGTCAGGTTGAGTTTGCCATTAAGAAGTAAATAGTTTCATAGAAAAAACAGCAAGGACTGCACCACGGCAAAGCATCACTGAACTCTGGTGGGAAGATAAGCTTCTTAGAGAAGAAAATCATGCTTTTTCAGAAGGTTACAGGATTTAGAGAATGTAGCTTTGATTGAAATATAATCAATATGAAGAGGTTGGTTTCAGGATCACAACATTTCTAACAGTTTTATAAGCATGATAAAGCATCAACTGCCACCGAAAGGAGTGATGTTCTTCTCTTCATCCAATTAGTCCATGCCAATCTGCATCATGTTAAGCACCCAAGTGCAGCAAACCTGTGCAGCAGGGCTAACACTGATCTGTGGATTAGTCCCCCTATAGAGTGCACAGTGCTTCGACTCACTGCAGCAGCAGTGCTGCATTATGCTGCCTTAAAGGATTCATAGAACCTTATGGGTGTACAGCTTGGGAAAAGCTAGTTCCTTTTCCACAGTATTATGCGCTCATCCCTTTTGGTAGATGAGACTGCAGATATTTTAAACACCTTTTTACATTTTAATAGATTCACCATTTATTTTAAATGGAACTTGGACGCCTTCTCTTGCATTTTATTAACTCGTAAAGAAATGTTTTGCTGTTATGAGATGATATAATCTATAGGAAATAATAATCATTTAGCAACTGTTCCTTGCGCAAAACTAACAGCATGTTTTCTCTTAAGAAAAATAACCATTTAGGAGGTTGAGAATAATATGTGATGTGATACAAGGCAAATAATGTTTATGCATCAAACTAAGATGATACCTGTACAAAAGCCTGAAAGTAGGGGAATCTGAAGGGAGGAAAGTATAAGCTTTCTGTAACAGATAATCTTCTGAAGTAATTTATTGAGATCATAGATTTAAGGAGCAAAGGGACTAGTTTTTCCTCCCACATGAAAAGGGATAGAATTCTAAACCTGAACTCTGAAGGTTTCTTGAGAGCTATCTACACAGTCTACTGAAGGCGGAGAGATACCCATAGGGATCCCAATGCTCCCGTATCAGCACGAAGGCCATCCACTCCTTCACTTCTCAGCTACCTGAGTAGCTCTATCTGATAGAACTGAGTCAGAAGAAACTTCCCTCTAACTTCATGCCAACTGGAGCTCCTTTCAATAGGCAATTGCACTTTGTAAAGGGCTCATCCCCAAAATGAGTACTGCCTACAGGTGTATACGTACTTTCCAGTTTGTCCCTTGTGTTCCTGATGGAAACATCTGTCAGCCCAGCTCCCATCTTTCACTGAGGGTCTGGGAGTCCATGTATTTTTATCCCTGGATTTACCCAGGAAAGGAAATACTGGAAGGAGGTCTGACATCCTTCTGTTCCCTTCTCTGCTGGTTAAAGCTATGCATTAAGATCCTTCACTATTTAAAGAATAAAGCTGCATTTTTTGGTGGTCTGTGACAATCAGCATACTGTATAGCCTTGCTAAATTACAGCAAATATTTGGAATTTCAAAACACTGGGTAAGAGAGAAAAGGAATTGCTCTCTGGGGCTCTGATGCCATAGGTGATGCATGGAAGAGGAAGGCAAGAAGCCTGTGACCTTGCACTATGGAGATCACATGCTGTGGAATCAGAGGTTAGTATTGGCAGGGGCCTGCTGCAAGGAAGCCTGCAGCAGCTGTGTGCTGAACACCAGCTTCACAGGTCGTGGGCTGCAGAGCAAAGGAGACAGGCAGCAGGGAGACATTAGCGATGAAGAACGTTGATGAAATTCAGAGCAGATTAGAAATTAAAGATCATGACATGCTATTTCCAGACTATTAAACATGGTTGTGAGGAACAATTACAGGTGTTTGATGTTTCCATGACTACAAAGTGTTAATTAAACACATGGTAAAAAGAAAACTTCTGAGGATCAAGGCTGCAGCCTTGAAAAATCCAGATCATATTTTCAAAGACCAGCTGCGTTTTTCCACATAAGGAATTTATTTACTTTAATATGGTGGCTGCTGATGACTTATTTTTATTTTAAAGGCAGCCAAATTGGTACAATTCAAACATGGAATATCTTGCAGTAACAGTCTCCTTTGTGCAGTCTCACAAAACTGGAGTTCTCTTAATTTTCCATAGAAAGCAGTATTTCACATGCTCTAAATTTCTATCACGTGCACCTTAATATGTTCAAATTTGATGCTTCTTTTCTTTACTTCTGCCTTTGTGAATATACAGCCAGAGATTATTGAAGGCAGTCACTTTGCAGAGTAGGAAAATTAAGTTATTTCAGATTGATCTCATTTATGATTAAGGTGTGAAATATCAGTGCATCTTTACTTCAAAATAAAGTGGCAAAACAGTTCATTTGCCTCTCATTCCTGTTGCATCAAAAATCTACTAGAAAACAAGTCTATATACAAGTCCAATTAGATTTACACAACTGTTACAAGATTTCCGTTTAACACCTTTTTCTTCCAACACAGTTTAAGTAAGAACACTTAATTGAAAATTACTGACAGGTATGTGTATTAGTTAAAAATCAAGTAATTCTTAAAGTATATTTAGAGACTTTCTCTAAAGATATACATAGCTACAACTAATTTCATATACTAAAGCTACACAGCAGTACCAATTAATGCGTTACTAGGTTGGTGTTTTTAAACCAATTATCTTTTTAATTACCTTTGTATGCAATGCATAACCTAAACCAAATTATGTCAGTGTTTTCAGAAATACATCCTATCAGAGGGCATAAGAAATACTATACAATGTTTTATTACTAACAGGGAATCCAGACTGTCTTGTTGTGCTATGAATCTGCATGTGTATTTTTTCAAAGTTCTCTTACTTAGAATAATTCCGGTGTAACAAATTATTTTGATAATTAATCAAAGTGAAGTACATGTTAAAGGTGTTTAGGACACAGTATTTTCTAATAGTATGGAGTTGTATCTCTCGCAGAGACAATACCTATTCTGTTAGACATATTCAGTTTACATGTGTTTAAACTGACCTAAGAAGACATGCTCCAGCACACTGCAGAATTTTAGTTTCCGAATCATCCAGACGCTGGGAATGTGCTGTGCCTCTCTTGTGGCATAGGCAAGATTTTCTTCCTATGGTGAGCAAGAAGGGACTAATACACATGGAACACCTGTTGCCACATAGGATTAGGATGCAGGTAGGGTATGCACTTAAGCCAAAAAGTTTACCCAGTTTAGGCACAGTGTCAATCTGAAGCCTAAGAAATCACAATGGCCAAAATTTCTTGAGAGCCTAAAAAACCTGGATTTTAAAAAAATTATTTCTGTAGTTGATTTTTATGATTTCTTGCCATATTGTTAAGTCTACATTCACAGAAACTGCTAGTGTTCCTCACTGTACCTAAATACACTTTAAAAAAAAATGGAGTGCTGTTATCAGCAACTTTTTTCTTTTTTCTCACATATCTCAAGCCCTCAGAAGGGCGTCAGGAGCTGGGACTGCACCGGGCTTCTGAGTGGAAAACGGAAATCTGCCCCGAGCCAGAAGGCCTGTTGAACTAGAGTCTTAACGTGGGATAAAGATAAGAAACCACATGCTTATCATTAATAGACGCTTTTGTGTGCCTATATATCTAGAGAGTGTTAAGAACTTTGTTAGTCCAATCAACCCTTTAACAACCTAACAGTCCACGTTATCTAACGAAACAAAAGTCCTCATTAATAACAGAGTTCAGCTTGCCCTTTGCCCCCCGAGGATGACCGCCTTTCAGCTGCTACCCGCCCGCCCTGGCAGGGCGCTCACCCTCACAGGGCTCCTCTGAGCCCGCCCGGCAGCTCTGGTCTTCACCAGGGGCGGGCGGGGGCGGCTGCATCGAGGCGCCAGCACCCCGAGGCCTTCCCCTGCCCGTCCGCAGGAGTTTCTTCCTCCCCAACCTTGGGCTCGCTCCTCTTTATTTCCGCGCATTTCCTCAGCGCGGCCCACGCCACCGAGGGCACCGCACGGCCTCGGCTCACCGCAGGGGTGGGGGCGAGAGTCCGGCCCCGCCGGCCCCGGCCCCGCCGGCCCCGTTGGCAACGTGGAGGCGGCACAGGCGGGTCATGGACCGGCGGCCCCGTGCTCCATCGAGGCGAGTATGGCCCCGGGGGCTGCGGACGGTGGGGATCAGCCACCACAACCGAGGATGAGTAGTACATGGTTTGAACAGCAACTGGTCTGTAAATACGGGTTTAAGCCTGGTTATCTGTAAAACTAAGTACCTCATGCACAAGAATTGGTTGCTCTGGCTCCTCCAGTAGAAGTAAAAATTTAAATAGCCCATTAATCACAAAACTCTAATGTATTCTTCAGAGAAATAATTTACAATCTGTCTCGGGGTGGGAACTGTGCAAACAGCTACTTCCAGAATTAGTTCACTGTTACATTCCGTAAATCTATTTTTAATGGTGCTTGCTTTTCTTCACAAAGATGAGGAGGGAGATATTGGTGGAGATATAAATGCATAACTGCCAGTGATAAAACTTAAGGAAAGTAACACTTCTGCAGTTTCCATAGCAACGACTCTCAGAAATGCCACCTGACTCACATTTACACAGCACTCTGCCAAAAGCTGCAGCTCCAGGCTGGCTCCATCCCCTGCCACTCCTTCCTGCCCATTTCCCACTTCTCCTAACTGTGCTAATGCCAGCACTCTGTTGGCTCTGTCTGACAGCGGAGGCAACCGAATAACACAGAGAACAGCGCTTGGTTGGGGTTTTTTCAGCTGGATCAGGCCCTGATTAACTCCTGGGGCTGCCACACAAATTCTTTTGCAACCACCAGCTAGGCAGTGGCGTGAGAGTAGGGTGAGCAGCCAGGGAAACACAGAGGGGCAGGAACTGCTTTGTCACAGCCGTGACAGCTTAAATGCAAGACGGACAATGGCCAAAGCCTATTAGCCTGCCTGCGGACATGGTCTGTCCTCTTAGATCCCAGACTGGTTCTAGAACAGCAGGAGTCAGATCAGAGGTTTATAATCAACACATACAAGATGTTGATTGCTTGCCGACAGGATCATAATGCCTCCTGTCATTACACTAAAGAAGCAGGTGAAAAAATAGTAGTAAGTAAACAATACTGCAAGACCTAAACTAATTTCCTAGTTCTTTATTGTTTTTCATCATCAGATGTATTTTGTATCTTATTTTATGTGTCAAAGCATCCGTAGAAAAAATTGCCTTTTTCATGCTTTTTCAGATATAACTGTTGATTAAATTGAAATGCAGTTAAACAAAATAAACATGATGTACTGAATTGAGAATCCTTTAATTATTTTTCTGTTTGCAAATACCGCCAACAGACTACTTTAATCCTTCTAGTTTCATTGCCTTGGACCTACATAGTTAATCAGTTAGTCTTCTAATCTGTTTTCAGGCTTGCTACTTATGTGTTTTTTTGGGTTTTTTTGGTTTTTTTTTTTAAGGTTATGGCAAGAGTTAATTCAGCCTTGGCTTTATTCCACAGTGAGTGTTAACGAGAGTTAGGAACTGGTTCAACTTTGGCTCCTTTCCACAGTGAGTATTAATCAGAGACTAAAATGAAGGGCAAATCCAGAAATTTAATATGCTGTATTTTTTAATGTTTAAAAAACCCAGTGTTTTGTCATTTATGCCATTCATGTCATTCACAATGAACCACGAAAGAAAATTTTCGAGGACAAAGTGCTTAATTTAGAGACGAGATGCTTTGATTCATTACCATCACAGGCTTCTGCATGATCTTCAGCAAGTCATTTACTCTTTCATTTTTCTTTCTGAAAATTGAGGGGTAAGACCTCCTTCATGGGATTAGCCTAATTAGTAGTGAAATTTAAGAATTATTATTAGCCCTGTTACAATGATACTAATACTTTCAGTTCAAATCTTAACCAATTAAAATGTTACACAAACTTTCTCCAGCCTACCTTTTTATCTGGCAGTGCCCCTATGGATCGTAAGGTGAGTGACTTACTCTGGGTTGGATACTGCAACTTATCAGTATCCTGCATCTTTGCTGGCTTGATAGCTTCTTCCTTCTCACTTTTGGATCTAGCATGTTTAATAATAGATTTTTACATATTTACACTATATGGATAGATTGAGAGATACACATTTTTATGTTTACTAGCTTCATTGCAAGTCTGCGTTGCATCCAGATTTATTAAGGTGTGCATTATATTCAGATACTTGTTCTTTGTTATCTTTGCTAAGCCTAAACCAGGTTTTGCCTGGCTCCCAATGTTGCAGTCCTTCAATGATTAGTAATTGACTGCTAATGAGTTATCACCCTGTGGCCTTCAGTATTGTCCTCTGCTTGTACTTTTAAGGCCCATGCTCTTGTTCCCTGTCTGCCCTACTGTTCACTGCATTTTATTCCATGATCAAAGACAGTCCATTCTGTGCAGAATGTTACAGGCTATTAGTTACAGAAATACATGTAACAGTAACTGTTACACAGCACCATTGTACAAAGCTCAGGAGAAGCTACATGAGATAGGTGATATCACTTGGTCATTAGATACAATTACAATTATAGCTAAACACACGGTGAAACAAATCTCCAGGCAGATCAAGACAAGTTCATACAAAACAGTGCAGGGCCTGTGGCCTCTGTTAGCTTAATACAAATTTGTTCCCCCTTGTAAGTAACGACAACAGCATACTTAACTGCGCTACAAAGCCACACAGTTTCCTGGGGAGGCTTCAGAGGGAGTTGACCCCTTGTCCAGTCCATTGATATTGATTCAAAGTCCTGACAGCAAAGGACTAAAGTGTGCATGAAATGAGTAATAGAAGACAATGTGGTGCTGGATTTGGCCATCTGGTATCATTTATTTAAGATTCTTGCTTTATAACATGTCTAGAATGCCAGCCTCACCTAACACATTGCACTGCTTGGTTTAGCAATCATGTAAAACAATTTAGTGGAACTAGTAAGTGATTTATAGCAACATAATATCAGTCAAATGGTGACTTTTGTGTAATATCAAGCATTTCTGTGTTCTTAATAATTTTGGAGAAAATGGAAAGAAACAGTTCTGAATCTGAACAGGGCTTGCAGAAATGTCTGTATTTGTGCAACTAATAGGTAAGAGAATCCACTGGCAGTCCTATAACTAGTATAGCGATATCAAAATAGCATCAATCATAGAATCTCAGAATAGTCCACGTTGGAAGGGACCTCAAAAAACTCATCTGGTCCAACCTTTTGTGGGAAAGGGAGCCTAGATGAGATTATCTAGCACCCTGCCCAATCGCATAGTGAAAACTCCAGTGATGGGGACTCTACCACTTCTCTGGGGAGGTTGTTCCAGTGAATGATTGTTCTTACTGTATGAAATTTCTTTCTTACATTGAGATAAAACTTCTGCAGATGCAACTTGTACCTGCTGCATCTTGTCTTCTCCATGTCGCTCCTTGTGAAGCAAAAGCCTCCATCCTCTTTGTAGCCACCCTTTATATGAAAGGGTAATTCTTAATATGTAATCAGTTGATGCAAATGATTAAAAGTTGAGCTGTTATCCTTAGTCATATTACAGCTTCAAACCTATTTTGACTATAGTTAAAGCAGCAAACCATTTTAAGCCTTCTATTAACGTGACAATCAGGCATTTCCTGTCATCTGACATTTTAATGCCACTTTTATTTCATAGGAGCTTTATTTTGCATTTCAGATACTGCACCTTGAAAAGCTAAGTGCATTTATAAGGGTGAATGAGAGAAGAATCTATAAAGCATTTAAAGAGTGGGAGAGAATAATTAATAGTAAATATAGATATACTAGATAATATAGACATACAGAGAGATACTAGATCCCATCTCCCTATACTTTCTACAGTACTCACATACATTTTGATAGGTTTAAATATAATCCCTCTGAAGTGTTTATAGAATGTTTATTACACTAGCTGAACATCAAAGTCTTTAAAGTTTTTAGCTTACATACTATCCCATGTTATGGCATAATAATAAAAATACGGAGTGTAGGAATGAAAAGACAAAGTGAAAGTTGTAGAGTACAGCCTTTCTCTGTACATGCCATTAGTGAAAAGGAGGAAAATTGCAATCATGTTAGCTTAGTGAACAAAATGTTTCTTGTTTCAAGACTGAAGAAATGTCAATTTCGAATTGACATTATTGCAAAGGAAGGGATGTATAGGAGCAAAAATGAATCCATTGATGTGTACCAAGAGAACTGGGCACACCTGAGCACTCACAACCAGTCTGCAATAGAGATGCAATAACTACCTAGGGTTAACATGCATAAACCTCTTTCAGTGTAAAGGACTAGAAATATCCTTCTATTCAGTGTCTGAGATATGGGATGAGTGTGGCAAAAGGCAAACCCTTCCTAAATTGCTCTGACAGGTTGGTAAGTCTTACCCTCTGATAGCTTTAATAAAGGTCAAATGGATAAGATGGTAATACTCTGAGCAAAATGCATGCAAAGCAGTGAGACCTAGCTAAGAAAACTATGATTAGCTTATGCGTGATGTGAGGGAGGCACAAATAGCCTCATCAAAATAAATACCAGAATTTCACAGCACTCTGTTTCATTACGGCACAAGCAGGAAGAAGAACAAAAGTTTTGGAACTTCCTGGAACCAAGAGAAATTTCAATGTTCCATAGCTTTTTAAATTTTTTTTTAAATATATCTTGATAAAATTCAAAATAGTAATATTTTGAACATCTGCACAACTAACTGAGTAGCATTTTATTGCCATTTCAATTAAATCAAGGATATTTTGTATGCTGAGCTTGCAGAAGCATAATTATATTTTCCCCTCCAGCTTCCCACAGTCCTCTTGAATTCAGCCCCTGTGAATAAAATGCAGTGAAGTGCTTCCTGAAATAAAAAAGTTGCCTATTTTCCTTAAAAAGCCCTTTCCTGAAAATACGGTCTGAATGTGACTCTTCGGGTAAATCTTTAAAGGAACATATTTAAGAAATAATTGAATAAAACCTCGTTATGTAAAGTTTAAATATCTACGTATGTTTTCCATTGAAGCCATGTGTACTGGTCTTTAAATTCTGATTTTAAGCAATACATGCCAAGGACTTTATTTTTCATGTTATACCAACTTTATTTACCTGCTGCTGCTCCTCTTCCTCTTCTCCTTCCTTTTTCTCTCTCAATGGGAGAAACAAAGGTTTAAAGTTTCTTTCAAGTTTGGTTATATAGAGTTTGGACTATATTATTCCAAGTGAGCCATAAATGCTTCCATAAATCCTGCTTTGCAGTTGTTTTGCATTGTGCCCTCTTTATTGTTCGCTTTATTTATATACCCAGGAACCCCTAGAGATGTGTTACTGCATGTATAGTTAAACTCATGAAATTATTTGATATGGTACAGAAGGGTACCCTTTTCCTATCTGTGTCTTCCCTTGTTTTTCCTGTATCTACCTTAGATATGTAACAGTGAGCAAAAACACAGAAAATTAAGATGATAATGCATCTTGCAGGCAAGGCTTTCCTTTCAGACGTGAATTCTGCAGTATTCTCAGAAAATAAATAAAGCATTTCTTGAAATAGCAGCTAACATTCTTGAGTAGAGCAGCTTTGTTTTGACTGATTATTAAACCTGGATAAACAATCCAGGATGTGAAAGCATGCAATGTACATGCTTCAATGCAAATAAAAGGAAATTGCTATTTTATTCTGGAAGCATTGCTTTGAAGAGTTCAATTTTTCTTATCAAATCCTCATCAGTAAAAGCACTATTCCTGTCAAGATCTACTTGTATTTGGGATCCTTTGTCTATGTATTGTCACACCCCAATTTTTATAGAGGCACGGAGCAAACTGAGATGAGCTTTTTTATAATAAATACACATAATAACCAACTGTAGAGAGTAATTTCCTGAACTTTTATTTTTAAAAATAAATTAGATAATTGTGTAACAGTAAGAAAAAGGGATTAAACTCCGCTTTAGGTAGATTTTTATACCACACTCACTTTATATCAAAACATCTGACCATATTCCTATATATTAAATTACGTGATTCACATCTACCTTACATAGCTTGACTTTTAGGTGTTGGGATCATATTTTCATGTATATTACTGCATGCTTGTATTAGATAAGAAAAATCATTTGGAGAAGGAAGAAATAAGGTTTGTCATAACCAAAGAAACTGCTTTCTGCTTGATTCCACAGAATAGCAGAGGTTGGAAAGGATCTCTGGAGATCATCTAATCCAACTGTCTGCTCAAAGCAGAGTCTGCTAGAGCAGGTTGCTCAGGACATTGTCCATTCAGGTTTCAAATATCTTCACAGATGGAGACTCATAACCTCTGGGCAACATGTTGCATTGTTTGATTGTCCTCACCAAAAAAATACAAGTGGTTTTCTTCTGCTGAAATGGAATTTCTTGCTTTAATTTGTGCCCTTTGCTTCTTGTCCATTCACTGAGCACCCCTGAAGAGACTACACCCACAACAGGTACTTATACACATTGATAAAATCCCCCTAAGCCTTCACTTCTCCAGGATAAACAGTCTTAACTCTCTCAATCCTTGTATGATGGATGCTCTTATTCCTGTATCTTTATGGACCTATGCTGGAGTCATTCCAGGAAGTCCATGTCTGTCCTGTCAGAGACAAGTCAAGTCCATGTCTGTCTGGTCAGAGCCCAGAAATGGACTCTGCACTCCAGGTGTGGTCCAAACCAGGGCTGACTAGAGGGGAAGGATCACCTCTCTTGCTTTGTTGGTGATGCTTTTCCTAATGCAGCCCTAAATGCTGATGGCTTTGTTTGCCACAAGGGTGCATTGCTGGCTTGTGGTCAGCTTGTTGCCCAACAGGACCACCAGGTCTTTTTCTGAGATGCTGCTTTCCACCCTGTTGGTCTCCAGCATATACTGGTGCAGGATGTTATTTCCCAGGGTGCAGGACTTAGTATTTCCCTTTGTTGAATGTCATCAGGGTGCTGCCTGCCCATTTCTCCAGTCTGTTGAGGTCTCTCTGAATGGTGGCACAACCACCAGGTGTTTCAATCAATCTTCCCAGTCTTGTGTCATTTGCAGATTTGTACTATAGATGCTGGTATCATGCTCAGCTGAAAGACTGTGGTAGCTGATGACCTGGTAACAACAAGCACTCTGAAAAATGGGATGAAGTATTTGATCTAGCTACAAAAGGAAATTGTTTTTTCACAGGAATGAATAATTAGTATTACAGTCATCTGAAATCAAGTGGCTTACACCTGAGTTCCCATGGCATTTTTCCTCCCCAAAAGAGGCATGGTGACTAAGGAAATAAAAATATATCAGAATAATATACTGAAAATATAAAAGTGCTAAGATGATGATTGAGATATTTCTTTTTTTGCTGTTGGTAAATTATATTTGCTGTCTTAGGCAATGTTTGAATGCAGAAAGGTTTTGCTAGAAATTCAGAGAATTTAAAGACAAAAGGAATTATGAGTTTATCTCGAGTGTTCCATAATTCAGTCCAAAGAACTGAAATCAGCCGTTTCCGTAGTAAGGCTATAACGTCTGATGTGTCTGTAACATATATATTACTATCTAGCCATGGTTTCAAGATTTCAAGTGACAGAAATGTATCATAATTATAAGTAACTGTGATAAGAGTTAATTAGAAATTAGAATGACATAGAACCATGTTGGTTATATCCATGTCATCGTATTGGTGTAAAAGCAAAAATGCTTATGAGTGGCTCAGTTCCAGCAGTACGATAGTACTTTACAAGCTGTTCTGTTTACCCAATGAAAGTAAGCTGTAACAACACAGCACGGTCATACCCATGTAGTTTACCCAGGAGTGTGAGACATTGAGCATGACAGTATGACTTCCTGGTCTAGGCAGGACCTTCATTTATGAATCACTTCAAGTTGAGATACAGCACCTGTAATGATCAAGCACAACCATTCACTGACACCTTCTTTTCCAAAAAGGTGTGGATAAAATAGAAATAGTTCTTTTAAAGTTAATTTAAATATTGTTCTGAGCTTTTCTAAGCTTTTTACACATAGCTGCCATCAAGTTTCAATTGAATAAAGCAGTTAGTTCTGGCTGACCTAATATAGACTTAGCTATGACATAATTCAGCTATGACTTTTCAAGGAACACTATTACTATCTGAAACATCCAAAAATCAGTGCTACATATTCTTTCACACAATACTAACTAGATTAAAAGTTGCAATAGAGTTCAAAAATAACAAATTGGAGGGGGGAGTAGGAAATTATTTTACTTGTCTTTTAGTTTTTAAATGTTACTGAAGCCGTTTGGCCTATTTTCATTCTCCCTCTTTGCTGGCATGATGTGGAGCTGCAAGGCTTGAACCTTCTGCACCTACAAGTCTTCCTGTTCAACCCAAGTATCTGTGGACTCCTGCCTGGGTTTTGCAGGCTGTTAGCCAGGCCAGCTTTCAGCAAAGAGTGGGAATGAGATTATCCATCTGATTTTCCACAGTCAGGTCATCTAGGATTGTAACAATTTAGAGAAGGTCGTGGAGATGAAGCTCATATGTGGACAGCAAATACCTGTGTCCTTGTTTTTTGCTGTACGAAAGGGATGCAGTTAGAGCATGTATTGTTTTGTGCAGAGAGCAGGACTGTGGAGGAAGGGTCAGCAGGAGCACAGGGAGACCTGGGTGGTCTTTATGTGCTAAGGGTGCTATTGAACCTGGGGGTCAGGAGGAATGGCCAGGAAAAGACAAGGAAAATGTAAGAGATCCTTGGAAACAAACCAGGCAGGGGCTTTGAATTTGTAGGAAGCAGCTTCCACATGGTAACTAAACGCACAGTTACTAAAGGTTGAAAAGCTGTTTGAGATAAAAGTACAATGAGAGGTATCACGATTTTTAGGTTCTGGTTGGCAGAATGGCATTAGTAGGGCAGGAACAGGATGGCTAAGCGCACAAGATGATTATGGGAATGCTGAAGAAGCCTTGTGTTTTGTAGACTTGGCTGTGCATTTTCACAGAGAGTGTGGAGTTTTAATCCTGGTTCTGCTTCCAGTAGTTCTGTAATATTTGACAACTAGTTTATTTGAAACAAGACAGAGTTGAGGGTTGTCTGGCTCCAGGACAGAGAAAGGAGACTTTTATTACAGAATTCTGTACTACAAAGATATATTCTAACACCTACTTAGTGGAAGATGTGAAATTAGAAACTATGAAATCCAAAACTATAAAATCTTGGCTTTCACCCCAAAGTACTTTTCTGTTTTTTTGTACCAAGAAGTACACGATGTACATTTCTACCTGCACTTCTTATTAATTTATGAAACTTCATCAAGAAATGCAGCCAGGAATGATAGTCTGCCAAATGTGAGTTCCATATAAGATGTGTGATACTTGGCAGATCTGAGAAATTTTCAGCACAAATCTCTTGGCCTTCTATAGTGTTGCTAAATGACTACATTTTTATTGCTCATATGTGGGTGGACTACTGCCTTAGATTGAACTGGAGAAGAGGAATTTGAGGCAATGCTTGGAAACAGTATGTTTAGTGAGTTTTGAGGGAGGGAAATGTGATGGCATTTAGGGAGGCAAAAAGGAGATCAGGGTACCTTTTGGCATGGAAGAGAACAGTATAGTTTTTATGCAAAGATGAAAACAACTGATTTTGGCGGTGGGAAGGAATCAAGCAGAAAAGCACTGGAAGAAACAAAAAGGAAGATGCAGTGTTCCTGTCCCCTGAGAGTTATCTTGTAATTTATAACCTCAATAGTGTCAGTCTGAGGGTGAGAAAACATAAGGGTTTGTGACTCTTATCAGTTACAATGTCATTCTGCCAGCACAGAATAGAATATTTTAGACTAGATATCAGCAAGGTATTCTTCAGCACTTTATAGTGATGTCTTAGAAAAAAATGAGAGGGATGTTTGTTGCAAATGAGAACACGTGTTTATGCAGTTTATAAGTATCTAGTCTATATTTCTGCCTCATTATCTCCCCAGGCTTGTGATCTCTTCCTTTAGGCTTGCAGAGCAAAAGAAGACCCATCAAGTAGGCCTCTGCTATATGCTCCAGTGCAGATGAGATAAAGAAAAGGAAGAATTAATTTTTCCTCATTTTACTTCTCTGTAGCATGGAATCCAAAATAGAGTTTTCTGTTGATTTTGCAGTGTCTTTTGATAAGCTATAATTACAAAGAATTTTTGTACAATACTAAAATGCTCATAGCAAGACACACATGAAGTGATTACCTAATTATTTTCGCTTTATTATTTGAAGACTACTTGATTTTGGAATTGTAAGAGTATTTGTCCTTCAGAGTGTGTTCTTACCATTTTCTATGAGAACTGCTTTACAAAAATGTGATAAATTTATGATTCAAAACTTCATCAATCCAACAGTAATTCTTCAGCAACCAAACCACATCAACGTTTCTTCATCTATCATGTTAGTAACATGTAAGATTTCTCTCTTGTGGTTTCTTGGTTTGCTGATAAAATCAACCCAAATTGCATAAGCTGTTAGCTAGTGTGGGATAGGGAACATTGTGCTGTCAGCAAAGTAATGCTGACCCTGTCCCTTTGTCAGCCTCGATCTACTGACAAGATAGTTAAAGTTGTCACAAGCAAGTGAACTAGTGATGATACTGAAAGAAAGACAGAGAAATTAGCAGCTTGACCTTTTACTTAATTTCATGGGCACACTATACAACTGCATGAATAATGGGGGTTTAGTTAGTGGTAATTCAAAAGTTGAAAGAAAAAATTCCTTCAACAATTTACATACTTTTTTTTTTTTTTTCAAATTTTGACTACTTATCATCTCTTCTTTAAGAAAATCAAAGTGTGTTTTGAGTCAAACATTGTATCACACATGCAGGTCCTCGTACGCACAAAGGAATTACACTCTTTTTGCTCAGCAACTCCTCCTGTGTTAATGAAGGAGATTTCTAAACAAGCAGTGTAGTACAAATATATGCAGTCCTGACTTCAATTCATACTCCAGGCTTCTCTCATACTTGGACTTCTCACTGCTTAAAAGCTCAACTCCGCAACAACAGTATTAGAAGAGCACACATCATGTGAACATGGCAACTCATAATATCAAAGGTACAGACAAAACTATGTTGTGTCTTGCAGTGCTTATTAAAAGATACTTTAAAATGGATTAAGCTGCTTTTACCTTTGTGTACACTATGTATTTTTCATTCAAATGCAACACTACATACATATGTTTAAAATAGGAAAAAAATAGTCATGGTAATATGGAGAAAAACGATTTTAAAAATATTAATTCAGGAAAAAAAATTGTGTGCTATCATTTCAGCTCTTTCTGCTCTGGTTTAAGAAATTAGGTAGAGTTTTCAGATTGAATTGTATTTCTTTCATCATTCTTTCACAACTGAGAGTATTCCTTGATGTTTCTTCTTCTCAGCTCCATCAGTAAGTTCCTTTGTAATTAACAAAATGTAACACATCTTTTCCTGATAGGAAAGCTGGAAAGGAAGCTTTCTTTTTTAAAAGAAGAAAATAATAAAAGTTACACAGATAAAGTAAGCAATTCTAGTGTAATCAGAGAACTGCAAGTGGCTCACCAAGGCAAAATCCTCCGGAATTAACTTTCAGTAAATTCTAGGATATAAATGGCAAGGAATGAGAACTTCTATACAAAGATAGAATATGTAAAACTGTAGCTGGATGAATAGTCATTAGCTGTAGCAAATTTGTAGGAAGAAATTTAACTGACAATGAAGTGAATCTAAAAAGAAGTAACCTGGTTTAGGAAAAAAAAAACACCCAAAAACTAATTCTGTAGCAAACAGGACAATATTGCATCTCACTTCTTAGAATGTACTGATCACATCACAATGATGGAATTGAGGGAAGAAGCAACTTGGTCTGCTGAAACCAAATTAGAGTATCTGATGGCTTTTCTGCTTTGTGTTCCTTGCCAATAGAAAAGAAGTTTTTCTGTCTGTAATGCTTAAGCAGAGTTTATTGAGCCCAGAATGCTTCTGTAGTGAGAAGAGGGGAGCCGTAAAACAGAACAAAAGAATCTGGCTTTATTGACCCTTTGTGTAAAAGTAGCTGAGACAAAATATCTGCACTATAGTCTTGAATTTGCTTTGTCTTGTTCAGCTTTCCATTTACACAACTTCTGCTGGTCCTTGCTCTTGGCTTGTTGTTCATGCCTTGTAACTTCTGACTTCTTCCATTGGCCTTTTCTCCAGATTCTTTCTCATGCATTCTTGCTCTCCTTTCATCTGCTTCCTCTTCAGATCCTATGACCTTAAGGCCCTATGAGATACCAATTCTTGCTGCACCTGTATAACCAGCAAGTGGAAGCCAGCTGCTCCTTCCCCTCAGAAAAATACCAAAAAAACCTGTAAGCTGAATCTTGAGGTTCAGTAACAAGGATTTTTAATAATACATTGCTCCTAGCTAGACAGAGTTCTGACGAAGGATAGAAAACATAGAATGTACAGAATATCACAGAATCACAAAATCACAGAATGGTAGGAGTTGGAAGGGACCTCTGGATATCATCTAGTCCAACTCCCCTGCCAGAGCAGGTCACACAGGAACGCGTCCAGGTGGGTTTTGAATGTCTCCAGAGTAGGAGACTCCACAACCTCCCTGGGCAGCCTGTTCCAGTGCTCTGTCACCCTCAAAGTAAAGGAATTTTTCCTCATGTTCAGGTAGAACTTTCTGTGCTCCAGTTTGTGCCTGCTGCCCCTTGTCCTGTCACTGGGTGCCACTGAGAAGAGCCTGCCCCATCCTCTTGACACCTCCACTTTAGATATTTATAAGTGTTGATAAGGTCCCCTCTCAGCCTTCTCTTCTCCAGGCTAAAGAGCCCCAGGTGTCTCAGCCCTTCTTCATATGAGAGATGCTCCAGTCCCCTCATCATCTTTGTAGCCCTCTGCTGGACTCTCCCGTAGCTCCCTGTCCTTGAACTGGGGAGCCCAGAACTGGACACAGCACTCCAGGTGTGGTCTTACCAGGGCAGAGTAGAGGGGGAGGATGACCACCCTTGACCTGCTGGCCACACTCTTCTTAATGCACCCCAGGATGCCATTGGCCTTCTTGGCCCCAAGGGCACATTACTGGCTCATGGTCATCCTGTTATCCACCGAACCTCCCAGGTCCCTCTCTGCAGAGTTGCTCTCCAGCAGGTCGACCCCCAGACTGTACTGGTGCATGGGGTTATTCCTCCCCAGGTGCAGGACCCTACACTTGCCCCTGTTAAACTTCATTTGGTTCCTCTCTGCCTAGCTCTCCAGCCTGTCCAGACCTCGCTGAATGGCAGCACAGGCTTCCACTGTATCTGCCACTTCTCCCAGCTTTATATCATCAGCAGATTTGCTGAGGACACCCTCTGTCCCTTCATCCAGTTTATTGATGAATATATTGAATAAGACAGGCCCTAATACTGATCCCTGGGGAACACTGCTAGTCACAGGCCTTCAGCTGGACTCAGCACCCCTGATCACAACCCAACTATATCGCATATAGTGATTCCAAAATAAAGTGTAACATGGTTCTATGAATTGTAACTCTTGAGGTACTAATCTTATCATTTTCAAAAGTATGACTTTTTCATAAATTACATCAAGTTCCATCAGACTGCAATTCTTGTTCACCAAGACCATTCAAAGTGGAACACATGCTCAAAAGAATTATTAGAGTGACCAAGTGAAGAAAGACCCACTCTTACATAAAGAGATGAGAAGGGGATGGTATAACTTCTCAAAATGAAGGCTGAAAGAAGGATATTGCTATGCGTTACGTTTGGAAGTAAACAGCAAGGAGGAGCTGGCCAGTTTCTTTTACGCTGAAGGAAGGGGAAGAACAACTTGACTATAAACGGCACAAGTAATTACATCTAGATGTTGGACACGGCAGCTTAAAACTGCAAAGCAAGACTGTGTTAGAACCTTCTAGTAGGACCTATCAGGGCCTCAAATGTAAGCATGTTTACCAAAGAGCTTAAAGGCAATTCATTAACTGGTTGCTTTTGGTTGCAAGGGATGGAACTTATTCAACCATAAGCCTGTTTCAGTGTTTTAGGACAATTTTTATTTGCCCAAGTGCACTTATTTGTGTGCGCACCTCTTGCTGGTAAGAGTTCTATTGAGAGAGAGCACATAGTCCTCTGCTTTTGAGAATAAATACAGTGGGAGTCCTTAGGAGTTGAAGGAATAAACTAAACCAGTGGAAGAAGTGACGTGCTTAGTTATGAGACCGCAATGCCTTTTTTTTTTTTTTTCCTATTGATTGCAACCTTAAATTTCAAAGAACTACCTGTCAGCAGGAAAGGTAGCGCTTGCCATTTTGATCCTTGAATTGCTGCTAACTGCTGGAGGAAATATATCTTACCCTCTCAGACCTTCTTCTTCTTTTTTCTGTTGTTATTTTCAGCAACTTAAAATACCTTTGGAAGTTGGAAAGGAAAAGGATCACTGTTTGTGTCAGGGAGCTGTAAGGGTTACTCCCCAAAAGAAGGGAGCTGGGAGCCAGAGCTGACCCCAGCACAGGCCAGGAAGTGCCTGTGCCATCCCATAGCACTTGAGATGGATGAGACAGTAAAGTGGTGACAGCAACAGGTTCCATCATCAGTCCGGTGAGTATCATGTGAAGCAAGGTAACAAGCCAGGTCTTGGGTTGATCCAAGAAATCCAAACAACAGTTTAGAAACAGGCCAGACAGGCGCACCTACAACGTAGTTCAGACAGTCCCTGGGCTGAGCTGAAATGGGGCTCCAGGGCAGGGGTAGAGGGAGGCTGTATAGGAGGCTAGTCATAGCTAGTAAAATCTGTTATACCCCATAGGACCCTGAGAGCTTGTAAGGAAAAAAATCTGACAAAGTTAGTGAGTTCTTTCCACGTAGAAGCTGCTACTTCTATTGCAAATGACCTGAGCACAGTCACTACTGCCTCCTCTTTCCTAATTCACCTTTTTCCGTGCAAAAGCAAGAAGCAAAGCAGACAAGCTGGGGGGGCCATACAAATGCTCTTTTATCAGTGCATTAGTGTCCTGGTTTGGCTGGGACAGAATCCCAGCCCAGCCATGCCAGGCAGGCCATTAGCAGTTTGGAATCAGCCAGGGCAGCTGACCTGAGTGAGCTACAGGTGTAGCCCATCCCATCATGTCATGGGCATTATAAAGGGGGACGGTTTATTAAGGAAGGAGACCTCCTGAGGGGTTTCTCCTGGGCTTTGGCTAGGGGCCTGCTGAGGTTGCTCCTGAGGACTGCTCTCCTGTCGATTATGATTGCTGTATGTTTATTTGGCTGAGTATAACTGTGTACTTTGTTGGTATCAGTGCTGTTTCATTAAGTCTGTTTTCACTTTAACCTATGGGTCTTCTCTCCTATTGCTTATTCCTCTTCCTGACTGGTGAGGGGTCATTGGGTGATAGAGCAACTGTTGTAGTTTAGCCCTGGGTACAGGCTAAATGCAGACAATAAGTTAGCTTTATTGACTTCTCCCTTTGCAGGATAGGAGGCTTAGTGTCACAAAAATGGACATACATAGGCAAGTTTTCCCTGCCTTTTTCCTGAGTCTGGTTTTAAGGAGTATATATGAAGTTCAGAGAACTTTGTGAAAATGATACCAAATAAGTGGACTTCAGAAAGTGTTCTTCTACAATCTAGCAAGTAATGAACCTCCTACCTTCTCTTGCGAACTCAGAACATAAAGGTCATTAGCCTTGAAGTAAGTTGCAGAGAAAATACCTCATGGAATTGCATTATAGTTCATTCAGTGACAATGTTGGAGGGATTATTTTATGCTTGAGAAAGCAGGTGTTTATCTTTGTTCTTCTAAAGGTTATTCTCCAGATAATTTAGGCCTTTTTAGTCTCTGTCTTTACCTTGCACATCGCATCTTAAGCTCAGTAAAACTAGGAATTTGGAACTATTCTTTTTGTCACTTCTCCAGTGTAATTTCCTTAAAAAGCATAAGACAGGGTCCAGAAAGTGGCGAGAGCTCTTCATTAACTCCTGTTTTCAGTGTAGCAGGCACCAGCCCTCAAAAAGGACTCTCTTAAAGTCTGGCTGCACTTACACACTGTTAGCCCTCATATTTACTAAACTGAATTTAATACCTCACTACTTGTCTTCCTTTCCAGGTGATTCATAAAAATGTTTAATAAAAGTACTGGCTGTAGCACAGATATCTCTAAAAGCCCTTTTGTAAACTCCCTCACTATGAAAATGGACCATCTGCTCCTACTATCCATATCAATTTCTTAACCAGTTACTTGTCCTCTGAAAGATCTTTCATCTCATGGCTGTTTCCTTGGGTGACTGATGAATGAACTTTCTAAGTGCCTCTATGAAAACAAAGATTATATCAAATGACCCTTCCTTGTCCATGTACTCACTGACTGAATTCCCTGGTTTGACCTCACAGCTGATCTTGCTCTGAGCAAGTCAAAATGGAGACCTCTTGAGGTCTCTTCAGCCTGTAACTCCACTGAGGAACTTCAGTGAGTTTGTGACCCACGGCTATCACATACAAAAATAATGTTGGCTATTCCTCAACATGTCATGTTTTTATAAAAGTCTATTAATTACTTTTTTCTTACAGTTTCTGCTAATTTGCCTTGCATGTACATCAGTCTTACTGGTTTGTGGTTTCCCAGGTGGACCTTTAAAAGAATTTCCACAACATTTTCCATTCTCCAGTCCCCTCATACTTAGATGGCTTTATACACTAAATGTGCACACCATAACTACAAGTTGCAGGCCACTCCTATTTCCTCCACTAGTCTTTCTTTGAATTCCTTAAAATTCCTTTAAATATGATACCTGCTTCTTGTTACTGTTCATTTTACCTTTTTACTATCTAACCTCTTTCATACATACTTTAACTTGAGACAAATATGACAACATTTTCAAGATGCAAGTAAAATTTGAATTTGTGGACTTAATTCAGTATTGACCTTTTTGGAGTATCAGATTTGTTGTCTCACTTGAACTTTGTTTGTTGGGTTGGTTTGGTTTTTGTCACCCCTTTGGTGACCTGGAACTTGGTATCTCATTGTACATGATCCACAAACTTTCGCTCTGAAAACTACTTTTATTTAGCATAAATTCCACATGCTAGTACAAGGATTATTGTTCTGAGGAAGTCCTGGACTCCCTTGTTTTCTTAAGTTATTTATGCATGTGGTACATATGTTCCCTAGTAACTGGGGTACAATTTAACATTGTATTGCTATAGAACACTTTTAGTATCATGTTCTGTCCAATAACTTGTAAAATAAAATTAGTAAGTACAGGTATCTTCAATCATTCAAATTTCTTACAGTATTTCTTGGTTACAGAAGTTTCTTGTGCCTATGTCACTATATCTATAAATGATCCCCTTCTAGGCTTCATTTCTGCTGTATTTCTCTTATTAAATTCCCTTGCATTGTGTTTTGTTTTGAACAGACTATTCAAAAATAGAGGTCATGAGATTCACAAGTACAGATCTGTGTGTATTACAAATGTCCATAGGCAATTAGATTTTCAATTCAGTAAACAGCAGATGGCACTCAGAGAGGAGGTAATTGCCTGATCTAACTGGATCTTAGCGTACTTATAGTCCCATACAAAAATATTCTCAGATAAGATTTAAATCTGTAGTACTGCTTTCACTGAGCATCTTCCCCTTTTTCTTTGCTTTCAGCATTAAATAAACTTCAGAATGAAACCATCGGCATAGTTAGCAAGGAAACAACCCCAAACTAAGAACAATCAGTCATAATGACATCCCAGAAGCAGAAGACAGGTCACATACCATTTCATATTGTTAGCATTGAAATGAGAACCCAAAAAATAAATATAAAGTTAAGTATGAAAATGGACCTTGACTTTCTAGTTGTGGTATGGACTGAACTAATGTGATTTCAACCCTTGAAAATTTGAAGAGATGCAGAAATATTCCTTAATGTGAAAGAAGTACATAGGATGAACAATCATCTGTCTTGCTCTCTTTTTTGGCAAGCAGTTACTGGCTTTGATCAATGCTATGAAACAAAATGAGTAAAAGCTGTTACATTTTTATTCTCTATTTTGTTAAATTGATGAAAATACATATTTCATCTGCTTTACATCTGGTACAGTTATGTTTTTACAGAGCTCCAGGAGTGCTGTCAGGAGATGACAGAAGTACTTAGTCTTTGGCAATTTAGGATGTGAATGTTTTGATAGACTTTTTTCCAGTCCAGATTTTATAGATTTTTCACATATCTTATTTCCATTTTTTTATGGGTTGTAGATGCAAACCTGCGATACATTAAATAACAGCTAAAATCCACAGAACACTTCTACATGCATACATGGAAATAACTGATTAATCTCCATCTGAAATTAAAATTGAAAATATGAAGAGCTCCTGTGTATCTTGTAGCAGGATGCTCAATGTGTTGTAAAGAGACTTTTCTATTTAGGAGGCACTCACAGGCCAGATTTGTGACTGCAACATGCCAGCAACAGAAATGAGAATCTGAGGTACACATCATTTTCTTTGGGTCATTCAGATTTACCTTCCCAGGGTATTGCAACTTCATTTCTGTGGTAGGGAGTTATCATTCCATGATTCAATAAAATCTGAGCTGTAGCTACTGTTCCTTATATTTCACATTTTTAAATGACTTGGGTGTTCTACATTCTTCCTTTCTGTTGTTTCAGAGCTAAGAACAAGCAAAACAAAACAAAAAAAAATCCGAAGTGGGCATTTCCATAAGCCCATAATATCATCTTAGAGCCTTGAATACAAAGCAGTACTAATTTTTAATATTTTTATAACTTGAATTTGATTCTTTATCTATAATTCCAACAGTTGTAAAAGTGATGTATTTACACAAAGGTAAAAGATTCAGTTTTTTCATTCCTCAAATGATTGCAGAGAGTGTAGAATAGAAGTTTGGCACACTCTTTTTCATAAATGCTGTTAGGAAAATGTAACAAGATGAAAAAGAAAGGCTACCCTTGTTATGTGAATAATAGTGATAAATTTGAAGAGCTTCAGTAATAGCTGATTAAGATCCCACAAGCCAAAGTTATTACCTGGGGTGGTGGGGGAAGTCAGCTTATTTTTTTGGCATGTCCAAGTCAATTTAACAGTCATAGTGAAGTGATGCAGTTGAACAATACTGAAATCAAGCCTCTGGTGTGGAGGTTGATAGAGAATAGGCATCTATAAAGTTTACTGCATTATTCCTACTGGATAGTGTTCTCTAGAAGTACCCAAGGTTGGCTTCAGTCCTCCAGTGTTCAGTTACACTTCCTTTTGTGTTTAATTAATGCTCTTATCTCAAATTCTACTTAAGAGTTTTCCAGGCACAATGGATTGAATTTAAGTTCATTTATTCAAACTAAGTTAAGTGAAATAATAAGGAGCATAGTTGTCTTTGGGGCCAAGTGTGAATTACCTTCCAAATCTCTGTTTTAAAGGCCCTCATTTGCTTTTGTAGAACTAAATGCAACTGTTGTAAGCAGCAGTTTTATCTGACCAATAAAGACATTTGTGCTTCTCGACTCATTGTTAGGTAGAGATACTACTATAGTTGGAGTATCTGAGCATCTAAATGACTTGAAATGACAAATGTCTGAAAGCATAAAATTTTAATTTCAACTAACAAAAGCTATGTTTGATCGATCACAGGAGTTTTCCACTGAAACAAATTTTGTTTGCAAAATAAACCCAGAAGAAATAATCGTCTAATCTTGTGTATAAGACAAATTGTAGGACTAAAGTGTTCACATTACATCCAATATTTGCTTGAGTGAAAAACCTTTTTGAAAAGAGATAAAATTCAATTGTTTTAAGCAAAGAAGAATACAAGGTTAAGCAAGGTACAAGGTGTTCCTTGTTTTCATTGTTAGTAAAAGAAAATGTAAGCACAAAAACTTTTCTATCTGTACCTTCTCTGTCATAAGATCTTGTTTTGCATTTATTTTTTTAAATATACAGGGCTTTTTAATACAAGGAGTGCCTCAAATAGGTTCTCATCTACAGATTTTCCTTCTGGATAAATTCAGTGTATTGAATGTTCTAAACTTTCCAGTGCACAGCCTCTTTTTTTTTTTTCTCTATACTCAAATAATTCTGTCTTTTCTATACCTTTTTGAACATTTTAACATCCTTTTGAAGTTTGAATACTGAAACTGGTGACATATTTCCATATTTACGTATCAAATGTGTAAATTGCGTAAACTCTTACTCCTGCTTCTTGCTATATTGTTTTAAGGTTGTTCCAAGACTACATTTATTTGCCTAGCAATATGAAAATATGAGCTGTCCTGACCAGAACATGTCACTGAGAAGCCCTGTTCAATTATTCATTAATACCTTCCACCCTCACCTTTTCAAAGTCACATTATACCATAGATCTCGTTTATGTGCCTGGTTTCTAGATGGATGACTTCACCTGTAGCTATATTCAAATTAAGTTTTATACATTGCACTATCTGTTCTGCCTTAACAAAATATATATATGCTGATGAGTTTTCTGTGGACTTCAGAAGGAAAGCTGGAAGCATAGCCTACTATAAACAGTGGCACCATTAATTTCATAATTAATCTTTAGAAAATTAAATTCAAGTGGTAAGAATTCCTGTGCTTTTCCTAGGAGATCCTGAGGAGAAGTAAGGCCTTGGCCCTGCCAAGCTATAGGCTTTGGATATGGTAACAGACATCAGACTAACATCTTTTAGGAATAAACAATTTATCTCTAAATAACAATACAGTAACAAATACAAGTCAGCAGTACAATTATCCAGGTCAAAAAGAGAGCAAATCTCTTTTTGAGTAATTCACTAATACTGAGCTAAACTTCATACTGAGGTGTGCAATGGCTTGTGTAGCCATGGTTATAAGGCAGGCTGGCACTAAGCAGGGCATGGTGTTGTCTTTGGATAAGCAACTTGGACCAGCCAACAGGCTCACGGCATTACAAATTTCCTGGTTGGACCATCCTCTTTTGCTGAGTTGTGGAAGCACTGTCTGGACTTGTTAACCAGTCATCACATCCCACCTCTGCTTCGCCCTCTCTGCCTGTTCTTTCCTTTGTGTGCATGGTGCCTAGAAATACTGTATAAAGCAATGCTAGCCCTGGAGAAGCACAGGAATGAATGCCATACATACAGCTCAGTGCTACAACATAAACAACAAGTCAAATTTATACAAAACTCTGGAAGTATGGAATGCATCTGGAAAAAAAATTGTGCTGTGGTTCTGGGTCAAGGCCACTTGGTAAGTGCCATATGTGGTTGCAGGCTTATCAAACTACTGTTCCGTGGTCTGTGTTGTTGGTTTTGACCTACAAAACCTAAATGATTTCTCAAGAAATCATTTAGGTGAATTTAGCAATGTAAGATTTCCCTCTTCCATAAGTACTATTACTATGGATAAAAACCAGGCTCCAAACTGACTGATAGAGGAAGAGGTGAAGATGAGGGGGAAGAGAAATGTTCATGGCTTATTAGTTGTTGTTAGTTTTAGTATTTCACTGAACAGTACTTTTCATGGTGTGCTTTTCAGCTTTAACTAAAGTGGACTGGATAGAAGCCTTTTTAACATTTATGTGATGTAAATGGCTTTGCACATATTAAAAAACATATGAGTGTTGAGCTGTAACTCTTTTACCATAAAAATTATTCAGATCTCTTGTAATTTCATTTTTGTTACTGTTATGGGTATAATTTTTACCTGTTAGTATTCATTCCAGAAGCATTATTTTTTTTGGTGAACTTTGCTTTTTTAATCCATGCTTCTTTTTTGTGATAATTTGTTGAATATAAATGTCTACGATATTCCATTTGTAGTCTTAAAAAAAGACTCTGAATTGTCCAGTTAAATGTTTTTCCTGAACCACACATTATTAGCCATTTCTGTTTGTGCAGACAATAGATGTCAGATGTAATGGATTATTATTCACACTACAGTATTTTTTCTTAATACTTAAATAATGTTTTTTGCTGGTTTATGTAGATGCCTTGGTAATGACTAGAAAACAGTACACTAGTGTCTTGGTTTGAAAGACAGGTGTCTGCAGAGGAAGGCAGGAGCCTCCCTTGAAATTGAAAATGCAACCTCCTTCCCTCCAAATTATTATAATTTTGAAATTAACGGGACTTCAGGCAAAGATATGGGGAATAGGAATAACAGTTCTTTACTAATATATATATATGTATAAAAAACAGAAGGCAGGGAAAAAAACCCAACCTACTGGTTTACACTGACAGAGCCAGAAATACAACCTGACACCGTGTTAGGGTGGCAGTAGCAGTCCGATAAGATGGTGGCTGCAGTCCTCCTGAAGGGATGGATGTAGTTCTGTGGAAGCAGCGATCTTGTAAAAGGGTCTGGTCTTCCTCCGAAGGTCCAGTGGTAGGTAGGTAGCTCTTGTCCTCTGGAACTCCGCGGGGGGGGTGGGGTGGGGGGGGTGGGTGGAACTCCTCTGGGAATCCAGTGGAAGAAGGCTGCTAGGGTGTTCAAAATCTCAGTTTATATTTAGCATGGACTGCTTGGCTCCTTCCCCCCGGGCGGAGCATCTCACAATGGGATGGCGAGTCGTGAGGCAGTTCCTTGATGGGCCATTAACAGGAGATAGCCCAGGAGCGAGTTATCGATGGGTCAGGCGATAAGGCATTGTTGTGCCCATTAACAGGAGATAGTCCAGAGGGGGGAGGCAGGGAGCACCGCCCCACCTGGTCTCAACAGCTCCTGAAGATGGTAATAGAATACTTTTTTTTTTCCTTTTGGCACATTTTACACTGTAACCTAGTACAACTAGGTCAGATGTTATGCTATTATCTTGGCTACCCTTGTAGAATTCTTCAAGGACTTGACACTCGGTTGCTCCTTTCTTTATAGTGGCACACTTTACTGCATATCATTATTTTATCCTCTGATGACATGATTATCTCATTTTAGATTAAGCTTCAGCAACCATTTAACAGTAGCCAATAAACTCCGATACAAATTACATTTAATGGAAAGAAATAAAACAGAGCTCTTGGCATCTGAATTAATTTATAAGAAAACATTTAATCAGCAAGAAAGATTTACCTGGCAATGTGGTTTAATAGCAGAGCTTTTGCTGTATAGATAAAAATCTTGAAAGATTGTTTCTTTTTCCTTAAAAAGAATTATTGTACAAAAAATTAACATATGTGGTCAATGTAATTTATCTTAATATCACTTACAGGTACTTTAGTCTCTTGCTAGCAAGTTCTTAGTTATTTCGGAGAGAAGAGATGAAGAAACTCTATTAGATTTAAGAGACTAGACTTGTGTCTTTACTGTTTCATGACTGTTGTCTATGGAAGAGCTGTGGATTTCACCTAAGTTTAAGAAATCACCTTGGAAGTAGTTTCACCTTAACAGTAGCAATATTTTTAAAGAATGTCTAGTAAAAATTTTTACATACTTTGTTTCAGCTCATTGTGTTTAGCTGTTGGGCCTTTAATAATGAGATAATTAACACCGTGGATCAGTCTTCTGTCTAGCACACTTGATTTGGGATATATGGGAATATTTTACTTCATTTATTTATTTTAATTAGAAATAACTCGACAGCCACTCCATTAAGAACATTCTTCAGCATTATTTACAGCTTATTTCATATACCAATGAACTCTGTTCTTTAGAATGTTATTTAGGGTCCCAGCTTAAAAATATTGATTCATCTAAAAATCAGTGTATAGCAAATGTATGAGAATATACAGCAAAAATATTAAGTTGTATTAAAATAGCATATAGAATCTTGGTGATACTCCATAATTTAGAAAGAACAAAAAAAAGTAGGACAGTGGCTGTTGAGGCAGATAACTTTTTATAGGCTCTGGCATGGGGAAGCTTATTGACCATTTCAAGGAATGTATAAGTTTTGTAGATATCCAAGTACCACATGACTATATACATTCTTCACAGTTTGATAGACAGTAACTGAAGGGGCTTACCAATTCAAGCACAAAAAGATGACGAATCGCGTTTACCTGAGGGGTTCACAGTTAAATCTCTTCCTAAAGAGTGATTGTGATTTGGTATGAATATTAGACTATTCTGATGGTAAAGATGAGGCTTTTCTTGCAACACCTCTGAGAAGAGGTTTAGCTGTCTAATACAATATTTGCTTTTCCTGAACAGTTTCCCTTCTCTTCTTATTGACCTCATACTATATACCTTAGAAGTGAGGAACAAGATTGCTGTAGTGATATTCAAACCTCCAAGTGCCAATTACAGGGGGGAATAATGTAGATACAGTGTCTAACTTCAGGCGTGCTTAAAAAGTCCTGCTCCATTGAAAAATTTTAGAAAATGCTCTTCTAGTATCTCGTTTTAAAATGCTTTTCAGTAAAGGAGGTGTTTTGACCAAAGAGTTTTCCTTCAGTTTTCTGTTTTAGCTGTTGGAACAGAACTTTTCAGGCAAAACTTCATAATAATTTAATTTTGCTTTTTGTTCTGAATATAAATGTGTGTATTAATATATTTAAGATGTGCTGTACAAAGAACATCAACCGAAACACTTAACTTTAAAGCTCAAAGTAAAATTATAGAGTAGAATTGCCTCCAAAAATGCAACCTATATAAAAGGAGTCATTAACAATGGGATAATTAAAAACCATTAATCATTGCAGAAAAATGTTATTTCAAAAAAACTGTTTCAGCTGGGTGCTACTTCTTGATCTATGTATTCAGTTCTATTGAAATGCATTTATCTTCCTTAATTTTATGACAGGCATAGGTAAGCAGTTTGAAAATATAAACAGCATATCTAAACAGAAATCATCTATACAAGTTCTGCTTCCTAATTTTATCAGATAAGGAATGCTCTATATTGACAAAGCTTTCAGAAATATACCCTTTAAAAGCACATATATTTCTAGATAAACTACAGTAAGTTAAGTTAAAAATGACTAAAACAATTTATGACAACGAATGATCAAGTTTTGGAGTTTTGAGTGAGATTTCCAGACTCTTGTGTATCTGCTTATGCTACAGATGCAGTGAAAAAGTTCTGAAATGTCTTCAGGACTGAGTAGAGTATCTTCATTACTGACATTGGCTAGATTTTATCAAAACTTAGAAAACAGGGTAAACTTTTAAATTCTTTGGAATCCAACAGTGAGAATCAATGACTGCGTAAGTAGCAATGACTACCATTTGTAAAACTGCCTAACACTTCCTGCTGCTATGTTTTTGTTTCAAGTAACTTCAAAATTCAGTTTGTGGACACCTTTGTGCTAATACTGTAATTTTAGTATGTCTGCCGTTTTTGAGCACAAAGAATACGTCAGTCTCCCTCTACATAGAAAACAACATTTAACTCTCTACAGTCAAAACAGCTCAGAGCTAGCTGTTGTAAAGACAGGAAGAATAATCACTGGACTGGGCCTTAAACATGTGAAGAGTACTGGGTTTGATATGAGCACATTGAGAATATTTTTCTCCTTAGCATGAGTAAGTTGCTGGGTTTTTTCCAGTGCTGATTCCCATCTAGTTTAACAAAGTTGTTATCTTGAAAAGGTAATACTTGTGTTTATTCTAGGTGAAGAAAGGAGTCAGTTTTAGCTGTATACTTAGAATGGGGGATATATAAGGGACATGTGTCTCCTGGACAGAAACCATTTTAATCCTTTGGCACAGGTCTTGCTGTGCTTGGGGAGGAGCTAGGATATTAAATATGCAAGAGTGATTCTGTTCCCAAAAAATAGACATCTTGCGCTTTCTTATATGCTCTAAAATAGTCTCATTTGCTGCCATTCCACAAATGGTGTGGGCTTCGTGCCTGGCATCTCCCTTCAGATGTTTAGCGTTATGGCCCTGAGAGCACCGCCAGCCCTGACTGTCCCTTCCCAACCCTCAGGGGCTCTCCTCGTGCTGCCCACAGCCCAGGACCCCATTTCACCTCCCTGGGGCTGCAGCAGGGCCGGTCTCCAGATCCCCACAGCCCTGCCCTGCCCAGCCATGGATCCCACCCACAGGCCTGTATTCCAGCCTGTCCTCATCCTCAGGAAGGTGCCTGATGCCAGGAGCTGGGGCTGTCCAGCTGCCCTTCTGCTGCCCTGCTCCTGACCGGGGCAGTGTGACAGGCCCTGGCTGCCAGGTCCTGCCTGCCAGGCCCTGCCACGACCCACCTGGAGAGCCCCTGATGCTCCCAGCACCTGACCCCACCATTTTCTTCTACCTTTAGTCACTGATAGAACAATGTGTAAGAATTAAAAAGAAGTTCAAACAAGCAAGGTCAGCTAGAAGCAATGTGATGGTATTTTTGTGTTTTGGATTTAGAGTTTTCAACTAGTAATGGAAATATGGAAATCCCATAGGTGCATTTTAGCCATGGGGCCATGCTGGAACTATCTGGGACAAATGTGCCTAGCTCTTTTCTTGAGTGAGCATTCCAAAAAAGCTTTAAAGAAAAAAAAAAAAGAAAAAAGTAAGGAAACAAGCCTATCCTTGGTAAGAATATACAGTAGAACAGTTGACCTAAAAATGCTGATTTTAAGTGTAATCACAGAGTTTCTGCTGCGACCTCTGTTTTTCAGTATTTGCATAAATTATTTGGAATACTGAAGGATAATGTGAGTAAATTTTCTAAAGATACTCCAGTATTCAAGAGTAAATTATGGAAGTAACTTACACACTGAGTAAACTTCCCATGCAGTTTTAATGTCTTCTCAATACAAATAAATTGTAAATGACAGGTGAAAAAAGCAGTGAAATACAAATTATGAACTCTGACTTGTTTTCTTTCAGGAACTAAGCTTTCTGGATATAATAGATATTTTATGAGAAGTTTATCTCTTTGCTCAGTAGTGGTCCAGAAAATAAATAGGCTGATAGCAGTTTTTAAGAAAGAAGCAAACCAGAAAACACTATTATGCCATTGATAAACCCATGGTCCACTTGCATTCTGACTGCTGTGGACAGATGGGTCCCCAATCTAACAAAAAATGAAAAAGTAGAGCTAGAAAATCTTCAAAGAAGGACCAAGATAATCAAAGACCTGGAATGGCCTCTGTGCAAGGAAGTACTGGACAGCTCTACAGGCTGAAAACAGAACAACTGAGATGGGAGAGAGATGTACAAAATCACAAACAGCATGGAGATAGTGGATAGGTATGGGCTCTCTGCCTCTTTCAGTACAAGAATTGGGGAAAAGCAGATAAAACTACTAGATGTAAAATGCAAGACAAATAATTGAGGTTGAATATTCATTGTAGTGTAATTCAGTTGAACTTCTGGATTTTATAGTTTTAGGACTGCTGATACCTTACATTTGCTCAAGGGGTAGTTGGACAAGATCACGGAAGCCAGAAGGCTATTAAATGTAAATAGAAGTCCCTGAACTGCAAACTGTGAAAGCCAGGAAAATTATTCCAGGAAGGTTTTAGTGCCTTTTTATCCGGTCTTGATGCTTCTCTGTAGGTATCTGGTTTTGAGCACTGCTGAAGAAAGACTGGGCTTAGTTGGGCCATTGGCCTGATCTGGATCAATCTTACGGTTTATCAACAGGGCCACAACATTAGCTAATGGAGAAACTGAGAGCAGTCGTACATATAAGGATACTTCTATTAGAAGACCAGGCTTTTATATTCTATAAGAATGTATTTTGCATATGATTTTGTACAGCAGAAAAATGTTAAGGCTCAGGAACACTTGTGCTCCACTCCAGGCCACAGGCAGAGGCACATCTGTGTACCTCAGATCCTCTGCATAGCTCCTCCAAGCTTGATGCTTTGTATTCTCTTAAATTTCTCTCTCGTCAACTCATGACTCACAACACATTTGCATTGTCAGTCTCTTTCCCACTGTTTTCAAATTCTACTGCAAGTCCCCTACATATTGTTGCCTGATTCTCAAATTTGCCCTACAGTTCAGACTTTTGACTCCTCATATCTCGTACATCTTGTTAACCTCAGGCTCCTTAGCTTCCCTCTGTCTTGCACTGTTCAGCATACTCTTGGTTCTTATTTTTTCTTTTTTTTTTTTCTTACAGGCTCCTAATTACAAACTTTTCCCCCCAGAATCTTACTGAAATCTGGAACTTCTCCTCTTCTTTGTGCTTTTTTAATTTTTTTATTCTATCCTTTGCCCAGTTTCCCAATTCACCCCTCCAATATCTTAGTGTTTGTCACTGCACTCCAACTCCTTGTTTCTTCTCAGTGGACTCTGAAATAACTGACTACAGTTTCAAATATTTTTTCTGTGTGTGCCTTCCCTCCTATTTCTAGAATTTCTTCCCCCTTCTTCTGGTTTCTGTTTTTATCAGATTCAGTGAGTTTCAGGTGTCTAAATATACCCTTTTAGACATTCTGCAGTATCTGACATATCTGCATGAGACCAGCAGATAACAGTACAGGATCTACAGAAGACATGCTCTTCTGAAATAGTAGCCGAACATCAAAAGCATCTGAGTAGCACCACCTCACCTCATAGCATCTAAACCAGCATTAGTGTCTTCTGTTCTGATATCTGTATTATTCCTTCTGTGTCCTAAATAATGCTTATCTTTCCACAACCTGGCATTGCTTCCTGGATGCAGGCAAGGAAATTATTTAGAGGTTATTTTTATGTTTTACTTCAGTCCCACAGACCAAGAACATTTGTTATGGGGAACTTCAACACTGTCCTTCTAGCTTTAGGCTGATGTGGGCTCAATCACTCTGTTAAGGATGTCCCATGTGCTTCAGCAGTTTTCTTTGCTAAGCTCTGAAATGTGTCTGCTGAGTGTGAAGGGCTTATATACCTTATATACTGACTGAACTCACATGGATTTTCACAGGGATGGTAAGACATGTTCTTCAAACAGGCTAATCTGCCTCCAATGACAGATCCCTGTTGTGAAGCAGAATATTGTAACTGCAGTCAGAAAAGTTTTTTTGAAGTTTTTTTTGCACAGGCACACACCACCTACATATTTCCTTTACTTTCTTCTCATACAGCATTACATTTTTTAGTTTATATAAGTCTATCCTAGATCAACTGAAAATTCATCCCTGAGGTCTAAATTTAGCTTTCAGCAAATGATGACAAAATCTTTAATGTAAAATGTCAATATTTATAAGGGATAGTGTTACTGACCTATCCTTTAATCAAACTTTTCAGTTAGATCTGAAAATGGAAAATGTGAAATAGCCTTTTTTTAAAGGTTTACAAAGAAACTTAAAAATGTCTTTTTTATATACTTTTCATGCAACAGTGTGTCTTCTAGTTAAAAATTAGTCTTTATTTCTGATAGATGACTTTAAATCTATATTCTAGCAGAACAGATGTGTTTAAACAAAATACAACTCTAGGGATTTCTGTAGTTTGGGTGGGTTTTTTGTTTGTTTTTTTTTTTTTTTCTTCAATCAACTGCTATTTCTTTTGCAGAGATTGATTTAGAAAAGATGGCAAGTTACAAACTTGGTTTTGTTGAAGTTTATGGATTGAATAATCAGTGGTTGAATCACAGTTTAAATGGTTTTATTTAGCCATTTAGATAAAATATTTACATACCTAATGTTAGAAAATGGCCCAGGCTTTCCATTCCAAGAATAGCCTTGTCATTCACCTGATTTTGGTAACTTCTCAGAGGACTGAAAACTACATTTACACTAAAAGTAATCTCATACTTTTATGAAATTAACACCTTCTCTATTTTTCATGTTGTTATTTTAATTGGTTGCTGTGGTCCCAAGTATAGTGAAATTATGTAACTGTATAGAAAGTTGCATAATATATTTAATTATAAAGTGACTGTATAAAATAAGGATTGGGCCGCATAAATCCCTGTCTACATAACCTCCATCACTGCTTCCAAGCAGCTTCCAGGCCCCATTCACCATCAGAGGTGATTCCTTGCAGTCTTGAGTACACTGAAACAACCCAGGACATTCCTCATGAGATACATAAACTTGCCACTGCTACAAGATGACAGTAAATACCATTTACAACAGAACTCTCACATTCCTATACCTGTACTTCTAGGAATCCAATATCCTTTGTTTTGTGAACCAAGTAATCTTAGAGTAACTATAGAGGTAAAACTAAGCTATCACTATGTACAGGAAGGTATCCTGACAGATAATCAGTGAAGAATAAAACCCTCTCAACTTCCAGAGCAGGAAATTTCTCAGAAGACAATATCTGATCTCATCCTGATTCTCAAGGGACCTAAAACTCCTTACAAAAATAAACCTTGGAATTAAAATTCATAACTCTACTGGATATTAAAACCCACAAGTTCAGTAAAGATAATGATTTTGTAATACATTGTCATAGTCCTCATTGAATCCCAAACCCATTAATCTGTGTTCCACAGTTTAGGAACTACTACTCTCTTTCCCCTAAGAGATAACTACTTAGCTCGCTCTCTCTCTCCCCTTTTCCTGCTGTCCCTTTCCCTTTCAAACAGTCATAGGTATATGAGTATCTTTTTTTTTTTTTTTTTTTTTTTTTCCCCAGAGATGATGATCTAAAGAATATATATTCCTCTATACCTCTGCTAACCTATTCACAGTAAGGTACCTAGGTTTGAAATCTCAATCTACTTTAGACCTGAGGAAGAAGTGAAGTTCCTGAAAGCCTGTCTGATTTTTCCAGCTATATTTGCTGGTTTAATAAAAGGTATTATCTTTGCTGAGAAGCCTTGTCCTGCTTTTTTCCTTATCTGGACTTTCTGTAAGATAACATAGGAAGTAGAGCTCAGAGGCATGTACGGTCAGATATATAGTTGAAAAGAGATATGCATAGATAGTCTGGAGCATCTAAATACCACTGTTGCTGGCAGTAGCAACTTTACAGACCACTTATGGCTGTTTGCATGATTTGGAAAGATGCATAACGGTTTGGTATGATGTCAAGAAATTTAAACATAAAGTAGGGCACACATTATGCTACATGATGGGTATAACAACAAAAGGAAGAATTAATTTCCCTAATATCCCTAGCAGAAGGCTTTGAGCTGTGACAAAGGAATAGCTTGCCTGAGATAGGATAAAACAGATTGAGGTTTTACTTCAACATTAAGAGAATTTTGAAAACAGATTTTTTTTTTGCATCATCTGCCAATTTTAGTCTCATGCACGCAGGAAGACAGCACTCTAGCCCAGAAGTTCTGTAAATAAATTATTCTTAATATCCCATTCCAAATACAATTGCTAATAAAATAGCATCCACCAAATTTCACGTAAGGGATTTGGAACTAAGTCTATTGCTTCAGTTATGTAAAATTAATCTTTGTGCTCTGAGAATTCTCTCCTTGAAAATCAACTAGGTCTCCTAGTCTCTTTCTCTCCAGGACAATTTCTCATGGGACCATACCAAACAGGTTCCTGAATAGACCAGTATCTGCTCTTCTGAAGTCCAGAGTTGTAATTCTGCCATTTGTCTTGGTTATACCTTTCAGGACCTTAAACTCTAGTCTCATGGTTGTGGCAGCCAAGTCTGCCCTTGACATCATTCACTGTTTCTTTCTTGTGTGTGAGTAGCAGGTCCAACAGAGTACCTTCTCTAGTCAGTAGGTTGACCACTTGTATCAAAAATTGTCTTCAAGACATTCTGGAAGTATCCTGGATTGCTTGCACCAGCTGTAGTGCCCTTCCAGCAGGTATTGGATTGATTAAAGCTTTCCACGAGTACCAGGGCCTGTAACTCTGAGGTTTTCTCCAGCTGTCTAAAGGCTTCCTCCACCTTCTCTTCTTAATCAGGTGGTCTCTAGCAGACACCTGTGGTATCACCTGTGCTAGTCTGTCTTCTGATCCTTAACTCCTACTCACTAGTTCTCTACTGATTTTTCTCTGGCTTCAAGGCAAAGTTTTTTATGTTTGAGCCACTCCTTGACACAAAGCACAGCCTCCTCTTTGCCTTCCCACCTCTATCCATCCACTGCAGCACTCCAGTATAGAGAGCTATTCCACCGTGTCTCCATAATCCCAGTGATATTATAGCTCTGCAGATTTGCTTGGACTTCTGATTCCTCCTTCTTGTTCTGCATACTGCATCCATTTGTGTACAGGAATTTGGTATGGACCTGAAGTCATACCCCATGTCTCTCCAGGTGTGAGAGTATCGTCTGTAATGCTACTGCCAAGATACACCTGTTTTGCCCCTTGTGCCCTTCAGGTTATGGCAATGCTACCCTACATATATAGTTTAAAGTACTCCTCACTGGATTAGCAAGTTTGTTTGCAAAGGCACTCCTGTCCTGCTGTCAGATATCCCATCCCTACACAGTAGTGGCTGTTGCTCAAAGAGGCTCTTGTGGTCATGGAAGCCAAACTCTGCTTGCAACACCAGGCATGTGTTGACCTACCGAATGAGTCCACTTCTGCTGGAGTCTTTCCCTCTTACTGGAAGGACAGACACATCACCTGACCCCCTTATCTTTTACCTCATCCTTTGAGCTCTGAATCATTCTTGATGCATTTTGGGTTACCCTTGATAGCACTTGTAGGTGTTCACATGAAAAAGCAGCAGGGGGTAATAGTCTAAGGGCCTGACAATCCTCAACATTTCTTCTCAAGAATCTTGGATCTGAGCCACTGCTAAGCAAAAAACCTCTGGAAAATTCAGGTCAGGTTGGCAGATGGTTGCCTTCATCCCCCACCACAGAGGAGTCTCATGTACTACCACATGCTTTTTTACCTCTATTCAGGCTCAACTTCCTCTGGTGAACCCCAATGGGTCTTGTTCATCCTCAACCAGTGCCCAGAGTACTATATGTATGCTCAAGCTGCAGATGAAGCAGGAGCTTTCTCCTGTTGCCAGAATTTACAGCCTTTTCTGTCTTGACAGCCTTTCTCTTCCACCTATTTGACCATGGTCACCCACTGCTGCTGTTCTTTCCTTGCCTTGCATGGCTCAGGCTCTTGCCTCTGCATCTTTTCTGGAAAGAATCTGCCAACATCTTCTTCAGCCTCCCTGACGCTGTGCAGTCTCCCAGCTCTTCATACTGCTCCTTCATCTGGCAGCTCAGTGCTTTGACCAGAGCACACCTCACATCGAAGAGACCCCAGGCCATCTTTGCAGCACCAAATCCAGGCAGTGTCCAGAGCCTCTGCTGTGCCAAGGCCACGAGCATTGGTTAGCACTGGAGCATGTGCCTTGCAGCATCCTGACACCATCACTGCACCACCTTCCTGTGGTCCTGCTCAGTCCTGAGCAGCAATGGCAGGCCCCTTCTGCTATGACTATGGCTATGTCTATCCACAGTTCCCCAGCTTTAGCATTCCAGTCTGGCAGGCAGTGCTTCCCAGCAGCAGCCTGCACATTAGGCAAAGCCCTAGCAGAACTGGCAGCAGAGCCTGCAGTTGCTGTACAAACAGAGCAGCAACCATAGACAGCAGCACCAGCAGCCTTCAAAGCACCCTGCCTAGTCCTGCCAGCTGACCAGCACCTTGTCCCTGTGCTTCCAAAGCTACACTGAAAACAGCATCATGTGCGCTGGCCCATTCCTGCCACATTGCTTCTTTGCAAGCCCATCAGAGCCTCACCACTGCCCTTGGCTCTACTTGTGGGTGCTGCTGGTGGTGCTCCAACAAGGCTGACCTGATTGTTACAGTCTGAAAGGCGTCTTACATGCAGGGTTTAGTCTAAGACACTCAGCTGTGCTGTGACAAGTAGTAAAACAATGTCTTATTGAGTGGTGACACTGAGAGGTGTCAGGCTGACAGGGAACGTGCAAGGTAGTAGGTAGGTTTTTCAAGCTTACTGAATACTAAATTTCACTTCAGTATTTAAATAGCTATGAAAGCAATTTATCAGTTTATTCTTTTCCAATATACATTTTCCTTCCGCAGTATTTTTATTATTATAAAGATTAAAGGTTTTGCCTGCAGCCAGTTTTAAGCTTTTAAATGTTGTTTATCAATTATTCCATCCAAATATTACTGCAAGCATAAATTTTAAGCACTGTGGGATTTTGAGGGTGGCTTTTCATTCAGTGTGAGTGTGTGCTTAGCTTTTGTTTCTCTAAACACAAGGACAATGTGATCTCTATCCATACATTTTTAAGTATGCGTGGGAACCTCTTTCTCTACCTTTTGAACTCATTGGAGAAATTAAACATTTTTCAGGAGTGCCAAGATCTTGGAAGTGACTCTCTTTAACATTTTGTTAAATAGGACAGCTGAGTAAAGGAAAGGTTGCAACTTGAGGACACAGTATTAATAGAGAGAATCCACAAAAATGAGCAACATGCCCTTCTACAAAGATGTAACCTGGGGAAAAGCTCCATTCATAGCTGAGGCCTTTCTGAGACACCGAAGTCAGTAACCATGTGACACAAATCTATAGAAAATTAGAGATTGTTAGATCCAGGGTTGCAACTAGTCTGTCCCTAATGACTGACTGGTCCTGATGTCACGTATTTTATTTAGCTTATATATCCCTGCGTGAGCATAGGTAGAAAAGAGTTATAACTTCGTGCACTACCATTTAGAACACTGAGCAGTGAAGTCATTGCAGTACCTGCTAAAGGACAGGCTTCTTAAACATATAATGCTTTAAATAAATACAGCTTGTCAATATCTATCAAGAGCAGAAGAAATAATGCAGATGTTATTTTACTGGTACCATTTACTGACGCATTTATTAAGAAAGACCATATACCAAGCAGAAAGATTTTGTCATAAAGTGTACTGTTGCTTTGTGCATAAATTTTGTGGTATATTCCAGATCAAGACATTATTCTTTCCATATCTAATATTATTCCATTGGAGATTTTTAGTTAGAAATTTAAAAAAAAAAAAAAAACAAAGACCAAAAATAGATGTAAAATGAGTTTTAGTAGCAGGGGATCAACCTTCTCAGCTCAAAGCTAGAGCTCACCTGCAGACATTTGAGTTTAATTGAATGGTGCATCCTATTGGAAATAACGTAAAGGTACTAGGGCTTTTATTTTATTATTCCATTGTAATCTTTCCCGATTCCAGAAGGAGCTTTCTCTAATTCCCCTACCTCTTTTAGTGCCTCTAGTCAACAAACCAGTGCTCTCACAGCTGGCTTTTTGCTTAATTTCTCTCTTACCTAGACTGTACAGCTAAATGGTAGAATAAATGTCAGCTGGTTAGCAAGATTACATCCTCCTGGCAGGTTGCTGCCATTGCTCCCCTGAACCTCAGCCTTGAACTCAGCTTCATTTTCAGGCTGTGCTTCACAGTGCTTTTGTCTCTAACTCAAGCCTTCAGCAATTCCGCTGACCAATGAATGTCCTGTTTAAAGATGCTTCTGTTTGCTCTGCCACCTCCACCGCCAAACAGCTTATTACCTTCCTGCTATCTGAATTTAGCTTTTCCAGTGCCACAGGCAAAAAATACAGCTTACCTACTGCCTAATCAGCTAAAAAAAAAAAAAATGTCAGTCTGGTTTGAACAGTCAAGAAAGGTGGTTTGAGATAATCTGTTCGGAACAGTGTAAAGAGACAGATATTAACCCCTCTGCTGGCAGACCTGTAGCTGCTCCTCTGGCTCGGGGGAAGCAGTAAGAACCAGGGTCAGTAATATTACCAGTAGGTTTATTAGCTATATAATTAGTCATGTAGGCTTACTGGTTGATACATCTATGGTTTTCACTCTGTGTGACTTCTGGCAGCTAACAAAAGTATTACGTAGTTATCATAACTATTTAGTCACTCCTTTCCTATTCATGTTCTTGAAGTAAAATTTCAAATAAACTCACAAGAGTTGTTTCACTGTAAGATCGTCTGATGTGATTCAAACCTGATCAGCATTTTTTTTTTAAAAAGCCAAACCAAAAAGTTATAAAATTATTTCTAAGAAGTACAATTAAATGAAACAATATAAATCTATGGCCAAGAAGAAAAATGATAGTCTCTTAAGTATGAGAGATTATGAAAAAGACATTCTCATGCTCATTGCTTCTTACCTGAATGCAGATATTTACTAAGAGTTTCTTTAATAACCCTCAATATTTTGTTGAATACAATAGCTGAAACAAATTTATAAATCATATTTTTAAAATACTATATGCATAAAAGCATATACTCAGGCATAGCATGAGTAATTTCTCATTAAAATCCAATATAAATTTAGCCTACTTTGTGATTTATCACTGACATAGTTAAAACTACATGATTAGTGATATTTTTGTATAATGTGCTTGCATTCTACCAACTGTAGTGCAAAACTGTTCAGGAAGGCAAAATTCTGACAGCGCTTGAAAGAGGACTAAGGTTTTCAACTTGTATCTTTATATTGAGATTTTCAGATACCTGTATCTCAAGATGTGTCCATTTTCATCAAGAATTTCTTTTACAGAGTAGAGAAACACATATAGGCTACACAATTTTTGTAATTTCTGGCATATATACCAATATTCTGCATGATAATTATAATGCAGATTTTCTATGTTGCCAAAGTGACTTTAAAACTGAAAAATTTTCCTTAACTGTACAAGTATGTATGCTTTGCAGCTGTATGTTCAAACACACCATATATACACTCCATGTATGTTGGAATACGTCTGTATTCCATCCAGTCCATACCATTTCATTCCAATCCATATGCATACCATCTATTCTAATGCACACCTCGCATCTACTCATTACTTTATCTGGAGTAGCAAAGGCAAAAGAATTGTTTTATGCAGAGTAGACAGCACTTAGGCTAGCCGTGCAGATTGCCTATCAAAAGTTATCTTGGCTTGGCACTGGAGCTCCTGTGACACTGGCATACTGCGTTGCAGTCAGGCTTTCTGCCTGCTTCACAGATGGCTCAGAATCCAAGCAGCCAAGACACACAGAACACTGTGCATTTGTGCAAGCCAAAATTCCCGTGTGGTGTATTTGGAGTTGCTGTTTAGCCAGCTGGGATTTAGATCTGTTTTGTGTTATCAAAACCATATCATCTGCAGCAGCCTGTAGCATGGCTGGGTTTTTTGCTACATTATTACTAGCCTACACAGCCTCAATGGAATTTGCGTTTATTCCTTTATGTGTAAGAAATTTTCCAAAATGTGGGCCAATCGCCTTGCGTCAGCAAAGTGCCTTTTACAATAGACCAGCCTTCTTGTCCCTTTTCTACATCCAGCTGTTTTGTTATTAAGCCCTTGTGTAATGATAATCTTTCCTGATGTATTCAATGACAGCTGTTGAAGCCTTACTCAGATTTGTCAGTGCAATTACCCAGACTTTTAGAATGGGTAAGAGGAATGAATCAGAATCCTGAAGTATAAAGCTTCCATCCAATTTTTTTTTAAATGTTCATATTAAATTTTGGAAACGAAGCTTTCATAAATGACCTGAAAAAATATTTAACTTGGGTAATTTCATGCTGTCTCTGGTTCTTTGTGCATAGTAGATATCCAGTGTCAAATATTGAGAGAAAAATTTCACTGTACCATTCTTCTGTTGTTTGTCATGTTCCTTATTTTATTCAGCAATAAAGTACCACAGCACGGGAAAATATTTTTACAGACTACTGTTTTGGAGCCTGTGATTCTTACCACGTTTTGAAGAGAAAGTTGGTCCATTCAGAGAGGATGGCCCCAAACCCAATGTAATAACTCATGCATGTAGATTAGGTACTGAATATTAATAATTTAAGAGTAACAAGATCTGGAAAGATTTGTCTTTGACACAGAAGAAGGCATTTAATTTCTGTCCATTGACTGAAAGCAGGGAATTCAGTGATGAGATAATTTGGTGTTTGTGGTAGAACAGTGATTAGAGCTGATATGACATTTGCAATGGGCTATTACCATTAAAATAAAGTATCAAAAACTTTTTCAGGTCATTTTCATCTTAAAAATACTGTAAATGTGGAATTGACAGTGATGTTTTAGTCAGCAGACGAAGGTACTCCAAATGTATTATGGGATATACATATATATAAAAAATAATTATGTAAATATGATGATTTGTTTTAAAAAGGCTTCTCAAAGATGGCTTCATGGTTAATCCCATTTGCCAAATCATTTCTGTGCCAGTCTTGCTTTTAGAAAGGTTTGCCTTTGTAACAGTGCTTCCTAAATTACAGAAATGAAAATTGTTAATTTTTGTCTTTTGATTTCTGCTGAAACAAATAATTTTCTAGTTATCACTTTGGCATGACTGATTTGAACTGATACTAGGGGGAGAAATAATTATTAGTCTCTGTTAGTCTCTATGTAGCCTGATGGCCAACACAACACTGAGGATTTCTGTTTGCATCAAAGCTCAGAAGGAAATAATTTTCTGGTGGTGCTGTTGCAATATTTCAGTAGAAACTGCTCCTGGAGTTTGAGGAATATTAATATTTATATTAACCTCATTGAAAAAGCCTCATAAACCTGATAAATCTCATCTTGTCAGCTAGATTATTCTATTTTTCTAAAGTCCCCAGGACCAAAGACTTTTCCCAGTTACCGGCTACCCTGTTGTTCTCTATCTGCCTGACTCTAGTCAAGTGTTCAGGTTTATATTTCTGAACCAAACATAAAATTAAAGATAAGATAAGCAGTTAGGGAGGAAGAAGGTGGAATGGATTGCAAATTTTAAGAGAGGAAGGCGGCAGGTGGTTGAAGAGAGGAAAAGAAAATGGAGGAAAGGCTTGCGCTCTCACAGCATGGAAATGAAGATATTCTAACATATGTGCCAAGTCAGAGCCTCAAGAAACATCAATCACGACCAGAATGCCATTGTGCTGTGCCTTTTGCACTAAACAAGCAGCTCTGGAGAACTTGCAGCTGTGATACAGCACAACATAGAACAGAAGATATGTTTGAATGAGAGAGGTTAAAGGCACTCTCTGACACTATTAGTCATCATCAGAGACAGTAGGCTAAACATTTCAGCAGCCTAATTGTTGCCAGAATTTCTACTGGCATCAGAGAAAAGATGATAGAGTGGATAATGAGTTAGTTGAGTCAATGTATAGGAAGGAAATCCTCCAAAATGAGAGGGCACCACAGGAGAAATCATGAAAAAGCTGCTTTGAAATTATACCTTGCATGCAATGTGGGTTGATACTACAGGGCAGCTTAGGATAGAGTTGATATTTGCACGGCAATTGAGAAACGCTTTGAAAGAATGAATTAACGATGGAAAGATGAAATGATGTTCTGATTTGAGAAAGGCATAGCATTTTCTGCTTCTGTTGTTTTAGCTGTTTTGCTAAAAATCTCTTTAGTTCTTTTTGAGTAAAAAAACACCATTTTGTGGTTTAAATAATTTTCTGAGAGGTCACTTTAGGTATGAATAACAGGACCCTTGACTAAAAATTTTTTTCAAAGACTTATATGAAGATGAAACATAATCAACACAAGGTGCAACCATATTATAAATCTCCAGGATTAATTCCACTATATTATTGGAATTAATTAGTAGTTTTGTCAAAAAAAGACAGTACCATATGAACAATATAGTTTCCAAATTTGGAAATAGCCACCCAAAAATTACTGGGGCATATTGATTTTTTTTCTAGTAAAGTAATATGTATTTTTTGGTAAATTATATAATGGTTCTGAAAGGGATGTCATGTAGCAGTTATTTCTGTAAAAGCCCTCTTTATCTGCTTGCTTCTTCATCCTGATTATGTATACAACTACATAGAATATCAAATTTATGCATATACAAATAAATAAGACTATCAAATCATAGGTCATGCTGGGTATCTGCCTCCCTGTACATAATAACAGTTAAGCAATTCTACCAAACACACTAAAAATATGGCTGCACAAAATGTGGTACTCTTCATTTTGGATTGTTTTCCATCACTTTCTGTGTTTGTTCCATGTTCCTCAATTGCAGGGAACAATCATCATTGCAAAGGCAGTCACAATTTTTTCTTGATCAGTTATTAAAGCCAACTTGTTTCTGCATTTCTTAAAAACAAAAGCCTATAATGCTACATTAACTTGTTTAATTCATGTCCTGGTTTGGGCTAAATCAGAACTAATTCTGTTTTAGTGCTTTAACTTTTCATTTAAGTCTCCTCTAACTACCAGCACTTTCTGAAACAGCAGCATGTTTTTCCAGACAGTGACGGCTCCTAGCAGTGATAAGGCCTGGTGTTTATAGTTCGTACCAAGGAATGGTATGCAGAGAGGCCCTTGCTTATACTTGTTCTTATGGCAACCAAGGTCACTGCTAAATCTTGTACTCCGTGTTGGGGTGCCAGGAGTGAAAAGGGTCGCACCTACAGGGAGGAGCGAACTGGACAGGTGACCCAAACCTGACCAACAGAGTATTCCATCCCATAGACGTCATATTCAGTATAAAGCTGAGAGATCACGAGGGTCTCGCCCCTTCGCTCTTCTTCGATGGCCGACATCTGAGGAGGACTGATCCGTGCATCCCTGAATCCAGTGCCTGAGTCCAGCTCCTGCATCCCGTCCTTGTCTGCTGCCGAGTCCAGCCTGGGACAGCCTCAGTGCCAGCCCTGTGGTGTGGTGGTGACGTATTGTCATCAGGGTGTGGGGGGGAGTTGGGTTCGGTATTGGTTTTGTATATATTTGTACATACTGTATATATTTCATTTTTTCCTTATTCTTATTCTTATCTTTTCTTTTATTGTTATTGTTCCATTAAAGCTGTTTTAGTTTTCTTTTCCAAACCGTAAAGTCTCTCTCTCTTGTTCTCTCTCCTTTTCCCTTTTGGGAGGGGAGAGGGGTTAGTAAGAGAGCATCTGTCATTCGTTAGTGGCCGGCCCAGCCTCAAACCGTGACAATTCAACAAGGGCAACACAACAAGTAACTTTTGTTGCAAAATTTATTTTGACATAACAGAGCTTGCTGCTGCAGAGCATGTTAATCTTCCTTTCTTTCCAAGCTTAAAATATGAGTACTGAAATATTTACAATAAATATTTTTTTTTGCATTGCCTCAGTGTTTTACCAGGTGAAACCCATGAATGCTCACTAGAAAGTGTTCTTTTCCTCATCTGAAGGACATCGGTTTCTTACACTTGATCTGACTAAGCTTTATACTGAACTATATTGCCTCATGCAAGAAATCACAAGGTGGTCAATTCAAGGAAGTCTTAACACTCATATGTACAATACAAATACTACTCTTAGTACATTAAGATAGCATATAATAATCTTGGTAATGAAATGAGTCAAAAATCATCTTCTAGCACGTCTTTCCTTTTCTAAATGATAGCTGCTATCAGCATGTGAATAATATTGTAACTGCACTCCTTGTGAGCAAGCCCTACATGTTATCAGTCACCATCCAAAAGGAAATGATCCAGCAGCTGGTAGTAAAATGCAAGTGCCTATTTATAAATCTGCAACTCCATTAGACCTCCAGAACCCCAGCATTTTTGCAAAACTATGTTTATTTTTATATTCTAAATAGGTACACAACATCTGTTTGGGCTTCACATACCCTCATCAAAGAATTATGAATTTCTGTATTATGGATTACATCATGAATTCCTGCAATAAAGTGAGAAATGACCAGATGCTGAAACCACATGACACCACATGGTGGAGTAAGACCTAAAATTTGGCATTAGGATAGTACAAGCAGTTATAATGTAATGCCTTCATAATTTATGATTCTACGACATTCAGTCCCTTCCTCCCTATTTTGAATTTCCATACATCCATTCTACTCATTCTCCCTCCTGATTGCCCCCCATTCCTGTCCCCCCACCTCCCCGAACTTAAGCAAAGAAGATGTTTTAGGTTTGTGGTTTTTTGTTGTTTGAGGGGGGGATGTTTTACATGGGAGGGGTGGGTGCTGTATCATGTCTTTTCTTGCCCTTCTATCTTCCTTTTCTCCTGGCGTGCTAATTTGTTGCCCTGGTCACACACAAAATCTTTTCAAGACTCCAGAATAGAAAGTGTTTATGTTTCAAAGCAAGCAGAGACCTCTAAAAATGACCTTTCCAGTCAGTGCTCTGGATAGGAATCCTTACAAGTACATGGCTTCTCTGTAGTTACACGAAAGACTCTTTTAAGCATAAAACTGTCCAGATTCTAATCTCATTTTTGGATGTCTAATAAAGAGCTTTATTGTACTTTGCAATTGCAAACAGCTAGATGAGGCAGCTGGTGCATAATGGTATACATGCCCTTTTTGTATTGAACTGGCACTTTGCATTGGAATACAAATGTCTTGGCATTACGGAAATAGCTTTTCATATAGGGCCAGTTATATTTTAAAGTTACAAGATGTAAAGACCAAGTGCCATATAAGGCAGTTGATGTGTAATGGCATCCTGTGCAGAATGTGAACACTCCATGGCTCCCAAGAGGCAGCTGGTTAATAATGCACAGATTTAAATGTATTTGGCAATAGTTGCTTCAAGAGGCACTATAAGGATATTAAGCTCAAAGATATTTTATTCATCATTTCTTTAACCTTCATTTGATACACTCTGATATATTTGTTAGGTATAACTTGCTGCCTCATTAGTATTTCACTAGTTTGAGCAGACTGAAAGGGAATGGGTGACTTTCACCATGTCCCCACATAATTCACATAAATTCAAGGTCTCTTGCTACTTTTGGATGGGAGCATCTAGGAATTAAAGCAAAATTACAAGCAAAAAAAGCAGGTAGGTTATTTTCATACAGCAGATTATCTATGCTAATTGTAAGAAAATTTTAGTTTGATTTATTTCACAGTAAAAAGTGCACATTTTCTCCATATTCAACTTAAAAACTAAGTAACAACTACCTCCAAATACACTAAGCGCAGTACTGTGTCTATCATTTCTAAAGGGAGTTTCAAAGTTGCCAATTTTGGAAATTTTGTTCTTTCCAGAAAAGATTGCAATAGGGAGAAAGAATTATAAATCGATTATAATCACGGAAGTGATAAAAGCATAAGTCATTCCAGTGAATTGCCGTTATCAAGGATTGGATTGGTATAGAGCCATACATGCCTTCGAGGGGATGCCCTCTGAATGGTGACATCTGGATACATATGTATTATAGAGACACTTCCCTGTTGGGTAACACAGTTCAGTGCTCCTCTGTACTTAAGTCCGTCTCAATTACTCTCTTTTTTTCAGGAACACATGAACAAGTATCATGGGATAAAATCAACTTGGTATGCACAGAAAAGTAATTAAAAAAGGACAGATGAACTCCTACCTTTATATCTGTGTAGTCCATTTGGAGTGGGAGGACAGAATGTGATAGTAACGCAGATAACAAGTTACCTAGAGAAAGTCAGAGATGCGCTTGGAGTGACAGGAACGATGAGGCCATTGGTGACTAGCTGAGTTAGAAAGCTAAAACACTGAGAAAAGTAGCCCTTTGTGGCGAAACACATCTACATATCCAACGTTGTGCAGAACCAAAGGCCCGCTAAATGTAAAGGCCAGGTCACTAGCCAAGACTGGACACCTTCACCAGCTGGAGTGACTGCCCTGTTTCTCTTAGTCCATGGTACTAATCACAAATGGATTAGAGGCCCTGGTTTTGGTGAATGTGGTCTATACAGAGAGTGTGTCATAGAACAGAAATAGCTGTCCACCCACTTGTCACTCAACCCAACCCGCGGGTTGAGGCTGGGCCGGCCATTAATGAATGACAGACGCTCTCTATTAACCCCTCTCCCCTCCCAAAAGGGAAAAGGAGAGAGAACAGGGGAGAGAGAGACTTTAAGGTTTGGAAAAGACAACCGAAACAGCTTTAGTGAAGCAATAACAATACAAGAAAAGATAAGAATAAGAATAAGGAAATAATGAAATAGATACAATATGTACAAATATATACCACACCAATACCGAACCCAACTACCCCCACCCTGATGACGATACATCACCACCGATGCTGCAGGGCTGGCACTGGGGCAGTCCCAGGCTGGACTCGGCAGCAGACAAGGACGGGATGCAGGAGCTGGACTCAGGCACTAGATTCAGGGCTGCACGGATTGGGATTGACGACAGAAGAACAGACAGAGTCCTCCTCAGATGTTGGCCATCGAAGAAGAGAGATTGACCCTCGTGATCTCTCAGCTTTATACTGAATACAACGTATATATGGGATGGAATACTCTGTTGGTCAGGTTTGGGTCACCTGTCCGGTTCGCTCCTCCCTGCAGGTGCGACCTTTTTTGTGCTTGCAACCCTTTTCATTCCCGGCACCCCAGCACGGAGTACAAGATTTAGCAGTGACCTTGGTCACTATAAGAACAAGTACAAGCAAGGGCCTCTCTGCATCCCATTCCTTGGTACGAACTATAAACATCAGGCCTTATCATTGCTGGGAGCAGTCACTGTCTGGAAAAACGTGCTGCTGTTTCAGAAAGTGCCGTTAGTTAGAGGAGACTTAACTGAAAAGTTAAAGCACTTAAACCAGAATTAGTTCTGGTTTAGCCCAAACCAGGACACCACTATACCATCCTGCATAGTAAATAAAATCTGAAATTTATGCCACTGAGTGGTGCAGTTCTGGTTTTGCAGCTACCCCACTCTAAGTGCCTCTGTGACAACAGGCAATGTGATAGCATGACCGGATATGCAGGACAATATTGTGGTTTTGACTTATTTCTACTGGAGGAATTGAATCTAACAGACCTCTGTAATTTTAAAGCAGCTGTAATTTACTCCAAAGAGAATGGCTATGGAATCAGTGGATATTTTAAAATTTTATTGGACTGACAGAGAGGAGACATAAATGACTCAGGGTGAGAATTCATTTGGAAATTTTGAACAGGATAAAGGTAAATCACCCACCCAAGTGGTTGGGTCCACTTAGTCACTAAGTCAGAATATAGGTAAATTAGTTGTTGACTAAGATCTGTGAGGAACGTTTGTCATGAGAAACACACAAGCCTTAAGTGTGATCCATCATAGACGTTCCAGTGAGTTCCTCTCCCTATACTTGGGAATTAAAGATCTCTGGCATAGTTTTGCTGTTTACCCATTTGTTACAATCAAGAAAATGAGTGAAAAGAGCTGACAATCTTATACATAAGTATAGCACTATGTATTGTGGGCACAGGAGAACCACCAAGTCGGCTTGTTTTTGGTTTTTTTTTTATAGTTGAGACTGAAACAAATGTGACTTTTTATTTTTAAGGAGGTTGTTTGAAAAACATCTGATCACTTAATACAGGATTTTAACCTCTGAGAAACAGCTACATGCAATAGTTGCAATATAACTGGTTATACGTGTATTGGAATTTTGCTGAGGGAAAGGGAATGAAAGGGTATTTGCTCTTGGGAGTGCTGCTGATAGGATGATGCACCAGCCAAACACAAATGTGTCAAAGTTAAGCATTTCTTTTTTAATGGATCCAGTTCTCTGATTATCAGAAACTGCAAGTAGATGAGAGAAGGCATTCCTTAAATAATTTAGAGAATAGGATTTGATTCTTATGGTGGGATTTGTCAGAGGAAATGTTAGTTGTCTGCATCTTAGCTGATCACTAGAGGTTTCCTTTGGAGTCTGTGGGACAAACAGCGCTGAGAATGTTTCTGATTTTGGCAACAGCATTTTCTCTCCAAAAGTCTGAAGGGAAGAATTCACATGTAACTCTCTACACTGCAATCATAGAAAAGCTGAATTCCTACCCTAATGTCCAGTACAAAGATAACAAAACTTTTCTCTAGACAGCTCTCCTATGGAGCAAGGCAAGGAAGGGAAAGGGCAGGGGTATGGTGTTAGTCATCCCACAAGTATTTACAGTTAAGGAAGAAAGGCTTACCTCCACAGGGTAATGCGTTGCCCAAGCGTTCCAAGATCAGTTAAGTCAGAAAGCAACCCAGCTAAGTCTCATTCATTATATCTAAATTGTCTTCCACTTCTCTCAGATAATTTAGCATTTCCCACGTTAAATATGTAGGACCAGAACCTGCAACTGGACTAGTTCTCCTGCTAGTCCCCAGAAGTTCATGAGACTACATCCATATCAGACAGAAATTCCAGCCAATGCTAATGCCAAGATCTGAATCCAGTGCAAGTGGACAACTGTCACTTAGGTATCCTCCTCACTGCCGTGTGCCACTAATTTACCTCAGCCACAAGCTCATCCACCTAGTCAGGTGATACTGTATACATTGCTTTGCTTCTGAGGGGACTACTGGAAATAATCATCACTCCTTTCCCTTCTCCTAAATTAGTTCTTCCTTCCCCATGAAGCATGACTGAGTGGAAAGGATAAAATTTAAGTAGCTCAGAAAATTAGTACAGAAGTTTTTACTAAACATGGAGAAAAATGGTAGTTCCAGATACAGTTGTTTATTGTTTTCTAATGCAGCAAATTCTGAAAACTAATGAGAAACACTAATTATTAATTTCTATATTGAATTTATTTAATACTATACTGTGCCCAGCACATTTTTAACTTTTAAATATGCAAGTTAGTTTTACAATGGTAAATGAATAGGGAATATGGTTTGAAGTAGTGTAAATGTGAAAATATGTCTCATAAATTATGAGAGGAGGATAGCAATGCATTTTAGTACTTTGCCTCCCAAATGATCCTAATGCTGTTACAGGCAAATACCATTTCACCTGCCTCTGAAGGACAGCTGTCTCTGACAATGGAGGAGCACAACTGCTGACTGCAACGTTACACAGGCTTTTAAGAGAAGCAATGAGTGTTACATGTAATTGAAAAGGCAGAGGAAAATTAATACAAATGTAAATTAATGGAATACAGGGAGTTTGTGCAGGGAACCAGAGCTTTATAACTTCTGAAAGTGATGACGTGGGTTTTAGCAACAAAAGGATCTATAAGACTTGCATTTAAATCTCATTTGAGATGCATCATCACTAATGGCCTTTTGATTCTTCAAGGGGATTTTATCTTACTATAGACCCCACACAGCAGAAATCTGTTAAATCACTTGATTCTGCTGAGTTTCTATTAGAATATCTGCTTTAATGACCAGATGTCAATGAGCCTAATTTGTGAGATCTGGTAACATTTTAGTCTAAGGCAGTGTGAAAGATTTTCAGTGATATGTGTACGCATATAATCATATACATGAAAATATCTTGATTGCAATTATAGCTCAAGTATTTGCATGTGGCTATGGCTGGCCAAATGCCTGGCTTCCTATGTTTGGTTGCTAATTTGTACTGTATGAAGACTCAAATCAGGCACCACTATCTTAAAATTTTAGAATAGCATCTGAATAGATGCTGAATAGCTGTTTAACATCCAGAGGGGAGAATATTAAATATTTTTTTCCTCTGTTCCTGTACTAACAAAAACTTTGACATTATCTAATGTTACTAAAAGCATAATTATTTTAGATAAAAATTTGGAGCTGGCTCTGCACATTGTTTGAAGCTAACTGCCAGTTCTGGATTCAGCACACATGGAGTGGTGGCAGGTCAGCTCTTTGCTCTGCAATGAGTGATTTCTAGATCCGGTAGGAAGGGAGATGGCAATATGAAGATTTCTGGCACTTTTGCTATAACTTGGTATTGAGGTGTGAAGTACTCATTGCCAAGTGTCACCTGCAGCTGGAGAGGCTTATGCTGACTGCTTGAATGAGAGCTGGAACCAAGAAATAATACAGCCTGTGAGTGCTGCAAATTGTCTGTAAGCACCCATTTGCCCATTTATCTTTTAATTTAGTTAAATGGTTAAAAGTATTTACCCTCAGGAGGGGACAATAGTCTTCTCTTTGAGCAAGGTTAGCACTCCCAATGATTTCAGTGTAATCCTATTTTTCATAATACTGAGGACCCTATCTGTGTTGGAGCCACATGGTTCTTTGCTGTAGAAGAGGAGATCTCCTACTGGGGATGGGATATTTTTACAGAAGCCTGCCATTTGACAAGAAGAATGTCTTCTCCAAATAACAAAAGCAGCTATGGGCTTGGTTGTGGTTCCTTTCACATAGATCATAACCTCGAGTCTCATCGTTGAGAGGAGCTGGCTCCCTGCAAGGGTGCTATCAGGATCCTTCTTGACCTCTGGTAGAATATATTCTGAAGAAGACTTAGCTTTTGGTAATGAGGGAGTAGCTTTTGGTAAAGCCTACCCTGACATGTCACATAATTGCTGGTATGAACTGGAGAGTATTGGGTGATTTTTGACAAGGAGGACATGGTCTCTTAAGGACATGAAGCTTAGTCTCTCTGCTGCATTCTGTGGCAGAGGGGGTTTGGTTAATATAGTAAACCATGTGTCTTGTGCTGAAGGAAAATATTTTTAGCCCCTTTAAATGTGCTAAGGGATAGATAGGCAAATGAGGCGTGTTATCTGCCTTGACTGCACTGCATATAAAATATTTGTTTTGCTTTACTAGTCAACCTTTCTACTAAGGTGTAAGAACTACTTCCACTCCAGAAACTGCAGTTTGCTGTAGTGACTTGGAAGACTTCTATGTGCTTGAAGAGTGTTCCAATCACAGTAATTCACTGTAATAACCATGCTGCCCTTTTTCATAGGAAAACCTGGCTGTCATAATCTTTTTGGTTCCTTGCTTGCTTTTACCATTCTCTGTTAGGTCATTTGCTGCATTTTAGGAGATTGTGAATGAAATATTTTAATTAATAGAACTCCAGAGACTTTAAAACCTCTGGCCTTTAAATTTTGCAAATAGGAGTGACAGCAGAAACTGGGTTACGAAAGCATGTAGTGAAGTTTGAGAGGAACAATTGCATTATTTTCAAACAGTAAAAATAGCAGGGTAAGGATACTAGATTCTGGATGCCAGTATCTAATAGTAATGTTGGCACATTCATTGCAGGCCTTACAAATGACTGCTGTATCTGTGGGCCTAGATCCACTTTTAGGTTATATGTTATGTTAGCCCGTTAGTGGGGCACATAGGCTCCCTGTACAAGAATTTAGCCCACAGAGCTGGCATCACCATAAGCAGATGCAGAAAATGCAGAAGAAAAGTATTTTTAATACACTTTGGCCTTCTCTGAAACAGAGCATATTTTAGTCTAGTCACGCACTTAAGTTTTCTTGACTTTTACAGGTTCATGGACGTGTCTGAAATTCTGTCAAAACCAAAGACGCTTTCAAGCCCTGACAAATCTGTTTCTAGCTATGTCCCAAAGCAGAACTTTTGTCTGGAGTTCTACTAGCAGAGACTTACATGATCATGGCCTTTCGATTCTACAGAGTTAGAGGGTGATACAGTTCTTGTACTTGTGTGTCTGTAATGCTCTTTTGTGTTCCATTTTAGATTTTTAAGGCTTTTTGTGGAATCTGTCCTTCAGTAAGAGCAACAGCATGCATACTTAAAGGATGCCAGTACCATCTGTGACAGATCGTGTCTGGATTGCTTCCTCTATTAGTCTACTGACTAGATTTGCTGTTTACCTGATCTTATTTGTTTACCTCCTGAAAACAATTGAGGAAGTTGTGCTGTTATTAACCAGTACAAACAAGTGTTTGAAAACCAACTACAGAATCTGGTCATTCCCTTGGTTTAGATATTCAAATAGAAAGTCTGCTCTACTGTTGTGCATCAGTAGTAATCCATTAAGGAGTTAAGGCTGTGATGTAGGAGCAACTAGTATAAGCCTAAAATATTGTGCAAAGAAGTCCTTTGAGGAAGATTTTTCAGAGTTTGGGTAAGCTCTGGATTTTCCTTTAACAGTCCAATGAGCTTTTCTGGATGCCAAATTTTTTAAGGGACATATTTTAATTGTAGGATAATGTACAGCATTAAGTACAACATCGTGTAATCATTTTCAGGAATAATGAGCTACAATTCGAAGACAGAAGCAAGAACAGACACTGTTTAAAATGCTCTTCTCACAAGAAAAAAATACGTGAGAGTCTGTCAGCATCAGCTGTGAGCCAGCATACTGATGAAACCTGACATGAAATATCAAATATCATGATGTGCTTGCTGGGAAAATGAGAAAGAAAACACAACTCTTCCAGAAAAAAATGGTGTTGTGACTCAGACAAAGCTTCTCTGCTCTGTGACTTACAAGCAATGCACAAAGACCTTGCCAGATTTCTGACGGTGCTTTAATTTCAATTTGCATTCAAAGTTAGAGTATAATAACACTTTGATTGATGCTATCCTAATTCCTTGTAAGAAAAATGTATTCTACGTTATTCATAATTTCAACTGTGACATTACTATATGATAATAGGTAGAGATTTATGATGTTATAACTCACTTTAACCTGTGATGTCATCATAGTAGCAGAATTTATAGGGAAAGGCTTTTTTTTTTTTATCTGTGACCTTTTAAGAAATAATGTCATTAATTTGATGTGGGGATGAAAGAAATAAATTACCTCTTCCTCCTCATCTCTTATCTCTAAGAAACAGATCTTTGGAGATACTTGATGTTGCTCAAAATTGACAGAAAATGAGAAGCACTCTTCCAAACACGCTCAGCTTTTCCTCACATTCTTGAGACATGTCATCAGCTTCTATTTTCAATTGCAAAACTTTTTTTTTTTAATTATTATTTTTCCTGTTCTAGATATGTGAGAAACATTTCATAGTGTGAACTGAAATAGAAATGGTTAAAAATGCTGTGGTTCCTTTGAGAAGGCTGTACTGGAGTTTTGTCCTGTTATTGAAAAAGATTTTTGAAGTTCCCTGACATACGTGAAGTGATTGCAGTTACTGAGGTGCCTCATTGCAGGAAAGATAGTCCTTCTTCTAGCACTGTACTAGCTCTCTGAATAATTTCTAAATCAATACCAGAACTTCATTATTAAGTGGAAAAGTGCATTTAATATGATACTTTTGGTAGTCCACCTAAGAAGCTTACTCCTTAGGGTACAAACTGCATGAGCTCCTTCCTATTTATTCTACATGGTGCTAGTTTCAGTACATCATTCTCTTAGATGGCAGAGGGGTTGGAAGGGAGAAGAGTCTTGGTTTCTCGCTTGATCTTGGACTGCTAGCATATCTGACATTGAAAAACTATCAGATAATGCTATCAGATAAAATACAGCATTGGAAAAGGAAGAAAGGAAGTAAGGTGCCACACACTGGGATATTATCACACCTTTTCTTTTTGATTTTGTGCATCTTGCACTCCTTTGCACAGCTTCAAAGACGGACAGTTATTTGGATAGCAATTACATCATATTAAAAATAAGATTTTTGATCCTCAGGCTTTCAAAAGCATGGAAACTGGATCAATCTGCTCCTAGCCATGGAACTTTGCTGTTTTGAAAGGAAGGGACCAATCAGTCAGATGATGTACATCAAAGAACAATTTAAGAGTCAAATAGCAGAGGAGATTCAGGCTCTGATCCCTAAGCTCAAGAAGTCACTTAATTCAGTTTGCAGCCATGTCTGCAATAATGGTGGAATTTCAGAAATAATCTCTTTTTAGTGTTTCTTATTGGCCAATTTAATCATCTTCATTTTGCAATGCCATTCTCTCTCCTTCTCCAAATATTTTGACTCATAAATCCCTGTTACTAAGGCACCTAAATATGTGGTCAAAAGATGTAGCTCTCAACTGAACTGTGTATTTGAACCATGCTATTTTTTTAAGAAAGTATCTGAGGCTGCTCCTGTATTCTCTCTAAGACACCACCTCCAAAAAAAAACAACCAATGTATAGATAATTTAACTTTTGAACTACAAAAAACCCAAAAGACAGCTGATACTTGAACAAAAGTGTGTTTCAGTTCTTTGTCACTCTCTCCAAGTGTTATACAACAGTCCTCCTTTTGAAAAGATGAAACAAACTCTTTTGAAAGCTCCAAACTAATAATACTTTATCAATAGAATAAAAAAGAACCTTCTCAATTCTTCACTGTCCCCATCTAATTTTTTAATAAATTTATAGCAACCAGATAGTTTATTATTCAGAGCCTTTACACTGTTTTACCTATTGAAAATCAAGAATGTATTACAATTTTATAGCAGTTTATAATTTTGAAATTAAGCTGTGTGAATAAGACATTTTTTCCCTTGGAACATAATACAAAAGTGAGTGAACTAGAATAATTTTATCCTAAAGATTAGTTTAATTGAATTATTCTATTCTACTTTATTCTTATTAATCTAGATATGTCTAGTGTGACTCCAATGGTCTCTCTAAATACATGTACTCTGCTTCATGGTTATCCTTGGAGAATAAATTTCTGCTGAATAAAAGAATCTACCATTCTGTCTTGCAGGTCAGATTGTACAGGTCATGGATTAAAACAAATAGACAAACAAAAAGCATTTTTTGTATCAGAATCACAGTACACAAACTTTCTCTTTTCCTTGTCTTTGCTTGCAATCCACACTTTAAAAAAGCAGAATAGGAAAAAAGTAAAAAACTTTGATGAGCCTGTGCTGAGAACTGTGTCCCTGAGGCTATCTAAAATTCAGCAGCACAGACTCATTCCTTTCCTTCTACTGTGCTTTCCACATCACTTAGATGTGTGCTTTCCACCTTCTTAGATATATTTTGCTACATACCCTAGTCTCCTAGGTTCCCTTTTCTGAAATGGAATCTGCAATTTGGGGCGTTGTGGGAAATAATTCAGGTGGAAAAAAAATAATTTAATTGCCTGTGAATGAAAAGGCTGCAAAGTATTCTCTAATTCAATCATTTGGGAGTTGAGGGAAGACTAGAAAGTATTTTATTTTTTTTTTTAACCTTTCATGTGATACTGTAGCACTGTTTGGGATGTAGAGGTTTGGTAGCCTTCTAAAAACAAAACAGCTTTAAATTAACTGAACAATAAGCTGTTTTAAATTATTTCTGACATGGGAAACTAGGATTTAAAATATTTTCTTTGCAGTATTTGCCCTTTAGACATGGTATATAAATTCATAGGGCAATCACTGCAAAGAGGTTTGCTTGCTTTTATCTTTATTTGCAATCACAGCTTATTCTAAATCAACAAATAATTGCTGGTTTTAAGCACTAGCAAACTGCATAGGAATGTTTTAATGCACTGGTTTCACTGAAGATCTCTAAGCATATTTCTTAGGTAAGAGATGGTTGCAGATCCCCTGAGTTTTTAACATTGATAGTTTAACATTGCAGTATTCCAAATTAGACATTTAGCTTAACAGGACTGCTGTGACAAGAACTGATTCAAAAATCATTCCCACTGAAATGGTAATGTAGGACAAATAAAGCAGTACTGTAATTTCTGTCCATGGCCCAATAAAGGCTGCACAGAAGAAGGCGGCTAATGCAGTTTTTTGGGGCATCAGCTTAGTAAGGAAGCAGGTGTAAGAGCGCTAGATAATATTTGGAGGAGTATTTATCCACATGAGGATGACTTCTAATTCATGGCTATGTCATCAATCCTAATTAAAGGCAGTATTATAAAATTGTTTCCTCTCTTGTTCCACATGTCTTGACCTCTACAGATGCATACCACTCACAACAACGTTCACTTAGTGATTTTCATTGTTGAGAACCATCACACTCAAAATCATCTTATGATTAAAAGGGAACACATTACGTATATGAAGCCAAGGTTTTATAGTGAGTCCACCTGTTTTTTTAAGTCTAGTAGTCCAAATTATCTAGTTAATAAAGAAAAGACTCAGTAATAATACAGTTAAAGATACTCCCCCACACAAAGCCCCCAAACCAAGCACATCATCTTAATTGCCTTTTTTTTTTTCTTTCTTTTTTGTTGGTGTTATGTTCAACCTCCCAGTGCTCCTCCGGTTTTACAGGCTGGCCATTTCACACTGTCTTGAAGGGAAGAGTGGAGGACTACCAAAAGTCCTTGTCAGAAGGCATGTGATGTTCATAGTGGCTCTCTCTTCCTTTCCTGTGCCAGTAAAAATATGACCTCAGTATCATCAGCTTCTTTATCCTCAGCTTGGAGGCTTATTTGGGTTTGTTATGACAATCCATCTCTTTTTCTGTCACCAGGGAAGCGGGACTGGTGTTCACCAGATGGTATTACACAGTCCTGGCTCACTCCGGGGAGCCTTGAGTCATTCACCCCCAGGCAGCTGGGACAGCCAGTGTCACCTGAAACAGGACCAGGCTGGGGCTCCTGCTAGTGACAGCAAAAGTCACATAGATGGGGCTACAGAGTTCAAAACTTCTTACAGGAATAGTTACTAGTCCTTTTTCATGTTTTCTGAAGCTGAGGAGCCTTAAGTCTAAGGCCCCACTTTCCAAAGGTGACCTCTGATTTCTTGGGTGTTGGCTGAGCAACTTCACTGTGGTCAGACGTTCCGTTTTTAATCAAGCTGCTGAGTCCTCCCAACACAGGGATCAGTGTGAACGGTGAGTACTCAAGCTGAGGTGTGTCTACATGGGCATCAAAGCTCTGGGTAAGTGAATTGTGTTGGGATGTACTTCACTTACTCAAGGCCATACTTTGTATCAGATGGAGGCATGCAATCTGCTGATGCAGGGTCTGTGGACTCTCACTCAGGTGCTGAATGCATGGAATTATACTTCCACCTGTTGTAATTCATGACCTTAGTGAAAGCAATATGATGTAAAAGAAAAAGTGATCATCTAAGTGAACAGAAATTCTGTCTTTCAAAAGAGGAATTGCTTAGTTGTTTGGGGGGCTTTTGGAAGTGCATTATGATGTGTTTAGATTTTTACATAAGCAAACTCTTTCTGTGACATTTGGTGTCAATGTCAAATTTAATTCTGAAGGAAAACTCTGTGGGGAAATAAACCATTGCTGTGAGAGAGTCTACTACCTGAAATGTGCAAGTGAGCACTTGTGGCAGCTGCACCCGCCCCAACAGCACTGGAAACTTCTCGGCAGCTGAACCACAGCCCTCCTAGGGACTGAGCTCATGGACACACCTCAGCTGACAGGCGAGGCCCTTCAGTCAACAGACAAGGCTCTCAGCTGATGAGGCACCTCGGTCCAGAGAAGCTTCTAGTGCGTTAGCCATATATGATCACAAGCCCCGATCAGACTCAGGCAAAAGTAGAGTCCTGCAGGAGGCCATTTTGAGTCCTCCTTGGAGCAGCAGAGCTGTGACATGAGGTCCTCCCTGTGGCAAGGGACACCTACCACAGATACTCCTCAAGGCCGAGTGCCCTCAACTTTAACAGATGAGTGAATGCGTGTTACTGATCCACCCCTTTCCCTTATACCCTAAAAGCTTTTAGGTGACCCTTGTACCGCCCATGCTTAGTTTTGCTGTTGTTCTGTAGCTAAGTGTAAGCCAACTCCAGTGGCATCTGAACTTGTGTGTGAACTCCATGGCTGGTTGTTTCTCCCAATAAATTGTAGTTAGCTGTGGTTTCATCTCTGGTGGTTCATGGTTTTGTTCCATGACAGCACTTAAGTTCCATTTAGCAGGTGAAAAAGATGCAGTGTAATCTCCTTTATTTTTTTAATTCAGTTTTCTTTTATTGGGAGGTTTTCAGAAGTGGACTGGCAGATTAAGGGGTAGAACCAGCAAGTTAATGAGAAAAGCAAAACAACCCTTAAAGGCCAGAACTCTCCACGAGTTTAATCTCTGTTGCTAGCAATTGAATATTCTCATTAATTTTTGCTCTCCTTTTTCAGTATACAGCTTTCATCTGAGAGGTCCATTATCAAAACTCACTTATCAAATACGGCATCAAAAGAGCAAGATGCAGTTTAGATGGAACTCGAGGTCAAGGCCAGTGAACATTTATTAACAGAGAATGCCGTCGTACTGCTGACGTGTTGACTGTCTTCAGCCAAGATATTTCTGGAAACTGAAAGCACTTCTTAACCTTGCAGAGCGAGCCCCAGCAGGATTCAGTACTTGCTGTAGCTATGTTCTGCAACAGCCATTACTTGCCTTCAGTTTAATTTCTTGAAGTTGCACAATAATGGCCAATCATTCTATAGATTTTAATGTCAGTTTTAGTATTGAAGACATTATTTTTTGCTTCTGGAGTTTTAGATTGCTTAATAACGTATTCTTTCATCATTTTAGAGTGCTGGTGTGTTTACAACTGCTTGACTGTGACTTCTCAACAAAAAACTTGTATGTTAGCATCCTCCACCTGAATACACTTTGCACAAAGGCCGACTCTAGTTCGTTGCATCTCCAGGGATACAGATAGCAGTCAGTGAACAAACAGCAAGCTCTGTGTGTTGCAGGGTTTCCTCGTGCTGGGGAGGTGAAGATGCTGTTTCTTCTTTAGCAGCAGACAAGTTGGGAGGCTTAAAGAAGGCGGCAGTTCAGCAGAGACTTTCCCAACATCAGGTCTCAGATGTTTGAAGAGAGCAAGTCATTAGTTCTCAAGCACAGAAGCAAAAGATATGTAAGAAATATCCACTGTGCATAATGTCTTTGGGTAAGATTAGGTAATTTAAAATAGTACTAGTCTGTCTAGTCCTATTCAGAAACTTAATGTAGATCACACTTTCTCACACCTATTAACACATTTGTTTGAGTCGTAATATGCTTGCATCTTGCAATAGCAGACATCCAGACACAATTTCTGAATTTCTTCTGAGAATTCAATAGATTACTATTTAATTCCATAGGTATTTTGGTCTCTAATCATGTCATAATTTTCTCTTGCATCTTAATGTAAATACTTCAAATGCTTTGCATCAATTGACCCTTACATACTTTTAAAAGTCAAATGCATGTAAGCTTAATTAAAACGGGAAAATAATGACTTGACTTGTTCAAGATCAGAAGCAAATACCAGCTTTCTTCCTCTAGAGACTGGTCCAAATACCAGTGCTGGAGTATGTCTCGGCAGCTCAAATATGCATTTTTGAATCACTACTTTTCTTTCAACCCATTACAAAACTAGAGGTAGCCCATTGCAAAATTAGAGACTGTTTACAGACTTGGAATGTTTGGATTTGTTTCTGATCTGGCTGTATTTCTAAATGTAACATGTTTTTATGAGCAATAAGCTATATGTTCTGTGCTAAATTATGTCCCATGCGTGTGAGATGCTGAAAGATTAAAGTGCCTTACAGAGGCCCATACATGCTGCTGTCAGCATTTTTTTCCTCTTTTAAAAATGTATTTTCCTAAGTCCCTTCCTTGTGGTGTTATCAAATCAGGGGGAATAGATGTAGTTTATATAACTTGGGAATTCATTTTGATGAATTCCCATCAGCAGTTTATAAAACCTCTTTTCATTTACTCTTCCAAGTGTTTACAAATCCTCTAAAATTATCATTTGTTTCCCAAGTCACTAGCAATGATCTTTGTGATGTTTCTTTTTCAACTTTTCAACTGCCAATATAGCTGATTTATGTTCTTTTTTGAAATCCCCCCTTTGGTACCAGTGATAGGGCAATTGTATTTTGCTAAGCAGTAACATGCTGAAAATTAATAGACTTTGCTTCCTACTGGCTCTGTAAGCTATCCAACACTCCAGGCTCAAAACCAAAATACCTAAAACAACACTTCCCTTCCCCTCCTTTTCCCAGGCCCACCTCTTCCCCCCGAGGAGCGCAGGGGTCGGGGCCCGGGGGGCTGCGGTCAGCCCAGGGCCGCTCCTCTCCGACGCTGCCGCCCCCTCCCGCCGCTCCCCGCCCCAGCCCGGGCCCTTCCCAGGGGCTGCAGGGAAGGCCCTGCCCCAGCGGGGTCTTTCCCGGGGCCGCCGGGGCGTCTCTGCCGGGGGCCCGGAGCCCCTCCGCCCCTCCCGCCGCTCTCCCCGCGGGGCTCGCAGGGCCGTTTCTCCCCCGGTACCGCTCAACCCCGGCTGCCGGGCAGCGCTGTGCCCGCTCTGACCCGGGCTGGCCCCGCGGCGCCCGTCCGTGGCCGAGGGGCTCGGCTGTGCCCCGCGCTGGGGCCGCTGGAGCCGGCGGGAACCGGCTGGGGCCGGCGCGGGGCCGCCCCGCCCAGGGGCCTCCCAACCACCAGCACCTCGCCGTGGACGTGCAATACAGAAGTACACTGAAAAGTAATTAAAAATTTTAGTCAGTGTCTGTCATGCATTTTTTGTTACAGAATCATTGGTATGAGTCCTATTTTGTATAATTGCCCTGTAGCCTTTTAGACTTTTTCTGCAAATTATGTTACACAGACCTTTGAAAACACCACGTCTTTGAAACTCCTAAAATTCTTTGCTTGTTACTTTCCTAGTATTATGAGGTTTTATTTAGCTTACTCTGTTGTTGAGGTATCTATTAAACTGTAATTTGAGATTTGTTGCAGATTAGTTTCAAAACTGTTCTGCAGTGATGGCTGTTCATAAGGCTTGTAACAAGCACCAAAGTCACAGCTGAATTTTCAACAAGCTACCCTGAGTTAAAAGGGTACTGCGTTTACTGTTGCGTCAGAGAGCATTGGTTTAAACTCTCAGCAATACATTTACTACCTGCCCTTGCCACCAAAAAGCAGCTTTCAGTCACTGAACTTGTTACTAAAAGCTATATTCAGTGGCACTTGTTTTTTTCCAATGCCCTCAAAAATGCCTGGGGTGCAGGGCCTGGGCCTGTGGGGCCTGGGCCTAGCATGGGTGGTACTGGCCATCCTGGCTGCCTGGGGGTGTCTCTTGCCTCTCTGGGGTGAGCTGGGAATGTGCAATACCATCTGTGCTAACAGCGTGACAGCCAAAGTCATTGCTGCCTTACAAACCCAGCCTGAGGTGTCCCAGAGGCTGGGGGTGGCCAGTGAGCACCAGCCATGCTGCTGCCCTGGGTGCCTGGAGAAGGATGCAGAGGGTTTCTGAGGAAAGGTCTGAAAATAAACCTAAGAAGGCATAGTTCTGAGGAGGAGGAGGAAATCCCTTCCACAGAGAGGGAACACCGTATTTCTTCTGGGAGAGACCTCAAGAAGGTGATGCCTTGTCACAACCACCCCTGCTCTTGGTGCTGGTGACTGAAAATCTCTGCTTTAGGAGCCAGAGGAGCCCTGTAAAGGTAGGCAAAACACCAAAATGGAGGGGTAGAGACAGGATTAGATCTTCTTCTGTTGAAAAAATTGAATTGTATTATTGAGACATTGCTGTAATAGTTTGAACTAGATGTGTTGTATGTAGACTAATAATTTGTGTAATTGGTCTCTTAAAACATGTATTAGACTGTCAGTTCTTAGCTCCATAGCATGCATTACACTCAACAAACCACTATGAGACTCCTCCTTGCAGGATATTTGGATTTCTTTGAGATCTGCTGTTTCCTATATTACAGAATGAGTTGGCATAAAATTCAGATGGGAAATTTTCTTTGCAATGTGATTTTCCCATGCTCAGATAATTCTGAGCTGTGTGAGCTGGAGAGGAGGTCTCAGCTTCAGAGTCTGCATCAAAAATTCAAGTTAGATGCTCTTGGGAATGTCTGTTTAGAAAACTTTTTAGTTGTGTGAGGTTAGTTAAGCAATAGGTAATGCTTTGTGATGATTAACTCATTAATCTAGGAAAATAATAAAAGACTCAAGTATGTAAGGACTTTTTTGGCATATATATGGAACCCTACATATAGCTGATTGTTATCTCTATCTGTTTTACTGAATAAAAATCAGGGCACCTTCTGTCTTGCTGCTTAGCATAGATACCTTGCTATTAGCTGAGTCTCATGAATGTAACTTGTGTTTCTAGCCTTGGCATATTTTGACAAACTTAAGCTGTTGAGTGACCTACTTTACCTGTCATATTGATTTTCTTTAAAGATATGTCTTTGTTTTGCTTTGGGAAGCTAGCATGCACTTGTACTGACCACAGTATTTCATGCACATCTATTTCTATATGGAGTTTTGAACTGCTCCAATATGAAACTTTAGTCTTGATCATACTCAGTCTTCAGTATTGATTTTTTAAGAGAACAGAATTGGGGGGGAGGCACTGATTGAGAATAGTGAACTGGGAGGGGTGGAGGTATAAGTAATTTATCTGTGCTTGCTTCTTTGTGCATTGTTCCAATGCTCGCATACTAACACCTTGGTTAGATATGTCTTGTTCACTCTCCTATGGTAATGGAAACATGGTACTTCTTTTTTTTTTTCCAATTTGTTCATTTATTCAAACTTGACTATAAACATATCGGATGTCTTAACATTCTTCATGTTGATGTAGCAGGTTGAGCTGAATGATGATTTAGGCAGGCAGTGCTGCCACCCCTCTTTTAGGCCACTGTGTTCACACATATTAAGATAGAATCATAGAGTATCTCAGGTTGGAAGAGACATACAGGGATCATCAAATCCAACTCCCTGCTCCTCACAGGGCTACCTAAAGCTAATCCATATGACTAAAAGCATCATCCAGATGCTCTTTGAACTATGACAGGCTTGGTGCTTTGACCAGTTCCCTGGGGAGCCTGTGCCAGTGACCGGCCACCCTCTCATTGAAGAACCTTTTCCTAATGTCCAGTCTGAACTTCCCCTGATGCAGCTTCATTCCATTTCCTTGTGTCCCATTGCTGGTCACCAGAGAGAGGAGATCAGCACCTCCTCCTCTGCTGGCCCCTGTGAGGAAGTTGTAGACTACAGTGATGTCACCTCTCAGCCTTCTCTTCTCCAAGCTGAACAAACCAAGTGACCTCAGCTGCTCCTTGTAAGTCTTGCACTCGAGGGCTTTCACCGTCTCGGTCACCCCCCTCTGGACGCACTCTAATGGTCTGATGTCCTTCTTATGTTCAGGCACCCAAAACTGCACACAATACTCAAGGTGAGGCTGCACCAGTGCAGTGTAGAGCGGGCCAATCACCTCCCTCAACTGGTGAGCTATGCTGTGCTTGGTGCACCCCAGGGCACGGTTGGCCCTTTTGGCTGCCAGGGCACACTGCTGACTCATATTCAACCTGCCGTTGACCCAAACCCCCAGATCTTTTTCCACAGGGCTGCTCTCCAGCCTTTTGTCCCCCAGTTTGTACCTATAACCAGGATTACCCTGTGCCAGTGGAGAATCTGGCACTTGCTTTTGTTAAATTTTGTATGGTTGGTGATTGCCCAGCTCTCTACTCTGTAAGGCTTCTCTGCCCTCAAGGGACTCCACAGGTCCTCCTAGTTTACTATCATCAGCAGTTGCTTGATGTACATTTGATTCCTGCATCCAGATCGTTTATAAAAACATTTAAGATCACTGGCCCTAAAATCGAACTGGGGGAATCCCAGTGGTGACTGGACACCAGCCTGATGTAACCCCATTTACTATAACACTTTGAGCCCAACCCATCAGCCAATTGCTCACCCTACGTATTATGGACTTGTGTAGCTGTATGCTGGACATTTTGTCCAGAAGGATACTGTGAGAGACAGTATCAAAAGCTTTGCTAAAATCCAAACCCACCACATCTACTGGCTTCCCTTGGTCAACTAGATGGGTGACCTCGTCATAAAAGGTAATTAATTTGGTTAAGCAGGACTTTCCTGTCATGAACCCCTGCTGGCTATGACCAAGGACTGCGTTGTCTCTTAAGTGTTTTTCAGTAACTCCCAGAATAACCTTCTCCATAATTTTACTGTGCACTGAAGTGAGACTGACAGGCCTGTAGCTACCAGGATCTTCTTTCTTTCCCTTTTTGAAAATTGGGACATTTGCCAGCTTCCAATCAACTGGGACCTCTCCAGACTCTTAAGACTGTTGAAAAATAATGCAGAGAGGTCCTGTGATGACATCTGAAAGTGTTGGCTGATGTCTGGGATGCATCCCATTGAGCCTCAACTGACTTATGCGCATGCAGCTGAAGCAGCAAGTCTCGAACAAGTTCAGGGTCATCTGGGAGTTTATCATCGCCCAGTCAGGGTCTCCCAACACAGGACTCCGGGGGTCCCAGGGCCCATCATTGGTATTGGAGGTAGAGGCAAAGACGACATTAAACATCGCTATTTGTGAGCTGACTGACCTCATCAAGTAACAGACCAATGTTATCTCTGATCCTCCTTTTGCTGTTAACATATTTTAAAAAGCCATTTTGTTGTCCTTCACTGTGCTATCCAGCTTGAACTCTAATCGAGCTTTGGCTGTACGAATTTTCTCCCTACAGTGGTGAACAGCGTCTCAGTAGTCCTCCCGTGTTGCCTGTCCTTGATTCCAATGCTTGCACACTTTCCTTTTCTGCCTAAGTTCTGGAAGAAGATCCCTGCTTATCCAAGCCAGCCTTCTGCCCCACTAGCTTCACTTCCCACGCTTTGGAATTGCATGCTCCTGCATGAAAGGGCTCTTAAAAAGTGACCAGCACTAATGGACCCAAATACCTTCAAAAGCAGATTCCCAGGGGCTCTTACTGACTAGCTCCCTCAGCAGCCCGAAGTCTGCTCTCCCAGTATCGAGGGTCAGAGTTTTGCTGGCAGTCTTTATCCTAGTTCCAATGATCTGAAACTCAACTACTTTGTAATCACTGTCACCAAGACAGCCACCAGTTGCCACTTCACCCACAAATCCCTCTCTGTTTACAAACAACAAATCTGGGAGGGCACCTTTCCTAGTTGGCTCCCTTAGTACCTGCACCAAAAAGTTATCTTCAATGTGCTTCAGAAATTTCCTAGACCTATTTGTGTCTGCTGTCTGGTATTTCCAGTTGATGTCTGGGAAGTTAAAATCACCCATAAGGACAAGGGCAGTTGATCTAGAGATATCCCTTAATTCCTTGCAGAATAATTAATTGGTGTCATAGTCCTGGCTGGGTGGTCAATAGTGGACTCCGACAACAACGTCCACTTTAATTTGCTTTCCCCTTCATCCTTACCCAGAGGCTCTCAACTGTGTCGTTGCCAACTGTAAGCTCCATACAATCCAACCCCTCCTTTACATAGAGTATCACTCCCCTGCCTCGCCTGTCCCTCCTGAATAGCCTATAACTGTCCATCGTAGCACACCAACCACACGACTCTTCCCACCAGGTTTAGCTCACGCCAATGATGACATAGCTCTGGGACTGGGCCAAACTTTCTAGCTCCTCTTGCTTGTTCCTTATGCTGCACTCATTAATGTAAAAACATTTCAAGTGTGCCCCACTGTACATTTGGAGGGGATCTTATCAACACAAATGTCTAAAGGGCAGGTCTCAGGAGGATGGGGCCAGGCTCTTTTCAGTGGTGCCCAGTGACAGGACAAGGGGCAACGGGCACAAACTGGAGCACGGGAAGTTCCACCTAAACTTGAGGAAAAACTTCTTTTTACTCTGAGGATGACAGAGCACTGGAACAGGCTGCCCATAGAGGTTGTAGTCTCCTTCCCTGGAGATATTCAAAACCTACCTGGACACGATCTTGTGTGACCTGCTTTAGCAGGGGAGTTGGACCAGATGATCTCCAGGAGTCCCTTCCAACCCCTGCCATTCTGTGATTCTTGAGCTGTGATTCGATTCAGCATTTTATAAAAAGAGGCATATTAATGAATTCTTGACAATTTCCTGGATGCCTGTTAGTTCAGGACACCAAAATTAATGAAAATCTGTCTCTGGCTTCAGTAGTTGCAACAATTGTGCTAGTGTCTATGTTTAGCCTGTATCTATAGCAGTTGCTCTATCACCCAATGGCCCCTCACCAGCCAGGAAGGGGAATCAGGAAAAGAAGAGGACATTCATGGGCTGAAGTGAGAACAGATTTAATGAAACAGCAGTAATACCAGCAAAGGCATGCAAAGCTACACTCAGCCAAATGAAGATGTAGCAGTCATAATTGACAGGAGAGCAGTCCTCATGCACACAGAGAAGCCAGAAGAACCCCATGAGGAACCCCACAAGAGCTCTCTCTGCTAAGCCAACTTTCCCCCTTTATAATGCCCATGCCATGATGGGATGGGCTACACCTGTAGCTCACTCAGGTCAGCTGCCCTGGCTGACCCCAAACTGCTAACGGCCTGCCTAGCATGGCTGGGCTGTGATTCTGCCCCAGCCAAACCAGGACAGCTAAGGGGAAACTTGGATCTGTCTACTAGATATGGAGTTTGTTTCAATTCACGTTCTATGTTGGGAAGGGAGTAAGAGCTAAAGAAGCTAGTGAAGTAGTTAGGGGAAAGGAAGGTCATGGTAGGGGGATTACAGGAGGGAAACCACCGAAGTGTCAGACAGTCACTTTGGGACAGGCTTTTGCTAGATGTGTGTCACCCCTGCTGCTGCTGAAAAAGCACACAATGTATGGGTAACATTGTTCGCAATCAGTCTACAAACTACCTCTATGACAATATGGAAAAAAACCTTACTATAAAATTTTCCAGTTGATAATGGTACATTCTAAATGTTTGCTTCTACCGGATGGAAAAAACCCTCAGACTTCTATTGAAAAAAAAAATTAATATTTTTTTTCAAACTGGGTATAGAAATGAGATTCCTTCAAAGGATCTTCTGCATTTATTAATAACATTAATGAATTTTCAAGGTGGAGAAAGATTCCTTCAATTATTTTTATGTGTAACATTGAAATGTATGACTGTTCAGCCAACTGGATGTGATCTAATGTAATTGAGAATACCAGTCTACTGTGATAAAACTGTAATAGACAATTGTGTGTTCATAAAGGATGTTCAGAATTAGTGGATCGTTTCCTGTGTTATCAAATATTTAAATTAGTAGCATACTTGGCATTGGTATAACTGACAGTAGAAAGCTGATGAGTACCTACCAAATATCTCAGCTGATAATTTTTTGGCAAGTTCAACTCAGGGATGAATTTTGGTTTGTGTGCCAATGTTAATTACCTTTTCCCAAATCGATTCTTCCTTTGCTTAAATGAGGAGAATAATAATTTGAAAGGAAGCCTTTAAAAATTTCAGAAGGTATGTTTTTAGAAATACTAATTTTAAAGGTCTTGTACTTGCCTTCAGCATCGTTAGTGATCTCTCTTTGTTCTGTAATTATAACACTGAAGATGGTAAACCTTTACATTCACAGCTTGATATAAAACTAATTTTTAAAGTCAAAGTAGTTTACAGTATAAGATTTTTCTCTGTAAATGAGTAGTTTTCCTTTACTCAGAATTTGTTTTTTGCTAGTGTGCATTTGTCTCCCTTTCTCTTTTTAAACTGGCTTTTTATCTTAGGTGTATCATTGTGTACTTATCGTAAATGTCTGTTGCCAAACCATGTGTGATGGCTTCATTCTTCTTGCATTTCCCACTACAGGGACTTGCTCTGTCCCTGCACAAAGCCTGTGGGAATTTGATGCTCATTGGGGGTCTTTATTGCTCTGTCAAGTCTGGTTGAGATAGTCCAATCAGTCAAAAGTTTACTAAGATTATGCTGAGTCAGCATTAAACTGAAGCAGGGAAAGGCAGGCGATCTTAGGAAGCTTTGGAAAATTCTGCAATTTATTTCGTTTATCTGTACTCATCCAATAGTGTTGAATAAGCAATGAAATTTCTGACATATCTCTAACAGTTTAATAGAAGACACTATTTTCCTAAAGATCGTCACATTTACTATCAGCCATGTATTAGGTTCCAGTTCAACAGCTCTTATAATTTTGTTTAGACAAATTGATATCTCACTTATCGTTGAAGTATTTTTCTTATCACATTGTGGTTAGTAAAGGCCCTCTTTTGTTACCGTTTCATCACATTTTCTTCCTAAACTATCACTTCATCTTATGTACAATCATTGGCTCTGTTTTAGTACCTTTTAAAATGAGTACTAAACACAAGCCATAGATCTTACAGGTTCATATAAAAATGAGTGTACTGTTCAGTATTGCAGAGCATGATTGAACATGTCTGTGATAATTCCTGATGTGTTCAAAGACACTTCAGTGTCTGTCATTTTTGTGATCACTTAAATGAAAAAATTCTTCTCTGCACAGATGGCTTTTCCTATGTGTCTTTTAGTGAACTGACTAATTTACTTTTGGATGAATTGGATATATTGTAGATAATAAGCTGGCTCTCATGTCTAATGTTTATATTTTAAAGGAACATTGGTAGATTGTTTTCTTCAGCAACAGCTAGTTTTAAAAGTTCAATGTACTTTTAACCATTTGGTCAAAATATGAGTTCAGATCTTAGTTTAGAATTATCTTGCCTTGATATCAGTTGGATAACAAAGTCTTGGTGAGCAAAGTGAGCTAGAAAAGCAATAGCCTTTCTTTAAGATTCCATGTAATTGCAGAGCTATCTGTATGATAAATGATTTTTTGTGCTGCTTAAACTAAGGAAAAATGGGAACTGATAAAGAAGGCAGGACCTCTAGTTTGCTTATTCAGTTCAAATGTACTGTGTGCTACAAGATTTTAAGTTGTCAGAAAACGTCCTTTTGAACTACTGCAGATGCATATGTCACCTCCGTACTTCGTTCTTGGGCTGAATGTTCTCAGTAGTTCTAGCTTCAGCTAGGCTGCGCTTCAGCAGAGGCTATGCAAGTCAGTATGATGGGGTGTTTGTGAAGCCTTTATTGTCATCTAAACACTTAACTTACTCAGCCAGATTTTTATGTGGTGTTTTGAGAGGAGGGTTTGTTTATGTTTTGACTTTAAAAATCCATGCATTGTAGTAAAACTGCTTCTCAAAAAGCCTTCATCTTGCATGTTAATTTTTTTGCAATTTATGTTTAGGCCTTTTTAGTTATGTAAATGCATACTTAGAGTGCAAACGTGCATTTTGCTAGTTCACTTGTCTTCTGATTGTGTTTATATGCCACAATTACTACAAATGTAAAAATAATTTTTCTGTGTTTTTGTCCTTCAAATTATTTCTTTCTTGATCTTTTATGGGAAAAATAATTTAAATACCCATACTAGTTTAGATCTTGTGTGGAAATACGAAATGGTGCCCTAAATGATTTCACTTCAAACACTTTTAAATGCCTCTTGGGAGAAGAGGAAGCTTGTTCAAGGTGTATTTTTTATTCAGAGTGGATGCATCTTTGGTCGCACCAATGTACAATAGGTACTGCAATATTTCAGCAGAGAAAGTGTATTTGTATCATTTGTACAAGACAACAGTTTTGTCCAAATTTTCTCATACATCTCAAAAAAAAATATTTTTTTTTGTCTAGAAGCTTTTGGATTGTATGCTAAATTTCTATACGTACTTTACTATTTTCCCTAGGTCTATAGGCTTTACTTTTGGCTTTGTTTTTATTTGCACACCTTAAGAGTGTTCTGTGTCACTCTCAAACCTTCAATGATTTATGTAAATACAACTAAAATAAAGAGTATATAATAAAGGACATCTTAAAGTCTCCTATGCAGAGTTCAACTGGCAAAACAATTCAACACTATTCAACAAAAGAGTAATTCTCCAGTTACCTCATAAGATAAGTAACAGTATTTAAAGAATAACCCAATGGTTTGGTTGGTTGGTTTGGTTTATTTGTTTGCTTTTAATGATTCACTAGTCCTAATAACATGGGTATGTTGTTGCATAAATGGCCAGTTTAAGTATAGAGTAATTAAGTAGTACAACATGTTGGACCTCTCTATTCAAATAGTCGTGCCATGCATTGGACATCTTTCTGTTTTTCTACAAGGACTGGTGCAATAGCATGCTGTGATTCACAAGTTAAAACCAGATTTCTATCCAAGTGCATCTACTGTTTGGATTGCCTAGGATTGCCTGCTGTGATCCAGCTTGGGTCCCAGTTCGGGTACTGCTACTGCTGAGTTTCTTTGGTTTTCTTGAGCAGTCTCTTCTTTAAAGAATGTTCAGTAGCGAGGTTCATCATGCCAATGCTGCATGAGCACTTTTGTGTTGGCATTAGAGGTGACAGAAGCAATGCAGGAGCAAGAACAAAGATCTGAAAAGGCAAAAGATGGTGATGGTTTTTATGAGGATCGTAAATCATCAAATGTGACATGAGTCTTGAGTACAGCAAAGATGAGGAACAGATAGCCTCATTCTGATCAATAATGTGCTTGCTAAAGTCAAATAAGGGAGACATGTCACGACATTTCTCTTCAAAAGAGAGATTAGGATAACACACACAACTTTCAGTGATGTGTCAGGGTTTATAAAATTGAATTACAGTCCAAGAGACTGATGTTGTCTTCTTTGGATGTTTCGCAGAGTAGCAGATCCTTCAGCAAGCTCTCTATCTTGTTTTTGCTGTCTAGGCATTTCCTGGGCTGCTGTGTCTGAACATCTTTGGGACATACATGGCAATATTCTGACATCTCACATGCCAGCTCTTTAACTACCCTAGGATGAAGTACCAGATAATCAGAGGATAGGTGGTTTACTTGAATTACATTCTCTATTCATTTTGATGTGTGGCTAAATTTTGATGCTTCAAGAAGAACAAGACAGGAAGTACAACTTAAAATCAACTTTAAACCAAAGAAAACGTCCTTATGTGAATTTCTGTTTCTGTGTGGTGCTTTTGATTCTGGAGGAAAAACACACGAAAAACAAAATACACAGGAGGATACAGTTTCTAGATGCTTGACTGCACCAATATTACTGTGCTTGAATGTCCACAAAATTTATAGACAGAAGTGATGTCATGGCTTCACTCCAGCCGGCAACCAAGCAGTATAAAACAGCCACTCACTCACTCTCCACTAGTGGGGAAAGGGGAGAGAATCAGAAAAGTAAAAGTGAGAAAACTCGTGGGTTGAGATAAAGACAGTTTAACAGGGAAAGCAAAAGCTGTGCGTGCGAGCAAAGTGAAACAGGGGATTCATTCACCCCTTCCCATCGACAAGCAGGTGCTCAGCCGTCTCCAGCACAGCAGGGCTCCATCACATGTAGCGGTTACTTGGGAAGACAAATGCCATCACTCTGAATGTACCCCTCCTTCCTCCCCCAGCTCTTACTGCTGAGCACGGTGTCATTATGGTCTGAAATATCCCTTTGGTCAGCTGTCCCAGCTGTGTCCCCTCCCAACCCCTTGTTCACCCCCAGCCCACTCACTGATGGGGTGGGGTGAGAAGCAGAAAAGGCCTTGACTCTGTGTCAGCACTGCTCTGCAAGACCCAAAACATCCCTGTGTTATCAACTCTGTTTTCAACACAAACCCAAGACACAGCCCCATACACACTCCTGTGAAGAAATTTAACTCTATCGGAGCCAAAACCAGTACAGGTGACAGAGGAATATTTCCTAATTCTTTGAAAATAAGAGAAAGCAATGGAATAATGGTGCTCAGCCAACTTTGGAGACCCCATTAAGAATCTGACAAAACGTTTCAAACACTGAATGTAATCACAGAAGTATTCCATGCTGACAAATAGGTATGCAACTGGCTGGCTGAAGAATGGAAATTATAATTCTCAAAGCCTCTTTTTTAATTGCACCTACCTATCATATATGCTGAAAGCTCATTATCTATAAACGAAACATTTCTTTTTGACATCTGTTACCATGATATCTGATTACCTTGTATTTCAATTTTGATAGTCTATAAAGAGACATAAAATTTACAAAGGCAGGTGGACGAGGACTTGAAAACATTTCACAGGACTAAGAGACATGCTACAAAGTGAAAAAAAAAGATCTGAGCTTAAATTTGACTATAATTAGGGCATAATAATTGTCTTATTTGTTCATGGGTTTTTTTGCTAATGCATAAAATTAACAAGCAAAACACCTGTCAGAAATTGTTGGCAAGCAGGGTGGTATCACGTCAGTGTAGTTCTGAAGTATTATCAGGGAAAATCTTTGAACACAGGATCCTTGATATTAAACACTGTGAGTGCCACCAGCAGCAGTCTTCTCGCTGAGATGCAATTAGAGATTCTGAGCTTCACTCTGTAATATCAAAGGAATAGAAATATGGTATAGAGTGAAATTAATATCAGAACAAATTTTTAAAAGGTACTGCATTTGCAAGTTTATTAGTTATGTTTCATATTGAGAGAGGACAGTAAGTTTTGTTGTTGGGTTTCTTTAAAATCCATTTAAGAAGACAGACACTTCCTTGAGTTACGTATACACATCAAAAGAGAATCCAAGAGTTCAAAACTTCCTTTTTTGCTCACTGTTTATTTCTAGCAATAAAACGTGTTGAGTGATAATTTTTGACTGACTGAGGTATAAACTTTGCAACGTTACTTAAATACCAATTTACACATTTCATCTATCTTACAATAATGCTTGTTTGTTTGGAAAGTAATAAAATATACCTTTGGTGAATTTACTTTCTCCTCAACGTTTTGTATCAAGGGAGACAAAATCTGTTTGGATACATGTCTCCTAGTAGTTGACATACCCTATTAAACAGGTGCATAGGTGAAAAGAAGAAGGAAAAAAGAAAGGGGAACATAATTCAGTGTTACAGAGTGGCTGACTGGGCAGGGTTGCCGAACCGAGGCTGATTCCTGTTTTAAAGTGGAAAGTCTATATTAGTAAAATTGGAAAGCTAGCATTCCACTAACTCTATGAAGGAATTAGTAGTAGTTCTGTGGCAGAAACTTCAAGTTTGGGTAAAATGTTTGAGTTTTAGTTGTTAGCATATTTCTTCAGTTAAAGATCCAAACTTGTCTGAGATTGTTAAGCACTACTGAAGATTTTTAGTTATAATGCAAAGCAAAGTTTTTCTGTTCCTTTATGTCCCAGAGCACTTATTACAGATGTTACTCTAATAAAAAGCTGGTATTTGTAAATATTCATCTCTGAATGGTCATGTGATATTTCATTTTTACTTCACAAATTTCAGCCATTTAAGTGCTAGAGGTCTGAAAAAAAATTATCAGCTGTATCTCCTATTCAGAGTACACTGTAGAGAGATACTAATTTATTTCTGTAGTTTATATGTGCAACATGGAGTACTTTGGATGTGTTCCCATTTACTTGTTTTATTTATAATATTAAACATTTTTAGTAAAGTTGTTTCATTTTCTTTCTGCAATGATTGGTTCTTAGAAGTGAGTTGGAATGAGGAGTAAAGGTGGATATGAGTGTGGCTTATGTTCGTAATTGCCTTTATTAACCATTTGTGTTAATTTGATTTAATTACTATGGTCAGGTTAGCCTCTAAAAGTTAGGCCTCTCTAAGGCAAAGAGGTGTTAGACTGCTGAGTACCTTTTTGAAATTTTCTTTGGTTCTTTCTGAGAAACAAATTTGCTCCTGCCTTGAAATATTCTGGGTTTGGGTTCACAAATATGGAACACTGAAATATATTTGTGGAAGGATATTTACAAAATAAGGGACATGTGAACAATCCAGCCTTTTCAGAGAGCCTGGGCTGGGACGCACCGGAACTGCGGAAAGCATAAACCACTTCCGGTACAGAGGGCATCAACATCTTGCAGGTGCAGAAGAAGAGACAGCCGCCATTAATGACGCAGTTTGAATTCCTAAAGAAGATGGGTGTGAACATCTGTGAACATGACTTGAACATGACTCACAATATGGCCAATCGGGTTGGACTATGGGCCGATTATTTGCGATGAAGCCAATCAGTATTTATTGGGTGTGGTCGAGGGTTATATATTGCACTGAAAAACACGGAAATAAAGTTTTCACTTGTTAGATCACATTGATCGTGCCAGTGTTCTCATGCAGCTCTGTAAGAAAGAAGATATAGATAATACTACCAGACTCTTTAGTATTCTGTGTTTGAATGTTCACAATGTGATTGTTTACACTGAGACTGAAAATATTAATTAATCAGGTCAGGAGGTATAATTTAGGATTTATAATATGGTATGCTATATATATGCACATTCTGAAAAGAAGGGGATTTATAAATTTGGTTTAAAAAAATGGAGAACTGATGAATATTTGTTGAAAATTCAGAATTGCACAGAAAACCTGATGTCTGGAAGCTTAAATAAGCTTGATTTTTTTTTTTTTTTTTTTTTTTTAGTATGTTTTATTAAGTAGTCGGTGGAATGCTGTGACTGGGGATGACTATTGTTGGAGCACTATTCCAAAGAAATCAAACTTGGAGGCAGACTTCAAATGGAAAGATGGCCTTTCAAAAAGGTCACTTTGCATTAATAGCATTATGTATTTGTCACTGGTCTCTTCAGGACAAAAAAAAAAAAAAAAGAAAGGAAAAACGGGAAAAATCTGAGCATTGGCAATGTTTCTGAATGCCACATGATAATGGCGCCTTCAATAGCAGGTCTATTGTATTTATGTCATTAAATTCGCTGACTTCAGTATTATGTTGTCAGCTGCCCCTTTTGATTCAGCAGTCCTATGTGCTGATAAGATGTAGCATCTAATACCTGTCTGAAAGCTTAGAAAAAATATTATTTCTGCTTGTTTGATGAGAGAGTCAGTCATTTCCAGAAGGTCACAACCACTACTCTGTACTCTGGAAAGGGACTCTGTCTCTAACAAACTGACTAGCATTAACTTCCACTGAAACAGCTTGTTTCTCTTGCATACTAGCACTGTAGATCCTATCAGTAATTGTAATTTCTTCAGCCTGTAAGGAGAACCTAGAATTCAGAAACCCTTCAGTAAGATGCTGTCTCTGGAGGAGCTTCATAGTGAGAATGTTCATATTACAGATCTGATAATGGTTGTAGGACAGTTACAGTTCTGCAAGAGTACTATTGGCCATTTGAAAAGTTTCTGCAAAGGGAACAACTAAAGGCTGAGAGCTTTGTTCTTTCGACTTACCTCATCCTGGGAGTATGTTTCTGTTATAAAAGAAACAAGAGAAATTCTACTCTCAGCCGTGTCTTCACTGCACGTTATCTCAGCATATTCAGAGGATGAAAAGTCAACACCATCATAATTACTGCCTCTTTGAAACAGCATATCTGATGTGTTTATTGGGACTGTTTGTCCACTGTAAAGACACAGATGACTAGTTACCCTCCCAAACCTCTTGATAACCTCCTCCTTTTCAGAGTGCTATGGTAGGCTGCAAGGGATCAAGTAGGGTGTTCTGTTCCATTCCACATGTTTACATACTCCTTCCCAACCTTTTTTTAAAAGAGATGCATTAAGTATAATGTTTCCTGTCTTGAGAAGTTCAGCATTGTTATTGGACCCAACTCAGTCCGGCATATCCATGACTGAGTGGGAAATCCTTGGACTTCTAGATCCCATGCCAGCATCCAAAACCCAACTCTAGAGTCTTTCAAGTAGAGTATCAGTCCCTCAGACACCAGTGGAGGAAGTGCAGGTCCCTCTGGAAGTCAGTTTTGCCTTTAGATTAGTGGCAAAATCTGTCAAGCTTAGACGTTGTGCAAATGGTATTCTTCCATTACCATCCAGAATCTTAGTAAAAGATTAACTTCATTTGGCTTGCAGGTTCATCCAGACTTAGATTTCATACTCTTCTTCTGATATTGTCTGAATGCCGGGAAACCTGGACTAAATTCCTAAAAATGATCAAATTTGCTGCTTCTCTGTCAATTTCTATTGCTCGTATTTGTAGTGAATAAATACACTGTCAGGCATTGGCATATGGTTAATAGCTCCTGATAGGTAATAATCTGATCTGTGTGATTCCAATTGTAGTATTTTAAGAAAGATAAATATGCCATTTGTAGGAGCCTAACTCCCTGAAACAAAAGCTGCCTGATGGAAGAAGATAAGGAGAGGGAGGGGTAAAGGCCCTCCTGAGCCTTCCCCTTAAAATGTCTCAAACACTCACAAAGTGCCCAGAAAACAAAACCTGTAGTCACGGGGTGGGTGGGTGGTGTGAGATCTGGATGATGCTGGCCTTCTGCTCAACAACCCATAAGGCCAACACTTGCTTATCTCTTGTGCTGGAGGAGGGAGCCTTGTGGAGATGGGGAGGTTCTGCTCTGGCCCAGCTTGTTTTGGTCTCAGGGCCATCACACCTGATGAATGGCCTTTGCATATGTGTCTGCCCACGCACATCATGCTCCACATCACCTGGGGAAGGGAGAAACCTGAGGCTGAGTAGTGGGGTGGGTCTCACTGACACAGTGAATATAAAAGAGGGGGAGAAGTGACATGGGGTGAAGAAATATAAGAAGAACTATTAAGATAGACAACAACATGCAGAAGAGCGCTCCTAGGAGCCAGAGACAGTGTGTGTCCCGTCCCGTCCCCTGCCCCCCATTGGCTGGACCAGCACTGGAACCTGGAGTGGTCTCTCACTCTCTCTCCCTTTACTTTCAGGCACTATATATATATGTATATGGGAATTATTTTGGGTGAACTCTTTTTGCCGAAGTTGTTGTTTTGTTCGGGAGGACCCTTTTGCCAAGCCATTTCTTCCTTACAATTCCACCTCATTGCAAGTAAATTTGTGATTTAAGTGAGCCTCTGGAATAATTGTCGTTATTCCGGTTTATTGCATGGAGTACTTAAAAAGATCGCCTTCCACTAGCCTATTGAGTGGGTCAGGACACCATTCAATAGTCTTCCTTGTGTAGGTATTCTATCATTAAAATTTTATGATTAAACAGTCCAATTCCTAGGCCCTTTGAAGCAGCTTGGGCTGGCAGGTGTGTCCCCCTCCCAAAGTTGCAGGAACCACCTGTCAGTCCAAGGCCAAGAATGTTGGGCAGTTGTGTTGTGAAATATGTATAAAAGGGGCAAAGAGCTTGTACATCTGTGCTGGACAGGGGACAAGTAGTATGCTAGAAAAAATAAAAATTAAGTCTTTACCTTGTATTCTGCAGAAAGTGGTCACAGCTGACTGCATTTTCTTCTCTAGTATTTATAAGTTATGCTTGTCACTCCCCAAACATCCTTCTAGGGATTAGTCTCTCCAAGGTATTTTTAACATTTCCTTTAAGCATCATTTTGAACTTTTGTAAGCTGAGGTAGCTGTTTGATTTGTACTTACCATGTAACTGTACTTTAGAGATTCCTGGCTTAGACTATTAATAAATGGAACAGTTGTAATCTACTCCGGGAACATTGTTACTGGATTAGTAGCAATGTTTCTGGAGCTTTAAAGCAATGGTCTTTTCTATGCAGACACTTCAGAACTTAGCTGATTATATAAGGAAAGAATTGACTATGGAAATGCACCTTAATTTTGGCCGTGACAAACTACTGATTCCACAGTCATGAGCTCCTAGAATGCTCTTGCTGCTTGCCTGACCATCAGTGAAAAGTAAAATTTCATTCAGGTGGCCACTGTGAATGGAGCTATTTTGATCCGCACAACAAGACATGCCAAACCCTACTTTCTCTGTTGGCTGCATATGCTGTCCTTCCTAATTATGGAAGAAATTCTCTGTATTGATGATTGTTTTCCTTGGTAGACTTCCTGTAAGTTTGGGAGACTTATAAAACCTATTTCACACATTGATAGAATGAGAATTGATTGAGTTATCTATTGCTTTACCCATTGCAGAGAATGAGGTCGTTTGGTGTACAACTCTGGATATCAGCTGGTACTTTTAGTCAAGAGCATGAACTAGAGTATATGAGATGCAGGTGTGATATTAATGGAAATATAATGGTTTTTAAAATATTGCATTTCCTGTCATGAGTATAAGCAAGCTTTAAGGCTCATGCTAGGAAAAAATGCTGCAACATTATCTTTATGTATGTCTTTGAGTATGTAGCTTTGAAACAAATCATAAGATACCTGGTTATAAATCTGAGAGGCCAATTCACTGATTCTGAAGAAGTCTCTAATATAAACTAAGACTATATTGTAATACATCAAAAATGAAAGTATAATCAAGCTTGTGCCTTCCTTGCAGTACCTTGTTTAGTTGGTCATGTTAGTTTAGCTTATAGATCCTAAAAAAGTTCAAAACAGTATTTCTAAGTATAAAACTTTCTACTTCAGGATTCCTTAAAAGAAGTTTCTCCCATTATATACAGGGGGATAGAATGATTATCTAAACATTTTTATAGCATATGACTGGAATTTATTTTTTGTACTAACATCTTTGTTTACCAATATTTTTTCTGTATGTCAAGACAGCACAAGCAAATCTACAGGAAAACATTCAGTTAAGTCAGCTTTGCCCTTAGCCAGCAAGAGCTGCTGAAATGAAACATTATAAGCATCACCCATTATTCAGAGCGATGTTCCCTTATTAACGATTTAATTTCTTACTCTACCTTGTTTTCTTGATTTTTATTTTTTTAGCAATCCCTTGTTTAAATCAAACTATTGATATCTAAATGTCTATGACAGAAAACTACTTTTTTTTTTTTTTTTCCTCTGTTACTCACTGTTAGGATATGGCTTTGGTTTATGGTGATTCTTTGTATGAAAAAAATAGGAAATTCTAAAGGTAAATATAAATTTTTTTTGATTCAGAGCTTCTCATCTTCCTTGAGAATAGTCTGTGGCTTGGATGATCTAGGACAGACAGGAAGCACTCTGAAATAACAAGGGATTCCATGAATTCATCATAAAAGTATATATCTAAGTCTAAGTTTAGACTTTACTTATATCCACAACCATTTTCTAACATCCTTAAGTTCTTATACTTGGAGACAGATTCTCAAGGAGAACAAATCAATACAGTTCCCCTGAGATAAGCTAAATTGTACCTATTTACATTCATCATGATTTTTATATTACTTGATTAATAGTTTTCCTGTAGCTTAGTTTTGTGGTTATTAATATTTAATGACATAGAAATGTATTTACTTATATTATGATTGACACTCAGAAATCTCAGAGTTGTCAGTGGTTTTCCCCACATTTTTCTGCATTGCAAATCCTTTCCATAATTGACACAGCACAGACATTTTATAAAGACTCTTTCATGGAAGTGCACTAGACAGTGGCCTTTAAACATGTAGTGGTAATGGAAGATGTCATAAGCAAACAAAGCACAGTTCTTAAAAAGTTGCTGAAAATCTTATGCCTTTCAAATTGTTTGCATTTCATTTTCTTGAGTACTTTGATGTCGATTTCACAGTTGTCACAGATATTTCTAAGCTGGCCAATTCTAAATTTATCATCCAAAATGCAAGTAGGAAAAAAACCTAGTATTTTGTTAGTTTCCAAAAAAATCCATGCTGACTTTATGAATAATGAGGTCACGTAAGCCACAGGTGACATCAGTAGCAATCTAGGCCAGCCTTCTCCATGGTTAATACCAGCTCTTTCACAGAAAAAAAGCAAGAGTTCATAATAAATAATAATGACCTTAAATGAAGTTTCTTCGAGACTCGTTTCAGATGGTGATTGCTTTGTGCCTTTAGAAGACATTTGAAATAAAACCTAGTATTGTTTGTTGTAATTTTGAATTATTGCATCCTTTTCTGTTGCAATATGATAGCGCCTTCCTTAATGTTCGGTGCTCTGTAGCAGAATATACAGCTCGTTATGGTTGCACTTTGTCGTATTGTTCTTTATAAATGTAAAAATGCACAAGTTAAATAGGGCAGTTTCTTTCCTGTGTTTCTTGTCTCTTCTCCCAGTGACAGATATTTCAGTAATGAGTAAGAGACATTGAGACAATTCTAGCCTTTTGATGACTAGTCCTTCTTGCCATTAATTTTAAGTCTTACTTTTTCTGTGGCTTTTAGGAAAAAAAGGAGGGGGGGGAAGCACAGACTAATCTTATTCTTTTAAAACAACAAATACAATGAATGAGGAGTGATGACTATGTAATACTTTTGTGTTTTGCTTTTTGTGTATGAAGTTTCTAAGATTTTTAAGATAGGAAAAGCAAAGGAAACCTGATTGTATGATTTTATCCTGCTCTCACTGGATGGGAAGTTGTCCAGCTTAATGGTGGAATCTGGATCTGCTTTTTTCTTTTCCTAGATATGAAGTTCACTTGACCATGTGATTTGCATCAGGAGACCTATTACAGTTAAGCAGTTACATAATTTTATAAGCTAATTTTCAGGCAGTCTTACAAGGAAAGATCTCAGCCCCAAACTTGACAGTTTGACAAGAGCAGTGATTGAAAAGAGGAGTTTTATCTACACTGTAACAACTGTAATTTGATGATACGGAAGTTCTATCAGAATTACACCAGTGTAGATGGCTTCTTTTGACAGATGGATTTTTTCTGCTGATTCGATTTCATTGCCTTTCCATGTGATATGTACTAAGACATCGGGAGTTTTCTTCTTGGGAGGCTGTCTAGATCTTTTTGAGACCTGCTTAATAATAGCAAGAAGCATTGAGGGAGGGTTTTTTTTTTAAGTACCTTCCAGCATCGTGCCTGCAGTACTATGTTGTTCATATGCACTGGGACCATTAGCACAAAAGACAAGCATTCTCAATTATATTTGTTGTTAATACAACAATAAAAGTACAGAATGTTTATAGGCACTGTGCATGTTAAAAGACTCGCTGTATGATCCATTGTGATCTGTTTTACATGGGGTGGTTCTCAAACAGACTGGAGTAAGTTTCTTGATTTTTATGAAGTTGCTTTGGATCTGTGCCAGAAATACATTGTGTTTCTTTTTTCACACTGTGCATGTCAACTTGTCATTCTCCAAAGCTGCGTTCCTAGTATAATTTTCTGTGTACCATATTGCTGATGAATGGTTTATTGCCTGATGAAACTAATTGCTACAGATTATGCAATGCTATACAGCTCTTTGAGAAATCTAGCAGTTTTACATGACTACAAAATTAGGCTTTTACTATGCAATTAAAATAATAGTGTCTTTGTCCCAATTACTTTATGGTCTGATTGACATGCACACATGCATGCATAAAATAGTTAATACATATAAAAATGAAATTTGCTCTGCCAGCCTTAGTCATTCAGAAATGATATACGGCAAGTGCAAAATGGCATACAGTCTAGTGATTTGGAGAAAGACAATGAAACAGGAGACAGGATTTGTAGAGCTCATCCAGTGCCATCTATTGTTATGGATATGGGAGGGAATTTATAATCCACTCTGCTTTTTTCCCTTGTGTGTAAATACAAATAACAGAACAGTGATTTCGTTAGTGAGTGTCTGAAGATGGAAATTATACCTTGAGGGGAAGTTTATCAACATTATGCAAGGCCTTTGCTGTAGGGAGATGTGTACTGGAAAAATGTATGCATAAATACGTATATATACAAATAAACATATTTGTATGTATACCAATGGATCTTACTTTCTCAGCTTGCCAGGGCTCCAGCCAACTATCTTACTGCAGAAGAGTTAACAAAGAGCAACTGGATTTCAACCTAAATGGGGTGGCCTTCTTTTCTGTGTGATGCAGCTGCCTCTGAAGCAGAATCTACATTAATAACAGCTTTGCCCTTCCATTTGGTGAGATCAAGACTCTTCTGGCATAGGAGCACAAAAAACAGCATGTAGGAGGTGCTGATGGTAACCCTCTATAGTTGTCAGAGTCTCATTAAAGGGATAAATGTTCTGTGGACTCTGGCAAAGACCAGCTGCTGCAATAGCCACTGCTTTCTGTCGCTGCTTCCTTTTCCCTTCTTCCAATTCCTGTCGTAGTCTTCTGGATATATAAATAGGTTCATTCATCATTCTGCTTTAAGAGATTTTTGGGATGTTTGTTTGTTTTTCTTCCCTCTGTCACACCTTCCAGTTTCCTCTTGGGGAAGTTAATCTCTTCTGCTATAGTTATCAGTGTTATCTCTTCTGGAATCGTGTGTATTCTGGAATACTGCTTAGATATTGTTTGTCAAAACCTTCACCTGCAATGGTGCTAAAGTACATGCAGTACAGTGAGGAATTCCAAATTCCTTCTATCTTGGTGCTATTTTAGTTCATACTAGTGTAACTTTTTTTTTTTTTAATAACTTTTGGTGCTTGTAATCTTGAGGTGCGACTTCCATACAAATGCATCTTTAGTTTCAATTGGAAAAAACTCAAAGCACCACAAATGGATTTTAACTTCTTCAAGGGCAACCTGTTACTAAACTGCTGAAACAGATTTCAGTCCAAGCTTTCAATATCTGATACTTGGCATTTTGAAATAATTTTGCATGGAAGTGTGTTCTGAATGCATAGCCAAGCATCTAGCAGTATGTCAGTACAAATAATTTGATTTTTAGGGGGGCTGGTGTGACGAGGAAGGAGTGTTGTTTGTGGTTTTATTTTTAATTTACCACAGCTGAAATGGACCAAAGAGCGAAAGACCCATTAGTGTGAGCTCAGATCAGTACAAGAGAAGAGAGCCACTATGTCTGTCTCTGCTGTAGTGCTGATGATAGCAAAAATAACCTTAGATAACTGATTGCTGTTGAGCTTTTTTTGGAGCAAATGGAGCACTTTAAAAGCCAGAATAGATGAGCAAGCCTTATAAATAGTTATTAAAAGTGAGATGGAAGAAGAAAATACATTGTACTGGTTTAACTTTTTAATTCCAAATCTAAATTGAAAATGCGTTTTAAGAAGTTCAGAGAACAAAAGCAAGATCTTTGAATCTTATGTTCTGCTTTGTCATCAGTATTTCCTCTGCACCCCCTTGTAGTTAAGTTAACCTACTAGTTTTAAACTTCATCATTCTTAAGGAAGAAGGGAAACAAGCTGATAGCTCAGTAGATCTGAAGCAATTTTGTTTTGTTTTGTCCATTCTAGGTTATGGGTTTTTTCCTGATATCTGCACTGGAGTTGTAATGTTTCTGCTATGCTTGCATGTGTTGCTGCTCCAAAGACATTTTAAAAATCGGAATAGTTGCTGCAACAGCAGAGGAGTTTCTTCTGAAGTGTGTTGTGTGCACCTGCTAAGACGCTGTATTTGACTATTCAAAAGTCAGAAGGAAAGCAATCTGACTCATTTTTTCACTTATTGTTCAAAAGTTACGTGTGCACTTTTGTTTATACAGCCTATCGTTCTTAGTTGGCTTTATTTAGATATGGAAAAAAAAAATCAACTTTTCTGAGGACTGAGCTATTTGATAGTAAATGGAAAGCATGTATATGTTAATGCTTTTACAATTAAAAGAAAACATAATATACCATGGCATTTTTGAACAAAATGAATAGCATTTAGACAATTTGGATCCCGGAGTTTCTAATCAGCTTTTCTTTGAAACAGATGTGGTATGAATAGTTGATTGACTACCAGAGTTATAATGCCAATTTTAGAAGTATTATAAAATTCTAGGCTTTTCATTTAGCAATTGCACAGTTAAATGTGAGTCTAGAAATACTAAAAATTAAAGATTGGCAAGTTTTCCTATATGAAATTCAATGAGTATTAGGAACGAATAATTTTGTTCAGAATCTGAATGCTTTAAAAAGAAGTCATCAAAATGTGGAGGGAGATTCAAACTAGCACGTGTACTGGGTGGTGTTTGTGGCCTCCTTATTCTGGTTGATAAACAGTTGAGGCATCTGTTGACATCAGCTACATCTGGAGTGGTTTGTTATCACTTAAATTAGTGCAATTGTGAGAGAAAGGCTGTCATCAGAGTATATGCCTATCTTGATATTTAGGCCAGTGAACTTCAAAGAGAAAAAGGGTCATTAATTTTCTAGTTCTTGGCAGTTTTAAGTTTGAGCCTCCCCTTTCCTGTCAGAATGAAGGAGTACTTGGCTTTTTTTTTCCTTCTCATACGGAATTTTTTTTTTCTTTTCATTCCAGCTTCCTTGATTAGCATAGAAGTAAAAATAAGCTTCAGCATTATCTCTCTGCTCAGAGTAGACAAAGGTGCTCTAGCAAGACACAAATGTGTCATAAAGAAGCAAGGTACTCAAGAAAGAAAACATGGAAAGTGAAAGTGTCCCATTTGCATATGCTATGTAGGTCATGGCAAATCTGCCACAGCTCTTGTTGACTTTTATTGCATAAAATTGCACAGATCTTTAAGTAGAAAAAGGAAGAATTATCCTAGCCTTTTCACGGTCAAATATAAACGCTCGGTCTGGTTCCATTCTCATCCAGGTGAGGAAGATCAGCTTATTTGGACACCTGCATGGCACCTTAGATAGTACCTCAAAAATTATGTTTACAACTTGATTAGCTGCATGTGCATGTGTGAACTTGGAAGTGTTTATGTGTATGTGGGGGGATTATTACCATTCTTCCACTACATTAAGTTGATTGGATTTTGGACTGGATTGGATTGATTTTTGTATGGAGCCACGCAGTATACATTTGCTTAAGCATATATCAATACAAATGCGTCTAACAACCATAGCTTCAAATTTATTTCTTTGCACCTCATTTAAAATATAGAGCAACGTGTGTTAGATTGTTAGACTCTGACATCTGGTGGTTACTGGAGCAATGGCAGGCTGTTTAATCTTTCCACATTGCATAAAGGAAGTTTGTGGGGAGAGCAAGTCAAATTATAGTCCTTTGTAATATTTTTTTTTTTCCTGATTAGTAAGAAATGTGAAAATAGTTATGCTATTTTAACACTCCTGGCGATTGGTTGAGATCTTCCAGTATAGAGTTTGAATAGTGCTGTTCTTGAGGCTTGTTACCCTTTGAGAACTGAAGGAAAACTGATTCTTTGTTCACAGAGGCCTCTCACACTGAATGCCACATATTATTTCATCCTTCACTTGTTTAGTGTGACTCTTTAATTCTTCAGTGATGCAATTTTTACTGCAGAGTAGCCAGCATTAAAGATCAATCTCAATTTTATCTCACTTCATTTTAATGATGCAAGACAAATGAAGATCCATAATTTTTATTAGATTACCGGTGAGGCCCTTGGTAGGTGGCTGAAAGTATGTTCAGAGAAACTACAGTTTATTAGAAGGCAGTCAGAGGAGTTGGTGGGGTTTCTGTTTGTACCTCTGAAAGTACATCTGTCCTTTCTAAGCAAATTGTAATTTTTCTCAAAAATTATTGCAGTTGAAAAATCTTTACTGCTTTTTTTTGTTTGGTTGGTTTTTCATTTGTAGATACAGAGGGAAGAGTTGCCTTCCTATCTCTTCTATGGACAATTTATACTGTAGAACTAGAAACTTTCTTGGAGGTAAAAGGTTTCAATGATTTCTAAACTGTAATAGAATTTATGCAGCTGTGACCTTCAAAATTACCCCTGAATTATCATAGCAATATTCAGATTTACTGAAATGTTAAGAGATTCATGTGAAGAATGCCTTTCAAAAACTCGATTTTCTGTATCACGTGGGCTTTCTATTCACTGTTTCATGCTTTCGTTTTAAATTAACTTCATAAGGATAAAGGCTATGCTTCTGTACTCTTCAATGTGATTGTAACAGCTGTCGTAGAAAAGAAGAAAATTGTAAGCTTTTTCGAGTTATCTAGTTGTCTGTAGAAGTCTAGACCAAAAAAGCAGTCTCATTTCAGTCTTGCTGTCCTTTTGCCTCCATCAAAATGAGAATTCATTTTGTAATCAACTTCTGTTAGTTAAGGCTAGGCAGAAAAGACTAACATCTATGGAAAATTGCATGTAGTGATCATGTTTGAGTTATATTTATTCATATTTGAGTAAACAGTTTGAGTAATCTGGCAGTTTATGTATTTATGTAAAATTTAATGGTGAAGAATTACCCTGTTTACATATATAGAATCTGTGATACACTAACTTTTGTTTATGTATCTATCTGAACCCTTTTTGGTTGAGTTACCAAAGTTATCTCCTGACAAATTTAGCTGTTTTTTTTTTAATTCCTAGTTGCCTTGTATTTAATTACAGTCAAGCAGATTAGTAAGACTTGTTTACTACTGGAAAGGGAGTGGTAATACCACTGTATAGATTATTTTGGGACAGAAGAGGTACTATATAGTTTTATAGGAACTCATGCTTAAGTAATTGTTGAAAGTTTCATGTCTTTGTTACAGTAGGTGGAGCTGTGATTTCTAGAGGGCTGTTTTAGGCAGGCAATTTATCTGTTAGGAGTTCAGTGACAAAATCACAGAGCTAATAATGGAGTTGTCAGCCTCAGAAATGTTACTGTTTATTTAACAAGCAATTTGAGGACCATTTGTTGTCATTTTATATACTGGAAAGAATAGTGCTGATAAGTTGGTTTTAAAGGACAAGCCAAGTTAGTACAATAAAATGCTCAAAGTCCTATGCCAGCTACTATTTAAAAGGTACCAGTGTCTAGAACCTTTGAACTTGGATTTTAAACATGTTGCAAACTCCACAGTTTTTCTGTGCTTGCTTTATGTTCACCACCATCTGTTTTCTAGTTTTTCTTATAGCATGACAACTTAAATATGGAGTACAGCAGTACTGTATTGTGGGAGGACATTTATGAAATAAGGGACATGTGAACAATCCAGCCTTTTCAGAGAGCCTGGGCTGGGACGTACCGGAACTGCTGAAAGTATAAACAACTTCCGGTGCAGAGGGCATCAACATCTTGCAGGTGCAGAAGAAGAGACAGCCGCCATTAATGACGCAGTTTTAATTCCTGAAGAAGATGGGTGTGAACATCTGTGAACGTGACTTGAACATGACTCACAATATGGCCAATCGGGTTGGACTATGGGCCGATTATTTGCGATGAAGCCAATCAGTATTTATTGGGTGTGGTCAAGGGTTATACATTGCACTGAAAAACACGGAAATAAAGGTTCACTTGTTAGATCACATTGATCGTGTCAGTGTTCTCACGCAGCTCCCGCAAGTGGCGCCCGAACAGGGACCCTCAGATTCCTCAGAACAAAGTTGCAAGACTTGGAGAGGAAGAGGGTGGAAGGCCGACCGAAAGAGATCCGCTGCCCCGGCGGAGTAATAAAGAAAAAAAAAAAAGATAAAAAGAGTATCATCGATCCGCCCAGTCGCTAAGCAGTGACTCACATAGTTACCAGGAAGGAGGAGAGAAAAGGAAGGTGCGCACCTCGTCGTGAAACGATTACGGAATCTCACCCTGATCAGGTGAGCGGTCGGGGAGACAGATGGGGTTGGACAAGCAACAGGAGGCTGTCCTAAATCTGCTCCAGCACATACTCTCAGTGAGAGGACTCAAGTATGAATCCTCGGCTCTTAAAGGGCTGTTATTATGGGCATGGAATAGAAGTTTAATCTCTTCCGTGGGAGTTGCTTTTGAACTCGCTACGTGAGAGGCCATAGATAAAGAGTTATGGGAAGATATAAGCTCGAGGGGAGGAGAGCAAAAGAAGCAGGCAAGTACGCCACGTTATGGAAATTGCTTATGGAGATGTTGCATAGTATGAAAGCTGAAAGGGCTGCTGCAGCTTCTGCCTTTGCTGCCTTTACCCCCTCCTCAGGCGATTCTTCGCCAACAACTACTACTTCTACCTTTTCTACGCGAATTTCTGTTCCTGTTCCACCTCCCTTGACCCCTGCTAATCAGACACAGACCGCGAGTTCGGGGGCTAGTGGGGCCTCCGCGGGGACCGCACCCTCGGAGGAGGAGGTGCGCCATAATGGCGCCGACCCGATCACAGTAAGAAGGGACTCAGAAGAGAACGCGGAATAACTACAAGGGGGCGTGGGCAAAGAAAAGGGGGAAGTACGCGAGCCAGCAGACCCACCCGAATCCCACCCCTATCCTGACGACACAGCGACCCACCCAACATCCCGCCCTTATCGCGACGTCACAACGACCCACCCAGAATCCCGCCCTTATGGCAATGTCACAGCGACCCACCCAAAATCCTGCCCTTATCCTGACGTTACCACGACCCGCCTAGAATCCCGCCCTTATCCCAATGTCACAACGACCCACCTAGAATCCCGCCCTTATCACACCGTCACAACGACCCGCCTACAGGAAGACTCTCTTTCTCTGGGGATCATGTCGAAACAAAAGCAGAAAAAGGAGCTGCTTGATAAGTCCTACAGCAACTCATAAACAAACTATCGGCACTCAATATGGCAGTGGACAGCAACAAGAAGAATCCAGAAAACGCTGCAACTCATAATTCTTTTGCTGTACCATCATCACTACCAGTGCCTTTGTCGCAAATGCCTGTGCCAACTACTTCATTGTCAAATACACTATTAAATGAACAAGAAGCAGGACGAAGATGGAAAGGAGTTATTTGTGATGCCCTAATTGAAGGAAATTTTCTTCCTTCTGCCTTTCCTATCGTTACAGATCAGGCAGGAGGTAGAAAATCGGAACCGTTTGATTGGAAAATCCTTGAAAAAGCACATTCAGCAGTATCACAATATGGGCTTCAATCTAGTTATACTCAACAATTATTACAATTTATTTTTACAGCAGATGTTCTGTTACCATATGATTCACAACAGGTTGCTAACATTCTTTTCTCCTCTTCTCAACAGCTTATGTTTACCAAGGCATGGCAGCAACTCTGCGACTGCGAAGCTGCACGACCTCGGCAGCAGGGAGATCCATTGTATGGTATACAAGCCCAAATGTTAATGGGCCAAGGTCCTTTTGCAAATACGGGCTTACAACACGGTTTTATAGGAGAGGTATTAAATTGTCACAGCAATTAGCTTACCAAGCAATAATTTCAATCAGGGAACCAGGAAAGATATATACCTTTGCCAATATTAAGCAGGGTCCACAAGAAAGTTTTCCTTCTTTTATTGATCGTTTAGATCAGGTTATTAAAAGTCATCCAGATTTGGATGAGGGAATGAAGGAAAAGGTTTTTAAAATGTTTGCCTTTGAGAATGCTAATGATACAACAAAAAGAGCTTTAAGTACCCTACCCAGAGATGCACAAGTAGCTGATATGCTTGAAGTTATAGAACGCACCAATGGTACCGCGTCCTTACTTGCTGCTGCTGTATACAGTGCTGTTCGACCCCTCATAGATAGAAAGGAGGGAGGCAAGCAAAAGAAATGCTTCAATTGCAGGACAATGGGTCACCTTATGAGCCAATGTAAACTCATTTCAGTCACTCTGTAAATCAAACTTTCACAGTTACACGGTGTACCAAATTCTAATCTCACTGTAGGTTTCTGCTTGCCAGGCATTTAAAAAGTGCTTAATTTTTCAGTCATTGCAAGAGGGTCAAAGCAGGTCCTTGTTCTAAAATTTTTTTTTTTTTTAAATTGTCTTATGATCTGTATGTGTCTGGTCAAAGATAAAGCTTCAAAATGCTATTTTTATTCATGATGTTAACTGGCTCTAAAATATGACACATTTTATCTAAAGCAGGCAAAGAAATTCAGGATTCATTTACAGGTTGCCTATAAAGTTGTGTAATTTGAAAAGCAGTGTTCATTATGAAAGAGCTCAAGTTGCTTGTAAAGATAATCTAATTAAAAAAGATGATGGAAAAAGGGGGATCTGCATAAAACATATAAAAGCCTTTGACAGATTTCTTGAAGTACAATGGAGAATGGAAAATACCTGCTTGATAACACGTGGTGGTTATTGAGTTTTCTCAGATTCAGTTGACAACCCAGATGCGACAATCTCTGTCCGGCTGCAGGAGCCAATGAGGACCGGGACTCCCTAGGCGTGCCCCGGGACCCTTTCTCGGAGGGGCTCCCTGACTCATCTGGCTCGCTGCAGGGGCAGACACGGTCCATCTACGGAAAAAGGTATTCTTTCTGGTCTGTTTCTGTAATTTGCTAAATGTTCACACTGTGCACCGATCGGCATTGATGTCAACGTGTATTTTCACCACTCGCACTGATATTTAACTACGTGAATGGGGTTAGTCTCCTTAATGCTATTGTAGTAATCATATTTGCAAGCGTCTTCTGATGTCTTTTGTGTGAATGGTGTAAAGGAACTCCTTGTGTGATAGTGTAAAAACTGGTTATCAATATTCAAATGTGTGAGTGAGTGAGACACAGTGTTATCATTATACAGAAGATATTTTGTTAACCGCACTTTGCCGCTTTTCACAAAAAAAAAAAAAAAAGACACGTGGGACGGGTACCGCACAGACTGGTGAAACTACACGACATGTTGAGCGACAGCTTTATGCATGCTTTGCTGTTTTTAGGCATTCCACTTGAAATTAAGACAAACAACGCACCTGCTTATGCTTCGCTTCGCTTTGCACGTTTTTGCAATCTTTGGGGTATTAACCATCGTACAGGTATACCTCACTCTCCTACCTGTCAGGCAATTGTTGAGCGCTCTCACCAGACACTAAAAGCAACGTTGTTAAAACAAAAAGGGGGAACCCAGGGTTGGTTGCCTAATGATCAACTGATGAAAGCATTGTATGTTTTGAATTTTTTAAGTCTAGCAGGTAACAGTGAGGAGCCACCAATGTTAATACACAGCAAAGGAATGGGTTCATTCTGGGAAGGGCTTCTAGAATTGCTTTATCATTATTTTTGCCAGGAGCTGTTGGGGGCAATGCTTTGCGTGAACTATCGCATTTAGCATGCTGGACTGCTAAGAAAATTAATCTGACCTCAAGCATACTAACAGAATTGCTGGAAGATGTAGATAGTGTTAGACATGCAGTATTACAGAATAGAGCTGCTATAGATTTTTTGTTATTGGCATTAGGTCATGGGTGTGAAGATTTTGAGGGATTGCGTTGCATGAATCTTTCTGATCATTTCACAAGCATATACAAAATCTGCAAAAGAATATTAAAAAGATTGGCATTGATCGTTCTCCGTTGGACGCGTGGTTGAGTTCTTGGGGTATAAGTGAATGGTTACTACACTGGGTAAAGTATGGTATCCTTATTGTTATCATGATATTAATTGTAGTGCTGATGCTACCTTGTATCCTACGGTACATAAACTCAATGATCGAGCGGGCTGTAAAACAAGTCTGGATTGTTCAAAAAAAAGAAGGGGGATGTGTGGGAGGACATTTATGAAATAAGGAACATGTGAACAATCCAGCCTTTTCAGAGTGCCTGGACTGGGACGTACCGGAACTGCTGAAAGCATAAACAACTTCCGGTGCAGAGGGCATCAACATCTTGCAGGTGCAGAAGAAGAGACAGCCGTCATTAATGACGCAGTTTTAATTCCTGAAGAAGATGGGTGTGAACATCTGTGAACGTGACTTGAACATGACTCGCAATATGGCCAATCGGGTTGGACTATGGGCCGATTATTTGCGATGAAGCCAATCAGTATTTATTGGGTGTGGTCGAGGGTTATATATTGCACTGAAAAACACGGAAATAAAGTTTTCACTTGTTAGATCACATTGATCGTGTCAGTGTCCTCACGCAGCTCCTGCACTGTATAAACACTTATATTGAGGATGCTAGCCTTTATAACATGTAAAAAGCCATTTTCCTGTTTTTATTATGGCTTGTAGACAAGACTGCAGGTTCCCACTGATCCAGAATGGGAACACTTCTCATACCTGTCATAGGCTTGGAGAAAGATGAGAAGAGATCCTGGTCTCTGGATTAGTATAAGCAATTTGTAAATAACAGTCAACTCAGGAAATAAAAACCCAAGCATGTATACTTGAATAACTTGTACTTTAGTAGGTATCAGTGAATCACTTAATGAAAGAACTAAAGTAGTTTGGAAGTTTAGAGCTTTAGTTCTTTGTTTGGAACTAGTAAGATTTAATATATCTTAATATAAGTAAATCTTAGAGTACTGTCTAAAATAAATTCCTTCAATAAATTCCTTCAATAAATTTTCAAGTCTATTTACATAGTTTTCTGTTGTTCAACAAAAATGGGTTTTTGTCTTGTCTTCTATTTCAGTTTTTCTTATGCCTTGGATATGCATAGGATATGCACCCTTATGCAACTAGGATCCTTTGCACAAGAAAATTACATCGGCCAAGAGTGTTACCTTTATTTGTATTACAGTATTGCTTTCTTCCTGTGCAGCAATGGACAGTCTCCTCATCCCATCAGGTAACCACTTTTTCAGCAGTTACCTGTATCCTCTGGGGACACTTCTCAAGCACCTTTGGGAGGAGTGTGGGCTGTGTGTTCTGAACCAAATCATAGTTCCTCAAGCTCAGCAAATACTTTTTTTTTTTTTCTTTTCCTATTTCTGTCACTGGGATTGCTTGCTCTATGATCCTCCAGTTTTAAGACGAGTCGTATGTAGCTCACAAGTGGCTTTCCACTTGTTGCCTACAATTGTACTGTTAGAGCTTGCAGAAATTTGCCGATGTACTGTCCTGGAAAGTCAGAACTGGCCTCTGTCAAATGGTAGTCCAGGTAACAATTTTCAGTACTTTCTGTTCCTCACCAGTGTAATTCTATGTACATTACCAATTTAATTTGGACCTTTAGGATGTTTTGTTGGACTGAATACATTTACAATTAGTTTACAGCATATCCTTACCGTGAGGTCACACTTCTTGGTTACTGGGGTTGGATGGTAAAATCTGACCCATTAGTTTTCTGACTCTGTTTCCTGACTTGTCAGGCAAACAGTATTTGCTTTATTTTATCTTTGCAGACTTTTGATGCATTTAGCATATAAATTATTCTATCTTGACAGATCTTCTGATGCTGTTTGATGTTGCTATAAGTTGAATGAAATTTCAGTGTAAACTTAGCTTATCTTTATTTTTTTAGCTAATAGCAGTTATCTGTTTCATTCATCTGTGACTATTCCGAAGCTTCATAGATGAAATAATAAAAGATAAAATAATACAAGCCCAAATCATAATGTTTATCTAGTATTGCTCTGGTACCAGTATTTTGGAGATACTGGAGCAAGGAAGCAGATGAAAGCTTACATCGATATTTCACACCTCTGATAAGAGATAAAGTAGAAGGATTCTTAATACAGTATCTAAAACTTCACATAAGGCCTTAGTGTATGTGTTTCCAAAGAAAAATACTACATCCATTTTCCAGAGACTTAGTAAAGGGAGGGTGTCTTTGCACTATTGGTAAATGAAGACAGCAGTATAAATAAGGAGCACATATAAAGAATATGTGCCGTGGAGGACCCGAGTCTGAAGTGACAGTAAGATATTTCATGAGATGAACTACTCTGCTATACTCTGCTATAATCCAGATGAAATTCTGATAGTATTTAAATAAACATTTGAAGACAACTCCTGTGGAGGATGCAGTGCACAAAGCAGTATATTGAACTATCAATATATGGGTACCGTGAAGACATGGGGTTAGTTCTAACTACTCCTAGTACTTGTAGTAAACTGAAGACAAGTTAATCAACAAGCACACAAATGAAAAACATGCAGTTAAGTTCTGAAGGCTAAGCATAACAGCATTCTTGGTGGGAACTAATGGAACTTTCAGTGGAACAAAGTACACAGAATGGCAGGGGTTGGAAGGGACCTCTGGAGATCATCTAGTCCAGCCCCTCTGCTAAAGCAGGTTCACCTACAGCAGGTCGCACAGGACTGCATCCAGGAGGATTTTGAGTATCTCCAGAGAAGACGACTGTGGAAAATAGTGGAAGATTGGTGAGGAGGATTGTAAACGCACTCAAGTGACTTGCAGCTGGGGTGTTGAAAAACACATATATCATACTACTTGTTGTTTAGTTCTGTGTGCTTGACAAGTAGAACATCTGTGTTTAGATAATATATACCTGTGATGCACTGTGAGGCATCTTATTGAATATGCTTGAGATTCCTGCCCTACTGTGGGAAAGACCAAAGTGTAGTGGAAAAATACACCTGCTAGCCCCCTGATATAGCAGGTGGTTTAGCTTTTTGGTCTCTAGCAAGGACATAGTGCCTATGTCCCTGCTTACATGCCTCTATCCGAGTGCTGTGGCAAAGAACCCCTGGTCATGAGGTAAAAAGAATAAATTTGCTCTTTTCATTTCATCCATGGTTTTGTGGTTGTTCCTGTGTCCTGCCTGTGGTGGATTACACAGAGACCACAACCTCTCTGGGCAGCCTGTTCCAGTGCTCTGTCACCCTCAAAGTAAAGGAATTTTTCTTCATTTTGAGGTGGAACTTCCTGTGCTCCAGCTTGTGCCTGTTGCCCCTTGTCCTGTCACTGGGTGCCACTGAGAAGAGCCTGGCCCCATCCTCTTGACACCCCCACTTTAGATATTTATAAGTGTTCATAAGGTTTCCTCTCAGTCTTTTCTTTTCCAGGCTAAAGAGCCCCAGATCTCTCAGCCTTTCTTCATATGAGAGATGCTCCTGTGGTGCTCTGCTGGACTCTGTTCACTAGCTCCCTGACCCTCTTTAAATGGGGAGCCCAGAACTGGACACAGCACTCTAGATGTGGCCTCATCAAGGCAGAGTAGAGGGGGAGGAGAACCTCCCTCTTCCTGCTGGCCACACTGTTCTTAATGCACCCCAGGACACTGTTGACCTTCTTGGCCACAAGGACACATTGCTGGCTCATTGTTCACTTGCTGTCCACCACAACTCCCAGGGCCTTCTCTGTAGAGCTGCTCTCCAGCAGGTCAACCCCCAACCTGTACTGATGGTGCATGGGGTTATTTCTCCACAGGTGCAGGACCCTACACTTGCCCTTATTGAACCTCGTTAGGTTCCTCTCCCCCAACTCTCCAGCCTGTCCAGGTCTTGCTGAATGGCAGCACAGCCCTCTGGTGTGTCAGCCGCTTCTCCCAGTTTAGTGTCAGCAGCAAACTTGCTGTGGGTGCACTCTATCCCTTCATCCAGGTAGTTGATGAATATGTTGAACAAGACCAGACCCAGTACTGACCCCTGGGGAACACTGCTAGCCACAGGCCTCCAATTAGACTCCATGCTGCTGGTCACAACCCTCTGAGCTCTGTCCTTCAGCCAGTTCTCAGTCATAGAATCATTTTGATTGGAAAAGGCCTTTAACATCATCAGGTCCAACCATTATCCTAACACTGCCAAGCCCACCACTAAGCCATGTCCCTAAGCACCACATCTATACGTCTTTTGAACACTCTATATATCTTTTGAACACCTCTTTTGAATCCACCTCACTCTTCCCTCATGTAACCCACAGTTCCTAAGCTTACCTATAAGGATGTGATGGGATGTGAGGATACACGATCATTTTATTTTTGGATGCAATAGTGAAATTATAGGAAAAAAAAATGCATTTCTTCTATATATTTTGTTCCTGGAATGACTCCACAGCAGTGCTAAGGAAGAGAGTGATAAGTAGGCTGAGACAAGTAAAATGATAAGGCAAAATAGGATAAAGGTACCCCCAAAAATATTTTCCAGTGTCGTCTGTGGCAGTGACATTTCATTTGAAATACCTGGAGGGCATGGTGATGTGGTATGAAATTTTAATTTTAGAATACTTCTAATGGAGGAGTTTATCAGTGTTTCAGGGATTTGGATAGATTTGTTGGGGTTTTTTAATATTAGATTGTTTCAAGGTGTAATTCCCCTTTATTTTGAGTAATGATGAGAAAACCATACAGAATTACAATACTATTTTACTTTGTCAAGTTAATTTTTATGGTTGGAAAGACTTGGGTTTATATGCTTCATACTTTACCCAGTAGACAGTGATAATGCATGGTAATGTTTCCCAGCTAAGGGGAAACTGCGTCTATCAGACTTCAGGCAGTTTTATGTTAGGTACCCTAGCTAGTTTTCTTAGGATTCATTCCTTTATCTTTTACTCAGTGTTTGCTCAGTTTTACTTAGGGTTTCACTCTTCCTTGCTGCCACCATCAATCATCTTTGTGCTTATCTTCTAGTAACTACTTTGTACTTGTCTTACAAAGGCTGCCAGCTGAGACATCAGATTGACCTCTGTATCTGTAAAAGAAAAATTTGATACCCCTGGGATCGGCAAAAGCACTTGGAAAAGTGGTGGTCTAGACAACATCAGACAAACCAGCCTTATCCTTGTGTATACTGTGGTATACTTAAGAAAACTTCTTTTCATTATATATGATAAGGTCACTGTGCTTCCTGATGACATCTCTGACCAGATGGTAGGTGACAGATGAGGGAGAAGCACAATAACTGCTGCTTCTAGCAACAAGTGGCTTTAGGCCCTGAGTAGTTGTAGAGAAAGAGGGGCTGCAACTGAAAATCTATGCTTAGTTTCAAGTGTTCAGTAATACAAGTGGCACATCCTGTTCCCTACAGGTCAGACCTCCCCTTGCTCTCTCAACTAGATGAATTTCAATAGAGTATGTTTTTTAGCCTATATGACACGTTCTAAAGCTGTGGTTAAATTTGCTTGTCAGAAAAACTACAGCATACACTGCATACTTAAATGTTAAGAGAATGAATATATTGTATTGCTTCTAGCATGTTTGCTGTATTGTGGGATGGTATTACACATCTGCTTCGCTTTTCAGACCCTTTGTAATTGTATCTGGCACACCAGAAAAAATTCACTTCATCGTATGCGTATCAGCCTTTCTTGGGAATCAAGGAGATACATCACAAAAGCACCAGTAGTTAATTAGTCTGAGAGCTACAAGACAGAAACATGGAGTTTTTTTCCAATATTATACACATAGTAACAGCAGCTAAGTCCAATGCCAAAACTGGGAGACCAGTAATTGCTTGTTACTATTGAAATCTTTTTTTTTGTTGCGCAGAAAAAGGTACTCCTTGTTATTCTCCTTTAGGATGTCATCTCTGAAGAATTATTGACTCTATATGCATCAAGGTTTGACTCTTTGAGGTGTGTAATGCAGCATTGAACACACTAATTTTTTGTTTAATCCTCAAAAATAGGTAATCTGGGATTTGTGCATTTTTTGCAACTGAATACATGCCTATCTATACCCACATCAGGGATCACTGTCTTTAGAATGTTTAAAAGACTGACAAGTGAGGTGAGTTTCAAATTTCAGAACACTGAATTGACATTAATTAACAATGCACAGTGCTAATAGTTGGTTCTTACCCATTATGCATTATTGTCAGTCCATATAGAATTCAACTAGTAATTTAAAAGTTTATCAGCAATTACCTGTGAGTATGCTTCACCAGGGAGTTGATGCCATAAAGTTAGCACTGATGGCTGTGGACCTTGACGGTCTTAGCTGTGGAGATCAAAGTAGTGAGGCCTGAGAGCTTTTGATGAAGGAACTGCTGTGGGCCACCTCTTCATTCCCCACCTTTCCAGTTTTGTTGTTTTATGTTCCTCAGCCTCCCACCCAGAGGAAAATAGGGAGAATCTATCTGCTTCTGACAGAGCTCATCTTAATTTTTTGGATCAGGACTCATTCTGGTTTTCTCAGTCATTTTTCTTTTTGTTCTGCAAGATTATTCTTGTTGCACCAGACACCCTTCTGCAGGATTATTTTAGTTTTATCACGTATCTTTTCTGCCTGCTTTCATCCTTGGTTCTCGTCTTGCAGATTTTACTGTGTGTGCTTTCCTGTACCTTGTTTGGACGACTATGCCGCAAGTCCTTGTTTGTCCTTTTGGGGTTGCTTATTATTTATACTTAGTAGCATTACAGTGTTAACAAAAGCTTATGTGCAGTCACCTGTTAGGCATATTTCTATGCCTTGGTTCAAGGGAAGCTGTGGTGGGTTAGCCTTGGCTGGCTGCCAGGTGCTCACCAAGCTGCTGTCTTAATCCCCTCTCCTTGACAGAAGGATGGACAAAATACAATGAAAAAGCTCGTGGATTGACAGGACAGGGAGACCACTTACGAATTATTGTCATGGGTGAAACAGACTTGACTTGGGGAAATTAATTTAATTCATTGCAAATTAGTAACACAGTAGGATAGTGAGAAATAAAAATAACCCCCAAAACATCTCCTCCCCATCCTCCTTTTTCCCAGGCTCAACTTCACTCCTAAATATTCTTCCTTCTCCCCCTCCCCAAGGGATGTAGGGTGAGGAATAGGGGGTTGTGGTCAGTTCATAACACTTTGCCCCTACCACTCTTTCTGCCTCACATTATTCCCCTGCTCCAGCATGGGGTCCCTCCCACAGGATACAGCGCAGATATCTGCTCTGACATGGGCCTTCATGGGTTCCAGAGTGACAACCTGCTTCACCACGGGTTGTAAGGGAATCTCTGCTCCAGTGCCTGGAGCACCTTCTCCCCCTCCTTCTGCACTGACCTTGATGTGTGCAGGGTTGTTTCTCTCACAGTTTTCTCACTCCTTTCTCACAGCTGCTGTACAGAATTTTTTTACTCTTTCTTGAATATTTTGTTACAGAACTGCCACCACCATTGCTCATTGGCTTAGCTTTGGCCAGTGGTGGGTCTGTGTTGGAGCCAGCTGGACCTGGCTCTGTCAACATGGGGACAGCTCCTGGCCTCCTTTCACATAAGCCACCCCTGTGTCCCCACCTACAAAAACTTTGCTGCATAAACCCAATACAGAAGCAAATGGCAAATGTATCACTTAATCTGGTTCAGGAGCACACAATGCTTGTCTGAGAAGATACTTGCTCAGGACTTGAGACAGAAAGTCACTGTTAACTAGTTACTGAGCATTACATCAGAAACCAGTGAGCTGATAGACCGGATTCATTTCCATTGTACTGAACCCAGACAGGAAATGTGAAGAGGAGTGGGAGCAGGTATATGCATTGTGGTCCACACATCATCTTCATTTTATTTCTGTTAAAGACCACTAAGCTTGAGTCTTAAGGGAGCTGGGGAAGAACAACAGCCAGTACATATTATATTTAAAAAAAAAAAAAAAACAAACACAAAAACAACAAACAACAAAATACAAACAAAGGCAAAACCAACCAAATAGGTTCATAGGGCATAAAGGATTTACATCATTATTTTAGCTGTGTGATGAAAAACAGATATGGACTTCCAAAACAGGAACCAGTATGATGAGAACTGCATTTAGGATTTGTTTGTACTTCTGCATAGATCTAAAAATTTTTTAAAAATGCAGTAGCCTTTTCTAGGCTATTTGGCTTTATCCTACAATGTGTTTGTGACTGATATTGCTTGAAGTCTTCAAATTATTTGAAAATCAATTACATCGGAAATCAATTATTTAAGAATAGAGAATCACACTAAATGAGGAACTAGGGCAAACACTTAGGTTGCTAAAAGTCTGTATTTATATTTTATAATCTGCTGTCCAGCTCATAAGTATTATGAATACCTGTCAGTCAGATGTGATTACATGGCTACTTTATTACTTCAATGCTATCTGAATTAAAGTGATTTAATCACTATCATAATTATGTATGTGATGCTACTTATTCACCAGTCTTTCATATGAGTGTTCCTGGTTTCAACTATACTGAACTCAAGTAATTTCTTTTCTAGTACTTGAGAGAACAAAAGGGTTTGCATAATCAGGTATCATACAACACTCTCTCCTGTTTGATGGCTAAGTGCCTGTACGATCTGTGAAGAATCTGTACTTGTTGGGACTTGTTCTTTTTGATGCAGCTGTTCTTTATTCAACCTTGAATTTGCATCAGATATGCATCTAGTAGCTATATTTTCATGCCACACATAGAAGCAGAAGACTCTTATATTTTTAGTTTATAATAAATTATTATTTCAATACTTTTTCTCTTCAGATATTTTCAGACTTGATTATACCGTAGTTCATATTTAAATAGTATCTTCTGATTCTTGTTCATGTTTTTAACATTTTAATGGAACTTTTAGGGAAGAAAACATATTTGCTTGCTTTAAAGAAAAGCAGGTAAGGATGTCAGATGCTTTTATAATGAATTCAGAAAATAAATGAAGTATGTCTAGTTTGTGTGATATATTCTTAAATTTGCCTATTTCCACATAGGCATTGTAGTAAAACAAACAATAAAACCCCCAACCAAAACCAAGGAAAACTTTGCAACATGAAAAGAAAAATATTTTTTAAATCAGTTTAGTCACTAAGTTCTTTTTTTTTTTTTTTTTTTTTTTTTTTTTTCCCTAATCACTGTGCACTAGGCACATTCTGTGAGACAGGGATATTAGATCTTCACTGAAAATTTAGAGTGTGGTAAGAATTGTTGTAGTTAACTTAGTTTTCATGAATAAACTGTGAATTTGAGCTTCATACTCCAAAACAAATATTACGTCTTCAAATGGATATAATCCATTTACTGGCAAGTGTAGCAAGCTCTTCTCTGAGCTTTCACTGTCCCATATGCAAATGTAAAATTTGCTTGCGATTCCTTTGATGTTGATATTGGAATCAAGGAGGTGTGCTAAACTTGAATCAAAAGACCATGACTGTGGATAACAGGAAAGTAGCCAAAGCTGTTCTGGAATAGAATAATTAAAGGTAGTGCTCCATATATGAAAGGTTGAAGAGAAATGTTTTTAAAATTCCTTCCATCTCTGGAGGGAGGGGATTGTCTTTAGTTACTGGAATAAAATAAAGCTAAATCTCTGTCATATGGTTTTCTGAGTATTGAATGTACTCAGATAACTATTTAAGCCTTTGGGTGATAGGGGAGGGTGCTCTGGAAAGGTGCAAGTTTTTACCATTTCACATGAAAGCCTGAGTAAAATGTCTTGTATCATTGTTACATTATTGGAGTCTAATGGTCATCCTTACAAACTCCCAAAAAAAAAGATTTAAAGAAAATCTTTCAGAAATTTGCGATTTGGCTCCTTAACAGAAAGGATGTTGTAGATGTAATTAGCTCTACAAAAAATAGTTACTTGGGTCCTTCCACAGGCTGCAGGTTCCTTCAGGAAATATCCACCTGCTCCAGCACGGGGTCCTCCATAGGCCACAGCGCAGATACCTGCCCCGGCGGGGTCACTCCTGGGGACACCGAGGCATCTCTGCTGGGGGCCTGGAGCCCCTCCCGCCTCTCCCCGCGGGGCTTGCAGGGCCGTTTCTCCCCTGGTTCCCCTTAGCCTATGGGTTTCCCTATGTGGGACGTAGAGTGATAAATGTACTGAAACACTTACCAGAAGAGACAGGGAGATGATGAGAAGGGGAATATGTGACAACATACAGATATTAGCTTCTCTTAACACTGTAGTTTATTCCATGCCATATACGAGTATCTTAGGTTCAAGTCAAGTCTGTACGTAAGGCTTACTTAGTCAAATATTTTTTGTTCAGTGACAGAGCTTAGTAAGTGAACACAAAAAATGTTTAAAAAAATTCTCTAGTCTGTTTTGTCCATTAGTTCAGCATCAAATTCTGCTGGATTAAAAAGATTCCTTTTATGTTTATTCATTGGTATGCCTTTGCCACATTATTAAGTGTGTGCACGAAATACTGGGTTTGATCTGTCATTATCAATGCTAAGAACTCATACAACTTTCTGAGCACTATCATTTTAAATAAGCATTAATGCTTCCTGTTGATTGATGGCAGTAACTGTGACAAAACATTTTCTTGATATGCTGATAGAGAAAGTATAGTACTTTTCAAAGAGAAAGTATAGTGCTATTCAACATGTCTTATGAGTGCTATAAATTAAATATCGGTGTATGCACAAAGGTTCTTCAAAAACCTGAATTCTCTGGGGAACTCTTAAGGAAAGTATGAACTCCATTTTTTTCTTGGTTAAAACCCGCATCATTTCAGAGTAAATATTGTGTACACTATATTTAAGTCAAAAGTATACTTGTTCTAATAAAAACTTTAAGGTATGTATGGTAGCTGTCTTGGAATCTGTTTTATGTTCTACAGCAATAGAAAAAAATAAGTAGAAAACAGATGGGTTTTTTGTTCGTTTCCCTGTGCCCCTCCAAGATTTTGGTGAAATACTCTCAGTCAGGGAGAAAAAAACCTTTATTAGATGCTGGGACAAGAACAAATATTTCTGCATGATTGAACTGCATTTAATGCAAAAGTATCTCAAACTTAACTAAAATTCTAGCTTTAAAATATTGAAGCACATAATTATTTCAAGCTGAGAAATTGAAATGATACGTGTTAATGCCTCATCATAAATTCTGAAGCCTGCCCTGATAAAATACGTAGCTTTAGTTGACTTCTATTCCGACCAGAAAACATGTAGTTTGCTTAAAAAGTGGATTGAATACTGTTTTTTTGTGAAGTTTATGATCGAAATGATAAAATCTACTTTCCATAAGTACTTTATTTTGATCAGTTGACCTTTCTGTGCTCTTCTGTCCATATTACAGCCATAAGCTACAGTATTCCTGCTAAGAAATATGAAAGCTGCTGAAGATGCTTTTAAAAAACTTATATTAAGGCATTAATTCATAATTTAAATGAGCATTTTTAAAAATCTAAGAGAGAAGAACACCAATAAACAATGGTCTGGAGCTTTAACCCTCATGAAACAATGTAGATGCCAACTGGCTATGTTTGACAAATAGACTTTTGGAATAAAAAGATCTTTTTCTGAAATAAGCTACTTGATCTCCAGAACAAAACTGCAGATGGCTTTGGTAACAAATCAAGACAGCTGAATGCCTCTTCTGTCCTTGCATCACAGTAACTCCTTTCTGTCCCTCTTGATATTATCTGTGAAATAGAGGGAGAAAACTGGTTGCCGCATCAGTAACCATCAGTTGATTTGATGTGGTGGAATAAAAGACTTTGAGAGTAAAGGACGAAGCAGATAAATTGAGGAGGAAAACTATATCAGCACCTAGAAGAGCAAGCATAAAGTTAACATAGAGATTTTGAAGTAAAACAATCTGAAGAGCACCACTGATTGCATGATGAAAAAATGAAGAGGACAACTGCATACTTCTGGTTCTTGAACCACTGCAGAATGTTTTCTTGCATTGTTATCTTCCTTCTGTTTGCTAGTAGCACTGTTTCATCTGTGGGAAAAAAAAAAAAAAAAAAAAAAAATTTGGGAAAATAACAACTTTCTTAAGGAAAAAAAGACCAATGTGGGTGTATGCAAAAATGCCTGCTAGCATTTCAGATCAGATATTTTTAAGTTTTGCTATTTTAGAAATATATTTTAGGGGACTATGAAGCCTCTAAGAAAATTTAATACCCATTTTTGTGTATTTTCTGACTATATATATGATTCTGTAACATATCCTCCTTTGTAAAAAACCTGGCTGCAACTTCCTAGTAACGCCTTATAGGTATTCAAAGCTGTTCATACTTCCCCTAAGACAAACTGAATGAGCCCCAGAGCCTCAGCCTCTCCTCACAGAGCAGGTGTACCAGCTCTGGTCTCCTGGGGGGCCCTCTGCTGATCTCACTCCAGTTTGTCAGTCTTCCCTGAGCTGAGGAGCCAGAAAGTGGACAAAGTATCCAGACTTGCTCTCAAAGGTGCAAGGGGATAATCGTTCCCCTTGATGTCACAGAATCATGGAGTGGTTTGGGTGGAAGGGACCTTAAAGCTCATCTAGTTCCAACCTCCCTGCCATGGGCAGGGACACCTTTCACCACATCGGGCTGCTCAAAGCTCCATCCAACCTGGCCTTGAACACTGCCAGGGAGGGGGCAGCCACAGCTGCTCTGTTCCAGTGCCTCACCACCCACACAGTAAAGAATTGCTTCCTAATATCTATTCTCAATCGCCTCTGTTACGGTTTGAAACCGTTACCCCTTGTCCTATCACTCACTGACAAAGAGTCCCTCCCCACCTTTCCTGTAGGCCCCCTTTAAGTACTGGAAGGCCGCTGTAATGTCTCCCTGGAGCCTTCTCTTCTGCAGGCTGAACAACCCCAACTCTCTCAGCCTGTGCTCACAGGAGAGGTGCTCCAGCCTCCGGATCATCTTCGTGGCCATCCTCTGGACCTGCTTGAGCAGGTCCATGTCTTTCTTATGCTGGGGGCCCCACAGCTGGATGCAGGACTGCAGGTGGGGTCTCACCAGAGTGGAGTAGATGGGCAGAATTGCCTCCCTCGACCTACTGGCCACACTTCTTTTGATGCAGCCCAGGATGCGATTGGCTTTCTGGGCTGTGAGCACACCTTGCTGGCTCATAGTCAGTTTTTCATCCACCAGCACCCCCAAGTCCTTCTCTGCAGGGTTGCTCTTGATCCACTTATCCTTCAGCCTGTGTCTGTGCTTGAGATTGTCTCAACCCAGATGCAGGACCTTGCACTTATCCATGTTGAACTTCATGATGTTTGCATGGGCTCACCTTTCTCTCCTGGTTGTGCCTGTACAAATACATTCCAGGGTGCTGCTGGCCATCTCTGCAGCCAGGGCACACTGCTGGCTCATGCTCAGCTTGTGCCTGCCATGGCCCCAGGTCCCTTTCCCCAGAGCTGCTCCCCGCCAGGCAAGCACCAGCCTGTGCTCTTGCATCAGTGCTTCCTGCCCAGGGGCAGCGATTGGCACTTCTTTAACTTAATGAGATTCCTGTTGGTCCTTTCACTAGCTTGTTTAGGTCATTCTGCATGGCCTTGTGTGTATTGACTATTCCCTCTAATTAGGTGTCACTGCAAACTTGATGATGTCCTTTTCTGTGGGTTGTTGATAAGTATATTAAACAGGTTGTTCTATTGTTGCATTTAACTGACGTAGGTTCCTTCTTCATTGTCAATGGTAGTGATCAGTATCATATAGGAATCCTAGTCATGGAGCGAGACTATTGTCTTCAGACATTTTGCAAATGAGTACACCAAAGTTTAGTCTGTCTCCTAAACTTCCTTTTTGTTCTGTTTAGTTCTCTGCTCTATGGTTAAGGATTCACATTTTATATACATTTATTGTTTTTGTTAGGATTTTTGCTGCACTAGAAGATCTATCTATCCAATTCTATATCTGTCCTTCAAAGAACTGAATGATTATATATTTTCACATGGATAGCGTGGCTTGTGACTATACTTGCTTGAGCATGATTGTATGATTAGGCTCTTGTAATGATACTTAGAATTTCCCGCTCCCAGAATGACTATGACAGTAAACATGCTTTCAGTCAAGTAAGTTTTAAAGTAAGGCCCAGCTGGAAATAATTTTTGTGTGTGTTATTAAGGATTCTAATAATGATAGGTGATAGTTTCTTAGTATATGACTAAAGAACTTCTCAAGGCCAAGAGCTGGGTTTTTTTTAACACTTTAGGCATGTTCATTTAAACATGCACATAATCAATACTGTGTGTGTGAACAGAAAAATGACTTGAGATTTGCCAACTTTCTTCTCTTCCCTTTCACTTTCCTGATGCTATCTAATTTCTCATAGAATTTTCAAATAGTGTCTTAACTGAGAGATAATTTTTATTGCAGAATCAGTGGCCGGTTTAAATGTAGTTAAAATGTAAGTATTATTTTAATACCTTTTGTGTGGGAAGATGCTGGAAGGGTAATAGTATTTTGGAAAAGGCTTTTAGAATCAAAATAGAAAACAATTTCTGTTGCCTATTTTCCAAGATTTGTTTCTGTTTCTAGAAATCTGGAATTAAAAATTCCTGACAGGAAGAAAGTCATCATTATTTATCTGTGGAAGGCCATTTCAGTTGCTTTGCCAATTTGTCTTGAAAACCTGGGCTTGATTAACTAAACTTTGAAACTGCCACTTACCCCTTGATTGCAATTAGCAGAGCTCTTTTATCACTGTTAAAGCTTACTGCTCCCTGTCTTCTTTATTCTTTGACCAGATGCAGCACCTTTATTGGAATACCTTTTGCCAGGATTTAGTTTTCTTGTTATGTAATTATGAGTACCAAGGTGGTATGTTAATTTTACTTACTTTACTCACAACTTTGTCTTTGTGGAGTAATGCTTACAGATAACAGAAACATTGTGCAACTTGCAGGTTGCTGAGCATCCCTTACATAGTAGAGGCACACATTTCTTTTCTCCTTTTTAATTTCTGCAACACTCCCATTTTGATTTTCTTCTTTGGACTTACTAACTTTCCTTTAGTAACTCCTTCCTCCAGGTTAATGGTTGAAGATTTGGGTGGAAAAAAAAGTCTTCCTTCCATATTTTGCATTTAGTTAGTATATTACACAACTGAAAACACATCAAAGATGACCATTGAATCTTCTTTTATAACTATATACGTATATGATGTTAGCTGTTACTTCAGCTTTTTTATATCTATGCTATCATGGTGGATGCTACTTGACTTTCGGTTTCTGTGAAGGGCTTGAAAATTTCTCCTGTGGTGGGAAAGGGTCCATGAATACCTGACTTGTTTCAGGAAGGATTGATGTTGATTCCAAAGAGAGAGATAGAGGAGATTTTCTAGAATATGTTAGAGACTTATGTAGAATATAAGAGGCTTTAAATGGGAATTTAGAGATTATGATATTGTTGACATTTTATCATTGACAAAATATCTTGAATTGTGACTCCAAAATACTGACTTGACAAAGCTAATACTTCTAAAATTAACTTGTCTGTTGTGCTGATTTGTCTGTTGAATTAAGAAAGTATGACTGATTTCAGTGTAAAAGTCTCAAATCTGCATCTTCCATGAATCTATATGATTCAGGGTTGGTCATGGCTGTTTTTAAGACAGCAACATGACTGTGATTGATATAGTTAAGAATGACTCTAGTCAGTCCAAGTTTCAGCATGCAGTTGTTTGATTAAAGCACTACCTTACTCTTGAATGTTATAAAAATAAAATATGTTTAAATTGGAGTGCATAAGTTCTAGTATTTAGAAGGGATTTTTCTTTTTGCATTTGAAGCCTATTTTGTAGTGTAGCCATGGGTCATTAATAGCACGGCACAGAGTGTATTTGCATCACTTAAAATATTCAAAAACTAACGGCAATTTTCAAGAAGTACTTTAAGGCAAAACACTTATGGGTGATACTCTTACATTTTCTTTATAAGCAGAGTAAATCAGGGTGAAAGCTAGATTTCTAAAGCATGAAGTGCTCTGCTTTAACTGTGGAATCAAAGAAATACCTACATGGTGTTTAAATGAGGGAGTGGTCTGGATTTTGTTACGTGGCCTGCTGAAATTCACTTTTCATCTGTTGTTTGTTTAAAATAAATTAAAGAAAACTATAGTGGTATACATTTGTCTACGTCTACATTTTTACTCTACAGAAAAATGTTTATAAGATTCACTCATAAATCTCCTGTATTCTGTGAGCAATGCTTGAAGAAGCTACATTCTGGTTGATTTCTATTTGTAACTGTGTTGAGAAGTGAGCACACTGGCAGGAAGAAAGGAAGCTATGGTTTCTGCAGGTTTCAGGATAGTAGGAGCCTGCCTAAGCCTCAGTTAGAGCACAAAACCTAGGAGAAATAGCAAAGTGTCTTTTATCTCTGTGTACCAGGCAAAGGAAACATTTCCCTTCAGGTGTGAAAAAGAAGTCACATTTTTACTGATGAATTACTTTCAAACTGGTACTGATAATTTATTGCCCTAAAAAGCCTGCAGCAGCATTTGTGGTCTGTTCATTCCCAGTGTCCCTGAACAGTGCCAGTTTGTGGTGAAAAGAAGAAGAATCAGGAAGGTATGTCAAAATGTAAAGTTTTTTGCTTTGTGTTTTAGTTTTTTAACTTATGTGTGTACACACATTATAATTGCTTTTCTCAGAAATGCCTAATAAAAGACATGAAAAGCAAAAGAAGAAATAATGGCAGCACATAAATGGAACACTAAAGATACTGTTGCATAAAATAGATGTGAATTTTTACATTTATTCTGTTAGAGGAAGTTTCTGAGAATTACTGAAAAAATGTTTTAACTTGAAGTTAAAGCTTAAAGAGGCAAAGGAATCTACCTTACTGAGGCCACTTAAAGAAATTAAAACATCTACACCTTGTAAATAACTTTTTCTACACTTCAGAATTAACTTATACCATCATCAGTGCTGTTTATTATAATCATGACAAAGTTCAGTTGTATCCAAAATAAGTAGCTGTTTGGCACTGCTTAACCCTGAAAGAAGTTATTTTTACTTCCCTTCTAAGTGATACTCAGGAATTTGGTTCAATAATTATTTCAAATTTTAAACGGGGATTTTTCTCCAGACTATGAGGAATCACTATAGAAAGTATTCCAGCACACGTGCTTGGCAACACCACTAGTGACGAACTTTCACGTATCTCCAATGTGGTCCTACTCTACTCTGTCCACCACAGATAGTGACAAAACAACAGGAAAAGCAGCATTGGGATTCCAGACTGATAAGGCTCTTCAGAGAAGAAAGTGCCAGGAGGCTGGTAGACAACAACTAAGGTTGGGTGTTTGTTTTGTTTTTAATGGTAGGCTGCAGGTTCTCCTACACTGCCCTACTGTAGTGTGCTATTACTGGGAGAAGTTCTTAGGCTGATAAAATAGCTGAGTTATGTAGTGAGACACTGATGCTGACCTAAAATTTTATTTCCCACCCCCCCAGTGCAGCTCTGGTTTTTGCTAAGCTTAATATATTCTGTGGTAAACATATCGGCCTCTGCAAGATTCAGTCCTTTCATTTTATTTACAAATATTAATATCTAGTTAGTTTTTTGATTGGAAGTTTTACAGGATTTTCCACTGATATATAATTTATACTAAGACTATATACAAGGGATGTGACCTTACTCACTATCCAAAGGGAACTACAAAATTACGCGGCATACTAGCACTTTAACAAACCTGGTTTAATTGAATTGTGTTTGTTGCTTTTTTCTTGAAACAGCCTTTCCCAAAAGGATGAGGTAACAGAGAATGATAATGTAGAATTGTTCTGTGAAACACGATAGTATGCTGTAAATGTTTGACCTTTCCATCATTTAAGCAATAAGACACTCCAGAGTGTGCTGCTGAAGCATAATATTAACACAGCTCACCTACACAGAATTTAGTATGCGTGCTGATATCATACAGTAATGGGCACCCTGGAGTGTTTTATGGAAGTATAAAATGCCAGATAAATTGTTAGAGGGAGTTTCTTATGTCTATAATGTTTTTAAATGATTAACACAAAGTTATATTTAAAAACAAACCAAACAAACAAATGAAAACTTAACCATGAAGAGCTCTTAAACAAATCCAAAAGTTTTCTGATTATTAATAATTATATCTAGTTATTGGTATTCAAAGGCAAACTTAGCTTAGGGTATGTTGCCATAAGCTCTTGTATAAATACATAGCAGTAGAGAATTCCCGTCTGGAGAGAGACTAATTAAAGTAGATAAGCTAGCTAGTTTTGTATTTAAGTGTAATTACTAAGTAGGATTTGACATAGATGCAATCAGTTTACTTCCAGGTTTGTGTATTTTCCAACTACTTAGTAGCTCAGTTACATTTGACATATTACTTTCCAGGGCTTTGACACAAATGTAAATTTTTATCTCTTTCTAATATTTCTAATGTCCCTTGCCACTATTAGTTGATAACCTTTCCTTTCATTTTTCCTCTTTCTTATGCTCTTTTCGTGTATGACTTTCGCTTGCCTCTTTGTATTCAATAAGCACCTTAACAGGATTTAGAAACAAGAATAATGTACAAAAAGTTCACCTAATAATTTCATTGGGAATCCTGTTACATAGACCTGAATTTGCCTTATGCTTTATGCTGAAGCCATTATCTTATTTGCAGACCTGGCTTCTTTGGGACTTAAGAAATTACAAAGATCATTTGGATCTTGTAAATGTAGGTAGAAATATTTCCAAAATATTAGAAAGATAGTAGGAAACCTGTTGTCAAACTATCATTATCAGTTTGTGTGTGCTTCTCTGTGGTGTCACAGACCCTCCCTCACCCATATTCCTGATAGGCTGTACATAAAAAACGATTATTCTGTGGATCAGCAACTTGGAAGTGGCTGTCACTTTAATCTTCGAATGCTCACTTTTTCTGGTTGATTCTTTGAACTGTATACTTGAACTATAATTGTAAATCTTACACCTTTTTTAACCATTTATTCTGATAGAATTATGAGAGTGTCTTTACAAAAATATAGTACCATTTACCCAGGCTGGTACAAGATATCACAGACCTAAACAATTAATAGATAAGGAGGAGGGTGTTTTTGCAAGTACATGGCACTGTTTATCCAGAGGAGCCATGTGTTTAGTAAGTAATAAGACTAAGACAAAGAGATCTGGACAGATATACGACACTATTCACCAGGCCTCGTAAAACAAAAGGTGCCATATATCTCAGCAATTAGAGAATCTCAACAGGAACCAAGGACAAGACTACAAAGCTCTGTTAGATAAGATAACCTAAAAGAAAAAAAAATTTAAAAATTTCCCTTGGAAAAAGTCAAGGGAAGTTTGAACTTTTCAACTTTAGGAAACAGTGCGCAGGCTTAATAGGCTTATTATATTAACTTCTCTGCCCAGGAGATGCATAATGATATGATAATGAAACATACGATGCATGATGCAAAGGGGGTTACATGTTAAGGGGTAAAAATGTAGCATATGTAGTAGGCAGATTGGGAGGTTTGTGCCTTCCTAGTACCTTAGCCAATGTGGAGCAGGACAGGGTCCTATGCGGCTGGGAAATTAGGATAAAAAGGGGGCTGCGACCCCAGCAACTTTGAGAGACCCTACGGGATATGCCCGGTGGACTCTTCCTTTATTCGAATAAAGTTTATTTTTACAGGACTCCTCTGTCTCCTTTGTGAACACTGACAACTGGCGCCAGGATTTTCCACACACTCGGGATGTTGATATTAATGGTGCTATAGGAAAATTCTACAGGGATGCACAGAGACAATTGTCAGTTAGGCACAGTATAACACAACACACAACTGAGCAGCTTCTGGGTAGGACAAAGCTACGGGTATTGTCATGTGTAAAGCTGGGTAAGGAACCCAAAAGCTGACTAGCTCAGAAATGAGATCAGCTGCTTAAGGCATAAGCTTCCTCCTATCTTATTTTTTTTCCCAAAGGGAATACAGGAATTTGGCAGGGGGGGAGGATAGAGAAAGATGATAGTGGTACCAACAAAATTGTTAGAAGTCCCATGAGATGAAATGAGTACAGGTGATCCAGTTTAAGACAGTCTAGAAGTTGTTAATCCTTTGGAGCTTGTGTTGGATGAGATATTAATAATGTTAATTATTTTTGTTTGTGTCTCTTTCTCTCCTACAAACACTTGGGAACTTCTAAACTAACCCTACAATTATTGACATTATTGCGAAGCAAAAAATGTCAGTATTAAACAATGCATTTCCATAGATTATTGACCGCAGTACTGAAGCAATTGACATGCAGATTTGGGAACATCCAACCGCCTTCCTGTAATGCCATGTATAGTTCACAAATCTAAAGGAAAAGGTTTGTGCAATGGAGGTGAGGAATACTCTTGTGTTACAAAAGGCAGGTTCAAGAAGTATGCCTTGCCGTTGCAGCAGAAGGGAGTTCAACCTGCTGTTACAGATTCTTGGAGAGGTAGTCTGTAGCTTCAGGCTGGCACTTCAACTGAAATGCAAGGAAACTGGGTTTACTGTTGCATAAAAACTTTAAAGAACTAAACTTCCTTCCCAGTAAGGCATTTATCATTAACATTAAGAAATTATGCATCCCAGGATAACCCAACAGTAAAATTTTTTCCCATTCTGACCAGAAATTCTGGTCATCCCAACAGTCAAACTTCATAAAGTTTATGAAATCTGATATATTGTCTGAGAGAAATGCAGAAGATTCCTCTGTTTTTTGGTTTGCCTTTCTAAAAACTTGGTGTTATTGTTTCAATTAACTTGCACTTGACCAAAAAGAAGTGCACTGGCCTTTATCGATGAACAATACCTGTGTCGAAGGCACTTTCTTGCCTTAGGAACATGGCTTGACCACGGGGTGCATTTATTGTAAATGACTGGCACCAAGCAAAAATGTGCAGTGATGATCTTTTTTACTGATGGAGAGATTTGTAATGAGGTGTTTCTGCAATGTTCCTGCATTACTGAAAGAAGTACAGCTTCAGAAGCAAAGCTTGCTCTGATTTAACATGGGCACACACCTGAGTGATTAAAATCATTGGCGTTTCTATTGTGGAGAGTTAAAGTCTCATGGGCCTTTGCAGGCCTCACTAGTTGAGAAACATTTTAGTGAATGGCCTTGCCAGCCAGCGCGATTTAGTTAACAAAGGATTGGATTACTCCTAACAGGGTGTACTGTCTAGAGCTTCCCTGTCAGAAGGATTTCAGTTGCTGTTACTTATCATATCGTGCTTATGTGGCACAGTGCTGGTGAAGAAGTGATTGTATAACCTGAAGGTTTATAAACTCTGTCTCATTTGGGCAGAGTTCCTATCAGATGAGTCTGACACATTGCTGCAGTGTGTTCTCTCCTACAGCTGCAATAATACACTACATCTATCCTGACCCGATCTAAATTGTATTCGTTTGTGGGTTTTTTTTTTTTCCCACATCACCATTAACGTTGATGAAAAGGCAGTTTTCTGCAACATCAAAATTGCTGCTCCCTTCAGAAGGATCTGAGAGACAAACCTTTGTAAAATGCATGCCCTGAACGGGATATCATGTTTAATAGTATGTTGAATCAGGAACACGTGCATACGTGTATGTAAATTCCCTGAGCTAGAAGAAAACAGTTTCTAATCAAGAAAACTAGTTAGGATTAATGCTGTTTGTTTAGACATAATTTGCCTTATTACTCCAGTATGTGCATACAACCTTTAACCAACCTACCTTTAAATTCCTGATCATGTTGTGGTGGTGTTTTGTTTTGTGTGTTGGGTTTTTTTTTGCAGGAGAAAAGGAGGGGTGGGGCAGACGTGGGGGTAGGGGAGATGTTTCCTTGATTTGTGTACAGAAACAGTACAAAAGACCTTAAACATTACAGGAGTATCATTGTAAGACCATTGAATTCATGCAGGTAATGTATGTGCATAAGTGAAATGAATGCAAATTGGGAAACTTCCAACAACAAAGAAACAAAAAATTACATATTAGTGAACATATAGTCTATTCTTCTTGTGCACATAGTCTACTAACTTTCGTTCTGATTTAACCAGTCCTCTTAAGTGGAAGCCCAAGCAGGAGAAAAGTTTAGATTGGGACTGTGAAGGTAGAGACCATAGTTTGTCTGGTTACCTAAAATGGCTGCAAAGGATATAAAGCTAGTGAAAAAGATATAGTAAATGTGCCAAATATCATGGAATTCCATTTTTAAAAATGTTGTGACATATCAATGGCTGAAACTGGGTTGTTAATTTTATTCATATATATTTGTTACAGAAGAACAGACCCCTGTCTAGGTCAGATGTAAGCAAGAAAGAAGTTAATCGCTTGGAAAAATGACAAAGGTCAGACTCAAAGCCAATAATTACAGGGACAAGACCTCTTTAAATGAGAATGAGAGTGAAGATAAACATTAAATTTCATTACTAAGTGATAAATGATTTAAGATTGATTTAGTTTTCACTGCAGTCACACATTTCAAAATGTCACATTTGCACTCAAATAACCTTTCCAGGGAAACAAGAATCTATGCGGGATGTATAAATATTTTGCTAAATGGTCTCATGCTTCACTGAGTTCTCTCCATTTGCAATTCATTATTTTGTTCATTTAAATGACAAGTGGTGTTCTAGCTTTTTAAAAGAAACCAAACAAAACTCTACTTTCTTTTAAAATATGAAAATCACTTCCTGCTCTAATCTAATGCAAAATATGATTAAATCTGAATAAAACATGCAAATTTTTATTCTGAATTAATTTTCAAATGGATTTTTTAGTTTGTTATTTAGACCTTCTAGCAACAGTGGTTTTATTTGGTTTTTTGTTGGTTTTTTCCTTAAAGATAATCAAGAACTCTTTGAAGGAAATGGTAGGGTTTAAATGTAAAACTATGTCATATAAATACATTTGAGTGACTTTTTAAAAGCCTTTCAGCCTGTGTGCAAATTTCTCTCTATCTTATGATGGCATGTCACTGAAAGGTCATAGAGTCATTTAGTTCTACTTTCTCTGACAATTTTTCAGCGTTTTGTTCCATCAACCCACAATATTCAGCACCACAGGGCACTAAAATAATACTGTAGAATAAGGTGCTGGGGGGAGGGTAGGAGAAGCAGAGGAAAACCCTGTGCAAGCTGGTACACAGTATTTTTGTTTCTTCCTGTGATACTCATTTGCTTGCTAGCAGCAAATCTGTCACTGTGCTTGCAAAGAATTTTTGGTGTGAAGTTTGAAAACAGTATTTTACAGGGGCAGCAAACATCAGATTTTCAGCTATGACAGAAATAAGCCAGTAGATTTTGAGAGAGAAGAACAAGTTAGGCAAAATATTCTGCCTGGCCTTCAGGCAGTTACCAAAGAAGTGGTAAAGCACTGTATCCTTTAAGTTCTATAAACTTTATATTTCAGTATAGAGGTTATGAAGGAACACGTTTAGATGTCCTTCTTGGTGAGCACCTTGGAGTGTTTCAAGGGGGGAGACATGTTCCCAGAGGAAAATACATGTTTTTGAACTAATCCTGTGGATTTGTTTTACAATCAAGGAAGAGCAAGATACTTCCTTGGTGCAATTGATAGCATGATGGAGAAAAGAAGTACATGAAATCTGATTAAACATTTCCTAGAAGTGTTGTTTTGCTCCACTAACTATAAAGGGAGACTGGCTGACTAGCTGAGATGAAAGACCAAAAATAAGGTGAGATGAACTGTACTTCTTTACCTTATGACCTTATAAATGGCTACTTAATAAAAAAAACCCAACCAATGAACAACAACAAAAAAAAACCCTGCAAAACCCCCAAACCCCCAAGTGCCATTAGTAACACTTGGTATCCTTAGAAAACAGGTAAAACCAATCTCAAGATGAAGTTTCTGTTGTATAGCAATTGCTACTTGGTCCCCAGTGGAGGTAGTGGTATAATTTGCTTTTAAGTAATGTATGAGAAGGAGAATGTCCAAAATGCAGTAGATCATACTAGCAGGTGTCGAAACACAGCAATGTATGTGCTTGTAAATCATGCGAGGAAGAAAGCTCTTCCAAGTAATGGAGAACTATTAGAACAAGAATATTGGGAAAGAAATCAGCTACTGTTGCCTTTTAAGCCTGGAAGGCAGAGTGTGTACTGTATTCCTGAAGGTGAAATACCTCTTCTTTCAGCTTAAAATTGAAGAAATAGCATTGACCTAAACCGATTTCTTTATATAAAGAACAACTCTGTCAGCTCAGAATTTGGAACTATATTGGTCTGCTTGCTCAGTATGACGTTATTTATTTATTTATTTCAGAAATTATTACTATTCACACTAGAACAAAGAGAGGACTAATTGGTTATTAGAACATTTGATAGTAGCACTGGTTGGAAGAGGCCATTAACAGCATCTGGAACAAAGGCAGGCATCCACATATTACAGAGCTAAGACCTGAAAGAAAAAAGAGTACCATCTCATCCTTTCTGAGGGTTACCATTCTTAAAGGAAAGATAGGTGCCTATCACATCTTGAAGGGTTACTGTCCTTTCCCTTGTTCTCGTCTTATCTAAAATAAAATGACAAAATCCTGTAAAAAATAGTGAAATATGTTAAAACCACATATAAATCGGTTTGTACTTGGTGCTTTAAAAATCAATATTTGGACATAATGTAATTCGTGGGTATTTCTAAAACTGCAATACACTGAAAATCAGTACTTTCAAATTCTTCTGCTACATATTTAGTGTAGAAGTTGTAAATTAATACATAAATCATGGCTTTAGTTTGTTGCGTGCTAGTACTAGTACTCTGATAAATAGTTTTATACAAGGAATACACAGTTTTTAAAGCATAAACACATATGAATACCAGCATAGAAATTAAAACTTCAGCCTTTATTTTCAGTACGTACTGAGAGACTAAGGTTTTTAAGGCACAAAGGCAGTGCAGGAATATTCTGAGTCTTGAGACCTCTTGCCTCTTGTGCTTCTAAGCCATCCATTTATATGCTGATTGCACACTTGGTAGGTAGATGGGAATTAATAGTAACCTTACTGGGTAAAGTGCACAGGTTAAGCAGAGGTGTTCTTTGATTTTTGACTTGCTCTGGCTAGAGAACTGTGACGGTGTTCAGTTCTGAGGAGGAGTTGCCCATGATTTACTCAAATAAAAGGACAAATTCTGAAGTTCAAATGGACTTAGCTGTGAAAATGAAATAAAATATTCTGGCTCTAATGACTGAATGTGCATTATTGTGTCATAGAGGTCATTTAGATGAGTAATGTAGAGCCTGTAATAAAGATGAGTAATTTGATGAGTAATTTCCAGATCTTACACCAGTTACTTTAGATCGTGACTTGCTATATTTGGAGCTATTTTCTAGCAGCATGCAGGGTCATGTCTGGAATTGTTAGTAGTTTTTTCCATGAAGAATTTCAGTCTTTAGTCCAAAAACATGCTGAAATACATTATAGATACCGAGCTCTGTGTTTCTGTTTCTCCCATCACCCTTAGCTCTGTGTTACTCCTGTCCCCCTGAATGTGTTTGGCTTTCTCAAACTCTTTCACAAGGACTCAAAACCTTCCTTCTCCTCCAGTGAGTATGAATTTCTGCTGGCTGTGCACTGTCTATAAAGGCTGTGGAAGTTGGAAACATCCTTTGTCTTCAGAGGCATGAATTGATTTTAGGATTGCACTGAACAGTTACAAATAAAGCTCTCAAACAGCCATGTGAGCTGTGTATTATGGAAGTATAATAGGAACGAAAAAGGTAGGATGAAATGTCTTAGGAATTTTTAAAAGTTTGTTCAGAAATGCCTAAGAAAACGAGTAAGTTGGATGGGAGGGGAGCTGTTAAGACATACACATTTAAAGTTGTCTGCAGGTATGGCATAGAATGTTACCTTCTGTCCTGGGAACAGGAATGAGAAATGTGAGACAGCTGTGAGTGCATGATGATACCTACTCAACTCAGTATAGCTGTCTGTACCATATAGTATTAGCCTAAGAAGAAATAAGGAGTTAGCCAGAGCTTAAAAATTGATCTTTCTAAACCTTTCTGTAGAAGTGAGTTTCTCAGTGGAACACCAAAATATTCTGAGACACAAAAATTGGAATTTTTCAGAATAAAACCCCCCAAATTTGCAATTTCTCATAGGATGACTATGTAACATATTAGAATAAAAAGATCTATGTAAACAACTCCCTGCCTATTCATAGATCACTGCAAGTTGGACCGTGCTGCTAGGCTTAGTTTCAGTCTATTCAGTGTCTGTCTGGCTTACTGCAAATTCTTCAAAATCCCCTTTAGATTTTTTTTTCCTGTCCCCACAGTGGCCTGCCAGTGTGCTGCCTGCTTCCTTCCACAGTTTATGTCTTTGCATGAGCTGCTGTGCGGACACATGTGCAAAGACTGCTTGCAGTAATTGGCAACACGGAAACTCCTTTGGTGCATATTCACTGCCTCCAGGGATGTCACTGCCCTCTTTCCAGAGCTGCCTGGTCTGGTCACTCCTCTTGAAGGAGCAAAGCACACAAACAAGTATCCAAGACATAGAAAAGATACTGTCCAGCAGGCTGCTGCTGCAGATACCAGGTCTGTTACAGTTAAGAGTTAGAATTGCAAAGAACCAGCTACATGTGTGATGGTTATTAGGGGTGCATAGGAGGCAAGCAGACATAAACCAGTTAGATATTAGTGCCAGGCAAAATCCTGCAGCATCATTGGTGAAAGCTTGGCTGAAACAACGCTGGACAGCTAGGATCTGTACTGTCATGGTTTGTTTTCTGTGTTGCAGTTTGTTTGATGTGGATAGTATAGGTCTGAAAACCGTTTGATTTAAAAACAGTTTCGGGGGATGAAATCAGTTGTTGCAGCATTAACAGAGAAAATTTATCTCGGGGTCCTTGGAATTTTTGCCTGTGTAAGTCCATGGAATTAGATTCATAATTTAGCACGTAATGCAACCACAGAGTTGTAGAAAAGATCAAATATTTTTATTTTAGGCTCCAGCAAGCCCAATATAACTAGGAGAATGATTCTGCCAGCCAGACAGGCTTAGCTGCAACTTATGCTACTGCCAGTGGAACTGAAATATGATGATGGTGAAACTGTAATACAATTAGAGAGAAAAATTCAGTAATTACTGAAGAAAAGAAATCTTCTGTCATGGTAGTGCATTTTAAGCTTGGTCCAAATGCCACTGTTCTGTTGTTTTCTGTAGCAGAACTGAGATGGATGCAAGGAGAAAGATTCGTGGAACATGGGTTAATATGCACAATGATGATAATTTGCCATGTTGTGCATTTGGTATAATTACTTGGAAGTAGTACTTTGTTGCATCAGATCAGTGCTATCTTTTTATATTGTTTAGAGAAAACATTTGTTTTTTAAGTTGGGGCTACAATAAAAGTTTCATAGGTGTCTAGTAATATGGCTTTTCATAACTTGTTTGTGTTCCAAAACAATTGATAAATATTGGATTTTGTAATTTACAGTTTACTCTTTCCAATACCAGTCTGGCTTTTTCACCATGTGGAAAGGTCATGGACAAGAAATAGAAAAGAGATGGTGGCTGCACTTGTAAAAGAACTTATTGTTGTGTCAAAAAATAATAATTGGCAGTGAATCCTGTCTGATTACTGATGTTGGTGTATGCGGGCACACTGCCTCCATTTTGTCAGTGCCGATAAGGCAGCACTGTTACGTTAGCTGGTAAACATATTTAATTACTTTCGATGTGTGTGTTGGTGTGCTTTTCAAAGTTTGTTTGTTTTTTGGGGGGGATTTTTCTCCCTCTAGCTGATGAGTTACAGTGGAAGTAGTTTGGAGGGAGTTGTTTTTCCTCATTCTTTCTATTAGAAATTATTTTAGCAACATTCAAGTAAAATATATCCGAGTCAGAATAAGACTAGCAATATGGGAGGGTGATAGAATGTAATCTACCATAGAATGATACTGTATGAACGTTTCACGTGTTTCACAAAACAAATTGAATGGATATAAAAAGCAATTCTCTTTGGTCTGAGATTTCACAAACACAGCAATTACAGCCTCATATTTCCCTAATGGAATGTATGGTTCTTTCCACTGTGGATTTTAGTCTGCATTTGTCAAGCTGCAGTTTAGCCTTCAGTTTTTCGTATGTTTTTCTGTTAGTTGCAATTATTTTTCTCAGAAGATAAATTTATGTTGTAAATGTATGTTCTTCACTGGAAATAAATTTGCTGACCTTACAAGATGGCAAGAAAATGTAGGTTTTCTTCTTTGCCACGAAAAGAAAAGTTACTTGATCAATTGATCTGTCAGTATGTATGTGTCTGTGAGTCTGGGTATAAAAACTGTTTCCTGAGAGAGAGGGAGAGAGAATTTGACAATATAATTATTTACACAAGTACCTGTCTCTATGCTTTTTTTCTGGGGAGAGCTGAGTTTTATGGCTCAGTTGTATTTCCTTTGCACAAGCTTCCAGTTTGCTGTAAAGTTAAAACTGCTTAGGATTTCTTTCTCTGGAATCTTCAGGTGCAGTTGAAATGCTAGACTGTCAGTGTAACTGGCAGAAGTAGACTAAAGCAAGACACGGTTTAAGATGCCCTCGTGCAATTGTAATAGGAAGATACAGTGGCTGAGAGCAGGGCCCTCTTGTCAGGCCAAGATGCCACTGAGACTATGATAGTCGTTGTAGTTTACTTCAAGAGCAGAATAGAAGTGTGGGATCTGCATGCATAGTCATCATAAATCATAGCATGATTTTGCTGTCATTAGCGGAAGCTCTGTGGTGTCCTGGGGCCTGTGGGGCCAGGACCTGGTCCTGGCCCAGGTGGTGCTGGCTACCCCAGCTGCTGGGAGGTGAGTGACTCTCACCTCCCCAGGGTTGAGCTGGGGCTGTGTGGTACCATTGGTGGTGAGGGCTGTGCTGAGGGATAGTACAGAAATAAACACAAAAAAGACCAAGGCCGAAAAAATCCTAACCATGAATTTCTCCTGGCAAAGACCTTGTTGTGACCTCCCCTTCTCCCCCTCAGTGCTTTTTGAAGGACCATCTAGTTCCAACCCCCCTGCCACGGACAGGGACACCTCCCACCAGACCAGGTTGCTCAAAGTCCCATCCAGTCTGGCCTTGAACACTGCCAGGGAGGGGGCAGCCACAGCTGCTCTGGGCAACCTATACCAGTGCCTCACCACCTACACAGTAAAGAATTTCTTCCTAATATCTAGTCTAAACATACCCTCTTTCAGCTTTAAACCATTACCCCTTGTCCTATTGCTATGCTCCCTGGCGAAGAGTCCCTCCCCACCTTTCTGTAGGCCCCGTTTAGGTGCTGGAAGGCCACTATAAGGTCTCCCCGGAGCCTTCTCTTCTGCAGGCTGAACAACCCCAACTCTATCAGCCTGCCCTCATAGGGGAGGAGTTCCATCCCTGTCATAGTTTTTGTGGCCCCCTTCTGGACCCACTCAAGCAGGTCCATGTCTTTCTTATGTTGAGGGCCCAAGAGATGCATGCAACACTGCAGGTGGGGTCTCACCAGAGTGGAGTAGAGGGGGGAGAATCACTTCGCTCGACCTACTGGCCACACTTCCTTTGATACAGCCCAGGATGAGTTTGGCTTTCTGGGCTGCGAGTGCACACTGCTGGCCCATCTCCAGTTTTTCATCCACCTCCAAGTCCTTCTCTGCAGGGCTGCTCTCAATCTACTTATTGCCCAGCCTGTGTCTGTGCTTGGTTTTGCCTCAACCCATGTTCAGGACCTTGCACTTGGCCTTGTTGAACTTCATGAGATTTGCATGGGCCCACCTCTCCAGTCTGTCATGGTCCCTCTGGATGACCTCCTTACCCTCCAGCATGTTGACCACACCACTCAGCTCTATGTCATTGGCAAACTTGCTGAGGGTGTACTCAATCGCACTGTCCATGTTGTGGCTCCCAATATTGACCCCTGAAGAACACCACTTGTCACTGGTCTCCACTTGGACATCGAGCCAGTAACCACAACTCTTTTTGGAAGTGCAACCATCCGGATGATTCCTTATCCACCCAGTGGTCCATCGGTCAAGATCATATCTCTCCAATTTAGAGACAAGGATGTCATGCGGGACAGTGTTGAATCCTTTGCGCAAGTCCAGGTAGATGACATCAGTTGCCCTTCCCTTACTCACCAACTTGGTCACCCCGCATAGAAGGCAAACAAATTTGTCAGGCACGACTTGCCCTCAGTGAAGCCACGTTGGCTTTCACCAATCACCACCTTGTTTTCCTTGTGCCCTAGCATAGTTTCCAGGAGAATCTGCTCCATGATCTTGCTGGGTACAGTGGTGGGACTGACTGGCCTGTAGTCCCCTGGGTCTTCTTTTTTTCCCTTTTTAAATATGTTGTCTATGTCAGTGGGAACTTTGCTGGACTGCTGTGACTTCTCAAACATGGTGGATAGTGGCTTAGCAACTTCATCCACCAGTTCCCTCGGGACCTGTGGATGCATCTCATCAGGTCCCATGGACTTGTGCACTTTCAGGTTACTTAGGTGGTTGTGAAATCTTATAATCAGTTTCAGATCTGTTTATTTTTATCAATTTATTGTCAGTGTTTACACAATGTTTTTATGCATATATACACAGAGTGAAACCTACCTGCTGCAGTTAAAGCAAGGGAACAGAAAACTCACCAAAATTTGGTGTGAAACATTTCACGTGGATATGATGATTTTTCATACTAGAATGAGTAGGGGGAAAGGCAAATGACTTTCAAATTTCTATTCAAGAAATGAATAAAACCTTTTGGTGAATTGCCTGGTTATTACTCCTTTTCCTAGTAATTATGGCCTCAATCTCTTGAAGCAGTCTGATAATTGTCAAAGGAATTCTTTTTCTCAGATTAGGAAATGCCAGTCTAGATTATTTCTGCCAGAGCATATCATATAAATATTCAGCAAAAATAAGCCTTGGTAGAAAGTCTGATACTGTGAAAATTTAATTTAGAGGATTTGCTATAGTTAAGCTTACTTTTGATGAAAAAGTCCATTTATAAGATATGTGGTAACTAAAAGAAAAAAAAAACGTCTTGGGGAACCTGGAATCTGCCTGGAAACTGGAGCGGGGGGGGGGGGGGGCGTGTGAGTGCATAGCATCATATTTCAGTTTATTATTTCTTTTTCAGGGGGGCGTGTGAGTGCATATCATCATATTTCAGTTTATTATTTCTTTTTCAGTATTGTGATTTTTTTTTCTCAAATAGCGTGTTGTTTAGATACTGCTAGGTTTTTTGTGTTTTAAGAAATGTTTCCCTGTATGCATTCTTGAACTCGTTAGTCTGAACTTTTTTAGTCTTTGGTGAATTGTAGGTGAGTTCATGGCAGTGTGGCCTTTGGGAGAACAGTTTAATGTGTCCTATAAACCTCAGTATTTATAATAACCTGATGTATGTGTGTGTTCTTCATTCCTCCACAAATCCTTGTCAATATAGTTCTGGAAGCATTCCTTCGTTCTCATAAAAACAGTGATTAAGCTTAATTTCAGGAACGAAAATATACAGTTCCTATAACAGCAGCTAAAAAAAAAAATCTCATAATCCTAAATGTTTGCTAATTGGACAACTGTGAAGGTTTCTTAGTGAATGTATGAAGATCATGACTAATTTCAGGCTTGGAGAAGCAGTGGCTTTATAGATGGTCATCTGTGGAAAGTGAAGTGCTCCCTTTAGAAACTGGAAGAGGAGTCATTTGGTCTAGAAGGTTTCCTAGGTAAACGAGACTTTCCGGTGGTACTGAAAATGTGAGAGATAGTGAAGTAGCTCACAGCCTCTTGTCTGCTGGAGTTGCCTGCCCTTCCCCACACCCAAACAGTAGGAAGAGGTCGCAAAATTGTGTTTTCCATTGCAGTTTGTCTGCATAAAAAGGATCTTATGGACATATCTACTCTGCATGAATCTGACTGTTCATTTTGCCACTAGTTTTCTTGGCATAATTGTTTACATTCCACAATTTTTTAAAGTGATCTAAATTTGTCTACAATGATTCTACAATGAAATTATTCCAGGTGGAACAGGCAATCTTATTATGAACTTTTAGACTTGACTTTTCCTGACCCATAATTTCAAATTCATTTTTTCTTGCTACCGGCTTAATAACCTAGAATTTCAAGATGAAATAGGACCATTCAGATCCTATATAGATAAATGGTCTTCTGCTGACCTCTAATGGAGAAGATAAATCTGAAGCTACCTCGTAGCCAATTTCATGTTCGTAGCTCGACAAAACAAGAACACATAGCAGTAATACAGTGATAATACTGTCACCATGTTAAATACATCTATGTTGTATGAGAGCACGTGAAGAAAGCGATACTGAAAAATAGTAGTTCAAGAATTGATTTGTTATGCAAATCTCAAACATGCTTTGGATTGAAAAATCTGTGTCTGTTTTTAAAACTTGGAAACTTTAGACAGAAAGGGAGAGTATATGTGCTTGTGAACCTGGGTGTTGTGCCAGAAAGCCATGTACTCTGTGAGCTATCAGCAGTGTGTACTTAAAGACAAAAGTGTATGGGACTTATACTGCTACATTAAGCAAGAGGTTCTACATAAGGAGTCTTCAGCATTTGGTGTAGAAGAGTAATGTTCACCTTTGCTTTGTCTTTGATTCATAGGTCTAGAAAATAGTGCCAGAGGTAAATACATACATGGAGACCAATTTTCATTTTTTAGATTTATTTTTGAAGATCAAAAATCAATGTAATGTTTTAGAGAGAAATCCTGTGGCAAGACAGCTCCATGTGTGTGATATTTTAGAAACAGAATAGCTGAGGCACCAGAAGGCACCTCTGGGGATTGTCTAGGTGTAGGGGTTGACACTGGCTGGCAGCTAAGCTCCCACTTCGTTCCTCATTCATTCAGCTCCAGCAGGATGAGGGAGAGAATCAAAAGGGCAAAAGTGAAAAAACTCGTGAGTTGAAATAAAGACAGTTTAACAGGCAAAGAAAAAACAGAAAAATAAAAATGATGCAAAGGCAGTCACTCGCCATCTTCCACAAGCAGAATGATGCCCAGACAGTCTTTGAGTAATGGCTACCTTGGAAAAATACCCCTCACCCTCATAGTTTTACTGCTGAGTGTGATGTTACATGGTATGGAATATCCCTTTGGTCAGTTTAAGTCAGCTGTCCTGTCTGTGTCCCCTCCCAACCTTTTGCTCACCCTCATTCTCCACACTGGGAGAAGACAGCTTGAGAAACAGAGAAGGCATCAACACTGTGCAAGCACTGTTCAGCAACAGTGAAAAGATTGGTGTGTTGTCAACACTGTTTTGATCATAGATCTAAAACCAGTGCTGTATGGGCTGCTATTAAGAAAACTAACTCCATCCTGACCAGTACACTAGCTGAAACACCCTGCTCAGAGTGAGGGAGCCCAGATCTAGACAGAGCATTGCGGATGCGCTGTCATCAGGACTAAGCAGGGAGGAAGAATCATCTCCATTGACCCTCTGGCACAACGCTCCTGCTGCAGTCCAGGATGCTGTTGGCTGCCTTTGCTGCATGGACACGTTGCTGGCTCATGGTTAGCTTGTTTTCCAGAACCCCAGGTCCTTTTCTGCAAAACTGCTAACTGGTATATTAGTTTTTCCTTTTTAATTGGGTACAGTTTACCTGCTTTACGCCGGTTGTTTTTGGACCAATGACCTAATGTAACTCCATAAGCCTGAATTTCTTGTTAAACTCCCAGTTTTTAATCCATTGGACTGTTCCAACAAAATTTTCATTCTTTTAGCCATTCCAAGAAACAGCTAACAGTTTGCCAAACATCATATGTACTGGTTGACTACACACATAGCTCTGAACTAGCCAGAGTGTGAGTAGCTATTGTCCAGTGAAAATAAACTCTTCTCTGAAGGAGCTTCTGTGAATGGATCTGTGTATCATGCTGCAGAGGAAGGCAGGCACTAGTGACGCAGAGGGAGTTGTCAAGGTTGGGAAGACGACGTGCTGAGAGAGACAGTATACGAGTCTGAAACCATGCTTCATTAGTTACTCTGCTCCCAGAACAATTTGCTAAGCTTATTGCCTATATAAACATTCATTTAACTGAAACTCAATGCTCTGCTTTCACTGTAGAGTTGTCAATACTTCGTTTACTCCAGAAGATGGTGCTCTCTGCATTTATTTTAGAATTTATTGTAACAGAAACAATTTATATCGAATTTAGCTTTTGTTGAGTTGCAAATTATTGAGGATACCTTTGTAATAGGAGATGTTAATGCAGCCCTGCTCCTGAGGCTTTCACATTTACAAATAATTCGCACAACATTTCCACATGAGAGGTTAGAAAATGCACAAATTCTCCAGTAACCTTACCTTAATAAAACCTGACATGTTAAAGCAATCTCAGTTATTTTTCTACCACTAGAACATACATATTAGATTAAAAAAGACAAAATAACGTTTTATTCTATGCAGTAAATATTTGTAAATATTTGTAAATTCCACTGTTGTGATTCTTTATGGAAAATAGGGGTCTTTCGTATAAATATTTATACATGGTTCTAGAAAGATGCACAGAATATGCAGATAACTATTGCTCCTGATGTAATGTATGAACTGTAATGTTAAAATCAATATGAAAAATTATGCTTTGCAGTTCTGAAGTACATCCTCAAATTTGTTACAAATTTCATATTGCAGTGTTATGCTTATGCATTTGTAATTGATTTGCTACTCCTACACGATTAAAGGCAGTACAGTTTTCTAGCTTTTTGTCTTTCTTTTCATCCTGTTTCCAGGGAAGATGCTAATACAGCTTTAAAAACTTTCTAAGATAAGCATACTTTTTGTGTGCATATTACAGTCTGTGAAGCATTGCAGGTAACTCACTTTTGTGCAGGGTCTCAGAACAGATGGCAAGTTCAATCCAAAAGATGCATCTAATTGCTGCCTACATGTAATCACTAATCACAACTGTTCCTGATCAGTCTCTCAGCTACGAGTATCATGTATTTACTATTGTGTACTATTTTGGCCATTTTGACACAGCTAATGAAGTTGTTTCTTGTTTGAGGTTTGGGTGAAAAAGGTGAAAGATGTGGGAGAAATAGTCAGCAAATCTGAGGACTGGAGAAAGTGGAAAAAGGAATGCCTGTATTATAGACTAGAAATAGGGAATTATTATAGAAGGTATCTCCCTAAGTCATCTAGTACAACCCACCGTTCAGAGCAAGGTTGATTTTGAAGTTGGATCTGGCTTTGCAGGTCGATCAGGTGGCTCAAGCTTCATCCAGATCTCCCTGGGCAATCTGTTCTGGTGCTTGTCTGACAGACATTGTGAATTCATATTTTTTCTAAATTCCTAACTGGAATTTCCCTTGTTGCAGTTTGTACCGATTGTTCTTCTTTTGTTTTGTACCACCAAGAAAATGCTATTTCCAACTTAACAGCAACCATATACTGAGTAATTGAAGACAGCAGTAAGATCCTCCTTTAACCTTTCCTTCTTTAGGCTAAGCAAATCAATCAGTACTTGCATGCCTCATATTGCAGCCCTGTAATCATCTTGTTGACTGCCATCCAGTAGGAACAACTGAAGTGTGAACCTCCCAGGATAGTCTTGTGATATTCCACATCTCTCATGTTATACTGCTCTGGTGTTACTCTTCTGCAACATACAGGTTACTTTTACAAAATATGTGTGTAATATTGCTGTACCCCATGTAAGGAAATTCTCTCCTGACTGTGTTGACCGTAGCACTGTTTTCTTGAACTCTTGAGTGTTAAAATAAAAATCCAAGCTAATACTGCTTATTAGAAAACTCTCTATGACTTGAGTTGCATGAAATTAAAATATGCTTTATCACTACCAAAAGACATTTTTTAGTTACTACTTTAAAATTAAAAAAGGCAGCATGCACGTTAAAAAAAAAAAAAGTAATCTCCTTATTTAATATATAGATTTCTCTTTCATAGTTTTCTTTGTATATATCTGTGTTTATAGATATATATAGAATCATCTATCCTGATTTGTTTAGTAAGAATATTTCTGAGTAATGCTGAGTAGCCCAAGCTAACAGCTATAATCTGAAACACTGATGTTCTTGTTTCGGTGGTTAGAAATGAATAGTCAAACGTTTAGGTTCTGTTCTTACTGGAAGGTTATGTATATTACTGATCAATAATGATAACAGTGCCTATCATAAAGGCTTAGTACATGTAAGAAACTAATTTTCCCCTTTTTAGATTATTTCATGTATGACCAGAAGTTAGAAATTCTAAAAATTTTCTCACCAGAATGTGTGCTATGCAATTTCCAGTGACTCCAAGTACCTTCTGCATTGATAAACAACAGTGAACTTAAAAGCTTTGCTTTCCAATTCACCTGTTAGTGGTTATGCTGGGGCTTCATAAAGTGTCTCCAAAATAGTTCCCATTAAAAATGAAGTGAAGCATGATGTAAATTCATTCTCAGGCTCTAATGGAAGCTCCCGGTTCCCTGCTTCTTAACTATCTGTATGTATATTTTCTTTTAAAAGCTTTCCAAGGTTTCAACAGATTAAAAAGACCTCTTTCCAGCCTGCTTTTTTATTTTCTCCCCCTCCCCCTTTTTTTTTGGTGTTTCACAAAGTTTGTCTAGTCCAAATGAAGTATTTTCTTAAGCTTAAGTGTGGAACAGCTTTGTAAATCAGATTTATCAGTGATAATTCAGATTTTATAAACTATCAGAAGGAGAGGTGTCAGAACATCCCTTCTGTTTATTTTGAGAGTAAATAGGAAAATATATTTTATTTTACATGGAAAAAGTTTTCCCAATTTGGAAGAAAAAATTATATCTGTGAATCTCATTTATTCTCACTCAGAAAATGTCTTGAGAAATTAATGAGTCATATATGTAGTTATCAGAGCACTAAACATTTCCTTATCTTGGTTAGCAATAAACATAGGAAAGGGCATAATCTATGTAGTCTATCTTTTCATTTAATGAGAGGAAGCCTGATAATTCAGTAAGAATTGAATAAGACCTATAATTGTTAAGAATAAATTTCCGTGACAGATGTAGAAAGCTTATTTTGCATAGTGAAAATAAATTAACGAAATGTTTGTATGTTACTGATCATATCAATGATTCAGTTATCTGATGTATTAAAACTAATACTATAGATTTTTTTAAAAAAGAATCCATATTGCATTAGATAGAACAAAGATAATGAATCTCATTTGGTCCCCCACAGCAACCTAAATCCCTCAGATTTTTCCAGATATGTACAGTTTAACTGTGGAAAAAAAAAAAGGACAAATCACAGAATCACAAAATGTTAGGGGTTGGAAGGGACCTTGAGAGATCATCTAGTCCAACCCCCCCTGCCAGAGCAGGACCATCTAGAGTACGGCACACAGGAACATGTCCAGGCGGGTTTTGAATGTCTCCAGAGAAGGAGACTCCACAGCCTCTCTGGGCAGCCTGTTCCAGTGCTCTGCCACCCTCACAGTGAAAAAGTTTTTCCTTAGGTTAATGTGGAACCTCCTAAGCTCCAGCTTGCACCCGTTGCCCCTTGTCCTGTCATTGTCTGTCATCAAAAAGATCCTAGCTCCATCCTCCTGACACTCGTCCTTTACATATTTATAAACCTTGATGAGGTCACCCCTCAGTTTCCTCTTCTCCAAGCTCAAGAGACCCAGCTCCCTCAGCCTTTCCTCGTAAGGGAGATGTTCCACCCCTTAACCATCTTTGTTGCTCTGTGCTGGACTCTTTCAAGCAGTTCCCTATCATTCTTGAACTGAGGGGCCCAGAACTGGACACACTATTCCAGATGTGGTCTCACCAGGGCAGAGTAGAGGGGGAGGAGAACCTCCCTCAACCTTCTGACCACACCCCTTCTAATACACCCCAGAATGCCATTGGCCTTCTTGGCTACGAGGGCACATTGCTGGCTCACGGCCATCCTGCTGTTCACCAGGACCCCCAGGTCCCCTATGCTACTAACAGCTCAGTCCCCAACCTGTACATGGGGTTGTTCTTTTCTCAAATGCAAGACTCTACATGTGCTCTTATATATCATTAAATAAATTAATACAAACTATTATTGTCTGAAAAGTACATTTGGGAACTAGTGTGTTCTGTCTTTGGAAAGTTCAGCTCTATAAAAGAATGTTCAAAAAATCTTCCTGTGGATTGCTTAGAGAAATAAATATCTCAGAAATCACGTCTGGTGTTAGCAAATTTACCTGGGAAAATCTCTTTTCTTACATAAAATAACAGTTAAAATTACAATAAGATTAAATTAAGTATTGTTTAAATGACATTTTAATGCCTTTTTGTTATTCAAATTACCACAGAATAGCAGGGCAAATCAATCAGTGGAACTATTGCACACATCTTCTTTTATTTTATTTAACTTCAGTGGAGCATAGAGAAGTATTTAGGAAAAGCATTGGAAACTAATTCAACATGCTACATTTCAACCTGATTAAAAGGTTTTAGCTGCCAGGTAATGTGAAAGAGTTCTGTAGAAATTTCTTATAATGATTTCTTATAATGATTTGATGGACAAATATTGACATTTATTTTTCTTTCTCTTGTTCCTCTACTCTCCAATTCTTGGACACCCAATATTATTCTTAATTTTACTTATTCTTACTTCAGAGATTAATCCGTTGCTCTCAGCATCATGCAAATGCCAGGTGATAGCTCCCTGAAATGTATGTTTACAAGGAGTTGTAAGGCTATATAACTCTTTCCAGTAAGAAAAACATCTTGCATTTCTTAACGTAGATTTTTGCTGAACTTTATTTTTTTAGGGAAATGAGACCTTTTGCAAAGTGTAAAATGGTAAACTGGCTCTCTCTGGAAGATGTTGTTGTGTTTTGTTTTTTTTCTGGTGCTGTGAAAATATTCTCATTTTTATCTTCGTATGAGTTTGCAGACACAAAAAAGTAGGTAAAACTCTCTCCAATCTCCTATCCTATTTTCTAGTTAATTTTTGAAAATTAGTTAGTTTTTACATGAACTGTTTTGAAAACATTTGCTGAAACTATGCTATATCATTAACTTAGCGATGACGTGATAGATTTCTGCAGATGACTTATTTGAACAAGTCTGCTCTGAGGATGAGCCTTTAAAGCGTCTCTCTGGGACAGGGATTCTCACCTGACATTCATATGATGTCCCCATTCCTTCTTGGGGAATCCTGTTTATTGAGCTTCGATTGTTAAAATGAAGATAATTAAAGAAAAGCTTTGGAATAGACTAATATACCCAGTTGTCCGTCTTCGGGACTTCCCGTATCTTTCTGAAAGACCATTGTCCATACATCTTGTTCTATAGTTCTATATTTTATGTATGCTAACATGATTTAGTTCCATATCTTGGTTCTTGTTCAGCTTGGATAGTTAATTACAAATTCTGTGGGTTTTTTTTTTTTGCAAAACCCCTATCTACTTCACACTATTGCTTATTAGTTAATTATCTAATTCCTAGTGATGATTCTTTTCTCTATGTATGGTGGCATCTTATTTTAAACAATTTCATATCTTTCAAATAGTGCTGCATTTTGAAAGAAATGCATGAAGTTCTTCCATCTGCAAATGCGAATATTGTTCTGCTCCTTTCTCCTTTTCATTAATACATTGAATACAAGACCTAAGCTGGCAGAACCTTAATAGACACAACCATCCAAGTTAACAAAGAATATTGATCAGAGTTGTGGGTGTTTTCATAATTAATGCTGTTGCCAGCATTTAAGCATTTTAATCTAAAATATTTCACCCTAAAACCCTTGAGAGATTCTCATAAGATAGCATCAAAATGTTTTTCGTATTTGAAGTAAACTGCACCTATTTCTTCCCAAACTATCAAATTTTATTATTCCAGTAGTTTCCTAGGAATTTCATTTGTTAGGCTGTCTGGTTTATAGTTTCTTGTGTCCTTTTCTCCTTCTTCTTCTTCAAAGATACTGTAAATATTTGTCTTCCAGTCTTACTCCTTGTTGGTTCTAAAGCTTAGCTGTTAACAGCTCTGAGACAGTCTCATTGGTTTGCAGAGTAATTTTTAGCAATTTTCATGGCTTCCAGCTGATTTGAAAAAATTTACTTTTTCTAAGCAGTCTATACACCGTTCTTTCAATATTCTAGTTTGTGTTCTTACTCCTTTATTCCTGTCTGTTGTGCCAATCATTTGTTCAGTATGTCTGTGATTTAGATTCAGTCACAAATTGGGGTTGATACAATAGAGGGTCCTTTTAAATGTATTTCCTGTAGGCAATGAATGAGGCAATTCCAGAATCAAGCCACAGTTTCCCAAAATGGAAGATTTGACTTTACAAGATTTTTAAGTAAAAACCCTTCTTTTGCAAGGCTTTTGGTCCTGCCCTTTTGCTCCAGCCTTTGCACACATCTTTCCAGCTTTTTGCTGTCCCATTTTAACCCCCCTGCTAAAGCAGGTTCACCTACAGCACGTCACACAGGACTGTGTCCAGGCAGGTTTTAAACATCTCCAGGGAAGGAGACTCCACAACCTCTCTGGGCAGCATGTTCCTGTGCTCTATCACCCTCAGAGTAAAGGAGTTTTTCCTCGTGTTCAGGTGGAAGATCAGAGGGCAGATGACAGGTAGCTTCTGTAGTTACAAGAAGTGGGAAGGAGAACAAAAGTATGTGGCTGATTTGATAACCATTTTATCATTGCATTTAGTAACTTTGTATATTAAGCATTTGTCGAATTCCATCGTATCTGGGAAAGCTGTCCAGAAAAACACTCTGTAGGATGACTCCTTTTAATAGTGTTTTCAGTGTGATATTGTGTATATCACCCATCTTGAAACAGGTAAACCTATCTGTTTTTAATTAGGAGACAGCGTGTAAAGACCTTCCCAAATCATAGTTATCTCACAACAGTAATTTGTACATTTGTAATTTGTACATTCATTTTTTTATAATCTTGACAGTAAGACTCAGGCCTTGGGTTGGACCAGGTTGGTAACCTCATTAGATTGTGTAATCAATAGCTTTTTCCCACAGCCTGAGTTAAATATGTTTAGGGGCAGGATTGGGAGGTTGTTGTTGGTGTTTGGAATGTTTTAAACATACTTTATTTCCTGTAATATTTAAAGTAAAATATTCTTTTGAATTATTATGTGAGCTTGTGATAGGAACATAAATGTATGTTTGTAGTCGGATAACATATCTTGCAATTGGGGAAATAATAGATCATTGCAAAAACCCTCTCTTCTTCAACACTTAATAAGAAATAAATGCAAACTGAAGTTATGGTACATAATCTGGAAATATTTTTAGAGACTTTATAAAATAGCAAATCAATTATTTCCTATTTACAAATCCATTGCTTTAACATTGGAAAAATGCTTATATTCTGTTTTCCTTTTTTTTTACAAGTCTTATTTAATATCAAGTATTTAAATACATAGTATTAACATTTGAGTAAAGTTGAGGATGCCAGTGAATGTTTTAGTAGCTGATTAAGAAACCAGAACAATTAAAGGAAGAAGCAGATCCGTCTTTTGACTTTACAGACTAGTAGTGAAATAGCATGTACTTTCTGTATAAGACTTAGGAACTAGGTTTAGGTTGCATCTTTTTTCTCTGAGGAGTGGTCACAGATTCTGTTGTTATTTGGGAGAAGTTCTGCTACATTCAAGTTTCTGTAATATGAGAATTGTACAAGTTATGTAGGAATGACAGAGAAGGTTGTACAGGAGTATTGATATAAAAGGGATAAAAAGTAAACAGTATAGTCAAACTAGATTTCTTTTAAAAATGGATTTAAAATCTATATGTATGTAGAAAGAGGACAGATTGTTTTTGATTAGGAGTAAGTCAGCTATTACAAAACGTTATGGGAGATTAGGGATGCTGTACAGATGAAAACACAGCTAGGCACTTTCGATAACCTCCATACAGAATGGGTAAATGTTACCTCCCTGTGTGATGGAAAGGCAAAATTTTTTCAACAGTACAAATACTTAACTAGAAAAGAGCCACTCTGTAATAGTAACTATAATAAATACTTAGGAAGAATGTGAAGAAGAAGATACCCTTCAAAATGTAGGTGTCATGGTTAAATAAAAGAAATAGGAAAGACATAAACTTCAAAAAGATGTATAATCAGAGGGAAAAAAAAATTACATGACACCAAAAACCACTAAAGAGTTTGTTGGTAGAGGCATAAAACCTAAACATAGAGGTTTCTTCAAACAGGTCATAAAAACGTAAGTATGACCATGGTACAAAAAAGGACTTTTAAGACTTTTAAGACTATGGTAGAAAATTCTTCATGTCATTGTTTACCGCAACCAATCTCAAAAGATCATCAGAGCAGTGATACTTCTAATGGAGAAAGATATCATATATGAATTTAAGAAGATTTTTAGAACAAATATATGAATATTATAAAACAGTAAGAATAGATGTACTTGCCAGAATTGATCGATTTCTACACAGGATAAATAGATAGAAACTTCAATAAAGAATACAGTTTTTTGACCAAATGTGTACTAATGTATTTGGGAAGAGTCAGCGTATTGTGAATCATAAATCTGGCATTGTCACCAAAAGCTAATTAGATATTGATAAGATTGTATAATAATAGGTATATGAATTTTTGAAGTAGTTTTACTCAAGGAGCCTTATGTGTGACTCATCCTGTGCCAGCCTCTTTTCCTTAGGAGGGTATGTTGTCTCATGGATTAATAACATAATGAAAGATAGGTCAAAAAGATGGTAATAATACAGGGTCCCTTTTCAGAAGAGATGTAGGGTACCTGTGTGTAGCACAGGAAATTGTGAAATTGAATATATTAATAAATGATCTGAAATTTAGAGTTGAAATAGACTCTTACAGAAAGGTATCATGATCCCAGGTGACTCAATGTACCAAATAATAGGTGGAACTGAGTTTTGTTAAATAATTTTAGAGTACATGGTTAAAAAATTTCATACGTTGCACACATTGATGGCTATCATTATTTAGGAAAGAAATCTGGAAACAACTGTGGACTGTAGTCAAAAAAAATTTGTTTGCTGTTAACAGTGACAAAAACCACAATTATTATGAATAATAAGGGAAAAGTTGGATAACAACCAAAACCAGATTCTGACTGACTTATGTCAAAAACTAGGCGACATTAATAAGGGAAAGCTTAAGCAACAGACCTTATCAGAGGAATGGACTGGTTTTGATATAAGAAATTAAGGATTATTTAGTTTGAAAAAAAGATGATTTAAGGGACGATATACTGGGGATCAATAAACTTACAAACGGTGTAAACAGTGAATGGTCATGTGTAGTTCTTGTACCTGTCTTTTTTTTTTAATTTTCAAAAATTATTTTATTAAAAACAATAAAGGCTGATGCTTAAAGGCAGTTGAGATCACCTAGAATGACAAGCCTCTTGATGTCGTATGTGCTTAGTAAAAAAGTGATGTGCTCTGGATTTGGATACCAACAGCCACTGTGAAACTGATGTAATAGTACAATCTTATAGCAATTCTGATGTAAAGTTATAACAAAGTGGTTTTTATTATGTTATTCCTTTCTTTTTATTTATGCTATGCCTTCATTTGAATGTGGGTGGGTTTTTTTAGACTTTTATTTAAGAGTGTGAGAAGGCTTTTTGTCTGCATTTTTCACAAGTCTTTTATTTCTTCTTCAATGTGTGATTCTTCTTAATTCTTTGACTTATGATACTAGGTAAAATTGTGGTGAAATCCAATATTTTAATCTAATTACCTTTGCCTCCCTTATATTCTTGCATTGCAAGAAGTAGATCATCTATGTTCTTCCACATGTTCTGGTCATTCTTTCTATCATTCTTCATCACCTCACTGTCAGTCTTTTCTGCATGATTTTCCTCTTTATTCTCCTAATCTCTCTTCTTCTTCCTTCCCTCCATTACTTTTCCTATTTTCCCCTGCATTTTCTATCATTCATTTAATTCTTTAAGCTATGAAATATTTAACAAGCTAGGACTGCTTTTCATCAATATATGTAAAGGGTTTATGATCTCTTTTTAAATGGTTTAGCCTACCAGTAATGGTCTGGTTCTCAGTCTAAAGTTTGAAGACTTTCCATTTCTTTATACTGGTTCTTATAAAGTCTGTAATTTTTAATGATTTATTTTAAAAGAAAACATTTCAAAATCAAAATGGAATGCTAATAATGCCTTCAAATTAAGACATTAATCTATCTGTTCAGGAGCATTTAAAGTTTTTTTCCTTGTATTTGTTTTAATAAACTTGCTAGTTGTCTGAGATTGCAAGATTGTGTCCAGTATACAGCAATAAAACGTATACAGCAATAAACATATACAGAAAAATGAGAAATAACTTATTTTCCGTGAGAGAATTGGCAAGTGTTTGGGAGTTTTGTTTGCTCCAGTGGTATTGGAAGAGACTAAATGGTACTGGAATACTAAATGCAACAAAACCAACCTTTTTTGAAGCGGTAACATGAGAATTGAAAATATTTTTTGTGGACATGCACTGATCCAAGTTGAGATTACACGCTGTGCTTTCCTGCTTCTTTTGTGAGGAGTGGTTTAGGATTCAAAAGTAAGGATCTACGGTTTATTTGCTAGGAAGGATCTCTGGAAGTTCAGCAGAGGCTCATTGATTTGGTTTTATCCCTGTCATTTGTAGGTAGACAGAACAACATTGTAATAATTATACTGTGGATAGTATATGTTATGTTTTGCCATTTATAGCAAGCATAAACATTCTATATAACCTTTAAAAAATCTTATTCTTATCCCATTTCTTTCACATCATATAAATTGACTGCTATTTTGAGTAGATTTAACAAACTATAATATCTTGGCAATGCAGAACTCATTCCTTTATATTAGGTATTTAAAGTATTGCGTTCATAGGAAGGCATGATGATGAATTATAAAGCTTTTCTGTGCTTATTCGTTTCCATGTGTGTACACATTATTTTTGTTTTTCACAATACAAAGTTGCAGGTTTGGTAAGTTTTGGGACTAAGGATTGGGAGAAAGGGCAGTTGTGGAAAGAAATTAGTTTCAGACGGGTGGTTAAAAGAAAAACTCGTGTGTGAGGACGTTTTGGATTTTGGCAACCAAATAATTTAGGGCGTCTCTAAGGTTAGGAATGAAAAGGAGCTAACAGGTCAGTGACTTGGTAAGCAGCAACATCACAGCACAAGTACAAACTAAGAGACTTGCAAACCAATATAGAGAGTGGACAAATTTCATAATGGATGGAAATAAAAAGGAAGACATCTTACCTGAGGACAGCAATATAAATAATGCTATTTGACACTTCAGTGAAGAGATGCAATTACACTTCTGACTCTGAGCTCCTTCATTTGGAGAGACTTTGCTGTCAATGTCTTGAATCGAACTTGTTTCCTGAAGACCTGAGAGTAGCTCAAAACCGTGAGTTCTTTAGGGCCATCATCAATAAAACCTTCTGAATGATCCTTTGAATTAATTGAGAACAGATTAATTTGAAGCTGAATGGTAATTCTAATCTGACATAAAACCTGAACTGCAAATTGCAGATTTTTTTTCCATAAACTAAACTTAAAGCAGGCATTTTTTGGTAAATCTATGATTTTGAATTAAATACGAGTTTTCTCCTCAGTGAATGATACTGAATTTGATGTTTAGTTTCAGTCTGCATTAGGATAGTTATAATGACATAAATGAAATTTATTCTAGTTCAAGGAGGGTTTTAGATACTGCATACTGGTCTGTACTCACCTGTCTTAGGGGAAGGCAAAATTACATTTCAGGAAAATACACGCATAAACTAGAACAGAAAAAAAAAAAAAGATTTCCAATTTGTATATATACAAATGGATTTAGATGTACTGAAGTAGTGTATTTGAAATTAAGGCTGTTTTTTAGCAATTTAGTACAAAAATGAAGCCCTGAAAATCATGACTTCTTATGTGGTAGAACTGAATACTTTCACAAAAGCTATGCAAGCAAGGAGGTAAGGGCTATTTTTCAGTTATAATAGGCCAAATACAAGTTTTGATGTAAAAGCTGTCAGCTAGTTAACTCTTTCAAAGTGCTTTGCCAGCAGCATAAATCTACAAAATAATAACAGAGAACTGTGCCATTTCTTTCTCAGATTATTGCATAAAAGTATAAACCTTTCATGGTTTAGCATACAAATATGTCTTTTGAAAGTGCTATGAGCAATGTGATTTGATCAGACATTCATAATTCTTTTCCTGAGCTGTTGACTATTTTAAGAATCCACGTTAATACATTGCACTCTGTTGTGATTTAACCCCAGTCAGCAACTGAGTTCCACCCAGCCACTCGCTCGCTCCCTCCCGATGGGATGGAGGAGAGAATCAGAAGAGTAAAAGTGAGAAAACTCGTGGGTTGAGATAAAGACAGTTTAACAGGGAACGCAAAAGCTGTGCGTGCGAGCAAAGCAAAACGAGAAATTCATTCACCCCTTCCCATCGACAAGCAGGTGCTCAGCCGTCTCCAGCACAGCAGGGCTCCATCACATGTAGCGGTTACTTGGGAAGACAAATGCCATCACTGTGAATTTACACCTCCTTCCTCCCCCAGCTCTTACTGCTGAGCACGGTGTCATTATGGTCTGAAATATCCCTTTGGTCAGCTGTCCCAGCTGTGTCCCCTCCCAACCCCTTGTGCACCCCCAGCCCACTCACTGATGGGGTGGGGTGAGAAGCAGAAAAGGCCTTGGCTCTATGTAAGCACACCTCAGCAGTAACAAAAACATCCCTATAAGAACAGCGCTGTTTTCAGCACAAATCCGAAACACAGCCCTATAGTAGTTACTACGAAGAAAATGAACTCTGCCCCAGCCAAAGCAGCACACACTGATTAGTGGTGTCAGGTGAAAGTTGCCTTTCAGGATAGGGTCTTTTTTTTTTTTTTTCCCCTTCTTCTAGCCATACATTTGTTTCATAAAATGAAGAAAAGCAGAGGGAAAGATTACAGACACAAGTTTACGTGAGTGGATGAAAGAGTGTCTTTAACCTAAAGCCAGTGTGGGAAAATGAGCTGCTTGACATCTGGTTAGTAGGGCTGATCAAATAATGTAGTCAAGGTAATATTAGCTCAAATGCAAATTACATTTGCTTCTTTAAATTTTGATTAATCAATGTGATTGTAAGAACATATTGTTGATCTCCAAATTTCTTTGCTGAGTAACTATTAATCAATAATAGCTCCAATATTCAATGGCAGTATGGATTTGTACAAAGATTCTACAAGAGCCAAGGGCTTTCTGGGAGAGAATAGCCATAAGTAGGTGCCTCTTTAGTAAAGAGACAGTGATGGAAAACCAGGTTTTTTTAAACATCCCTGTAAAGTGTAGAATAAATTAAGAAAATAGCGGAATATTCAAAGTTAGAGATGAAAGAATTGAAAAATATATTCTAAAGCAAAAATCCCTTAATCTTCAGTTATTTCCCTAGATCTCTATTTGTATATACTCTGTGAAGATTTCTATTCTTAGGCAATAAATTAAAGTAAATTGTATTTTTGTAAAGTAAAATATAGCCATCAAATTTTCTTTTCTCATGTATTTAATAGGAAATTCATGTCTATTTTCTTGCCTACTGTTATACCAGTTTCTTTCAATATTAATGCTTTTTTTTTTTTTTTTTCCAGGAAAAAAAGGTCCTTAATTCTTCCTAAATACATACTTCCTCCAAATAAGGTTGCATACATGTTTTGCCGATAAATGCGATTATTTGTTTATTTCTATATTTATTATAGTTCATTAAGTGTGTCATCTTTGACGTTGTGCATACCTTATCCATAAATTCCAAATTGTTTCTATATTTGATATGGATATACCCCTACTAGTTTCACATGAGAATATAGAAAAAAAGTAGCAGATACTACCCTTCCCCTGCTATGGTTGTAGGAACAAAAGGGAATAAGGATAACAGCAATTTCAGTACTCAACCTATGCTTGGGTGTCTGTTCCCGGTCTATCTGTGCTCTACTTTTCTCCCTTGCTTTCCTAAGTTGGTGTTAAAATGTTATCTAACTCCAGCAACTCTTTTGCTCATTCTCATTCAATGCATAATGAAAAATAATCCTTTTGTTAGATACCAACTCAGCAAGAAAAATAGATGATTTTTGGGCAGTTGCAGCAGAACTGCTGTACAGATTTTGTTGAATAAGGACAGTGTAATCCCAAAATATTGTGAAAAACTCATACCCAAAAAGTCATGCCCATACCTTAATTCCACTAAGGCAAAGCCATTAATTATTTGGGTTGTTCTCCAAATTATCTCTGTGACAGAAGGAAGCTACGTACTCTGGTTATAGCGAGCACTGCCTGGTGCATCTTTCATATTACTCTCTCTCTTCAGAATTCACCATGTCTTTCTGTTCATAGCCAGGCTTGTGGGCACTCAGGTAGAAAGAAGCATGATGATTTACAAGATGCATAAGTAAATCTAAGAGTTGAGATTCGTGCATGCAAGATGTATGTAAAGCTAAAACAGGATGAACTAGTACTGCATCTGGAAGAATCAGAATTATTTGAGATTAATTTTACTTATTCTGCCATTAGTGAAAATTCCTTCTAATTGGAGCAGTCTGCAGATTTTGTTAAAAGCTTGTTAGATTTTTCTGTGCTTTTAAGATGTTCCAGAAAAATAGATTTGGCAGTGTTCGCCGTATTACTTTCCCGAGCACCGATGTGTTATTGCAAACTCACCTCAGTTTGATTTACTAGTGCAATTCATTTATGGCTTTTGTGTCCATGACATTTATAATTCACAGTCATTCAGCAAGTTGGCAGATCTCATGACAACATCACATCAAAGTCAGTTTGAATTAATTCATTAATTAAAGAATCTATCCTAATTTGATTTCTTTTCTACAACTGTCAGTGATAGTGTCTGCTGCCAGCTAATCTTGATTATTCAAAACAATAACTACAACAAAAAGAGAAGGCAATGGGTATCTGAGCAGAATTGCATTGCTTAAGGATTGCAGTTTATCTTGCAGCTAATCACATGAGAGTGTTGCAATTAGTTCTGATCTGATGTTCAGATTACATTTCCTTGATAAGAAAAAAAAAAAAAAAAGCGTCAGAGACCTGACTATATAGGTTGTTACTCATCATGCAGGTGATGGCAAAGGTTTCTTTTAAAATTAAGTATTCAGATTCTGCACTGGGATTTATATAATGTAATATTTGATTATATATGGATAAATCAAGCATGCTGAAGGCTCAGGACTGTCATGTCAGGAACAAATCCCAAGATAGCTAGAAAAAATATGGTTTTGATTTAGCAGAATAAAATATTCAAATGCCAAAGCGTATATGTCTTTGAATATTCTTAGTACTTAACATTCCGATTATCCTTATATTTTCCTTTGCAAGTTGATAGTTCTCTTTGTTTCAGAAAAGCCTCTTCTTCTTTCCTTCCCTTTTTATTGTTTTCTCCAATCAAAGAGTTAGGATGTTTAAGTGTTCAAGAACAAAAATATATTCTCCAGCCATATATGGAATTACAAGCTCTCTGGAATAATATACATGCAGGGCTGACTGCTGCTCATGATAAATTAGTGTAATTTTGGAACAGCTTAATAAAAATAAATGATAGTCAAATAGGAAGCAGCAGAATTTTTAGTAACATTACCCTCTCCCCCAACTACATATCAACCCCAAAACAAAGCAAGAGACATGAATAATTTTATTGGGAGAGGTTTCTGTTTATCCAATAACATTTTTCACACTGCACAAATGTTACCTTTTAGGTGTTTGTGTAATTACATGGTGTCTGCTAGCACTGTCTTAGATGCAGACACCATTATCCACAGCTTAGTCTTTCTAAAGAAAAGTCCTGGAAACCAAGCTGTGTCATCTCAGTGTGGTATGAGTACACAAGTTGCCATAACTTTAAAAAAAAAATAAATAACGCCAGCTAACCAAAAAGTTATGTACGAAAGAATAACTCAAGTCTAGCTCTAAGTTGAAGAAAATCAAACTCAAATTTTATCACCATCTATATACTAAATAGTTTTTGCTTCATAAAACTGTTACGATGTACCATCATTTTTTTCCTTTTCTTTACACAGAATACAAAATTACAAAACACAAACATTTTTACAATGTTCTTTATCTTCCTCCAGCCAAACATGACCATGAATTCCTCTAGGGACAGCTAGTACAGAGGTTTCAGTTATTCAACAGACTGGCTCCTGCACACTCTGTATTGAAACATTCTCAAGTTTAACAACAACCGAAGACCCATTTGGCTTAATCAGGCTCTCAAGGCAAATGGTATGTTTTCTTTTTCTACTAATCTACATTTTATGCTTTTCTTATCACTATTTGTCCATGCTGAATTCTGAAGTTATTCTGAAGTTAATTTTACAATTAACCTCAGTTCTAAGAATAGGTTCATAATCATATAGCCTAGCTTATATGCAAATTATAAGTTAAATGTGGTGCTTTGGCTAATATTCCTGGATTTTGCTGCCTAAGTTATCTCACCTGCGTTTAAAGTTGACTCCAAGTTTTGTCTCACAGAGAGGGAAGGACCACTTGATTTTAGGTTCAGGATCAAACTCTTTTTGTCTTGAAATAATTATAATAAAGGACCATCTTTATCACTTAATTCTGTTTGTTCTCTTGGAACTGTATTTCCTCTCCCATAACCAATTTTATGTTAGCATCTTGAAGATGTAGCAGTTGCAGTGTATGATTATGTTCTTCAGCATATTCCTGATACTGTATTTATATATAATGTATATATTTACCTTTTAAAAGTTGTTTTTGTTGTTTGTTTTTCTTTCTTGCATGTAATTTTCTACAACTGTAGCTTGCATTTTTGTTTATGACAGAAAGAACACTTCTACACAGTTTACTATTCTCTCTAGTGTGTGGTTTATAACTTTCTTCCTGCAACTAGGCGATAGTATTTCACAACACATTTCCTTAAGTCTCTCAAAGATAAGAATGATAAGAATGCTTTAGTTATCTGAGATAATATCTTACAGTATTTAAGTGTTATTTACTGCACTGTTGCTTATTTTCAATTTTAATCTCTTGCTTCTTAGTAGTTTTTTGTCTGTAGCATTTTATGTATCCCTTCATGTGCACACAGCTCTGTAAAGACACTAATTAACTGAAGTATATGTCTAGCCATAAATCTCTTGCTGTGTTTGGGGCAGGGGCAAAGCTAATGAAAAACCTACTGTGTCAATTGTTTGAATATTTATTTACTCGCATAGTTGTAGAGTTATGAAGAGGCTCAATTGCCTCAAATTTCCGTGGAGATACTGACCTGATTTGTCATCTTGAGTAGTTCTAAGAGGTTTCAATATTATTCCTGAGAAATATCCAGCAGTTGCGACTCCTACCTCACAGTATCAAACAGTAGTACACTGTTTAAATGAGGAAAGGGGAGATAAAGCTTTCATGACAGAGAAGATTAAAAAGTCCTAGTATGCAACCTGGTATGAATTCAGAATATGGAAGGGAAATGAGTGCTAATGTAATTGTTTGAAGTTTTGAGATCTCCTCTGGCATACTAGCATGTGTAATTCAATCAAGTATTATCTGTAGAGCAATTACCATGTCAGTGTCAAGGCTTCTACTTCTTTCAACAGAAGGATGAACTCTTTCAACATTCGTAAAGTGACAGTTACCTTCACATGCCTTTAAAGGGGATCTTTTATTTGGAGAAAGTAAAAGGTTTTAAAATATATGGATATAAAAAAAAATAATAATACATACCACAACAATTATTGAATCAGAAAAAAAAATTATTGAGGATAGGTACTATTGAACATAGAGCACTAAGAAGATCTGACTAAGATATTTTTTACAGCAATGATTAGTGAACTGAGGTCCCAGAAGTGGTGTGTGGAAAAGATCAGGAAAAGATTTTTTTTAAAAGAGAATATGAATGAGATCCTCACACTGATTTAAACAATATGGATGATGAATGTATGTGAATTTGCTCTCTACATTTTGTTCTCTGAGACTTCATCTCTCGAGGAAGACTAAGGCCTTCCCACCAGTAGTAACAGCTGTTTTATTACAATCTGCATTTTGATTTTCTGTCCTTTCCCTCCTCCTCTTTCTTTTTCTTCAAGTTTTATGGCCTTTGGAGTGACAATGTTGCTGAACAAGGAAAAATAATGACTTTAATATCTGACAGTTTCATTTTAGGCAAATACAGCAGAATTTGAATAGGAGAAAACCAATGGTGTTATCTATTACAAAAAGCTTTTTTGAAATCTCTAATCCCCTTATGAAAGTTACTGTATTCTTGAGTCTTCAATTTTGGTATGCTTGTTAAGTCTATGATTATGGGAATATATCCATGAAAATTTCACTTAAGAATTGTCTAGGGCTGAAATATATCTACTGCATTAAATAGCCTGCATCATGTGGAAATAACTATAGGACTACCTAATGCCCTAATTTTAGCTGAACTGGTTTCAAATCTGATTATGACTTTAACAAAAAATTTAACCGGTTTGCAGAGGCTATAGAATATACTATCTGAAATCAATTAATATAATTAATCTTAAATTTTACATAGAGTATCCCTTCTGTCAAATCTCCTGGTATCTGCACCCTACATAGTGTTCTGATCGCCATTCAGGTAAAATGAATATTTTGTTTCATGGATTTGATCAAGAAGCTTGTATGGAATTCACACACACAATGCTTAGGAATACCTGATACAATCTGTCTTTCCAGATGAAAAATCTGCTTGTATTGTGGGTGTATGTAAACCTGTCATTGATATATGGATGCAGCTTTCCCTGGAACAGTTGATTTGTGCACTTGACTACTTTACACATCAAAAACGTACGTTTGACGTACTGCATTTTAAAAGGGCTCTACAAGTCCACCTAAAAGGTTTTAAAGGTTTTGTGGCATTTTTTGCGAGTTTCCAGTATTTTTATTGTTGAGAGTAGTCCAGATTTGATCATCCTCTCTGTATCTGTCCTAAAAAAAAAAAAAAAAAAAAAAAAAACAAAAAACCCCCAAAAAACACTTTCAAACTAGCCTGAAGAAACTGAATGTTATATACACTGATAGTGAAAGTGTATAAATGAGTAGTTGCATATGAATTGAAGGATGCTGGCTTCATATTTTGTTTTAAAGATAGGCTAAGTTAGGACTGGTTTTTGTGCTGGGTTCTGAATTTTTCAGCCTAATTCTCTTGAAAGCTATGTTTCCCCCAAATGACAGGGTATAGTTGCCCTCATATTCTGTTTTTCAATGGAGCAAAGAAATTGCAAGAGGAGGAGGGAGGATCTTTCAAACACCTAAGATCCAAAGCATGTAGAGCTTTGAAAATCAATACAGCAACCTTGAACATGGGATCTTTATGTGAAGAACTAGTGCAAACAGTTCTGTAGGGAACAAAAACTGATGGATAATGATTTCTGAACCAGATATCCCCTTCTGTGGTGAGTTGACCCTGGCCAAATGCCAAGTGCCCACCAAAGCCACTCTTATCACTCTCCCTCCTCAACTGGACAGAGGAGAGAAAAAAAACCAAATAGCAACAGGCTTGTGGTGTTGAGATAAGGACAGGGAGATCACTCAGCATTTACTGTCACAGGCAAAACAGACTCGACTTCAGAAAAATATAATTTGTTACCAATTAACTGAGAGGAGTAATGAGAAATAAACCCAAATCTTAAAACATCTTTCTCCCTCCCCTCCCTTCTTTCCTGGGCTTAGCTTTGATCCCGATTTCTCTCCTTCCTCCCTGCCCGCCTCCCCCCCCGCCCCCCCCCCCCCCCCTCCATGCTTCACAGGTGGGGAACAGGGAATGGGCGTTGGGGTCAGTTCATCACTCTGTTGTTCCTGCCTCTCCTTCCTCCTCAGGGGGAGACTCCTCACGCACTTCCCATGCTCCAATGTGGGGTCCCTCTCACGGGAGAAAGTCCTCCATGACTTCTGCAGCATGAGTCGTCCCACGGGCTACAGTCCTTCATGAACTGCTCCAGCGTGGGTCTCCTTCATGGTGTGCAGTCCTTCAGGAACAGACTGCTCCAGCGTGAGCTCCCCTCATGGGGTCACTAGCAGCAAACCTGCTCCAGTGTGGGCTTCTCTCTCCACTGGTCACAGGTCCTTCCAGGAGCCTGCTCCGGTGCAGGCTTCCCACGGGGTCACAGCTTCCTTCAGGTATCCACCTACTCCTGCGTGGGGGCCCTCCACGGGGTGTAGGCAGTCATCTGCTTCACTGCCCATGGGCTGCAGGGGGACAGCCTGCCTCACTGTTGTCTTCACTGTCACTGATTGGCTCGGCCTTGGCCAGCGGCGGGTCCGTCTTAAAGCCGGCTGGCATTGGCTAGATCAGACATAGGGGAAGCTTCTAGCAACTTCATACAGAAGCCACACCTGTAACCGCCCCCCCCCCCCCCCCCCCCAAAAAACCTTGCCATGCAGTCCTGTTACAAATGGAAACAGAAAAAATAAATCAAACTCCCTTAATTATGATTTGAAGTGAAGCTTAACATTACAATTAAGTTCCCATCAGTAATTATCATTTTGTTCTGAGCTGTTACGAGTCAGATGCTTTTGAATATTAAATCTAATTTCTGATATGTGGTGGGTCTTTTTCTTTGGTTTTTTTTGTGTGTTTTATTGTGTTCGTTGTTACAACCTTACCAATCTTCTTTTGATTTTTATAAGTTATCCATTTATTTGAAGTGTATGAATACAGTTGATGAATATGAAGGGTATATAATTCAAGAAATATGTATTTTTCTGAATCTTCGAAATTTGTAATTGGTCCTCACTAAATTTTTTTTTTCTTTTTAAATATGTGTGCTTTTTACTATAAATAGAACTTAATTGCACTTATTAGTCAATTATTAAACTACATTATTTTTAATTTGTAATTAGTAAAACATTTATACGTATGTATTTTTTAAAAGGCATGAGAAATTGTACAATAGAAAACTGAAGAAAGCAGTAACCTGTGAGAGAGTCAGGAGCAGAAATCTTTTCATTAGGATGAAAGCTCAGTATCAACATACACATTTCATTTACTTAGCTTATTCTTACAGCATCTGTCAAAAATTATGCATTTGAAAGCATTCATCTAGAGAGAAGTATCTATCTATGTAATTGCCTGTCAGGCTGAGTAGTTTGTTTAATGGCCAGGGCTAAAAGATTCTCAATTAATTTTTTTGAAGATTAGAAGAATCTGTTATGTGTAACAAAACGCATTTTTGGGCCAGACATCATCTCAAAACCAATCTGAATTTGTAACATCTATAAAAACTAGCGCCAGTGATTCACATCTGAAATTCAAGTTGGAAATTGCATCTGCCTTGATCCGATGTCTCCAGATGAAAAGAATAAAAGATTGTATGTCAGTTAAAAAAAACCCACAAAACACCAAACTAAACCAAAACTGTGTTATTTTCCTGTCTGTCATTATCCACACTGCTGATTCTTTTGACTTTTGCAGCAGGAGGAGTGTGAACTCCTGGAGGACCAATTCTGTTTCTGATGCAGGATCAAGCCTGGCCTCAGAGCAAGTGTTCAGCCAGTTGCTCATCCCTTTGCCAGCTTGGTTGCAGACGTGTTGGACGAAGCTTGCTGATGCCAGGAAGGGAAAGCAGGAACTCCCTTGTTGAGTGTTCTGGCAAGGCTGGTAGGATAGTCTGTCTCTGCTGGCATATACTCTTACTGCAGAAACTGCCACTTTTATTTATTACTGAGAACGAGGAAAAAATCAAGGAAGATAGATATTTTTCATGTCTGATCCTCTAATAAAACGAAGAAGTAGTGATGCAGAAATATTATTTTTTTTGCTGTTAATAGATAATTTATGTTGTTTATTACTGAAAAACTGACACTGTGCTACCAAAGCAAGAACTTTTAACATGCAGTTTAAAAACAACATATTTGTCTAGGGATGTGCTATTAATTTCAAAATGTTGATTGCAATATTTCTCAGATATATGCTGGGGGAAAGAGAACATCATACTTCTTTATGCCCGTAAACTAATTCTGCTGTGTGGAAATCTGCTGTCCCAGGAATAGGCTGATGCAATTACCGACATGTGGCAAGCTGACAATACTCAGGTATTTTACATTGGCATGTAATCTTGGCCATGTGAATTTCTTTTTATAGTCTTCATCAAAGAGTCTCTGTTTGACTGTGAATTGAGGCGGAAAAGATCTGAGTTTAGCAAGAACTTCAGAAAAGGCGTGAAATGTTTTTTTTAAGCAGAAATAATTTTACATGCAAGTGTTTGTAGGGAGAGGAATTAGAATTAGCTAAAAGAGATGGGGGACTGGAATGCATGAGAGGTGTTGAAGACAGTTGTAAGAGGATGGGTGGCTGGAAAATGCAGAGATCTGGGGAGACCCAGCTGATCAGTTGTGGGAAAGGAGGATTTGAGAACATAAGAGCAATGATAGGATCATGCTGGAGAGAGAGAGCGAGAGATGGAGGATCAGGAATAAGGATGTCAGTCAATTTCTTCTGTATATATTCCTTCCTGATGGGAACAGGGTAATGGGGGATTTTGTGCTGCTGGGTGATGCTTTTGCTTTGCTCTATATGAGAAACCGTAGATGTTCAAGCAGTATTCCATTGTAATGGGGTGCAAAGATCTGAGCTCATCAGCTCTTCTGTTGGTATGTTTTGACTGTATGATCTTGTTTTTCTGGCCCTCATGTGATGCATCATTTAGGAAAACTTTTCTGTTTTAAGTTAATAATAATGCTAGAGAGGCATATCTGAATACCGACAAGATGTTTGCCTTGCATTATGTGGATGAATGCAGATCCCTTGCCCTTGCAAAAAGTATTGCATAACAAGGACAAACAGAAGTTGAAAAGGAAAAATATATTGATTTTGTAATCATTAGCGACCACAGTATCTTCTTTGTCTAAGGCAGTTAATGTGTGCAATAGTGACATGAGAAAATTCAGGTCTAGAGAAATCTTGATATCTTTTCTGAGAAAACAAAACCAAGATCATACATAGAGAAAAACAGTGTTCCTATAATGAAAAGAAGAAATATAGACAGGAAGATTCAGATGGCAAATAGTTAAAAAAGGTCTGGTTGGATGCACTTGAAACAACAGGGTCAGATTACAAGAGAACATGTGAGAAGACAGACAGGAAGGAGCTGAAATCTGAAACATGAGAATAATAATGAGCAAAAATTTATTTAAGGGAAAAATAAAGAGAACACCGAAGAAGTTTTGCTGTGATAGTGTAAAAAATGGAGAATGGAGATATGGTTTAGGGATGTACTTGATAGAGGAGGGATGATGGTTGGACTCAGTCTCAAAGGTCTTTTCCAATCTGAATGATTCTATGATTCTATGAAAATGTGTTGTTATTGGGAAATTATTGGAGTAACGAAAAAGCAGAAAAGAAAATATATGATAGGCAATACAGCAATATTCTTTTCAGTTACTAGACACAGGAAAACTGGATCAGCTGTTAACTGTTGTTGAATTCGCCTTAACATTTCGTTAGAAGGCGAATGGAGAAAGAAAACACCCACATACAGAAGCGAGTCATACGAGGCTGAATTCTGCAGTACCTTCCTCATTAGTGATTGAAAAAACAAGATCAATGGTGCACGTCACATTAGGAACACAGCATTGAATTAGCTCATTGGAGCAGTGAGAATATGGTAGCAGAAGACCAGGACCAGTGAAAGAAGAAGCAGTGGTGACCGTTATTGCACCAGCTGTTGGAAGTGGAGAGATTCTGCAGGGAGCAAGACTGGAGACAATGCTGTTAGAGTGCTGTGATCTCTTCCAACACCCCCCCTCCCCGTCCCGCCCCAGCCCCTCCCCATCCTGGTTCTGTTGACAGCTTTCTAATCTGTGGTTCAAATACCTTTAATCTATCATTTTTTGAAAAAAACATACCAAAACTAAATGTCTTAATGTACTTTTTACCATTTTTAGTTGATTTTTATTCTCATAGCATTTGGAGTCAGAAGCCTGCATCCAAAAGCTTTTATGCACTGGTATTCAGACTTTGAGTTTTGATCCACAGCTACATCACTGATAAAGTAAGTAATAATAAGAAAAACCTGAAAACATAAGTGGTATATTATTTAAGAGCAATCTCTTTAGACTATCTATCTGTAAATGAAAACAACAGTGTCAGTTGTATCCTTACTTTGAATACAGAATGGTAATGCAAAGGCTTTGTGTCTTACTGGGGTAATCTGCGGATAAAGATGTGAAACAAAACAAATGTCTATTTCCAGATCTCTTTAGTCTCCCAATGCTTTATAGTGTAGTATTTTATCTTGCTGCTAATTATTAATAAATGCAGATTAGGTTTAGCAATAGGAAGTTTCTTTGGAAGCCTTCTGAACTTAAAAACACTGAAATAAGAAATATCTTGCTATTTCTTTCTTTTGCACACTGTTTTATTTCTGTATCCAGAAGACTTTAATCTTTGATAGTTATTGAAATGTGCTACATATGCCAAAGACATTCTATTCATATTCTTGGTAGTTAATGAGAGGCATTATATAACAATATGCCATACTGCCACAACTAAAAATTTTTGAGCATTTTTCACTGCATAAATGGCTAATTTCTAGGAGAACAGCTGCATTCTGAATTATTTAGAACATTTGTTTTTTAGCTAATTTACAGTTAATTGATGCTTTGAGAGACAGTCAGCTAAACAGCATTTGAATGGATTCAGGTCTTGCTTCTCATGGAGACAAGATACAGTTTATGAGCTACTTCCACCAGGGCAGCTCCTCTCCTCTCTTGCCAAAGACAGGCTGGAGAAGTCGCTGCTTGAACTGCAAAAATATTAATAGTCCACAAGACTGTTGAACAGGCCCATCAGATGTATTAGACCTTGGTATTTAAGAGTACTTATTATATTATTCTGAGAAATAGAAAAAACACTTTTTGAAGTCAGATGTCAGGAAAAAGAAGGGAAAAAAAAAGGAATATAGGAGAGCTGGATGATTTTTATTCTGAATATTCTTCAGGATCACCAAAGAGCATGGAATGCTTGTTTCAAGCTCATGTACAGAAGTACATTTTCATGCAAGGGTTTCCAAATTGCTTCAATAGCAACAGTAAAGATAGCATCATTCAAAACATTTCAATACTGCTGTCAAAATGTTAATTTGTTTAGCAACATTCTTCAATCCAACTAACAGTACAATCATATTAAACTAAAATCACATTTGGTGGACTAAACTCAGTATCCTCTCTTAGATTATGATTTAACGTCAGGGGCTTAAGGAAGACCAGAAGAACAAGGGTAAACATATAAAGCTTCTTCCCTAAAACATTCTCCCTTCTACTAGGAACTTGGAGTTCTTCCTCCAGAAATGGTGTCTGTCTTTTAAGGAGTTACTGAAGTATTCAGAGGGCAGCGCATCCATTTATGAAATGCTTTGTTTTACACAGTTTTGTTTTATCTATCTTTTGGCAAGTCTCAGATGTATGTATAGTAATGGCTTTGGGCCAAATCATACAGCACATGAGAACAGCATGTTGCAGGTACCCAACTTTATTTTGGGCTGGTGAATAAGGTAACTGTTTTTGTACTTCTAATGTACTACCTTTTTTTTTTTTCCTATTTATTTTTTAATAAGTTTTGTTAATTTGAAATACCTTGCCCAGCTTGGAACAGTACCTTCCCTCTTACAGAACTATAGTGGTTATTGTTGTATTTCAGTACTGTTTTTAACTACAATGCCCATCTGACTGTTAGACTTTATTCTCTTGGGATGTTACACTGCCTATTTCCTTAGTCACTTATTGTTAAGGTCTTGCACAGAATAGCAACATTTATTGAACCGGAAACAGAAAAAGAATCGGCCTTCTGAGGCAGTTGTAAATCAAAGAGTGTTTCACATATGTAGGTGTGCATTTGACTTCATGGAGTACAAAGAAGCAACAGTAGTGCATCATTTTTGTAGCTTAAGAGATTTGCTCTGTGTGGGGTAATAGTGTGTTTTTCTTCCTCTAGATGGCAGGTTTTGGCAAGCTTTGTGGTAGATGTAGAAGAAAATAGTCTTTCAGGATAAATTACCCAGCTTAGCACTAGCTTCATCCTACTACCGTACTACCTTCTTTCACTACTCTAAATGAGTGTGTGTGTATATATAAAAATCCTCTGTGGTAGGAAACTGATCTTCAGACCCCACCAGTTCCCCTTACTCTCTGGACCCCAGTCTCCATATTAGTCAGTTGATAAGGTAGGAGTTAAATCTCTTGCAGGCAAAGATCTTAAAAACCTCTTTTGAAATGTTGTTGAATGAAATAGATCAGGAACACCTAGTTTTATTCTAAAACAAGCATACAACTTATAGTCACAGGAAAAGTCAGAGGAAATCCTAGTTTTCTATCACTTTCTGAAACTGTTCAGCTGCTTATCAACTTTTGAAAGACAGTCAAGCCATGTATCACAATCTTCAAATGAAGCAATTTGTTGCAATTGCATCCCAAAGCATGACAGGGTGAAATAGGGTGAAACAACTGTTTTGGAGACTCCAGTTATTACTTACAAATTGTCACATCTTTCAAATCAAAATTCTATCTTTTAGGTTTTCGTCTATATATTAGCATACAATGGGGAAAAAAGCCACTTAATATCTTAAGTAATATTAGTATTCTTAATAAAATGAAAATGCACTATATATATTTACTCTTTCACTTGCCGCCCTTCACTTGCTGCGTTTCTTGTGTATTACTAGGTTTGTCTGAAAAAGTGTCTGTGTTTGTGTGTGTGTGTAAAAAACAATCCGTAAGTCAAAGATCAGGATACAGAACAACTTCTTTTTTTTTTTTTGTGAAACTTCTGTGGCATTGCTTTTTAACTCACTCTTTATACATTATTTGTGAATGTGAAATGACACTGATAATTTAAGTAATATATTGCCAGCATTTCATAATCGGTATTTGGCAATATTCATTCTACACACAGTAATGAGAATTCAATCATATAGTTTGCAATGCTCTTTGAATTAGACATAATATTCATATCAGCTTTTCAAACAGGGCAGGCAGGGAATATATTTTCTAGAATATCTTCAGCTGCAGAAACGCATCGTGACTGAAATGTTGCTAGAAGGGATATTGATTGCTGCACTTGCCACCATTTCATGCAGTAATATCCCATGCAGACTCTTTTGTACTTTTGTGTCCTGTATAATTTTCCATTCATACCAATAACCAAAACCACATTTTCTGTAATCGCTAACCTCTGGATCTTTGTGATGGTACAGGAAGCTAATCATGTTGTAAATAGGCTCTCAAGGAATAACTGCTAGGATTCTAAAGATTATACTTTGAAGTATAAACAGATTTTATGCAGTAAGATTGTATTCAAGAAGAACTGCAGACTGCCTTTCAGAGGGCAGAGAAATGAAGAAACAGCAAAATCTTAAGAGAAAAAACAATGCTTTTCAGGGAACAAAATATTTCCACAATATTGTATCATTCAGTACTGTTTGTGTGTTCCTCCACGTGTGAAACTGCCTTTTCTCAATGTTAGTTTTAGTAAAGCATTCTCTGGTTTTCACAATTTTTGCTGTGAACTATAAATACAATTACCAAAAGGTATGATGCCGACAACGGTGTGGAAATGGTCAGATTTGTGGCTAATAGTACATCTCCCACTGAAATGTTGCAAAAATTAACAAGTTGTAAAAACAAAATTAAATGCTCATGGATTCTCGGTTGCTCCAGTACAATTTTCTTCTCAGATAAGGTTTCTAGGCATTATAGTAATGCTCAAATGGGGAAAAAATAATGCAGCTGTAAACAGCACCATATCTGTTGTTTTGTTGAGTGAGAGTTGTCTCTAAAAGACTGCTTTTATATGCTGTCCCATAGTGCAAGGTAAGTTTAGGTACTTTGGTTTATATAAACAAGCACCAACCTAAGAAAACGGAGAAAAGGAAGAGTTGTGTCTCTTGTTTACTGGTGTGAAACATGTGCAGCTTCCCTGTCACTGCAAGCACATCTTCTCTCTTTCCTGTCAGAATTATTTCCCAACCCTGAGGGTAAAGCAAGAGGTTTTTTAGAATACCCAGGTGTATGCTAAGAAACTCAAAATGCAAAAAGAATGCTCTGCTACATTTGTGTACAGGGTTTATTTTTAGTTTGAAATATTATATAGCTTCTTTTGGGATATGTTGATTTACTAAACTCTGCTTTGTGAAGCGAAATATTCAGACAATTATTCTAAAAAAAAAAATAGATAATTAAAATTTTATCACTCTATTTCTGATGTACACTACAAAAGGATAGTATTTCTGAATATCTGTGGGCATGGAGTAATCTGCAGGTTTTAACAGCTTCCACTTTGTAATTCTTTACTTCTGTGCCACCGAGGAGCAACTTTCTCCTGCATTCATGATGACAATACTTTATTACCTCACAAAAGGTATTGCCTGTTGTTGTCACTGTGTTACCTGTCATGTGCCTTTCACAAATCTATGAATCCTAATCCAGGAGATTCCTCCTATTAACTTCTTAGCTCCACCTGTTCAAAAAAAAAAGAGCCACTAGAGACATCACCTGCATATGCTACCTTTTGCAGCTTTTCTAGTGGTATTTGAGAAACTGCCACTCGCTTTGAGGCAGTGATTGTTCCCCAGCAACCAGGGTTGTATTCGGTTATTGTACGAAGTTATGGTTTACAGTAAGTAAACAAAAAATATTACATGTTAAAGAAGCCAACAATTCTACTGTAAATACTGAGTCAGAATATGAAACATTATGCTTATTAAAATAACACACTTTTATTTTCCAAAAGAAGTGCTCTAAACGGTTTTATATTGCTACATGTAGGAGTAGTAGAGTCAGTTCCAGATAACTTCATGCGCAAAAATTGCACAAGCAAGTTCATAGGAGTTGCTGCACTGCAACAAGTCATGTGCTCAATAATAAGGAAGTCAATATGGAAATTAATGCTAAAAAGTTAATGTGTAATATCATTCTTCCTTTGCAGTTTCTGGCTCCAGTTCAGTTCTGTTACCTGTTTCACAGTGCTTTCAGGGATTTGGCCACTGAACAAGGAGAACCAGGAATTAGGGCACAGGCAAAGGTTGAGGAGAGGACATTCTGGGAGATAGTGAGCATGGAACTGAGAAGGGTCTGTTGTATTGCAGCTCTGAAAGAAATTATATGTTTGCCTGATATCATACAGATGGGTACTCAAAGCTTTGTAGAAATTACACTGTTGTCATTGAAAATACATTCCAGCTCCCAAAAGCCTGCACAAGTAGAAGGTAAATGAATAGGGGGCCTTTGTTGTTGTTTTCTTAGCAATTTTAATATGTTGATGGGTTTATGTATTACTTTTTGTTAATTATTTTTTAACATATCAACATTATGCTTTTGAGAACAATTACTGTTCCTGCTACTGAGGTCTCCTAAGAGCCCTTTTGCAACAGAAAAAAGAAGTCAGATCAGTCAGTTTGGTGTTTGGTGTCACTCAGGTGTTTCTAAATAAATTAGAGATGAGACTGAGACAGGATAGGAAAATAGTTATTTTACGCCATTGTGTTATTTCCATTCAAACTGCTGTGTTTTGGAGATCATATTGTCTGACCTGTTATTAGATTAAAATGGTCTCTGTCAAGCTGTCAAGGTATGTGATGGTTATCCATCTCTTCTTATATATATGCAAAGGTAAGCTAGTTGAATTGAGCATTAGGTTTGAACTGGAAGGCAATGAAGTTGTAGAGGATTGCCTGAGAGCAAACTGTTGCCTGGAATTAAATTTAGTGAATATATTTCTTACTGGTGACTTAATGTAGAGTTGTTTGTGAGGCATAGTTTAGTTGCTGGCACAACAGGTTGAGCAGAAATGCCCAGCAGTTCCAAATAATCCTCGAAGACCACTTCATCTGTTTGTAGTTCTAATGAATTTAGACAACTAGGATGTAATTAGGGGTACTGGGATTTTGCAGTCCCATTTTAACATCTCTGATTTTCAAGTAGGTTGTAATCTTTAATGAGCACGAGTGACTTCAGCCTAGATTCTGTTGTCTCATCCCAAAGTTAGTACTTTGACATTGTCAGAAAGTATCTGCATATCATCACCTGCCAACAAAAATATCAATAAGGTACTCCCTGGGAAAAGAACTGCTGATAACAGTGCTGAGATGTCCTTCTAGTTAGTACTTTTAAAGGCTGGAAAAGGGCATAGTCAATGGACTGTAACTTTTTTCTTGTTTTATAAATCTACACGTGCTCGTCATATTTGGCATAGTAATCAAACTAATAAGGTTTCCAGCTCTGAAGATGACTCTAGTTCATTGCACCGGAATGGGTGAATCCACAAGCTACCCACTAAAATGAAATCATTAAGTAGTAACTAAAATGAAATATGTTTATAAAGCTATTTTCAGGTATTATCTAGTGGATGCATATCATCGTACCACATCATTTTATTTTCTCAGTAAATAGTTTTTAGGGGATATGTGCAGCAGAGTACTTATAAAATTTAATGAAATTCAATGTAATGAAGAAATTTGCATTTGAAGCAGAGTAACTTACAAACGTTATGGGACAAGCAGCATTCTATTAGAAGGCATTTCAAATGTTTCTGAACAGCAGCTGAGGAAGATGTTTCCTGATATGGATCTATTACTGCAGCACATTTTCTCTTCATCTGTAACTACTTCTTAAAAATAGAAAAGGCAAACCGGAAACTTCAGTTACCGGAGAATACAAAGGACCTCAATTCATCTTTTCAGAGAAGTAGTGAGCAGAAGGCAGCAGTTAGTCATCCACTGAAGCTTTCCAGTGGAGAGACTCTGATAATTTGATTGCTCATTTTGAAATAGAAGTTCTCCCTGTCCCCGGAAGGTTTTTCTTTTTATTGGCAGCTCTGATAGGTAGTTTGTTTCATGAAAAAAAAAGGTAATAATAATGGCTTACAATTTTTTTTTTTTTTTCTCTCAGATTCTCTCTTTTCCCATCCTCGTCCTGTTGTTTCTTCCAAATTTTTATTGGGGAAAGACCCAACACTCTTCCTGGACAACAGCCTGAGAAATCAGGCTCTGTATATGACCAGTTCATAGAAATCTGTCATAAGTCATCCCTAGGCTACCAAAATGCTGGTGGACATTCCCTGATCTCATTTTTGTTATTTCCAGCATTAATAGTCTTTCTCTTTGTTATGAAAATCTTTAACTTTATTCTTGATGTTGTTTTCTTTGATCTATCCCAAGTTATTTTGTGTCCCAGAGCCACCTTCCAATGGTGTATTTTGGCATTCTGCCACGCTGCATCTCTTTAGCAGTTACTTTTGCTACTACTAGAAAACTACTTTCACTAAAGTTTTGAAATTATACTTTGAAAAGTATGCAATCTCTGTAGTTCATTGAGGCACAAGTGTTGACAAACCTTCCTATATCTCTCAGAAAAAAATGGGCTTTTTTGATGTGGAGCTGAGCAGAGAGGTAGGGGTGGAATCAGTGTAAGTGTACAATGCTGCGCATGGAAAATGATTATCTCATCTCTGTGATAATAGCTATCTATCTACGGCTGTTTTCCTATTGATGTTTTTAAGACTTAATTTAGAAATTTGTTTGCTCTGTTGACCATTTAGATTTTAAGCTGTCCCCTGTTAACTGTCATAAATAACAACTAAAATTTTAACTACATGCCTATAAAAAGTGCAAACATAAAACACTTAATCCTTAATTCCTACTGAATACCTCTCTGTTTCTACAACTGACTTAATGAATACTGAAAGACCAAACAGGGCAATTAAACTTTAGAAATTGAGGTTATTCAGTATATTAAAGGATCTAGCTATCACGCAGCATATAGAACAATCGGTCCAAAATGGTTTGGTCCTTCTGAATTTCATCATCTCAGGAGAATTATAAATCAAAGGCATGTAGCTATAAATGTACCCTATGGAAGGATATAGACTCCACAAGAGTATGCTTCATCAGCTTATTTGGCACTGTGGCTTAGGTGGAGTGACATTACATAAGTTGTGATGACTTTGTTCTGACATCTTCCCATCACAAAGGATTGATGGACCAAAGTCACAGAAATGTCATCGGTGATAAATTCAAGCCAGACTTTAATCTTCCTCACTTGATGTAACATCAAAGAGGAATAACACAGCCTGCAAGATACTTTAGACAACTTATTAAAGAAAAAAGATCCACAACTGACAGACTGAGTGAAAATTGTATTGATAATTTAAGGTGTATTTTCCTTCTGAGATTTATAAGGACTTCATACATAAAGGCTCAGGTTAACCAGAATTTCAGAAAAGATGCAAACCTCTGTAATTCTGCTGTGAGCGTATTTCCTAACAGTCTAGTAAATTTAATGTTAATTTTTAAAATAGCTTTGATAGAGCAATCTATTTATTACCTAATTTGCATAATAAAAATATAGTTATTATTGAGAACAATGCTGCTGACTTCTTGTTTTTCAAATCAGGACAATAAAATTATACACAAGGCCTATATTTGTCATATAAGACTTTGCTTTAAGTGTCTAAAACAGGAGTGAGATTGTCCTTGGGTCCTACCATAATCAATGGCTAAAGACAGGCAACTCCAAAGAATGAATCACTTCATAGCTAGGTTCCAGTGAGTTTTTAATTTAATACTTGGATTTTACTCCTACATTTCCATATTAAAGATCTTACTTTTCAAATATAAGAATCACAGTCTGCATGTATCGGTGAAATTCTCTTTTCATCAGTGATGTCGACTTTCATCCTTTGTGAAAAACCTACCTGGACACAGTTTGGAGGCTTTTTTTAACCCTTTGCAGTCATTTGGAGTATTTCTGTTTTAATTGTCTTGATTACCTCGTTTCAATGACAGATATGACCTCAAATCCAGTGATGACTAATGTATTGAATTTAGTCTCAACAGAGAAGCTGGTGATCAGATGGTAAAAACTTGGGACTAAATGTTGGTGCAATATCGTCCCTAAAAATGTAATCTCTCTATAACCTTTTTTTCAAAACCTGATCTCTCTGAAACGAAAATAGAATTGAAGTATAGCCAGACCATGGAGTGCTCAAGAAGAATGTATTTTCTTTGTATTGACTAAGTCTTTGATCTTGCTTTGTTATGTGTACAATTTTCCAAGTTTGCTTGCTTTTTCATTTTTGTTTTGTTGTTTGTTTTGGGTTTTTTTAGTTATAAATACTCATCCAGTAGAAAGTAATATGATATTGTTATATTATTTCACACACAAGTCAAAAAAGGCCTTTACTATTAACTTCTGGCCAGTTCTAAATTTGGCTCAATTTGAACCCATGACTTCAAAGTGAAAGGCTCTAGATCCCATTACTAAACCTGTGATCCATGTTTTCTCTTTGATGTATGTTTTTTTGTCCACCGTAGAAGTTCTTTTGCTGAACTGACCTATATTTCCACGCAAAGAAATTGTGACACCCAATTTTTAAACATTCAGATCCCATTTTTATTTCATTAACACAGTTACAGTCACTTCCTTTTTCAAAAGCTAGTCTCTGCCATGTTGTTTTTGATTATTTTTTCTCTCATGCTAGAAATGTCATTTTTTTCAGACTTAGAAATGTTATTTCAAGAGACATCTTGGAATATAAAGCAAAAAGATTACAGAAACCTTCAGTACTTATCTGATTTCTTCTTTATAGCACCAGTGTCAGATACCTGTGAGCCTTATGTAGTAAAGGATTATTGGGAAGTTTTTTATTTTTTCTAATCTACTTAAAAATTTGGGAGAGAAGAAGAAAAGGAAAAAATCTTTTTTGGTTTAAATATTTGGTGGTGTAGAGTATCATCGTTACAAATTAAAAAATATGATATCCTATGCTGCATGATTAGCATCTGCAAAGATTTGCTGATGTTAAAAGGAAAACCATGCATCTCAATGAGGGGATTCATGAAAGAGTAATTATTCAAGAAGAAATCATAACATACTGCACATAGTTGCCACAGGTTGATCTACAATGCTAAATATTTATAGAATGCAAATTTTTTACAGCCTTTTATAAAGAAGTTGCCTAACATGACAAGCTTTATTGCATAATGACCTTTTGAATTTGGAATGCTCCCTTTGCAAGTGTGATGTAAGGTAATTCTTCTAAATTCTTGTGGTGATTTGTGTTGATATTTTCCTTTATTGTTAACAGACCTAACTGACTAGGACACAAATTCTGTTTCTTGTTTTGATATAAAGCCCAATTTCATTGGGCCAATATGTTTCATTTTAGAGAATTTATTCTACTTATTTCTGTCTGCTAACAAAAGCTTTGGCTGAGAAGTAAAAGGAATTATTTTAAGAGATCATTTTGTAATTAGAAAAATGCAAGATCATATTTGAAAATGTGAGATTTAGGAGTTAATAATTTCTCCAGATCAATGAAATAAAAAAACAGATTTTGTTGATTTTTTTCCATTATTAAAAAGAAAAAAACAACAATGCGAATGCTTTTTCACTCCTTTGAAATATTAGTATGTAGCTTTTATTAATTCTTAGATATTCTTTCTTCAACAATCCAGTGTACAACTGCCAAGAAGTTTGTCTTAAAAAAGATAAATAAATGCAAGAGCCAATGACATAATCTTGTCCTTCCTTGTAATTTGTGTCTTTTAAGTATACAAAAGAAAGATGTGGACAGTCTGGAGATGGTCCAGAGAAGGGCCACAAAGATGATCAAAGCACTGTGAAGCCTGCCATATGGGGAAAGGCTGAGAGGACTGGGTTTGTTCAGCCTCAAGAAAACAAGACTTAGGGGAGATTTTACCACGATATTCCAGTATTTGAAGGGTGGCTATAAAGAAGATGGAGACTCTGTTTTTTACAAGGAATCACTTTGAAATGATGTAGAGTGATGGGTACAAGTTACTTCTGGGGAGATTCCTATGGGACACAAGAGGAAAATTTTTCACAGAACCATCAACCATTGGAATGATTTTCCCAAGGAAGTAGTGAATTCCCCAACATTGGACACTTTTAGTATTCTGCTGGACATGGTGCTGGGCCACCTTGTTTAGACTGTGCTTTTGCCGAGAAAGTGTGGACCAGATGATCCTTGAAGTCCCTTCCAACCCGGGATTCCAGATTCTTTGGTCCTATGAAGTACTTCATGCTTCATATTGTACTTGGTACATCTTGCTGTTAGTTCACTACACAGTCCTTCTGAATTGGTCATCTATACCATATTTTAATTCTGCTTTAGCCTCTTAGCTTCACAATTATCATTTCCCCTAACCTGGGCGGTTCACAGCCTGCACATCCTAGCTTGTAATTAATGTTTTCTTTAAGTGAATAGCTTTTCTGTTCAGCCTTTGCTTTTCATAATTTCAGTAACTTTGGTTATTTCTTTTCATGCCTTAGTATATTTTATGACATCTTGCAATGATTGTTTGAACGTAGATGTCTCCTAAGCATTTCTTCTCTCCCTGATCCATCTTGTACTCTCTGTCACTGGGCTAAATCTCTGTGTGGTCACAGCAGTTGCCTCATTACCTCATCTCATTCTGACAGATGCTGTTTTCTTTGGTTTTGTCTACTGTGGTTCTTCAGTTCCTATAGAAACCTGTTTAGATGCACAGCCAACTCAACTTGATAATTTTATCTCTCTGTTGTCTGGAGACAGGAGTGGTACCCCCTGGTGGAAAGATTGCCTGGGCCTGGCTCCCTCAGCCTAAGCATGAGGAAGGAGTGCGCCTGCCCCATGAATTCACACTCTCAGAGGGGTTGAGTCCAGATTAACCAAGGAATCGTGAGGTACTGTGATGCTTGTTAAAGACCTTCATTTCTTAGGTGAAGCCAAATCACAATTCCTATAAACACTAAAAATATGTAGTGCTTCCAGTGCTTTTAAGTTTTGACAGCAGCTGCAACAGTAACAACTCCTCATTTCACAACTTTATAGGGTTTCCTTACAACCACTATGAATAGAAACTCCGCTTTTCTGCAAACAGGGAGAGAATATTCTAGAAATCAATTGTATCAGGTGTTTCTTGCCAGCTAGAACTTCCTATTTGTCTCAGGTGAAAAGGACTCTATGGATCTTTTTTAATGTGCCAAGTAGAGAGGCAAGAACTGCAGAGGAACATTAGGTTTCCTAGGTAAAGAGATGTAAGGAGATACCTGTGTTTCTGCCAAACTTTTGGTTTGTCAGAATCACACCCAACTTCATGAAATTGAAATAAAACATTTAAGAACCTGGAAGTGTAAATTAAAGTGTAAAACTTTTAAGGGTTAGTAGTGTCTCTGCCTCAGCTGATGCGCCTGCACATCAAACCTTAGGAACTGCATGTCTTAACTTGACACTGAATCCCACATACCTTTTTCACATGAGCAACCTTCTGGATGTCAGCAGACCTACACCTATGAATAACATTATAACATTTGAGTACCTGATTTTGAGGTTCTTGAGTTTTTAATGCTGTGTAAATCCTATGCAGATGTATGGTGCTATAAAGTAGTAATAATTATTGTTACTCAGGTATTTATTTTCAACTATTGTTATAAAGTTATTGAAATATGATAATTACAGCAGAGGGTAAAAAAAGCTGCTTCATCTCTGGACAGATTTTTCTATTCTTCAACACACTGTGAAATGAGGTCCTGAATACTGATAATGCATTGGTAGTAAATTTAAGACAAGATAAAATAAATTGTCAGTGACTGGTGCTTGATTAGGTACTTTTTCCTACTCAGGCACCTGTACTATTTTTGGTCAACGTCTTTCAGATCAATTTTAGGATGTAGAATACACAATTTGGGTGTGCACATAAAAGTCCCAATGAATATAATTGCTCTGTAGTTTCTCTTGTTGCTTGTGTTTCAGAGACTTGTGTATGAAAACCAAAAAAATTATATTAACGCTTTGTTCCATTTCACCTAACTGTAGCTCTCAGGTGAAAAGTTCTCTCACTTGTGATCCAGTCTTTGTAATTAAAGTTAGTTGTTCTTATAAATCCATTGACCTCCTGAAAAGAGAATATAGGTGATGTAAATGCAACGATGGAAAGTAGAAAACACAATACAATACAAAGGATTAGATGTCTACATTTCTGAATGAACATCTGCAGATCCTGAAAACTTGCTTATAACAGCTGACTCATTTTCAGAGCATCTGAATGAGAAATTATAAATTCTTGGTTTTGTCTCCTTTGCAGCATGCGACAAAACAGTTCTGGGATTTTATTTATGTGTTGGAATCTCAATGGCTGGATTATTGAAGAAATATTTTCTATTTAGCATTTCTCACTCTCTGTTTTCTTAGTGTAATGTTAAATGCCTCTTTCCTTTTAAAAGGTAAATAGGGGAAACTGTTGAATTTATGACAAACATCCTACATTAGACCATAGATACAATTATAGGGAAAAAATTTGAATCTTTAAGGTCCTTTATAACACAAACCATTCTATGATTCTGTGATTTTTCTCTTTTCAGGGGGTAAATTTTGCTGGCCATGAAGGGACCTCTACAAAGGAGCAGGAAGATGCTGATTTCTTCAGTACCTATGTACCTTAAATGTTTGAAGTTTTTTGTTTGGTTGGGTATTTTTGCCGCACATTCATAGAGGCCTGTTTTCTTCTCTCTTTTGACAGGATGCAGTGACCAGCCAGCTCACCACCTTTCTAGCTTAGCTCTTTCCTTAGAATTACTTAAGGTCTGTGGAGAAAAAAAAAAAAAAAAAGAAAAAGTCCTCTATTTTAAAAAAAAGCATGAGGGGTGCATACGTAAAGAAGCAGAATCTTGAATCATTGTAGAAAAATCACAGGGAGGAGATGAAATGGACATAGTTGTGGAAAAAAGTAAGAAAAGGAGGTTTTGAGTGGAAAGAAGAGAGTGAAAAATAAGGCTAGGTGGGGAAGGAAAATACCAGGTTTTAGGGAGAGGAAGAGAGTTTAACAATAATTTAGAGAGAGGAAATTGAAATTTAGCGGAAGTGGATGAGCAGAAGTGTGTCAGAGCAGAAAGAAGCAACGGAGACTTAGGCATGGGAGTGGAGGAGCCTAGGAAAAATGTCTGGACGAAAGAAGATATTAGTGGTGCTCGGTCACAGCATGGGTCTATCAGATTGCATAGTAGGAGAGAAACAATGAAAAGCGTATTTGTAGTAGAGGAGCTGGAAATGGAATGTGTGAGCTATTAGAGTTATAAAGAGATCTCTTACACAATCTAATAAGCAAAACAGTTCTATCTTGCCACATGTTATTAAGGATCATATGCTCTGGTGAGTGCTTTCATCAGTATTGTGATCCTCCGACACTTATAAAAGAAGTAAATGGATAAGACTATTCCTTGAACAAACAGCATGCTGTAGGGTTGTAAATAAGTTCAAGACAAAAAAAATAAAAACAAACAGGGTTTTTTTGTGAATGTTAAAATAATTCTGAATTATAGTCTAGTTATTAAAATTCATTGAATCACCTGTCCACCAGTTTAAAATAAATTTTAGGGTAGCATTTGGCCCTTTTGCAGTTAGATGTCAATGATGTCGAAATGTAACAGGACAAAAGAACATTTAAATCAAGTATGCAAAGAGATTATATAGACAAAATAGGTACCTATTAAATCCAGTTATATAGTCCTTGTGCATTTTATGAGGAGTATTCCCTGCAGTAGAATAAGAGCTTGGGAAGCATCTGAGTTTGTTAGAATATCTATCAATGTTGTAGATTATTGTTTGCTAGTAATTTCTGTTGCCATTCTATTTGGTTGCTTTACTTAAAATTCATAAATGTTGCCCGAGTGATAAAGTGTCCTAGAATTGTCAGTGATATGTTCTTTTTCTTAATCTTCTTATTAGTAATAATCATAATGGAATATGATATACTTTCCAGCTCTTGTTTAATAGAATGCCAATTACATTGCAATTGTTCTTGAATGATCAAAAGAAAATAAAGTTTCTTTTTGATGGGCTAAGATACTCACATGTATTTTGATGAATAAAGAGTATACTGATAGAAATTACACAACCTAATTAGTTCATGCAGATGTCGTATCCAGACTGCGTGATATATACTTGTAAGTGACTATTACATTACTACTACTGCTTCAATTCATGGATAAGAAGAAAATATCCCGTATCAATTCAGTATGTAATAATACACCACATACAGTATGTTTCCTTTATCTGTCCAAAGACGAACATTTTTTTAGGGTGCATATAATGTAGTAGTCCCTTAAACAGAAAAAGTTTCCAGGATAAACACTGATTTTCTTAGCTCTTCTGGAACAAATGAACATAAGAACCAGGCCTTTATTTGAAAGCTAAATAAACTAATGTTGATTTTAAAAAATGTGTGAGTCTAGACCTTAAAATGACTAGTTCAGTATGGTATTACTGAAAGCAAAATAAAACTGAAGTTATAGTTTAGGATAATAGACAGCTTCCAATGAATAAAAAGTTTGAAAATATGTTTTGCCACCTCAGACTGTAAAGATGTTTTCTTAGTAGTAATGACATGCAGGCAATCCCCCCCACAGCTCCATTCACTCACTAAAAATGCACTCAGAATTTTACATCCCAAGTTTGCTGGCCTTTTGTCATGTTTGTTTTTCTTTTTAAATCCAAGGTGGTAAAAGAACATGCAACTTCACTTTAAAGGTTGTCAGAGATCTGGGTCATAGCAGCTTAATTCTGTAAGCTCATATATCCCACAGGTACCTTTGAAAAGGCTTTTCTAAAATGTCACTTCTGGTGTAGTTTTAAAAAAAAAAGCCTCAGAGCATAAATGTTTCTCCTCCAGCTGTAACGTGTGTATTTTATATAGCTCTCAGATTTTTCTTTAATTTTTTGTTATCTGCCTTATCATTTTGAGGGAAAAAAAAAGACACAGCTAGGGATAACTGTAATATATCCTACTGTGCTATAAGGCACAAATAGACAAGCTCAACTCTCCAGTGAAGCATTTACAAATCCTTGCAGTTGGAAATTTGAAGCAAAAATAAATGATTACTAGATACAACGTTTAAACTTGTAGTTATGTTCCCGTGTTGCAGGCAGGAGGAAAGGAGAATTAAAGATTATGTCCTCGTCTTCCAATTACATGATGCAGATGCTGAAGACAGCCCTCTGAGGCATATAAATCGTCTGTTGAATTGCTACTTAGTTAGAGGTCGAAATGATATTTTCCAAACTAATACGCTAGTTTTTAGATTTTTTTCATAACTAGTGTAATGATGTAAAGGTCAGTTCACATGAGATATATGTCATTTTCATTTGATATAATGACTCTTGATACTCAAAAGCTTTACCACTGGCATATTTAAGAGAAAATAATGTTTTCAGTGTCTACTAGTATAGTTAATCTATATATTTGAACAGTGACTACTTATCTTTCTCTGAATCCTCTCTTAGCAAGAACATCACCATTGCAATGTTTGTGCAGACCGATAATCTACTACACTATTTGTACTCCTTTGACTGAGGTATGAACAAAATTCACCACTCACAAACCTGTGGACTCTCAGCTGGCTGTCTATTAGCTCTCAGCAGAACTTAACAATACCTGCTTCAGTCTTATGATTGCTAATGAAATGGTCTGATTTCTGCATCGGAGGCGCTTATGTCAAGCCAACTTGATGCAATCCTGATAGATATCCTTCATTCCCTCTAACTTCAATATGCAGTGTATCTTTTAGAAAAGATATATCATGGAAGGCAGCGAGACTAACTGCAGTAGGAAAAATTTGCAAGAAGGTGGGCAAATATATGCTTTATTATTAACTGTTTTTTTGACAAAACCTAGTGCTTTCTAGTGAGGAGGGAAGTACAATCACTTATCACAAAGAGTTATCTCCTAATTATATTGGTTCTTAGAAAGTAAAACATCTCTTTTGTTTATGTTTTTAGTATTAATTTTCATGTATTCCTTGTGGACAAGCTCTTTTTTTTTTTGCTCTTGTTCAATGATCTGTAAGTTTTGATACAGTCTTTTAAAATGAAACATATAACGCTAGTGAGTCGTAAACATGTCTTGATAAAATCACATACAGGAATTTCTTTTACAGACAGTATATAAAGGTTTGGTTTACAATGAGCTTGCTCAAAATCAAGTCCAAAAATTCTTTTAATTAAATTAAACAGTGTGCAGTGCTTTGCGATAATAACTACAAATTATTACCATTTCTCTAGTGTCATTATCAGCCATTGATAAAGGAAAACTTAGAAAATCAAACAGTGGGAAATCAGATTACATTGACTGGGGAGATGAATACAACTTACCAAAGCAAAATTGAAATGAGTATACTACTTCTATTACTGGTACAAAATTTTACCTTCCTAAATGGTTTAGTGCAAATTCAGATATGAGATGTGTGAGAGAAGATTTTTACTTGTAGTTTACATAAATAACCCACAAGCTGTGGACATTAACAAAGAGAAAACTTTTAATAAAAACAAATTACATGTCTTGAAAGTATAAAAATTATTGGTTAAGAACAACCACCAATTTTATTAATAAAAAGGACATGAGTGCAAGAAAGCCCATTGATAATTATGGTTGCAGAAGTACATATACAATGTGTTCCATAAAAAATATCTCCAACTATCTGCAACTTTTTGCTCAGGAACACCGTGAGTTATTTGTGCATATTAATCTGAAATATGAATTCCCTTTTAAGTCTTTGAGACACCATTAGGCTCATAATAAGACTTGGAGCGGTACAAAAGCTACCATTTACATTGGATGTACTGAATAAATACTGTTGTGATCATTAATTTCTGAATATCCAGGTTCAGTAAAGAAAGACTTTTTAATATGGTGGTTATGCTGCAGCATGTAACATACAGTAGTTTTGTCTTGACAGTTATAATCATGGCTAATTTCTTGTGATTAGACTATAATGTAATTAATACACCTACCCGTTAAAAATGTATTCATTAAGTATGCATAAAATAGGATGATAATGAGCCACTAGAAATATTTCAAACTTCTGCTAATGTGAAACTGACAAACTGTGATTCCATAGTCATGTGATGTAGATACAGTGTAGTTAAAACCAAATTTAAAAGTGCTATTGTGTGCTATTTTTAAAAAAAAGCTTGTGGAACAATCTTTAAAAAAAATCTGTCAGACAAAGTTTAAAATAAAATCAAATTTCTGTAAAAAAAATCAAATTTTTATCAAGTTTATGTTCATTATCAAATAATTAATGAACTTACCTCTTCCTGGTTGAAAAATATGCTGACCCACGAGGTAATTTTAGTCAACAAAGATAACTTTAGGTCATGTTGTTAGAATTAGATTAAAATTCCTCTTCTAGGTAGTCAATAATCTTCTTCTAGGAGAATATGATATGCATTTTTGACCGCTCAATTTTCACCAGATCCTTTGGGAAATATCATGGAAAACAACCAGAAAATTAGAAACTATGAAAACTGAGGAAAACATTAGCTAATTTGAGATATTTAACCTAATGATTAGAAGACTTTGTCAGGAACTGAATAACAAGGATTTAAATGCATGAAGGTGGCTGATGGAAGGGTAAGAATAGTATGGTGTACTGTACTGCATGGAGAGAAGGGTATGCGTTTAACCAGCAGCTGTGAAAGTATGGGTTATACATTAAGAAAACAGTTCTAATAATGAGTTTGGAAAAGAAAAGATGCACGTTTTAATCTTTGTTGTGCTTCAACGCTGGCAGATAGCTAAGCCCAACACAGCTGTTCGCTCACTCCCCCTGCAGTGGGATGGAGAAGAGAATTGGAAGGGTGAAAGTGAGAAATGAAATAAAGATTAATACTGAAAGCAGAAGCTGTGCACACAAGTAAAGCGAAATAAGGAAATGCCTGATCTGCGATCACACAGTTTTGCCACATGGATAAGTGCATCACATGATTGAGTACTCACATAGCCAACCCTGTTGTTGCCCAAAGATTAACTACCAAACACAAGAATTTCTTCTTTTTCCCTAACTAGGCAGTCTAATATGCACAGCACTGTCAAGGACTTAGGCAGCAGTTCTCAATCTATATAAGAAATGATGAAATATAGGTGAACCTATGTTCACTTTTAAGTCATACTATAACAATGTAAATCAAATGCACTCATTATTATTGTTCTTGTGAAGGAAGTTCAGGCACTCTTCTTACAGTGGGGAGAAATACAGTTATTTTCCCTGTTCTGTTAGATTTGTTAAAGGCTTCTGATACTTTGGTAACTCAGCTTAAGGTCTGGCAGGATAGAATACAAGATCTTCACTCATTTTCGTAAGAATATCGGAGGCTATTTTTATTCTTCAGGGGTTCTTGTTGCTGGTATGTTTAAATCTTAAAACCCTAATGAAAAAAAGATAGGGTAGTTTAAATAATATACCTATTAAAGGTAATGCTGAAGCCTAAGACCTAATTCTTTGGTTATGTATGAGGAAATCATTGTTGAATTTGATTTAGGATTGCTTTACTGCTGGAGTAAAATAAAGACAATAATATTTACTGAATTCTGACTTTAAAAGTTGATGTTTTAAATTAAATTAAATATGAGGTGAAAATATAAATATTAAAAACAAGTAAAAGCAATGGATAATAACTACCTCTTTGTGACTCTGTGATTTGCCAGCTGCTGCAATTGGAGTCCTCTGTGTTACCAGCTTTAAGTTTTGTTGTGTCAGTTACAATATTTGTAACATTCATAATAATGCAGATGACTACATTTTGCAACAGATTGCCACAACTTTCTTTTAAAAGCAATGAAATATTTTTTGATCGTGAATTTGGCATTTATATAGTATTTTAAGATCTGGACTAGTTGATAAGCAAGGCAGAATAGAAATTCTAAGTTCATATAATTGATGTGGTGTTTATATATTACATTATACTGGTGTTCAATTCGAAGCAGGAGTGAATCTTGATATTTTGGTCCATGATCACAGAATCATAGGATGGTTTGGGTTAGAAGGGACCATAAAGATCATCTAGTTCCAACTCCCCTGCCATGGGCAGGGACACCTTCCCCTAGACCAAGTTGCTCAAAGCCCCATCCAACCTGGCCTTGAACAGTGCCAGGGAGGGGGCAGCCACAGCTTCTCTGGGCAACCTGTGCCAGTGTCTCAACATCCTCACAGTAAAGAATTTATTCTTTCTATCGAATCTAAAGCTACCTGCTTTCACTTAAAAGTCATTACCCCTTGTTCTGTCACTGTATGCCCTTGTAAAAGGTCCTTCCCCAGCTTTAGGCCCCCTTTAGGTACTGGAAGGCTGCTATAAGGTCTCCCTGGATCCTTTTCTTCTCCAGGCTGAACAACCCCAACTCTCTCAGCCTGTCTTCATAAGAAAGGTGTTCCATCCTTCTGATCATTTTTACAGCCCTCCTCAGACTCGCTCGAGCATGTCCATGTCTTTCCTGTGCTGTGCTGAGGACTCCAGAGCTGGACGCAGCGCTGCAGGCGGGGTATCACGAGAGTGGAGTAGACGGGGAGAATCACTTCCCTCGAGCAGCTGGCCACGCTTCTCTTGATGCAGCCCAGGATACAGTTGGCTTTCTGAGGCACGAGTGCACATTGCTGGGTCATGTTGAACTTCTTGTCAACACATTGAAGTATATGCAGACTGTTCCCCAAGTCTGTCACCCAGTGTCTGTGCAGGAGGTGCCATTACTCTGATATTTGGAAGTCTGGACTAGATGAATATGCCAATTGTAAACATGATACAAAGGTTGAATGTTGTTATTGAATCCAAGTCCAGTGTATTTTAATTTTGTTTCAAAACTAGTAAAAAACCCTCACTAGCTTTTATATTTACACTGCTATACTGGATTTTATTTCGTGAATCCCAGGTTTTATAATTTTTTCATATCATTGTAGGTTTAGTGACTCATAATTTGGAGGTTGTGCATAGTTGATACAAATGTCTTTGGAACATATTTTTCTAGTGTTCCACATCCTATCATGCTGGTCCATGCTAGTTTTGCACAGCTTTCTTTGCCCTACTGCTTTTGTACACCCTTGTTCCTTTTGAGTGTTCAATCATTTCAAATCCATTTTGAAGTTTGCTGATAATGGGATGCAATTCCACATTCACTCAGGCTTTTATAGATATTTTAGCCAGCTGTATAGCAATAAGCCTTTGGTTCAAATCACTTGAGTTAGGCGTCTATAACAAGCTCTAACAATAACACTATTGCACAGCTACATAAATCCATAAATTTCTATTCTTCGTCACTCTGAGAACTGAACAGCTCATACTGTACAAAAATTTCATTCTTTCATAGAATATTGTTACTCTGTGTAAATATTCATTCTTTGTCAGATATTGTTATTGAGCAACACTGAATTAAAATTACTTAATTATTATGGCAGTGATTACAGTATTCTGTTCTGCTTTAATTGTTTTTTTCCTCTCAGAGTTCTGGATGAAGCCTACTCCACCTGAGGGGAGATCATACATCCTTTCTTTAACCTTGAACGTAGTACAAGGAAAGAAACTTCTGAGTAGTGTTAAGGCATTTTCTCTTTGTTTGGATCACTTTTAGGAGGTAACACTATATAAAATGAAGAAAATATGTAATCAACATCGTAGATTTTTCCATATGATAAATCACAGAAGAACACATTAGGCTAAAGCCTAGTTTTAAATGATCCGCTTTTACAACTGAACTTGCACAAGACAAAATACTGTGTTGCTAGCTGACGGTGCTACACAAGCTAAATTTTCAACTCATAACAAAATGTTGCTAAATATTATGTTTAACAAAACCAAAACCAACCTGGCCAATGATATGACAATCTAAGTAAGCAAATAAGTAAAATGGGAGCATAAGTTAAAATTATTGTTCAATATTGCTGTAAATGAATAGTTGTTGACTCACTGTTTTCTAGGGTTTGGGGTGTTTTTTTCTGCTTGTTAATAGGAACAACCAAAATTGATTTAGAAGGGAGCTTTAAGAACAGATATGCAGAGGAAGATTTGTTTCGCTTTGTCATATTATTTAAAGTACATCTCTTATAAGCTATGAAGAAAAAGAACAGGAAGGGTACAACAGTGAATTTTGATAATGTTATCTCTAGGTTAAACAAATGCCATTAATCTCTAAAATTCAGTATGGAAACTTCAACTCTAACTTCAGAAAAAATTTTGCACGGTTAGTTGAAGAACCGTGCAACAGGAATACAACTAATTTGCAATCTTTGTCAGGAATAAAGGGAGCTATAAGAGAATATAATGGAATGGCAAAACACTAAAAGCAATGAATTAGGAAAATGAAATTCACACAGCGGCATTGTATCCTGCTCATCAGTTCAAAATTACATTAAGGCTAGAAAAGACTATATTACAGTGTTTGAGCTTGAAATACGATGGACACTTTAGGAAGAAAATGGATGGATGGCAGATTTTTCCTAGGGGCAGTGCACATAAAGATTTTAGACCATGATTTCACAATGTTTGATTTGATAAAACTGGAAGCTTCTAAAGTCTTGAGGAACATTGCTGACTAATACTCTTTTTTGATAGTAATTTAAAGTACATTTCAGCATGTAGTCTGAACATTACCATTGTCTGTTCCTTTCTCAAGTGCTTAATGCAAACTTACTTTAAAAGTCAAGTGTATCTCAGAGATCACTTTGCGAACGCAAATAAAGGAATCTTAAAATACTTACACTATGTAGCTGGAATTTGCAGAAAAATCTTTATATTATGAACTTGTTATTTACTTCAAGATAGTGATAGAAAAACATTGGGTTTTGTTGTGTTGAAAGACTGATATTTGACAATGGGCTCTGGTAGAAGGGTCAACATCTTTGCAGGGTTTAACCATATTCTGTACTTTTTTGATTTATCTGCCATGTTTATATAATTTCTGTGCACTGTCACTGTTAATGTTATCTTTCCTGAAAGATGATTTGCTCTTGCCTCCCTACCACTGCTCTGGATTGAAATGTAAATGAAGCATGTACTTGTCTCTAGTTTCAAGTTCACCAGTCAAACTTGAGGTAGAGTGATTGTAAATAACAGTAAATAAATCTCCTTGCACAGTTCAATGTAGTGATCAGAAGACATATAATGATACATATATATGCAGATGTGCACGTTGCCACGCCCACCTCAGTCATCTCATTGTTTGGTCTATTGCATAGGTCACTGATAATTAAGGCGTGACTGCATGTAAAGTGCAGTCTAGGAAATTATGGTTTTTTTGTCCTAATAATGTTACACGCTAATCTATAATTTTAAATGTTTTTGTTGTCTAATGAATGGAGGTAAATGAGCAATTTAAAAATACAGTAAAATATTTTGTGCATTATGGTTTACTTAATCTGTAAATTGAAATGTCAGAAATGTTCATATTCCACATGTTCAAAAGTCACTAGGGATTTACTTTTTTGCCTATTTAAAAAGCTGAAAATCAACAATATATTTTTGAGAGAGGAAGAGATATCAGGGTGCAATGAAATGACTGTTTAAGCTATCTCAGCAGTTTCATGGATTCAGCAGATTTTTACGGTCTTCTATGTCTTTCCTGCAGTGTTTTGTATCTTTATTGATAGCAGTCGAATATATCGTGAAATACTGCAGAATTCTGACTAAGATTCTTAATGTTTTGTATGGATCTATACTAAGTTGGTATTTGTAGTTCATATATGGACCCTTTTGCTTCTTTGCTGCTTTTTTTGGCCCAGTCTTCAGAAGCAGCTCAGAAAGGGGATAGTTCAGAGCTAGCAGAACTGGGCTATTGCTTTAAGGGCTCCATTGCTGATCTGTAAGTTTTCTAACCAACCAGCTGACTCCATTTAAGGAAAAATTGTGTTGTCGAAGGGAGACTGTTGACAAACTGATTAGTTTCAGTAACGGTTCCAATCAGGTTTCCCATCAAACAGAGAAAGAGCAAAGGCAAAAAGGAATGAAGTGGAGCTGTTTGGTTTTCAGTCATGTCCAGCAGTTGAGGCTGAGGAAGACCTTCTGCATCCGGAACTAGAGATGACAAAGGGGTCCCTAGAATAGTCACATCACTAGTACATACCCTAGTGAGCATGAAGGCCTTTGTCATGAAAGGGTCTTGCACTTAGAGAATAAACATATTCCAGTCCTCACTAGCAACCCGTTAAATGGCTACTGCACAATACTGAACAATATTTATCCCGTTAATCTTGTACCATTATTCATTAGGTTTCCAGGTAATACTTGTTTCATATTTAGTTTGGATGAGTGGCAGTGGTGCTACATATGTTGAATATCTGTTATAATTATCTTTGTTTTAGGCTATCTTAAGCTGCTGACTTCTTTGTTTTAATTCTTACAGATAAATTATTTTTCTGCCACAAATATCCTGTCCCATCTTCCAGATTCTCCTCCTTATCCATCTTGTTTTTTGACTTCCTGTTATTCTATGATCTGTAGACCAATATACACCGAACATGTCATCAAGTGAGTGAGTGCAACTGTCATCTCAATACTGGAATAATATTCTGATGGATCGTAAATAGTGATAGAGCCAGAAAAAGCATAATTTGCATTGATTTGTCATATAATGACTAGTCAAATTAAGTGTATAATAAGTGAGCAAGAGATATTTTAGCAGGAAATGCAGGTGACAGGAGGAGGTGAAATAATCTTTGGAAGGAATTGGTATCCTTTTACCTGCTTATCGCCATTTTTCCATCATCTGCAACTGTAGGATCCAATTTATAGTGGAGGTTACTTCTTGCCAAGCCACTTTTACTATAAAAATAAGTGGTTTCCATTTTTTTAGTTGTCATATTTGATCAATATTTACAGCGGAGAATGCACTTGTTTTGTGGAGCCTTGGAAATGCAAAACGTACATACACAACTTTTTCTGTACTGTTACACAAGCCCTTTTTTTTATTTTAGTGCACAGATGTAGCTTGTTGCATTATGTACACGAATTGTTTAATTTAAAGATACATTTCATACAGTCTCAGGGATAAATTATTAGATATAATAAAAATAGACACTTTCAATTTATGATTGTAGATTTAATAGACAAACCCCACAAATTTTGCAGTTGAAGGTACAGCAAATAAAAATACAGAGAAATAAGAATTTAAGTTCTAATTTTTCCTAATTCTAATCTGAGTTTGTAGTGAGTTGACCCTGGCCATTGGCCAAACATCCACCCTGCCTCTTGCTCACTCACCTCTCCCGTGGGATGGGGAGAAAATCAAAGGAAGGTGCTAGGACTCATGGATTAAGATAATGAGAGTTTAAGAAAGCAAAAGCTGTGTCTGCAAGCAAAGCAAAATACAGAATTTATTCACTACTTCCTCAGTAGGAAGCCACTTCCTGGAAAGCAGAGCCTCAGCACCTGTAAATGTTGCTTGGGGAAACAGCATAGCTGTGAATGTCCTTCCTTCACTCTTTCCCTGTGCTTTTGTTTCTGAGCACAAAGTCATGTGGTTTGGAACATTCCTTTAGCCAGTTTGAATCAGCTGTTCTGGCTATGTTCCCTCCTAACATCTTGTGCCCAGTCTGCTGCTTGTGGGGGGGGAAGCGGGAAGACAGAAAGCCGTGATGCTGTGCAAGCACTGTTGAGCCAAAACACTGGTGTATTATCAACTCTGTTTTAGCCTCAAATGCAAAGCACAGCACCATATGGGCTGCTGTGAAGAAACTTGACTGCATCCCAGCCAGACCCAGTATAGTGTAGCTTGCGTTGCTGAAATGCTGTACCTATATACTTATACTGAAGTCAGTGTTCATGAAGACAGAAACAGAAAGACTATGTTAAAAGACAGAGGGGAAAACTGCAGTTTGTTTACTACTTTCAAGTAAATCATTCAGTAATTCTATGTAAATTCGTTTTGAATGCATTAGTCATACCCTTGCTGTGTCTTTTGCAACGCAGGATTAGATTTTGTAAATAATACTATAATTTACTACATACGTTTATATTTCAGTTTCCAATGCATGTTATGTTCTTTTTTGACCTTGTTAGGTATGCTATTATTTGCAACCAGTTAACATACAAATTACTCAGGAACCTATTATTATTCTAAGATTAAAGCATTTGTCTTATGTTCTTGGTTTCCAATTATTACCTGTTCTCTATTTCTGTAGTGTAAGAAGCAACATTTTGACTTCTTTTCTTAAAGATGACCACTAGTAAGCTAATATGGTATGAGAGGAAGCCAAAAGAGTAACCCCCTTAATAAACTTACAGCTCTATTTTGCATTAACATTTCCTCACCTGAAACTGCGTCTATTTTACAATCATCTTCCAAAAGCGGTCAAGTAGGCATTGGTATTATTTCACAGGCATGTTTCTCTGTGTCTTTATAAACTTGTGAGTGCAAACTTCTTTCTCTAAGATAAATTAAAATAAAGTGCTGAATATTGCTTTTATGTTCTGTAGAAGCAGGGGGGGTGTTCTTTGTATTTCTACTGCAAGTAAAAAAATCACACTAAGAAAACAAAATGAAACAGGTTGGTGTATTATACTTTCTAATTTTAGCATCATCTGTAGAATCTTTGAATCATCTTATCTAATATGTATTCCATTTTTTATTTACTGACAATTAGCCATAACTAGCTTTTGTGATGCCTATTCACTTTTTTCATTTTTCACTTCCATTAAAGGTCCACTGAAAAGGTTTCGGTTTTGCACTGCAGTACCATTCAATAACATACCATTCTTTCGCCTTCCCCTTTATATTTAAAAACTTACGAGCACTTTATGGATAGGGCTTCATAACTGACTGGGCAGGAATAGGTAGCTGGTGATGGGAGTTTTCAGTATCACCTCTGTTGCCAAAGAAAATACATAATCTAACTAGTTCCATAGAGTTATTATCTTCAGATAATATTTTCATAAATTCTTAATTTCATATTTTTCTTTCTTGACTACTATATTATTTTATTATGTGACATTTGTTTGCTATATACATAAAAAATGACTGACTATATCAGAGAGCTATATTTCTGTAACATGGTAGTATGCAATATTAATCAAGTTAGAGAAACTTTAAGCCATAATATCAGTAAAGACATAATAGGCCGTAATGCAAAAAGATGGTGATGGCTGGTGTTTTTTTCACCATCATGTATTTTTCAACATTCTCTCTATGACTGATAAGTATGAGCTATGATAACATAATTTTGTGATCTGGATTCTTTTTCTTTCTGTGTATATGTGGATACATATACAGATATATGCACGTATATGCCTATAGATACACACACCTTGTCCCAGTTTGGCTGGGCAGAATCACAGCCCAGCCATGCCGGGTAGGCCTTTAGCAGTTTCGAGTCAGCCAGGGCAGCTGGCCTGAGAGAGCTACAGGTGTAGCCCATCCCATCATGTCATTGCCATCATAAAGGGGGGAAGGTCTGCTAAGGAGAAAGAGCTCTTTCTGGGATTCCTCCTGCTCCTCCTCTGGCTTTTCCTGAGGGCTGCTCTCTGGTTGATTGTGTTGACTGGATATTCGTTTGGCTGAGTATAACAGTATCTCTCTGTTTCAGTCCTACTTATGGGTCTGGTCTCCTTTTTTCCTTATTGGCCTCCTTGGCTGATGGGGGGTGGTTGGGTGATAGTGACTGTTATAGTTTAGCTCTGGTTACAGGCTAAATGTAGGCACATACATATAAATTTATAAGTAAATATATGTATACACACATATATAAAAGACATAGTGAGAGTTTGATTTTTTTTCACCAGTAGTTATATATTTATATTATAAAGAACAGTTGATGTTGAGAAAAGCATAAAGTTGTTCTTCTGAAGAGAGGAAAAGGTTTTATCATGAAAATGATTTTTTTTGAATTTTTTTTTTTTGGAGTTACAGAGTTGTTAGGGATACTAATTAGCAACTTGCTATGTATTTATTAGTTCAAGCAGGATTTGGTTAAAAGGTCAAAAGCACATTTACACTTGAAAACTTAGTTTAGACCCCTAAAAGTACCATAATCACTACTGACCACTTTGGTTCAACCATCTTCGGATACTCTTCTACGATTTTCTGTAGCAGTAATAAGACTGAATGTTACTCAGTAATAACTCGGCAAGTAATTGTATGTTGGTTATGTTATACTTTGGGAGAGATTTTATGTTATAGGAAGGAGGATCAAAGTTGAAAAACCAGAGCAGGATGATCTCTTGTAGTCATTGAAACCTAATGTTTCACAGGGGATGTATATTGAGATAGAGCAGATGGGAACATTTCTAGAAACATCTGTTGTCCATCGTTCTTCTGCACAGCAACTCAGATGCTGTTTACAACTTGTATGTAAATCATGCTGACAATTTGTTCAGTGTCTTTCCTGCTGTGACTGAGATTGTTTTGGTCATACTATCTATCAGATATAGAAGATATTGTGGTCCTGCAAGAGTGGCTCCAACTGTTCTGCTGGCCAGTGAACAATGGTAGTCATTAAACCAGTGAAAAATTTTCTCTACCTGGACTTTATCTCTATCTTACAGAAGGAATTGTTACCTCTGTCCCTGATTGTGTGTGGAAATTAACATTAGGTACTAGATGTTATGCAGACTAGAAAAATGTTAAATTGCTTTCTATGATAGTTTTTAGCTTTTTTCCTTTTTTTTTTTTTTTGGTGACATTGGCAGATATTTCTCTGCCCTTGTGTTTTAAAATTACTTTCATCTCAAGGATGTGACATACAAGGGGGAAACTATGCATCTATTATTGTATAAATGCCAGGCTGCTTAGTGTGCAAATGCTGATATATAAAATCTTTATGTTCATAGGAATTTGATTTATACCCCATATCAGGCTTGAATCTATGTCTTTCTAATTTTGTACCCTAAATGAATCAAAAACATTTTGTTTACATTCTGTTAAGGGTGGGGGAGGAAAGAATGTCTGATACTTCTTTAATTCATAATCTTCTCCAAATAATGAAATAAACCATGGGATTTTAATAGATTAATAAAACCAGTTATACACTGTTTAAAAGTATCCTTTATTGTGAAGAAAAAAATATTTGTGTAGAAAGGTGTCCTATATAAAGACACTGGAATAGTACAGATATGTTATAAGGTGGGTAGTTTCTTATGTGGCAATTAAGAAAATGTTGCAGCTTAGCTATGATTGATTTTAGTATACCAGATATTAACGGACTGGTGGTGGGACTCCCACGGTTGAATGTTAATGAATACAAGTTCCATACCATGGGTAAAATCAGAGAAAGACATTGTATAATGATCTTTGAGTGCTTCCTGAGAAGTAGTGAATATACACCTAAATTTAGGTAACACTTTATCATAGAATCATTTTGGTTGGACAAGACCTTTAAGGTCATTACTCCCAACCATTATCCTAACACTACCAAGCCCACCACTAAACCATGTCACTAAGCACCACATTTATATGTCTTTTGAACACCTCCAGGGCCAGTGACTCCACCACTTCCCTGGGCAGCCTGTTCCAATGTTTGACCACTCTTTCAGTAAAGAAATTTTTCCTAATATCCAATCTAAATCTCCCCTGGCTCAACTTGAAACTGTTGCTTCTCATCTTGTCATTAGTTACTTGGGAGAAGAGACTGACATTGGTCTCACTACAGGCAGTTGTAGAGAGTGATCAGGTCTCCCCTCGGCCTCCTCTTCTCCAGACTAAACAACCCCAGTTCCCTCAACTGCTCCTCGTAAGACCTGTTCTCCAGGCTCCTCACTGGGTTAGTTGCCCTTCTCTGGACATGCTCCAGCACCTCAATGTCTTTTCTACACTGTGGTGTCCAAAACTGGATGCAGTACTCAAGATGTGGTCTCACCAGTGCTGAGTACAGGGGCACAATCGCTTCCCATCATTAATTTATAATGTATAAATATTCTGAGTAACTTAGAAGAACCTATAGAATTAGAAGACCAGAAAAACATTACATAACTGCATAGAAACCAGTGTCTGTATATTGTTAATGGATCTAATCATCTGAGTTCTTCGTTTCAGGTGAATGTATTTCATGTTATTCTGTGTCGTTACCTAGATGACTGCAATGAATGAACTCTCTTTATAATTCAGTTCAATTTCTGTAAATTAAACTATACTTTGGCTAGTTACAATGCTTCCCACTCAATGATATGAACACAAAATAGAAGTTTCTTATGTTGTCAGCAACAAAGACATTCGGAAGGCCAGACAAAATGATCAGAATGGTAACACAGTCCCTAAAACTTCACCCCAACATCTCTACATAATTCCCGCTTATTGGATCATAATATGTTTTAGAAATATGCCCTGTGCTTATATAAAAACTTTATTTACCTTTGTTAATTTTTTTAAAGTTAAAAATTGACTGGTTTTAGTCCAAATTTCACTAGGTGTATATTCCTGTATTTTTTTCTATTACTAAAAATACATTTATTATTATCAACATCAGTTGTACTATTTCTAAATAAATTTTAAACTGTTCTTAATTCATTTTAATAAGAAAGGTAGAAAATAATGATTGAATGCTTATTCTGAAGTGCCACTGTATCATTGCTTTCTACTGTGATTATAAAGGATTTAAAATATCTCTATAGTTATTTTACAAACCAGAAATCAATAATGATTTGGATTCCAGGTTGCAAGCAAGTTAGAGATGAAAAATCAAACAATTTATACTTTGTGACAGGTTTTTCCATAAATTTATCCCTATACTAGAATATTTCACCATCTTCAATTATAATATATATCTGTGATAAGAAAGAGAATATGAATAGCTCTTGAGATGGGAGATTAATGCAGCATTATGCAGCTGACTGATCTATGGCATGTGCCTTATCAGGAAACAGGTATGAGGTCTGTACTCTGCAGACTTTTCTGAAATTAAGAAACCATGATTTCCTATGCTTCCAGCTGCAATTGGACATAACATTTAAATTACAATAGTCATAATCACAATATTTAAATTGCAGAGGAAATTGAAAATAAACTACAGAGCAGTGAACCCACGGACTTATGGTTCATTAGAGCTATGTAAATCATTTTTATTAAATGGTACAGAATCTCAGGTACTAAAACCACTATTCCATTGAAGAAGGTACGAAGTGCAGTAGGCATGTAACACTTCAGGCATTTTCGTGCTGTTAAATTAGTACACTAGCTATGTCTGGGAAGATAAAAAGAACAACATAAAAACAAAAATATGAGTTTATTGGTGTGTGCTTCTGTTTCATGAATGACCCTGAATGATTTTCTGATTAATTCCTTTAATGTTTTATTTTCTGTCCCAAAAGGTTTAGTTCGGTCACTCTTTTGTCTATTGCCACTAATCTGACCTCTTCAAATGACAGTCCTAAAGTATTTTTTACTGTCCTTTTAAGATGCCAACAAGTATTCTACATGTGGACAATTTTTAAGCTATTGTGGGTTCTGTCACTTGTGTTAGGATGTGAATATGTTGAAAGAGTAAAGCATGAAACAAGGAGCTCTACCAAAAGTGTTTTATTCATTTCTGTATTCTGGTCCATGGGTGCCCAACCAATACTATCAACTGCATATCCAACAGCTATAATCCCAGTTGTAAATGGGACAATGTGGACTAAGTAAAACATTGTGATAGTTATCTACCTTCAAATTTTTGTTAACATTTTAATATAAAATGTTACTGTTCCTTAGCCTCTTTTTGTATAATTCTTCTAACCACACAAACTTGTGTAAGTGATAATGTAAAAGTAAGGATTTAATAGTGAATAATGCACATCAGAGGTTATGGATGTTTTTGACAAGCTATTTTTAAAATATACATTAGATGTATTCTTTCTCTCTCTGGTGCTACTTAAGATGTAATCGCAGATATTGAGTGTTCTGTTTTAAACATATTTCTTTTCTGTTACTTTAAATTTATCTCTAATTTCCCAGGTTTACAATTCCAAGGGAAATATCATTGCTAGTATTTTATATCAAGTTGCTGCTGTTTATACTATATTTGTTTGAGTCTGAACATCTTCATTTTTTAAGAATAAACAACCATCACATGCACAATTAAGAAAGTTGAAGAAACTCTTATCTTATGCTAATTTTGGTTGTGTGAAATACTAAGTTTAAATGTGTACATTAGTAATGCAAATGTTTTACACCACTCTTAACATTCTGGCACGTTAATTTCAGTTCAAAGTTACTTTATTTTCTCAGCAATGGTACGTATCTTGAAATTTGCCTAGCTTTTTAAAACATTCACGTGCACTTATCCTCATGTTTCTGCTGTTTTCTTCAACGCTTCTGTCATCTGCATTCAGGCAAACCGCTACAATATACCTTGTATGCTTATTCATACTCCTATTTAATCAGTCATCTGTAAGGGAAGACTGGTGATCAAAATCTTCAGAGGACAAGCTCTCAAAGAGGAAACCAGTATCAATTAAAAATTGAAATTTTTTAGTTTCCTCTCTGGTTTATTATGCTGATATGAACTTCCTGTAGAGATTTGTCTTTTTTGTTGGAAAGATCTGACATAAATCTGTCTGTCATTTTAAAAGGCATACAGCTACTTGGTATCTGCACAGAAGTTTAGAAGTGCATGTAACTTTTATTTGAGAATCATTGGATAAAATGCATAAAAACACTGGGATCAGGGACTAAAATCTATGATGTCCCTAGGCAAGCATCCTCAGCAGTGAGTTAAAAAATAAAATTATTTTTTTTCAAACCACATAAATCTTACATTTCTATCTGCACCGTGATCAAGTTTCACCAGGCAGGGAAGAGAAGGGATCTGACTGTTCCAAAACTCAGTCAAGTCTGGTCTTGTTTCCTAGACAAGCACTGCAATCACAAAAAGGTTGTCTGTTTATCCTCCTCACTTTTAGAAGGCAATGTGATGTTCCAGATCCCATGTGAATACAGGGATTGCTTGTTAAAGCCTGACATAGGTTTCTGTTCAAGCTTATCTGTTTGCCTGATAGTCCTTGTAGGCAACAGTGTGCCATGGTACAACGTAACAGTACTAAATTTTCTTCAGAGCACCTAAGCTTTTATATAGCCAATGAGAAATGGTAAACATATTCCAATTAGACACTGAATCACTCCTTAGGCATATGTCTACTGGCACTGCCTATACACAGAGCTAGAGGCTCCTAGTTTAACAGATCTGAACTACCATGATGAAGCCATGTGTGAAGCCTATGGTTTAAGTACGACAACCCCTGGGTTAGGCAGCTAAATAGATGTCTTGACATGGCTGGTTTGCAGATAGCAATATTGCTAATTATTTTGAAGTGAGTTTTCTATTCCAGATTTAAGAATTTTTTTTGTACTTCTGCTTTTATGACAACTTTATTTTTAAATATATTTTGAGAAAATTGACTCAGTGTTGAGAGCTTGCTATAGTTCTAAGATATACAGTTGCTACTTCTTTATAACAAGGAAGTGAATTGAATTAAAAGCTCAAAAATCAACTAAATTCTGTCTTGGATGTTTCAAATGATGTATTTCAACAATTGTATCTAAATATTGTCCAGTCCTATGGGAATATCTATGCTACCCCCTCAGGGAGACCAAAAGGCTCTGGTAAATACTCAGTTTGGTGTGCACTTGTGGAGCAGGTCAGTCCTCAGGCTGTTTCCAAAATGAACATATGGATCATAAAAGGGAATAATACAAAGCATGAAGCTTAATCTGCATGGCTTCCTAGGCCTCTTAATTTCCTGCCATATTGAAAATATTTTTTTCTAGAAACTGAAAAAAAAGGAAAATTAAAAATGAGAGTATTATTGATTTTCATGGAAAGTAGTGAGATACAATAGGGATATTCTTCCAGATTTCACATACAGATGCTTGTGAAATAGACTTTATTCATGCAGACCATAGAAGGTGTATCATAGGGATAAATGGAATGAAAATACCTTATTTTCATACATAATCTTTCTTACAGATGTCTAACAGTCTTTTTCAAATAACCTACAGGATGGGAAAGCCCTTAGAGAAGTTGGAGCAGAGACGAGCAATTTGCAACGGGTGTTTTGTTGGGACAAAGCTGCTCTGAAAGGTTAGAGGCTGAAGGCTATTAGTGTAGAAAGAACTATACAGTAAACTTCTTAGCGTTGTACCTGTGTGATCTGTTTCTTTGTTTTACTCACAGGGTATATGTATTGAAAATATGGCACTTTCATTCTTGCCTTCTTGTCTCACCTTATATTCACCGTTTTCTTCCCACGATTTTTGGCCGGATTATAGAAGTGCAATGAAAACTTTCTTTTTTTTTTCACCTCAAAAGGCAGGGCGGTTCAATAGAGGAAACTTTCAGACCTACTAATGCTGATGGAAGATAGAATGTCACCAAGCTTCTATAAATATGAGAATAATGTTAGGACTGTACTGCTACAGAACAGTTCCAAATAATTAGTTGGCAACATACATTGTTTCATGAAATTATAAAATACATTCCAGCTCATTTTGGCTCTTCTGGGATTAAGAATCAAAGACTACAAAGGAACAAGCAGTTTGGCCTTTGTTAACAGCATTGACATTGCTGGCATGGTGATTTGCAAAAAAGTTAATTTTATGGCTAGTCTAAATTATCAGAAGCCTCTATGAAATTCAGATATCTTTACTTATTTTAGCCATGTGATGAGTTTTGTTTTACAGTAACAGCTTTATATCTTCGTAGAAACAGTCTGTATTTAAATAAAATAATGCTTTCCTATCTTATAACAATATGAATTCTTCCGTTTGTTTAAAATCCTGAGGTAAATTTTTTGTAGTCTATATGTTTGAAATACAGCATTAGTGCTCTAGATTAGAGGTTAGGTCTTGGGCCTGCAAAAATGCATTCAGTTAATAAGGCATAATCAAAAATAGTAATAAAAATTTTGTTTGCATGGAGTTATTTTTATGTAAATGCTTATAAGTTAAGTATAAATGTCAATTAAACTTTGATTTTGTTCTTACATTCCCTTTCTCAAACATGCTTGCTCTTTAATTTTTTTATCACACACATTTTTCTCCTGTCCTTCTTCACATAAATGCTAGTCAAAATAATAGAGTAAAATTTTGTTATGCAAAATGAATTTGGTCTTTTAACAGATTGCTTATGTCTATGGAGAGATTTTTCACTTCTTTTTTCAGATTGTAGGCCCATGGGTCTTTACTAAACTCTTAAAATTTTGTTTTAAAAATTATTTTAAATAGCATTCATAGAGAAGTCAGGGTAATTTTATACTCTGAAGCTGTAATTTCGTATACTTTGAGGATACTAGTATTAGTTTGTCATGTTCATGATTCATTTCTTCAACGTAGCCTCTGTCAAGGATACTTGTAGGGTGTGAAACATTGCTTGCTTTTTCATTCTTTTATCTTTTGCCCCATCTCTTTATAGTTCTCACTATAATTTGTGAATGCCCTTTAGTAATTTGATTCTATGTCTGGCATAGTAAAACTAGGCTGTAAAAGGAAAAGTACCATAGGGAAAAATGTGTACTTCTTGAAGACTGATGAAATAGGTTACATTTATTTTTTTAAATTTATATTTCACAGCCAGTCTACACTAAAGATTCAGAATATATTCCAGACTTGATTTTGGTATATTATTTCATTTTTTTTTTCTCTATGGTCCTTTACATTTTAAAATATTATTACCATAATACTTTTTAGTGTTTAAAGAATTGGTCTTGCAGCTAAATTTGAACCCAGAGTGCTTCTTATCCTGCAAACGACATATGCCTGGACTTGAATATGATAGGTCTGAATCTGTTTTCTACATTAGTCCATCTCCATTACCTTCAGATTACTTCATATTTCTGCTGTGGCATTAAATTCTTCTCTGTAATGATGCTCATTACTTTGAAACAATTTATAGGAATATCTTTTTCAGTAACATGTTTTTAATTTCAGTAATGCATTTGTCCCTAGATATGAGTGTCAAAATATTTATTTCAGTTTGTTTTACTGTCCCTGTGAAGAAAATAAAAGCACTTGGGAAATCATTAAAAGTAGCCAGACATTTGTTATAACTAGGTGAACAACTTCTCTTCCCAGAAGTTTTGGAGGAATAGGGATATTTTAGACAAATTGTAGGGCATAACAAACATAGGGCTAGTTCTTAAGCAAAAGAGGTAGTAAACAGAAAACTGAGGTAATCTGTTGGTGTTGATGACAACAATAACCAGATTCAAAAAGTTATTACTTTTCCTGCTGTGGAAAATAAATGGAAAAAAAAGAAAAAAAAATGGAAAGAAAAGTAGTATTGATTTAGAGGCTTAAGTCTATTCCTACATTTAGCAGATTCTGCAACATAACTGCTGTCTTCCTATTTCTATTTGATCAGAGGGTTTTTCCTCTGAAAAGTTTGAAAAAAGGGATTCTCCAAATGATCCCCGATCAGATGTTGTCACAGCCATTCCTATGTGCAGTGGAAACAATGTCATGCAGACCTTGCTCTGATTAAACAGGGTTTTTTTTTTCAGAAGTAGCTCTGAAGGTGAGATGCAGAAGTCAAAATGGATGGAAATTCAGGGGCTGATAAGTGCTGTGAGTCTTATTGATAAATACATTAGAGTAAGAAGAACACTGTCAAAGTTCTCTAGAAACAGGATTTTTCCTGTTGCTTTCTCGATTAGGAAGTAAATTCCTGCTGTCAGGGGTCATGAAAATTGAGTGAACCCTCCCACCAACTAAGCCACAAAGTTAAAAGCTCACTTGATAAAGATAACTTTCTTGTCATATTTTACTTAGGAAACCATACTTGTTATTTCTTAAAAGAACGTATAAGGTAGAAGCATGCTCTTTGTGAAATAAATATATTCAGTTTAGTTAATGTAGAAATCATTGTAAGGTATGAGTTATTTGAATAGGTCCTGTTTATCTGTATTCTGTTTAGAACGGTTTCAAATTAATTTTTGGTGGGAGAGCTCTATCATCAGAAGTCTTTAATTTTCTAAAGCAACTAAAATTAAGCGATCAATGTTTGCCTTCTACCTTTCGGTTCCATTGTAGCTTTTGAACTCATGAACAGTTACAACCAAATTCCTCAAAGATGCAGAAGTCTTAGAATTAACTTCATATGAGTTAGAAAGTTGGAAGATAAATAGAAGAGAGGCACCCATACATGACCTCAAGAACAATGCTTGGTGTCTTTTCATCAGGAAAGAAAATATGGGTACTGTGACAAAAATTAGTGGAAAAAAGGTGGAAGAAATAAGGGAATTATGAGTAGAAGGTCTTTGCAAAATGAGGAAGATAACCATAGGTATGTTTGTCATCTCTAGGAGAAAAAGTTTCATTATTTCATTTGCCCTTGGAACAGCTTGTTTATTGTTAGGAAAAAACCCCGACATACTGGAGCTGCTTTGAAATGTGAAGTCTGTCACAATGAAGCTTTAATAACACAGCTAACTTCCTTTTCATGTGAATGATTTTGTGATACTGTGCCTCCAACCAAGATATTCAGCAGTGATTAGTGATGTTACAATTGTTATTATTTTAATAGCCAATACAAACACTGTAAAAGCATGACTTAATTTTCATTTAAAATGTACGATTCTTCTTTTTGAGGGTGAAGCAGGGTGAAGTCAGAGGAAGAAGAATAGAGGAAATGGAGAGATTACAGGTAGAATACTTCTTCCTTTCAGTCATTGTGAGATAATTTATAGGATTGATTACTGTGAAATGAACCATGTTCTGCTGTTATGTTCATTCTACAATTTTCTTGTTTAGCAATTAGGATTCTTTAATTGGTGAATTATTCCCAGGACATATTGTTGTACATTACCTACAGCTACATTTAAGACTTATCCTTAAAAGTTTTCTGATTATTTAATAAAAGAATAGATAATTAAATAGTTCTCAGACTTTCAGCTTAAGTACTTAATAGTGTAAACTAAAAAAAAATACAATCTTGGAGTACTCTTTACAACATAATTGGGAAGAGCAAACAAATTATCTGAGATTTCAATAAATAAAAAAAGAACAAAGGACTGAAAACTTCACTAGGATCATCATAGTAAGTCACTTTATTACCAATCAGTCCATAAAGCTGTATAATACCTTTCATAAATCCCATCAAGAAAAAGCCTAAAACCATATCAGAAGTACTACATTAGCAAATGAAGTGCAGTACAAACAGTACAAGTTTTTTTTTCTTACGAGTACTGGAGGTCTAAGGTTCATAATTACTGTTTTCTAGTGCAGTGCTTTTGTGTCTCTAACAATAAATAATGTGGTAGATTGTTAAAATATACTACTGGGGCCCAGTCTCACCTACCTAGCTTCTCTGAGTGTGATGAAAAGGGCTTGCAGAACTTCAATATTTCTATAGCTTGTGTTTTGTATGTAGTTCTATATTGTATTTCTGTGTATACTCAAATGTTAATACAGAGAGAAGCAAAATGCTGTATGAATAGGTATGAAGGGAAATGAAAAAGTGTAAGAAGCTTAGATTGCTTGTGCTTTTATTAGCTATATAGACTTTGGTCATAATTATGAAGTCAAACTATTCCATGTATATGCTAGTGAAGAAGGCTTATTCATTCATGAGATATTTAAGGAAACTCTGAATATCTCAGTTTTTTTCCCACTCTGATGATTGTGTTTGTTTTAGCTTTCTAATAATTTAATTTTAGTTGTACATTTGCTGGATGTGTGTAATGGGAATAAATGTACTTTCATCAACAATCTGGTTTTCTAAATAATTGCTGGAGAAAAGGCTTCCTTTGGAAGATAGTTTTGAATGGATGACTATGCCCTGAATGCTTGTAAGGGAAGTGCTTTGGCCAACCCAGGTGTGCTTTTATTAGGGGAATATTGCCTCTGTTCTTTCCTTTAGAAAAGGAACCATAGAAAGGAAGCCATGTAGGATGTGCTGTGTTCAAAAGTGTTTGACAAGAAGGCTTATAACTGTATTCACTAGTCAGTCACCTATTTTGCCTTTAGAGGCACAGGAAGAAGGTTCCTACCCATCCATTAGAAAGGACTCTCAAACTATGACACAGTATTACTGTATTTTGCAAAGTAGTATTGCAAAAGGAGTTCCTTCTGGGAACAACAGGACTGCTGAATGCATACCTGGGTTTTTCAGCCTCTCATAGTATCAACCAGCAGAGCCTGGACTTTGGGATAGGTGTGAACCTTAGGCTTCCAATACTTCAGTCTCAAATTTCTCGCAATATTAAGACATATATATCACAGCAGACAAAGTCTGGTAATGCAGGACGGACAGTGTCCCAGCTCTTAGAAGATAGGTACCTAAGGAGGCTGAGCAAAGACTACAGGCTAATTTACAACCTGAAAGTTTTGCAGAAGGCGTGGGGCTGTGAAACTGAAAAAGGGTTTGAAGACCTACAGTTCCTGAAGATTACATCCCTCATTTGGGGATTTCCAATGGGAAGGTATAAGTGGTGTGCTGTTCCTTTGCATTGGACACTGTCTTATTTTTTCTTGTATAATTTTCATGATGCTGAAATAAATCAAGATATGAGATGTCAAATGAAAAAAAAAATCAAAGGACTTGTGTGATCTTTCAGGTATGTTAGATTCCTACCCAAAGGTGGAGGAGCCAATATAAAAGTTCTAAACTGTCTTCCAGAGGGGTATCATTCTCTCCACAAACAACCTCCTAACTTATGCATCTACTTTTGCCGTTCCATCTGAAAATAAAGTCACTGAAACTAAAGCTGTATGAAGCCTTATTGTCCTTTCTACCACATTAATGCATTTGTGTGATTGTAGACTTTGTTATTTAAGACTTTTAGACAGAGAAAGCTAAACAATTATGCAAAATTCAACTGAGAACCTTGAAAAACACGTATTTGTTTAAAGATTTCCATCTTATGTGTTTACCAGCTATATTTTTCAGTCTATACTCTCTTTTTCATAACTACGTCACTGATGAGTTCTGTAGTAGAGTCTGTAGATCTGAAAGAAGCCTTTATAAGCTGCCACATTATACATAACAAATTAGTAAAAAATGACTTCATCTTCTTTCTTGGAAAGCTGGAGTCTGAATATTCCTGAACTATAATAAAATAATAGACTTTATATAACTGGGAAATGTTTCTCAACATTTTAGTTTTGGCTTGCTCTTACTAAATAACTAGAATTTGTAAGATTGTGCTTTTGGTTGCTTCTATTTTTTTCATATTCATTGTTCTCTGTGAGTCTCAAATATCTGCGTTTTTTTTTCCCCGCTCAAAATACTCTATCGTATCATCTCTTCACAGAAACTAATTTAGTGCCAGATTTGAGACTGGACAAAATGTTACAGTACATTATTATGAATAAAGGAAATTATTTTAAAATTAATAAACTATGCTACCTTGTAGTACAAATATTCACCATCTATAAGGACGCTATATAGCTCTCCTTTATTACACATAATCACTGACATCTCTCTGCTGTGCCTTACAGTGTGCAGTGTAACAGCTTATTCTATAGTCAGGAAAGTATTTAATACTCTTCCATCTTATAAATGTATTCTATATATATCTTATTAAAATGCAGTAACCACTGCAGAAATGTTGTATATATCTTATTACAATAGTTTAATGATTATTGCTATATTAATAAAAGTACATAAAGATATCATTTTAATATACAACCCTAGTATCTTACATACACAGTACAACTATTGTAATGAGAGTTTTTCTGAGTCTGGATTTATTTGGGAGAGTCAGAAATTTAATGTGGTTAGGATGATGCTTAGGGTGGAGGATACTATGAATAAGGATGTGATTGTGTTTATTGCTCTTCTCTGGGTTTATACCAGATTTTAAAGATTGGAAGTCAGTTGTATTTAGTATACTAGAAGAGCAAGATCCTCATCAGTAAATAGTCATATAGAGGAATAATCAGATGACGTCTACGAAGTGTCAGTATCATGTTGCTGCTTCGAATCCAAAGTGGTGATTTGATGTGAAATGGAATTTGATTAGTCGGAGAAGGCAGATGGATAGAAATGATGAGCCGATGATTACGTGGAGTCCGTGGAATCCTGTGGCGATGAAGAAGGTAGAGCCTTAGACACTGTCAGTGATTGAGAATGGTGCTTCGTAGTATCCTATTGCTTGAAGTGCTGTGAAGTAAAGTGCTAGTATTACTGTTAGGGTTAGTGCATGGATTGCTTGTTGGCGGTTGGCCTCTGTAATACTGTGGTGAGCTCATGTTACGGTTACACCTGAGGCTAGGAGGATTGCTGTGTTTAGTAGAGGGACTTCTATAGGGTTGAGGAGTTTAATTCCTGTTGGTGGTCATTGACCTCCTAGTTCTGGGGTGGGGGCTAGGCTGGAGTGGAAGAATGCTCAAAAGAATCCTAAAAAGAAGAATGCTTCGGATGTGATGAATAAGATTATTCCGTACCGTAAGCCCTTTTGGACTGTGGGGGGTGTGGTGGCCTTGGAATGTGCTTTCTCGTACAATGTCTCGTCATCATTGTAGTATGACTAGGAGTATGGAGAGTAGGCCTATGGCTAGGAGTTGTGAAGAGTTATAATGAAATCACATGATTAGTCCTGAGGTGGTGAGGAGGGCAGCTGCTGCCCCGAAGATTGGTCATGGGCTTGGGTCTACTATGTGGTAGGAGTGTGCTTGGTGGGCCATTAGGTGTTTTCTTGTAAGTATAGATTTAGTAGGAGTACGAAGATGTAGGCTTGGATTATAGATACTGCTACTTCTAAGATAGTGAGTAGGAGAAGGATTAACGTCGTTAGGATTGATACGGTCGGTATGATGGGTAGTATGGCAGTTGTGGCCGTTAAAATGAGCTGGATGAGTAGGTGCCCGGCTGTGAGGTTTGCTGTGAGGCGGACGCCTAGGGCTAGGGCAAATGAGTAGGCTGGCGGTTTCGATTAGGATTAGGGCGGGGATTAGTGGAGCTGGTGTGCCCTCTGGTCGATAAATACAGCAGACATACATTTTTATGTAATGTGAAGTATAGTTTGAAAGAATTTGTATTATCCAACAAAACCGAAAAATTTTATAAAGAAAGATGCATTCTATACTCTAGGTAAATATACTTCACATCTAGATCAATCAATCGGTGAGAACATTTCCTAGAATCATAGAACTGTTTAGGTTGGAAAAGACCTCTAAGATCATCAGCTCCAACCATAAACGTAACACTGCCAAGTCCACCACTGAACCATGGCCCTAAGCACCACATCTACACATCTTTTAAATACCTCCAGGGATGCTGACTCCACCACTTCCCTGGGCAGCCTGTTCCAATGTTTAACCACTCTTTCAGTAAAGAAATTTTTCCTACTGTCCAATCTAAACCTCCTCTGGTGCAACTTGAGGCTATTTCCTCTTGTCCTATCACTTGGGAGAAGAGACCAACCTCCACCTCACTACAACCTCCTTTCAGGTAGTTGTAGAGAGCGGTAAGGTCTCCCCTCAGCCTCCTCTTCTCCAGGCTAAACAACTCCAGTTCCCTCAGCTGCTCCTCACAAGACCCTTCACCAGCTTTGTTGCCCTTCTCTGGACACGCTCCAGAACCTCAATGTCTTTCTTGTAATGAAGGGCCCAAAACTTCACAGAGGATTCGAGGTGTGGCCTCACCAGTGCCAAGTACAGGGGCACAATCACCTCCCTACTCCTGCTGGCCACACTATTGCTGATACAGGCCAGGATGCTGTTGCCTTTCTTGGCCACTTGGGCACACTGCTGGGTCACGTTCAGCCGGCTGTCAACCAGCACCCCCAGATCCTTTTCTGCCAGGCAGTTTTCCAGCCACTCCTCCCCAAGCCTGTAGCGCTGCATGGGTTTGTTATGACCCAAGTGCGGGAATCAGCACTTGGCCTTGTTAAACATCATAGCATTGGCCTCAGCACATCGATCCAGCCTGTCCGTATCCCTCTGCTGAGCCTTCCTACCCTTGAGCAGATCAATATTCCCACCCAACTAGGCATTGCTTGCAAACTCACTGACGGTGCAGTGGGATAATAAGTTGCTCAATGAGAATGAAAAATCAGTAATAGTAATAACTCATATAACATTTTTCACATATGGATCTTGTCTCTCTTTACACAATATCCTTAGTTTTATGGGAACCATCTGACCAGGAATAAATAATCCACTTTGAATTCACTTTTTGTAGATTACAGTGCAGATTCATCTTTATGATAAATTGTTTTGCTTGAGTAATGTGTATCATATTTCTTTCTAGACAGTGAAGGCTATATATTAATATGTACAACTGTTGAATACTGATCTTTGTCAAAGATGCTGCAGAGCTTGTTTCATTACTCCTCTTCAAAAATATAGTTTTAATTTAGAGATAAACTACAAAGGAAATTATCCATCTTTAACAAACAGGCAGATAATTTACAATGAATAGTGAGAGTCGGTAATTATATTAAAGTTTCCAACAGTGTTATATGTGATTTAATAGCTCTCCATGTTATAGATAATAATAGCTAGCAAAGAGGTGCCATTTTCGATAGACCGAAGCTATCATCAAAGTAATTACTGCATGATTGTAAATAGGGCACTACCAATTCACTTCAATAAGTACACAAACTCCTAGCTTAAGTGATATAGTCTGTGATTAGATATACTTGCTTATATGGTCCCTCAGAATTTCATTTTTTCATTAACTTTTGATAGCACATTTTTATACAGCTGTAACAATAAAATAATTTTCATTGGGGATGCCAAAAAAGTCTAAGCAGAGAACTTATTAGACGTAATATCTCAGACTAAGAAAACTGTATAGCATGCATCCTTCCTTAAAGTGTTTTAAAAGATCTGCCAGCTCCGTTGTGCTCCCTTGTCCCAAAGGACAGTTTCCCAGTGGGTCCCATTGACTAGCTCCTCGAAGAGATGGAATTTTTCTTTACTAAAATTCAGGGTCCTGACTTTACTCTTTGCCTGACCCATATCCCTCAGTACTGTGAACTCCACCAGTGCATAATCACTGCAGCCCAGGCTGTCTCCAATCTTGATGTCACTGATTAGCTTACTTGTGTTGGTGATCATCAGGTCCAGTGTTGCATCCCCTCCGGTAGGACTGTTTATTACCTGGCTTAAGAAGTTATCCTCAATGCATTCCAGGAGTCTTCTGCATTGCCTACAACTCACCATGCTGCTTATCCAGCAGATGTCAGAGTGGGTGAACACCCCCAGCAGGATGAGAGCCTGCGAGTGCAATGCCTCCTGTAGCTGGAGTGAGAAGGCTTTGTCCATAGGCTCCCCTTGATTGGGTGGCCTATAGTAGACACCAACCACAAGTTTCCCTTTGTTGCCTCAGTCTCCAGTTCTTACCCATAAGCTCTCAACCTGCTCGTTGCTATTCTTCAGAGACAGCTCTTCACAGTCTATCCATTTCTTGATGTAGAAGGCAATGCTTCTCCCCCTCCTTCCTTTCCTGTCCCTTCCGAATAGCCTGTAGCCATCAATAGCTGCACTCCAGTCACAGGATTTGTCCTGTAGAGGCAGCTGGGATGTCAGCCATGTCACCTTCTTCGAGGAACACTCTCTACCTCCTTTGATGTATTTCACTAGTGCTACCCTGTTAGTTCCTATTACCTCAGGACGCCTTGGTTCATCTCCATAAGACTTCAAGTGTGCTGCAGCGTACCCAGAATGTCTCAGAGCAACAGGCTGAGGTCCTTGCTAGCACCCTGTCCCTCTAACCTTGGCATGTCGTCCCACAGCATGTCACAGGCAACCCTGATATTGTCCCCCTTCAAGTCTAGATTAAAGCTCTCTCAATGAGCCCCGCTAATGCATGAGCAAAAACTTTCTTCCCCCCCTTGAGAAAGGCGAATCCCATAATGGGATATGCAGTACCCAGAAATGTTTCATAGACATGAAGGAATTGGTAACAATCTGACTTCATAAAATGTAAAGACCTATTACTAAAAACTTTCTAGGTTTTGACAATAAAAGGAAACATGAAACATGGAATGTGAAAAGTGGACAAATAGGATAGGACAGGACGAGACTATTTCAGTTGGAAGGGACCTACAATGATCATGTAGTCCAACTGCCTGAGCAATTCAGTGCTGACCTAAAGTTAAAGCATGTTAAGGGCACTGTCCAAATGCCTCTTAAACACTGACAGGCTTGGAGCATCGACCACCTCTCTAGGAAGCCTGTTCCAGTGTTTGACCACCCTCTCGGTAAAGAAATGCTTCTAATATCCAGTCTGAACCTCCCCTGGTGCATGAACTGTTCCCTTATGTCCTATCACTGAACACCAGGGAGAATTGCTCAGCACCTTCCTCTCCTGTTCCCCTCCTCAGGAAGATGTAGAGAGAAATGAAGTCACCCCTCAGCCTCCATTTCTCCCAACTAGGCAATGTAAAGTCTCTAGTAGAGAGAGACACTCACCCTGCCCACAAATTTTGATGATTGGTGGCAATTTTTACAGATAATGTGCTGTAGTTTAGCAGTTTGAATAGCCAAGATAACAGATAACCTTTGTGAAGCAGTAACTTTGGCCTTGGACAGCCTTTCCTCTTGAAAATGGCTGCTGAGAAGGCTTTGGCACTTGTTCAGTAATCACATAATTACCATAACTTTGGTAGCTGCTATACATCCAAGACCTGCTGTACCAGCAACACCAGGTGATTTTTGCACATAGACAGTGAATTCACTTCCGTGTTAAGTTTTGGAACATACATAGAAGAGAATACACACAGAGGATTAATAAGCAACATTTTGGCCTGACTTCAGATTTCATACTTCTACAGGTTGACAGAATATAAAGAGGTATTGAAAAGCACTTACAGGTAATCGAGAGCTATGTGATAGCACTGCAGAGATTGAGTCAGTGAATGTTTGATTTTCTATCTAAAATACTAATTTTGTGATAATAACGAGGAAACTGTAATCTTCCCACTCATATATTCTGAAATTTGTAAACTATATGAAATATATTTTTGGCAGACAAGAGGTAGTATAAACTCTATACTTAGACAGTTGCAGAAACTACCCTAGAATATAATACATGGAATCTAATTTTAAAGAGATGCTGAGATGATCCTAAGTAAGGTACAAGCTTAGCCTACTTTTTCTATCACATTTTACTTAGAATGCTTTGTGCTAGCTAATCAACTGATATTAGTCATTCAGGTACCATGAAACACATACAAGCCTTAGGGGCAGTACTGTTACATTTATCTTATTTTGACAGAACTGGTGCAGAACCACCTTAAGAAATCTGTATACCTACGGGGTGTATAATGTCACCTGGAGCTACCCCATGAACATATGGCAGACATGTTCAATTCTGTGAGCTTCCTCCTTCTCTATTTGCTGCTGTAGGGAGTGTAGAATGGAGGCTGGAAGAGGAGAAATTATGACAATAAATCTAAAACAAATGTCTCTGGAAGGGTGGAAGAGCACAGAGAACTCCTCCGTTTGTGTTGGGACTGTCATATTTATACCCTATCTCCTAAATGAAAACCTAGTGGCTTTTTTTTTTTTCCCCGCATGGAATGTGATCATTAAGCTGCTCCATATTGTTATCTCTTAGTTTCCTCACTTGATGTCTTCTCATGAAGAGCAGGCATTTGAGAGGGCTTGTATTTGCTCAATGAGGCTGATAGCAAAAGGTTTTCACTACCTGGATAATCCATTTAGTATTTTAATGCATTTTATTTTGACAGCTTTCCCCTCCCTATATATTAAATGGGCTGAAGTGTATGGAATCCACTCCTGAACTACAGTGTGTCAAACCAGAAAACCTAGCTTGAAATAATGCACATGAAAATTTGATTTTAGTGGTGGTTTCGCATTTGGCTTGTTGTCTGTTTGCTTCATTTAAGCATCGTTCACAATTACAACACACAAGTATGCAATGTTTCCCAGGCTTTTGCCAGACTGAAAACTGCAACCTTGTTCATATCAATTCTAGGTTGATTTTATTCTGTTTAGATCCTATCAAGATATTAAGTGATGTAATCTTCATAGGATAGAACTGTGTTCTGACCCCTTGTGAGGGCTGCATGTACATCCTCTATTCTTCTATTATAATTTGGTTTTCCTAAATGTGTTTATTCATAGACACATATGTATTTGAATAGATTTGCCATCTTTTTCAATAGCATTGGAAAACTGAAGATGAATTAATCTGGAGATTGGTTTTAACATTCTTTGTCCTTCTAAATGGGCCTGGAAAATCAGATGTCAAGGACTTTAAGTACTTTCCTTTGTTCTGTAATGTCCTTCTCTTATGTATTATTTCGTTGGTGAGAATAATGTCCACATATTGTAGTCAATTGTGAGCCAACAGACATCTTCAGACTGCCATGGACTGCTAAATCAAACCTATGCATCTTCTATTTTTTCTGAAGATCTAGAAATTTTTTTTTACAGGGATAGAAGAATCTTGATGAAGAAGAAAATTCAGGGCCTAGTTCACAAGAGGGAAACTCAAGTAGAAGTATTTCAGAGGAGTTGACTTCTCTTGCAGCAGGTTGATACTACTAGCTTCAGCAGAATGAATCCTGATATACAATAATGTAAGGGCAAGCAAAATCACATCCTAAGTCTTCAGATATAATCAGCTGATAAAGATATACTCTGGCACACTTAGCTTGAAGCAATTAAAGAACTGGAAACTAAAGTCTCAAATTGCTAAAAAGATTGAGTGTATTTAACAGGGAAATTAAGATTAATACTCAACTAATGTGTAGCAATCAGATGAAAATTCAAAGCTCCTTTGGCTGTTCTAATTAGATATATTGTTCATACTAAGATTAATGCTTCAAGGAAATATTTAGATACTGCTAATTTTAACGTACTGGATTTAAGTGAAAAACTGAAGGTTCTTTGTCATGTAGTAATCTCATGGCTGTTCTTGGATCTACACTGCATATAAAGGAGTGCTGTGGTTTAGTGAAGACCTACAGTCAGTGGAGCAGAAAGGAAAAGGTATTAGACCAGAAAAAGTAGCCTTTAAAGGAATTGTGGCATCAGCACAGAAAGCAAAATATTATATATAGAACACTATTTGAATTTTTCTTGTATGTGTATATATACAAACATATATAAAAAAGATATATTATGCATATATTATACATATAAAAACAGATTTTAAAAATAAAGTATAGCTTTTTATTACATGATAATTAAAATAAATTAAGTCCCAAGCTAACACATACTACTTATCTACATGTCAAAATGAGAATTGTCCTTACCTTACAAGGGGTAATGACTGTTTTCTAGTGCTTGATACAGACACATTCATCATTCAAAAACTTCTCCAGCCTATTCTGGTGAACCTTGCACTAAGTCAGAGCACCCTAATCATGTCTGCCACCTTCTATACTGTCATTCAAATCTCCCTGGTTTCTTTATGCTTAGACATTTCTGCAAACTTTTGTCAAATCTATATGTGGAGAGAAAAATGAAATATTCAAAATTATGAAAAACATATATCAAGCTCGTGACTCATTTTAAGATTCTTCTTGAGAAGCCAGCTTCTCCTAGTGAGTCACGTTCTGACTATTACACGTACGTCAAACACCTACTAGATATTATCATTTTGAACTACTAGCTCACATCCTGAGTTCATCTGAGCAATGTTAATATGACTGTTCTCAGATAAAATCTTGCTGTTACCAAATATTCCCTCCAACAGAAGCAAAGCACATGCTTCTATTGCTTCCTTTGCAATTGCTCTATTGATCCTCATCTTTTTTCTGATCCAATTAGGAAAAAAATATATTTTCGCTAGGTTGCTGAGATTAATTTACTCACTTTTTGGTCAATTCCTCAATAGTCTAAGAAGTGCCAGAGTTGTCATAACATTGCAGAAACTCAGGACATGCACAGGAGAACCTTGTTAAGAAGAAAACCTCTGGTTTTGGTGTCAGCAAGCTACTGAATTGAACCATATGTACTGTTTAGCCATGTCCCTATTTACTAGGCTGCGATTTCAATACCGTTCTATAAATAAACATTTGTGGTGTGGTTCAGGCTTCTTGTTTGTTCAACCTGTGAGTTTAAAAGTCTGTCATAAACACACCTCTGACTTCATTAGACAAAAGAAACCCACCCACCAACTAATTCACTACTTTGCCTTTCTGTCATGATAACATGCGAAGATATCTAAATTTACATCTTGCCTAAGTTCATTACCACTGTCATTCTCCCAAAGGGTTAATATCTCCACAATCTCATTTAGCAAAAAAAAAAAAAGCGTCTTCATCTCCAGCTGTGCAATGATAATGCACCATAATGTACATCAAAGTATAGAGTCTACATTAAAAAAAAAAAACAAACACAAAAAATCCCAAACTGGTTCTTACTGTTTTCCAGAGCTCTGATTTCCATTTGCATCTGACCACCTTGTCCAGAGTGAAATTAAAAGCAGAGGTGTTGAAGGAGAAGGCTGCAGTGAAGGAGAAAGAGGAGCAGAAGCTAGTCCTATTCAAAAACAAGAGTATACTTATAGGGTTTCAGATCTTGTGTAATCTTGGATAGCAATAGTGTTTAAATAGAAGCGGTGGTAAAGTATTTAAGAGAATACTTTGACTGCATGTGGGATCTGGAGCTGTGTGCTATAACGCACCAAGTTAAGGAACAGACACGCTCTTGGCCCAGTTATTCATTCTTAGCTCCAGCTCTCTGCATTCAAAATGATATGACAAAGAATGCATCAAAACAATTGGGTTCATTACCAACCGTGTACAACTGCCTGATGCGGTTGTTTAGTGCAAACATCAAATTGCTAGCTTCTACTTATATGATTGTGCTGTTAACAGACAGTAACTAAATACAAATTGTTATTTTTTTTTTTTTTTAAGATAGCGGTGACTGTGGAGAGAAAATGGAAAAGGTAGCTAATAAAAGTTTGGGCTGTCTCAGAAGTCAGTCAGGTGTCAGTGCTTATCATCCGCACGGCTGTTGTTTAGCACTTTATTGCCAAGTTTAAAACAGCTATTAATTCTTTATTTTGTACTTTCCAGAGACATGTTTCAGGTTATTAAGTTGGAAGTTGGTCAATTTTGAAGAGGCTGCTTGCATGCCTGGTCACATTAAGAGGTAGGCATTTTCCAAACGTAAACAGGAAAGCTGAGAAAGTTAACAACAGAATAAATGTATAATGAGCTGAGAAAATTCAAAGGACATGATTGATCAGGATTTTCTCTAGGAGCCTTGACTAAGATGTTGTTAGCTGAAAATGGGCTAGGACAATTCTGAGACCTGATCCCTGAAGAGATACTGAAGGAGGTTGCAAGTTATCACCATTATTTTTTCAACTTAGGTAAAATGCATGCACAAATTGGCACATGCACAGGAAGTTGCTACAACTAAAAGAAACACCATCACCATATGGTAATTATCCATTACTTCTAGCCTTAAATAGGTAAGTGCAGCTTTATCCATCTCTCCTGAAAGGCTGCTCACATTTGGAAAAGCAGGATGGTTTAAAAACAAGGGCTGGAGAGTGTCTATATTTAGCCTGCACTCAGGGCTAAAACATAACAGTTTATCACCCAACCACCCCTCAGTCACGGAGGAGAATTGGGGAAAAAGGAGATCAGACTCATGGTTAAAAGTGAGAACATATTTTAATGAAACACCACCAACAGAAACATACAGAGTTATACTCAGCTAAATGGATATCCAGTCATTACAATCAACCAGAGCACACTCCTCAGAAAAAGCCAGAGGAGGAATAGGAGGAACACCCACAGGAGTTTCTTCTCCTCAATAAACCTTCCCCCTTTATAATGCCCATGACATTATGGGATGGGCTACACCTGTAGCTCACTCAGGTCAGCTGCCCTGGCTGACTCGAAACTGCTAATGGCCTGTCTGGCATGGCTGGGCTGTGATTCTGTCCCATGAAAATCTGGACAGACAGACAGGACTCACATCTGGAACCTAAACAGTTTGAAGACAACTAAGTTAGACTTGGTCAGTTTAATTACTGAGTTACCTATGTTTCATACTTGTATAGGATGTATTTGTATCAAGAGTGATCAATGACTTTTTATTCAGTAAAAACACAAGAGCAGTCAAGAAAGATGGAGCATTTTCAGTTGTAAACAAAACTGATGTTTTGTTTAACTAGAGTAGAAAAGCACCCAAATATCTATTCCAAATATTGGCAACTGTCAATATTGCAACATATATTTGGTTTGGTTTGGTTTGAACTAAAAACCAAACTAACTACAGTTTAGGGTCTTAGAACATGTATTTTATGCATTAATAATGAGGACACAAATTTCTCATTCCTGGCTGGAAATGCTGTTCCTCCTCACCCCACACACTTGCAACTCAGCCACCACGTGCCCTGCTCTGTTGAACAAGAGTAACAAAAAACCTTGAACCCTACCCAATGACAGATGTGTATGTATGGCCTCTGGTCACCAATGTTCCTTGTCCATCTGTTTGGGTGGCATTGTATTTAATCACAAGTTAAGCAAAGCCTTCCACAAGAGCATTGTGTTTTGGCAAATATAAGTTTGGAAGAAACATTTCATATTAACAATTTATATTTTCCTCTATGCTAGCATTGCATGTTAGTAGATTCCTGCTACATTTGATCACATCTGTTCAGTTCTTAGCCAAATTCTATTAAATAACCAAGAAAAAAAAGGAAAACATTTTATAGACAGTCAAGCCTTGCACAACAACATGCATAGCAGTGGGTGTCTAAGAAAGCCAGAATTCAAGTTTTGACTTTAATGAAGAACTCCTCCCTCACAAGGTGATGCCATTTACTTTATAGGGCAAACCCTCACACATTGCCAGGAAAAAAAAAAAAGAACTGTGAAAAATGTGTGAGATGAGATAAATAATTAGCATGAAAGTAAGGAGCAGTTCTTAGGGTATAGCATCTGCAGAAATATGGTGTGAAACACCCTTTCAAAAGGGTTAAAGGAAATAAGGATCAGTGCTTTTCAGAGAAAACTCTTGGCTATTTTTCCTCAACTAAGAATTTTGGCAACAAAGGATATTTTAAAAAAAAAAATCTCAAGTGTTTATCTGAAAAAAATTGCTACGATTTCATTTTTTCTTGTTAAAATCCAAGGTATCTTCATGGAAATGTACTTACTCTCCTTCAAAATCTGCTTGGAGGAAAATGAGATCAGTTTCAATGCTATAAATGTTATGATGGCAGAAGCTGGATTGGCTAAATCAGGTGTTCTATTGCCATGCTTTAGAAAATCTTTTATCAAATATGAGATGCTATACAAAATTGCATTTTGTTTTGGCATGAAAAATAAGTGTTCCGTAGCCTTCTGCAACAGCTGATCCAGCTTCCTTGGAGAAAGTATTTGGCCTTCTTTTAAGGCCTGTGAATGCCATAAAAAGAGTGTCTCGCATTTAATGAGAAAAGGAATAAGGCTTCAGGAAAGCTTTGAACACCATTGTATTTTCATATCTTGTATCTGAAAAAACAATACAGGACTTTTATACAGTAAGTGAATCTTCCCAATGGTTTTCCGTGGGAAAAATGAATAGTCATAGCCTCAGGCATCAGACTGACCAAGAATGCCTCTCAGAGTCTTAAGCAGGAAGCCATTACCAGTTGAAAAAGAACTAAAACAATGCTGAGACCAACCCAGAAGAGATTCTAGAGAGCACAGTGTGTTGTTATGCTTACAGTCTGCATAAAATATATTGAGAAGTTCTTAATAGAATTTCTCTGAAAGATGCAGTATGGGGTGGACATGAGACCTTTTGTAATAAAGATAATGTTATTTTAATATGAAGAGAACATTTTTTTTAAAAAAAATTCATTCTTACAGATAATTCATTAGTATGCAAAATCACTTAACAAACGTCTGAAGTTTGTCCTTTTTCTAAATCTATCCTTTCTAAATCTTCCTAGTGTTTTATGAACTACATTGAAAATGCTACTATAGGACATCTAGTACTTGAGTATTCTTTAAATAGAAGACTTAAAATAATACAATTGAAACAACAATTATGCCAGCAATCTAATTTTTTATGTGGAATCAATTAATGCCATAGTTATGTGACTGAGCCCAGACATTAAGGTGGAAGTAGTTTGACAGCATTGTTGCATAATATGCCTCTGCTTAAAATATTGGTCCAGTTGAAAAAAAAATATTCGGGGGGATAAGGGGGAATGAAATACCCACAAATCAAAACAGGAGAATTTGAAGCCCATTTTTAAAAGCCTCTTGGTTTCCAAATATAACATTATTTTATGTTGTGATTTTACTTTTCTTTGCTTGGTTTAATCAATTGGCACATCAATTACACTGAAAAAGTCTAGAAATATTTCACCATGTCCTGATTTGTTATGATAAGCTAATAAAAAGTATAATAAGGGTGCTTGGATAAGCACGTTTTTGTCTTGATGTAACTCAGTCTTTTACTACTTGAAACAGTACTGAAGTAAAATGTTGTGGTTGTGAGGTTGCACACTTGGGGATGAAAATTAATTTTCAATGGTTAATTTTGTATTGGTAATTTTTTTTTTCTAGATAAGAGATTTCAAGTATTCTCAAAGTTCCTATGCCGTTTCCTATACCTCTCTTAGTGCTATAATAGTTTGTATGTCTTGTGTGTGTAGACACACAACATGTTTCTTGCAGTACTGGATCTTTGTAAAATCAATATATTTAGTGATATGCTGAAATGTGAGTTAGAAATGCTTTAATATAGAGAGATGATCAGAGCTCTCTATCAGAGAGCGCTGATATACCCATATTGTGGAAATGTTATGACATATACTATTACTTTTGAAATAATTTCTCAGATTCCTGTATACTTTTATAACATGCTATGCAAGAACGTCATAGGGAGTTAATATGAGAATCAGGATTTCAGTTTGATACAAGTTCTTAGCAATATCATAATACTCAACATTTAAGCAACTTTCTTTTTTTTCGTGTTGTAAAAGTATTGTTGCTTATTGAATATTTAGCTTTCTATTTAAGTGTACTCAAGAAAATATAACTGAAATATGCTGAACTTTGCATATTCAGCAAAACAGATGATATTTTGCACAGGGCTCCTCTGAAAGGTGGAAATATTTGGGCATATAGAATGTAATGTAGAGAGTTGTATCTTGAGTCTCTCCTTAGTGGCCTAGGTGATAGTTTTGAAGTATATACATGTTAATAAAAGCACTAACAAAGAAGATCACAATATGGACTGCGGGAGCTGCGTGAGGACACTGACACGATCAATGTGATCTAACAAGTGAACCTTTATTTCTGTGTTTCCAGTGCAATTTATAACCCTCGACCACATCCAATAAATACTGATTGGCTTCATCGCAAATAACGGCCCATAGTCCAACCTGATTGGCCACATTGCGAGTCATGTTCAAGTCACGTTCACAAATGTTCACACCCATCTTCTTCAAGAAATTCAAACTGCATCATTAATGGCGGCTGTCTCTTCTCCTGCACCTGTAAGATGTTCATGCCCCCTGCACTGGAAGTTGTTTATACAACTTTATGTTCAGTTCTGGTTCGTCCCAGCTCAGATTCTCTGGAAAGGCGGGATTGTTCACATGTCCCTTGTTTCGTAGATATCCTTCCACAATGGACCATGTTTGTATAACTCTTGCCATCTTTCATAGGTCTTCTCGTTAAGATAACAGTAACCTGTAAACTAATATATTAAAATAAATTATTAAATGTGGTGTGCTGTCAACATACACGTAACGTATACATATACATCTGATTCTCAAAGAAATTATGAAGTACTAACAGTAACATTTTCCCTGAAATATAGTAATGCCAGGCAGAGATACGGGTCATCTTCAGTCAGTTTTCTGAGAGTAATAAGTAAAGACTCGCTATGCGGCTTCTTGCTGTTTTTATGATTCAGGGCAGGGTCAAAGACTTTGGAGTTCTATTGTCTTTTCCCTAATACTGTTTTTCTCCTTATCCATCTAGGACAGATGCCATTAAACTAATGGTGCTTCTTTTTTTTTGAATTATACCAGGATATAGTAGTAGAATCTACTACGACTTATTTTCAAACTCAGTCCCCCTCATGCCCAGAACACAGATTGACTTATGACCAGCTCTGCTGAAGACGAGAATCCACACTCCACTGTTTTTCTTTTTATAGCTCTGTGACTGTTCTTCTGTATTGAGGAATAAATGAGGGAATGGTAGACTTTCAGAATGAATAAACAAGTTGATTTTTACCTTCTACATACTTGTTTCTCAGAAGCAAAGTATTTCAATAGGTTTTATTTATTTATATATGTTTATCTTTGCATGTTCTCTCCACTTCCTTGACTGTGCATGAGAAAACCCACTATAGTTATGAAAGAGATGACAAACTCAGAAATCATAAAGAGGGTGGTCCTGATTAACTCAAATCGGATGCTGCTGAAATTACAGGAAATTTGTCTCATGATATAAAATCCTCTTAGGACTCTACTTTCTTTAACATCAGCACTGGAGTATCAAGGCACCAAGAGGGACTAGGTTCTAAAAACATGTAATTAGAGTGTGAATGACTTTTCTGCTTAATACAACTGAACTGAACCTCTCAATTCTTTGAGGTACATCCTCTGTTAACACGGAATGAATAAAGCCAAACTGATTATCTTTGCAAATAATACAGCAATATTTCATTGTTACGTAATTTTAATATTGTCCTGTAATAACACAAAAATCAAGGAAACTTATTGTGCAGCTTGCACTATTTTTAAATAAGAGTGAATTGATGTTAATTCATTTGGGTGCTAGACAAAAACTAGAGTGCTTCTCTCTCCTGTCTGACATTTTCCTTTTAAATATAAATTGCTTTTCCCTTAATACCTTATGTAAGATAATTGTTTGTGCATTAAATGGCTTAGAAATTTATAAAGAGCTGACAGTGATCAGGAGTTATTTTCAGTGGGCTTACACAGACTGTATCTGCATATATGAATGTTGATTACTATTGCTTTTACTTATATTAATTAAATTAATGGATGTAATCATACAAACGTTTTGTTTTCATTGAAATGGACAGAGATGACAAAGCTGAAATTTAACTATTCAGATTGTATTTCCTTGTAGCTTTGTGGGTTGTTTTGCTTTTTCTTACAAAACATTTGAGGAAGGTTTCCCCTGTAACAGGTCTTCAAAGTTAGTCTCAAATCTGGTTTTAGGCATCTTCAATAAAGCTTACTGCCATTCATATTAATAGTGTTAAGGCATACATGAGAAATAAATGAGCCTTGTTTTTTTGTAGCACATGCTGTACCTGATGCTGAAAGAATTAGCATTCTTCTGTAACAATGAATAATCTATCAGGTTTATTGCTCTGGTATTTGCAGATTTGAACTTTGAAAGCAGGTACTTTGAGGGTTGTTTGCTTCCTGCCTTAGCTAAAACATACCCTTTCATTTCGCAAGCATGTTTTATACCTGTAAGAATGTTATGTCCTGAACCAACTGCAGAAGGCTACAAGACTTTATGTAAGCAATTTCACATCAGCTTTTTGATGTAGTTCTGACAGTTCTTAAGAGTAGAGGGAAGGCCTATGATATTACTCAAGACATGCCTGTGAAGAAAATGACAACAATATGTCATAGTCTTATTTGGGTATTTCTATAATGTGCTATTGGCAAGGAAAATATATGGCAAAATTGGTAAATATAATTTAATAATACTGTCAATTTATTATTCAACCATGCTTTTACCCTATGCACCTGAATATTAAGGAAATATGTAGAATTTGCTTTTATCTCTCTGTTGATATTAAGGCTTTCCTTTTTTAATGTTTTACTATTTAAAGGATTGGGTTATTTTTTTTTTAATGCTGCTGTACGACAGAAAAGCATTCTGGAGTTGTATTGGGCAGTTTAATAGAAGATTCTGCTTTTTAGGAAACAATAATCTGGTAGAGCCTTATTTACAAGAAAGAAACAAACAAAATAATTTTCCCTGCATTTGAAATAAACTCCAGTTATTAAGAATGCTAAAACTACAACAGGATCTTGGACCACTCATGTTTGAAATATCTACCTATGAAATGGTTTATTACACGTTACAAGACAAGAAAATTTGAACTTCTAAGAAAAATGTGATGACCTTTATCACATAGTAATTGACAAGCTCAAAACCCACATTAGTTAACACTATTAAGTTTGCAAAGGCAACTCAGGAAATGTCATTATTGAGGTTATGTATTGGGTTTGTGTGACAAAATTTTGGTAGTGATGGGTGCTAAAGGGATGGCTTCTGTGAGAAGCTGCTAGAAGCTTCTCCTATGTCTGATATAGCCAATGCCAGGTGGCTCCAAGATGGACCTGCCACTAGCCAAGGCCAAGCCCATCAGCAACAGTGGTAGCACCTCTGGGACAACATATTTAAGAAAGTGAAAAAGTTGCTGCACAACAGCAATTGTGGCAGGAGAGAGCAGTGAGAACATATGAGAGAGACAACTCTGCAGACAGCAAGGTCAGTGAAGAAGGAGAGGGAGGAGATGCTCCAGGTGCCGGAGAAGAGATTCTCCTGTGGCCTGGCATGGAGACCATGGTAAGGCAGGCGTGTCCCATGGAGGTGCACAATGGAGCAGATATCCACCTGCACCCCACAGAGGACCCCACACCAGAGCAGGTGGATGCACCTGAAGGAGGCTGTGACCCTGTGGGAAGCCCACACTGGAGCAGGGTCCTGGCAGGACCTGTGGAGAGAGGATCCCACGCTGGAGCAGGTTTTCTGGCAGGACTTGTGACCCCGTGGGGGACCGACCCTGGAGCAGCCTGTTCCTGAACGACTGCACCCTGTGGAAGGCACCTACGCTGGAGTAGTTTGTGAAGAACTGTAGCCTGTGGCAAGGACTCATGCTGAAGAAGTTCATGAAGGACTGTTTCCTGTGAGAGCGACCTTACGCTGGATCAGGGGAAGAGTGTGAGGAGCCCTCCCCCTGGGGAGGAAGGAGCAACAGAAACAGCGTGTGATGAACTGACACCAATCCCTGTTCCCTGTCTCCCTGCGCTACTGGGAGGGAAGAGGTAGAGAAAATTGGGAGTGAAGTTAAGTCCAGGAAGAAGTGAGGGGGGCAGGAAGGTGGTTTAAGGTTTGGTTTTGTTTCTCATTACCCTACTCTGATTTTGATTGGTAATAAATTAAATTAATTTCTACAAGTTGAGTCTGTTTTGCCTGTGATGATTGCTGAGTGATCTCCCTGTCCTTATCTCAACCCACGAGCCTTTCATTATGCTTTCTCTCCCCTGTCCAGCTGAGAAAGGTGAGTGATAAAGCGGCTTTGGTGGGCACCTGGCATCCAGCCAGGATCAACCCACCACAGACTGTGCTTGTTTCTTTATTTTATGTGTGTTATAAGTTAATTTTAATCATGTGATTTTTTTTTTTTCTGGTTTCTCCTTTACTAAATGAAATCTGGCATGCCCTGCGTGAGTAACTATTGTCCTTGTTCAATGGATGGCCATACATTTCATTTGCCCTGGTCTATTCAAAGGGTACTATCAAGTATTACTTTTTTCTGGCATCCCTACTGCGCTCACCACTATAGAAGCTGAGAGTTTCACAAACAATTTAGTCAGAAATAACCTCATGGCCTAAATTTATTTATGTATTTTATGAATAAGAATATGAGAAATAACTACTAAAGTAAGAAAATGCTTTCCAGCTGAGATATGTAGCTCTGAATTCTTGGTATTATGGACTGATGGTTCTGCATACCAGGAACATTTTTCCACAAGTTTGGAGCTCAGAAATTCAAAACTATACAGATTATGATTGCCAATACTTATTTTAAGACTCTGTAGTAAAAGTAGAAATAGAAAACAGCTTCTCTGGGAAGAGCGCAGTCTTTGTTGGAATATTTGAATTGCAAAATGCCAATCTCTGTATCAAACGAGGCAAATCTCTACACAGTATAGCCATTATACAGTAGCCTCCAATCATTCCCAAAACATGTCTAGCCAGTGTGTAACTGAGGAAAATAGAGCAACATGAACTAACATAGCGGAGAATGTAGTATATGGAAATTTGCAATAATGAATAAGGTTTCTTGCTCTTTCTCTCAACAGTGCACTAGTATAGAAGAAGGCCAGATGAGTCCTTAGCTACAAAGGACAAAGTTTTTTACAAGAACTGGTTTTCTGATGTTATAATTAAAGGTTAGGAGAGAACCTTCATGCTTTTCTTTTTTTCTGTCTTGCAGCTTCATTTATATCAAGGCTGCCCAGGTCACTGTTTTGAGATGACAGTGCAGGAAGTTTTATATATCTTTGGCATAAATGTGCATAGTAGTTGTCTACAGTTTCTCTGCTGGGAGTGCCATCTAGAAAGGTTATTGTGACATTTCCAAAATCGTCTCTTGTTAATATGAATGAAAAGTTTTTGTTTCCCATGTCATGCATATGTATTGTGTACAAGTGTATGTATATTTATCTAGAACATACATACATACACATCCAGAAAACAGCCAAAATCACAAACGTTCATTATTTCTGTGATTCTTGTAATGATGAAATTAATAGAATCAGAGAACCCTAGAGTGATTTGGGTTGGAAGGGACCTTAAAGATCACCTAGTTCCAGCCCCCCTGCTATAAGCAGGAACACCTTTCACCAGACCAGGTTGCTCAAAGCCCCATCCAACCTGGCCTTGAACACTGCCAGAGATGGGCCAGCCGCAACTTCTCCAGGCAACCTGTTCCAGTCTCTCATCACCCTCACAGTGAAGAATTTCTTCCTAATATCTAATCAAAATCTACCCTCTTTCAGTTTGAAACTGTTCCCCCTCGTCCTATCGCTACACACCCTGGTGAAGAGTCCCTCCTCACCTTTCCTGTAGGCCCCCTTTAAGTACTGGAAGGCTCCTGTAAGGCCTCCCCAGAGCCTTCTCTTCTCCAGGCTGAACAACCCCATCTCTCTCAGCCTGCTCTCATAAGGGAGGTGCTCCAGTCCTCTGATCATCTTCACAACCCTCCTCACACTCACTCCAACAGGTCCATCCCACTCGTGAGGTGGGGTCTCATCAGAGTGGAGTAGAGGGGGAGAATCACCTCGCTCGACTTCCTAGTCATGCTCCTTTTGATGCAGCCCAGGATATGGTTGGCAGATTCAGAAAGGAGATGCATACTACAGGTGTGCATTTGTATGGAGACGTTCTTTATGCAGCCTTGCTAAATACACCAAAGTTCCTCTCTAAGTTAATGTTTGTCAACATTGTCATGACTGCCAAAATTTTTCAGGAGTTATTGATCAATTAATTTATTGGATTTGCTGTACTTTTTTTGACTGTACACCTGCAAGTCACACTGCTTTTTCATTCTATAGTCTGTTTGCAACATAAAAGATACTTTCTAAGTTTAACTGTCGGCTTTCCTCTGACATTCTAATTATTATATAATTAGAATTTGTTCTGTTTCCCTCAAAAAGACAGATATAAGAGAAGCTTTCTGAAAGTTTCTACACATAGTACCTGAACATTTCAAAGTACATTTAGAAAATGTTTTCCTTCCATTGCTCAATCAATAATCAAAATATTGTTTTGCAAACAATGGGAATGTTCAGTAGTATTTTGCCAAATAAATGTTCAAAATGTTATCTGATCTCTGGTTTGTAGCCAACAAGTCAAAGAAAGATTATTTGTCATATTTCTTTTCAAAAATACTTTTATTTTTATTTTTAATTGCTTACTGATGTTGACATTAACTTAAAGACAAGGAAGTTTTCTCAAAAGTTAAATGTTTGGTTTGAATATTTTTTTGGAAAAAAAAAAAGAGAAAATTGCATTCAGAAAAAACATTAGTTTAAAAACTGTCATTTTTGATGTCATAGTTGACTATATGCTTTTAAAATTAAAACAAAAATAGCTTTAAAGAAGAGAAAACAAAAGAAAAAATTTTAAAATTTAATTCTATCTGACTTATTCTATTTATTGTTTCCCATGCTATTATTACTGTATTTTGCATCTTCAGTTATGTGGAAAGTGACTTTTCTGCCAGTTCAACCATGTTAGAACAGAGTTTGAAAAACTGGAGAAAAACATAGAGAATCCCATGACATTTTGTTGGGAAAAAAATTATATTCACATGTCTCCTTATATTTGCTATTTATGTAATGTTCTTGGACGTAATAGCTAACACTGTTGAACAAGCAAAATTGTTTTATCTTGAACATCTATTTGCTCATCTTGCTGTGAACAGATTATTGTTGGGTGATTTCTGTGCCGTTCAAGTGAGCTTGATAATGATAACAGAGTTTTTGAAGGCTTCTGGTATCTTCTGTAGTCAGATCTTTAGTTCAGTTATCTGACAAAAAGGAAAGAAGCCTAAACTTTTTTTTTTTTATATGCTTATATCAGATATATGTGACTGACTATTTTCTTAAATAGTTCATAGCTTTTTCTTTTAATTAGTTAGTGATGGAGCAAAAGAAAGTATTTGCTTTTTCCCAAGTGTTGGTTAAACCTAGAGGAACATTATCAAATAATTTGACTTCTGTTAAAATTAAGGCAAACCAATGTGAAACAACTTGAAGCAATGATTTGGTTTAATTGTCTCCACCATTCGTGATTAGCTTAGTCAGGAGCTCTGTAGCCCTTAACAGGTATTTTTGTAGTTACTCCAGTAGAAGCAAATTATAAGAAAAGGTTTGAAGGAGAATGATGAAGCAATTTCAGTTATTTTTCTTCCAAATTTTTGTGATAGGTAGCATAAGAAGAATTTGAAAAAAAAAAACCAGGAAATCTGATTCAAGGGCAATAGAGTCACACTGGAAAATGAGAGCAGAATGCAGGGTAGACTTTTGAGAGAGAGTAATATGATCGATAAATAGTTTGGCCTGGGAATATTATTACATGTGTTCGAGGGACAAATGGTGGAAATGTGACACCTTGTAATAGTGAATGAGTGAAAAGCATCTGCATATACAGATCTGGCAGCTGGTGGATACTGACCTGATGATGTGAAATATGAGGATTTTGTTGATTTAGGTGCTTGGTTTATTCCCTGTATTTTTTTAGTCTGCTTAGACAGTTCTTGCCGTCAACCTTTTCCCTGAAGGTCCTATGAAATATTATTTTTGTTGTTGTTACCATAAGATCTTGTACACACATTTTTTCACCAATTTCTTGTTTAAAAAAAAAAGTAATATCAATTTGTTGCAACAGACTCTAAGAACTCATGGTTTCCTGGGGGTCCAGTGGCTGCAATAGTTTAGATAAGTTTCTGATTTTTTAAACATTCACAAGATCTGTCTTGTAAGACATTTATAGGTTCCATCTGAAATGCAGTATTAGTGTATTTTCCCTTTGTTTAGTGTGGTCCTGTGGCATTTTTGCCATAAGAATGTAAAGAAAATTAATTTGGTCTAAACAATATAAGGGTTTTGTTTACTTCATGTTACATTTGGTAAGTTTCATACAATTTCATGTGGCTAGGCTCAGCAGGTACTACTTGGGATGTGTATCCTATTTTACATTTTCTCCACTTTAAATTGTCTGGGAGTTTCACTTTCCAATTCCTCACTATTGTGAGGGTGTAAGAAAGACACTAGGACAGTGCCCTCAATGCCTTTCTTCTCCGTTTCCATGACAACTGATACTTATGGCTGTTATCTTTTACTATATGGCCTTACATTTGTCTGAGCTGTTATGACTCATCTGCGGCATGTAAGAACATGGAGAAAATTGTGGACTATTCTGTGACTGTGTGTAATATTAAATTGCTTAAATGATCCAGCTCCTAAAGTAATTAGATATGACAATGAATTATGACTTCCTCAATGTTTTTTTCTGATTTGCCTGCACAGGTGACTGCATGTTCCTATGCCCGTTTCCACTAGGCTGAGATATTTGAACAGTAAAATGGTATATATTTGTACAGTGAAATACTATTCGCACAGTAACATCTATAGTGCTGAAATGGATTTTCTTTTTTCCTTTTCCTAAAATGTACTGGGAAGTAAAACTCGAAGTATATGGCAAGGGGTATAACAAATTTTCATTTGTACTATTTATATAATAATTTTAGTAGTATGTTTATATATTGTTATATACTTCCACAGTGTATACTACTATTTTATTTAATAATGCATACAGGATTAAACTTTAAACATTAAGTTCAGATTATGCTGAACAAATATAAAATAACTTCCTTAAACATGGTGATAGACAAATAATTCCACATAATTATATTCAGAAGTAAGTACTGTAATGAAAATCAAAATAATAAGAGACTTATTTTACATTTGCTGATACGTTTAAGCAATGAGGGAGCTGTTTGTGTTTACTTTTTCTTTCTGGAAACACAGATTTTACTGACTTCTATGTAAAAATGTTGGCTGGACCTGTTAACCAAAACCTTGTTTTTAACAATGACATAAAAAAGCAGCTGTATTACAGCCTATTTTATCTTATGTCTTAATAGATACTCAGTTAAGTATGTAGGGTGCCACTGATCTCAATGTTACTGCAGACAGAAAACAGTATTGGAAGATTGCCTTTTGGCTATTTATGTATTTAATGGATGAATTTTGTTTGTTGAGTTACATGCTACTGAAGGACAAATGGAGATTAGGAAGGAAGAAAAAGTTAGATCCATTTCACTAGATAATCATAAAGAAGATCAACTGGTTTTATGGCCTGTAAGACTTCTACAAAGCTTTGTAATGCTGATTATCTAGGATCTTTCTTAATATTCTCAGAATTATTTTCTATTAAGGAATATAAAAATTTCTTAGTTAATGAAAGTATTATTGAGTGAAATGAAGAAAAATCCATAATCTTCACCGTTTCTTAATAGATCAGTTAATTTAACTTGATATAAAGTCCATAAAAATTTGGTCTCCATTGCACCAAAATAGCTTGCATAATGGCACTATGTTCAGCTTTCAACTTCATTGAGTTTAATCACTCCATTAAGGAGAAGAAGTATCTGATCAAATAGGAATGCAGCACTGCACTTTCAAAGGACTAATATAGTTTCAGTGTCTGTTGATTTTATGCCAGTAAGAAGTTTAGAAAGAAAGAGGAGGGATTATCCTTCAGATATATTTCTTCCACAAGAAGTAAATACAGACCCTATAATATTTTGCTTTTGCTCAGAAATTATTTCAGCTTAGTGTTTCAAAATTGCAGTACTCGTTTACTAAATAGATTTGTGTAATCTAAAGATTGAAAGAAAAAAAGAGACATCTTAAAATGTCTTGGGATACCTACTTTGTTTTGTAATAGCTGAAGTATGATTTCTGTTACAGTTGGCTAGTTTCTCAGGTTTCTTTTTACTAGACTTTTCCAAGCTATCAGAAAACTCAGTAAATTTGGTGTGGGGCCTGCTAATTTTACCGACACTTTGTCAGCCTTCAGCCTGACAGCTCCAAAGGAGATTAGGTTACCCTTATATGGTTGCAATACAACATACAGTGGTTTGTCAGCAAATGATTTGTCTTCAGAAAAGGATGGTGCTTAAAAATGATTGTTTAAACATCTTTTTACACTTTATCCATTGCAGTTACAGATCACTTCTGATGATGCAATTATGATTAAAAATGGAGACCTATAGAACAAATAAACTCAGTTTTTGAAACAAATTCTTTGTGTTTGGATGGATTAGTTGTGCTAGTATGTTTTTAGAATAAGGTAATTAAAATTGAGATAAAACAGTAGTTCATCTTTCTAGAATAGAATGTCATTAGTTCAGCTCAAAAATAAAACAAAATTTCTCTTAAACATGACAACTGTAAGAAGTAGCACTTTTGAGCAAGCAAATAGGTCTATAAGTTGATCCTCTGTGAGCACAAGCACTTCAGATTGCATTAAACGTATGAAGAGCACTGCAGCATAAAAGTACTAGCAGTTGGCTGTGCTGTCATCAGAGAAATTTCATGTTCTCTTCAAGCCTGAAATTGATGGCCAGAACAGTCAGGCAAGCATCAACATAATTGTAAAACCTGGTTTATTTCTTAAAAATAAATACAAAAATATAAATATAAAACATTAGCAGATAGAATTTGATGAAATGAAGTTGCACAAACTTTTTTCTTTAAAACAGCTGCATATTACACTTATTAACACCACGTGTACATTTTGTTTTAATGTACAGAACAGAACATACTGGATTTTTTCTTCTTTGCCATCTTAAAAGCTGTACTTGCAAGGATAGGACATGTACCTAACAGAAGCGGTTTGTAAATGAGGTTGCTTAAGGGATTATCACCCTGTTCAAATTTCTGAAGGTAAGGTACTGTTTATTTTGCTTACTAAAATGGACAACACTGACTTTCCACAGCTTTGGCTCTTGGAAGGTGATTAAATAAAATGTTGTATATATTCCAATTGGCAACCTACTAGAAAGAATGAATGACATTAATCAACAAATTAAAAACAAATTTTAAAAGGAAACCATTGTGCTGAGTGGTAGGAAATTTTTCCCGAATGTTAAATACTGTTGAGTGCAGGTGTCTGTAAAATTACTTCCGCTCAAGGAAACAAAAATGTATCCTACTGTAGGTTAAGAAGTGTCTTTGTCACTTTCTCCTCCACCATACATTTCAGCTAGCTTATTAAACCGAGGGCCCCATTCTCGGAGGTAATCATAGTTTTGGTCTCCTTCAGTAGTGCCCGACTCTAAGGAGCTCAAGGATTCAGCTATTGAATCATTTCCTTCATAGGCATAGGTTGCAAGCGAGTCATACGGCGGTGCAGAAGGATCAGTATCGTGCTCTTTTAGCCTTTGGTTAATGAAGTCTCGGACATCTGTGTTATCTGGTGCTGAAGGAGTCCTCCGTGGTACAAATAATGTTTCAGGGATAATGTCTCGTCGAAGCTTCTTATCTTCGATAGCTGCAGGATTCCTCAGTGTGCCAATATCAAAGGCTTGGGTGTCTTCCTCTCCACCGCCTTCATCATTATAACTCACAATATTGTCTCTGATGTCCTCTTTAGAGAGGATCAAAGGCTCCTTCTTCCGTTGCCGCTTTAGAGCAGCAAACAGCACCACTATAACTTAAAGAGAGAAACAAAGAATGGGCACAGATGTTTATTTAACAGTTTCTTAGTAGCAAATCCACCAGATACAAGAGCTTTATTTCAGATATATTTTAGCAATTAATTTCTGTCTGATAAATGGATAAACATCTGTATCAGTATTACAATAGCACAGTAAGGTCTGTATCAAAATGTGCTATTTTGCACACACAATTGTGTGCTCTGCTTTACAGAATCATGAGCTTGCCTACATGCTGGTTCTGTAACTTTAATGAGTTTTAAAATAGCTAGGTATATTCTGAAGATCTTTTCCCTCTTTTATACTCAAAGTATTCTGTTAAAAAATGGTTTTGAGGTGAATTATAAGTCATTAGTGATATTCTGAAAACTGCAAAATGGGGGTTTTACAAAATTCACTTTTTTTTTTTTTAATTACAGCACAGAAATCTCTGAATAGACAGTGCTTTATTATAGTGAATAATACTATTTACTGCCATATTCTGTATGACATGTATACTGCATGTTGACTTTAGGTAGTTATTTAAATAAAAAAGTTCCCTCAAAAAATTTAAAATGAAAGACATGAAAGTGATTTTTGATTGTGTTGTTTCTCCTCTCTGATCTTCTTCTTTGGACAGTGTAACAAAAGGAAAAAAATGAGCTGCTGTTTGCACACTGGTAGTTTTAACAGTCTGGGACTTTAACTCTTATTCACAATGTCCAATTTCCAGACAAATGGGTTTTCCCTTTTTTGTTTGTTTGTTTTAAGTTACAATTGAATTATTGTTGCAAAACCCATGATCATTTATTTTACTAACCTGCATAATTTTGTAAAATGAGTTAGGCGTGAAGCGTTTGCTCATAGAGGGAAAGATGCATTTATTTTTCTTACCTAGCAGGATAATGATGCAGAGGAGAATGGCAACCAGTGCCCCTGTGCTGAGCCCAGCAGGGAGGAGCAAGGCCTCAGCATTGCAGGACTGCATGTTCCCCCGGCTGTCGCAGGCACAAACTCGAATGGTCAGCGTGCCAGTGCTGCTCTGGATCGGGTAGTCATTGTCTGATATCACCACTGGTAGAAGGTAAGTACTTATTTCATGTCGACTAAAGCCATTCCTTCTTGTCAAAATTCTGGCAGTGTTATCTAGATTGATTAAAATATACTGTTGTAGAGTATATGAATATAAAATGTATCATTTATAGTAAATACAAACCATCATATTTTACATTACTGGTAGCATCTTGAAACTGTTCCTGATAGCATAGTGGTATCTCTCTTTTTCTAATGACATTCCCATTTGATTAGAGAGCTATTTATAATTTTTTATGTACATCTGGCCTGCTTCTCTGTGCTTCTGCACCACCTTCAAGTGTGATTTGAAAAGAGGATTTCTCAAAGCTTAAAATGTTTTATAGATTAATGCATGCAGTGTGTGACACAGTTCCAGTTCAGGGCTGAAGCCCTGAAATGAAGTGGCCAACTGAGAAAAAAATAACCTTCCACTTCATGCTGTTCAACAAGCACTCTGTTCTGAAAGATTCTTTCTATGGATCTTCTGTGACAACACCCACAGGAATGCTATCTGTAAACTCAGTGTGAGATTTTCCACACCAGAACACTTTCAACATACTGTAGAGCAATGAATTATGTACCTTAGCACATGGAGTAGAATTTTTGGTTAAAAATTGTCTTAGGAATTCAGAAAATGTGAAAGATGGTAAGTATTTCCACACAGTTTTGACAAGTGAATTTACTAAACTATATTTGTAGCAGACAAATCTTAGTTGCCTGTATACCTCAACATAAAAGCTGTTGACTGAGTGGCCAGAGGGAAGGAAAGGAAGGGAGGGAATGAATTACAGGGGGAGACTATTTCTTTTGTTGTTAGGGCTATAACACTGGAGTGTGTTGTAACTTTCTAGTCCAAAAGAGAGAAAATACAGATTCAGTCTCTGTTAGGAGGAAAATTTAATTTCCATCATACTTGTGGGTCTCTTGAGGTAAGTGGTTAGCTATCTTGCCAGCTAACTTCAGGCTGAATTAAAATAACCCATGTGCAAAAAGAAAGAAAATAATTACAGATAAAGAAATAGCAAGGTCTATACCTCTATACACTCAGGACGTAGCCACCAGGATATAACCTTCTTTAAAATGTTAATTTTTTTTTTTTTTTCATAGTCTCCATGAACACAAATTTTCCTTTATTGCATCCCTTCATTGGTTTTGGGTATTTGTTCGCTATTTCTTTTCACTCAACATCTAAAACTATGTGTCTGACATACCTCTGCTGCTGGGGATTTTAAAAGGTACCCAAACAATTTGATTTTAGTTTTTCACTTTCCCTACTGTTAGAATTTTTTTTCTATCTAACTTAAAATTCTTCATGTTGTTTGCAGCCTATTACTTCCTGAAATCTTCATCAGGGAAAGAGGATTATTCCCATTGCCTTCATGCCTTTAACACATTTGAAAGCTGGTACCATGTCTCCCCTCATTTATTTCTTCTGTAGCCTAGAGCTCTCTCAGTTAGTCATATTGATAATGAAAGCCAAAATGGGTGCATAATCCCCCTTCCCCAACTGAATCTTTCAAAAAGTTCTTCTGATAAAAAAAGATTGATAAAGGATCAAAAGAAAAGCCAAAGTGGCTATACACTCAGAACCATTACTTTCATTAATGGTCAGAAAGAAGCAAAACAGATGACCAGGGGAATCAGAACTATGTTACAGTAAGCTAAAACTAAAAATCTGAACTTGTCAGGTGAATCCATTTTTCAGACATTTTTTTCTGCTTCAGTCAAGCATTTCATCTGGCTACCCACCCCAACCAACACTTTTACCGATTTACTTTATAATTTGTTTTATCACATTTTTGCCATGCTAATTTTTTCCTCCCTTACACAGATAAAAATGTAGAAGTCCTAAACCACAAACATTCAGTTAAAATTATTGTTCTTGCTAGCAGCAGCCCAATGGCTTTGCTACATATTGACAGACATCAAAAGCTAATATATTTCAGGAATGTATGCCAGACAGCAAAGATAAAAATCCTTCCCTGGAACAGGCATGAATTTTACCTTCATTATCCTGCACCGTGAAGTTAGGGTTAACAGCAGCTAAACTGAAGAAAAACTTTTGTCCACCAAGAGGGTCATCTTTGTCTACTGCACTTATGGTTTGAATAAGCTGCAGGGAAAAAGCAAGCAAACAAACAACAAAAAAACCCAAATACACCTAGGTTTTTGATACAGTTGTCTGATTAAGAAGACTAGTTGTTAAGACAACTTCATATTCAAACTATACATATATTGACTTAATCTGTAGAAGATATTTAACTGCATAAATGTTAAACAATCATATCATGTAAGTTTTTCCAACAAGAGCATCCATTCATGTTTCGTGTGTTGGTACACATACATGTATAAAATGTCCAGCTTCTATGTTAATTCTTCTCTATTTCTTTTTTTCAATACATATTCAAATCAACACCTAAGACAGGAATGCAGAAGTTGTTTTTATCTTTTTGTGATAAAAATGGTATTTTATCAAATAGATGTTTCTGATAGGAAAGTTAATATTTCAAATTAAATTTCAAAATAAAAACATATGTTTCTAAAATAAGATTTTCCTATTTATAACAAAATACCCCACTAAGACTCCTGAGATGAAAAATGCCAGTTAGATTATATATATCTTTCAACTCTTGTAAAACATTGTAGCATACTGTACAGAGTGGGATGAGAATCTGGTGTCACAGTTCTCAAAATTGCATCAAGTCAGTTCAGTATTTGGATTGACTGCTTTCTGCAATGCCTACAAAAAAGGTCTGAGTATTTTGTGGGGAAGTAATGGCAAGGCCTTTATCAACATTTGTTTATCTGTTAGGTAAATGAATGTGTTCCTTTTTTGCACTGAAGTTTCTATACCTAAGGACGGCAAAATGTCATTTCCCAGGCAAAATACAATTTTTGACATACCTAGTTCTTTCTTTCAGAGTGGGTTCTTTTATACCATAGCAATAAAAACTGTACCTGTGGCTGAATTTTTGTGCACGCATGTATGAATGTTCAGTTATGTTCTCATTTTTAACATCCAAAAATAGGATAATCTTTAGCCTAGATAATTTTTATTCTTCATTACCCATTTATCATTTTAGATCGCAGTGTTTTTTTCAAGTATGGAATCGCATCTGATTTTTGACACTACTACTTCCTTGTGACTTGTTAAATGCTGTTTGTTTTTCCTCTTTCAGTTCTTCCAAATACAGCTGTTTCACTTCGTATCACAGCTTTTGTCAGGACTGATCATCTTTAATATCAACAATTACAATGTACTCCTGTTTGCCTTAACAAATGCTTCTCTCTTGTCCATCCAGAATACAGCAAAAAATTTCTTCATGAGACAATGACTGAATTTCTTTACAGCAGCTTGCTTGCTTTCTCAACTGGAGTTTTGCCTTTCTCTAAATTTGTTTTCTCACATAAACCTCCAATGACTGGTGAACAAAAGAGGTAATACAAGCATAGAATATTATTTGTTTTTAAAGAATGAAACTTTCAATTATTTAGTGAGTAATTAGGAAATAAATATTTAGAGATTTTTGCAAAATTAAGTCAAGAAAACACTAGTCCATTTTACTTCACAATTGGAGATCACAAATGCAGTCAGTTGTTGGTGTTAGGCTGATGAAAATCTACTTCTCCAATTCTGAGAGTCCATACTCATAGTTTAAAAGGAGTATGTAGAATTTTTTATAGCCTAAAATCTTTTACAATTTACAGGGACTATTAACCTACTACAGCACTACTGACCAGTGTCCATTAACAGAACCACAGACAGCAAGAAAAGATCTCCTATTAATTCCCCCCATTCATCAATTGCTGTAGCAACTAAAGTTCTCTGGGAACTTCTCTGTTCATATGCTGATCATGTCTAACCTTATGATATACTTTACAAGCAAATTCAGCTAATTTGCTTACATTAGGAACAGAAAAACCTTGCTTGTGGGTTTTTTTGTTGCAAGCATCATTTAGATATCAAAATGTAAGCATGATTCAAAAATTCCAGCAAACATTTGGCTAAATCTTATGCAGTTTCAAGTTACTTGCTGATGTTTCTTTAAAAGGCAAAGCTTGAAAGATTATCTTAGTGAAACAATGTGTTTAGATACATTGTCACATTTACAGCATATCAATAATTAAGTTGTAAAATACATCACAAAAAAAAAAGTATTTTTGCTTTGCTATTCTCACTGAGAACCTAAACTTTAAAATTTTTTTTTTTTTTTCTTTGCAAATGAGGATATTACTGGAAATTCACACTGGAAGTGCATTACTAGCTCCTTTCAAATGAGGCCATGTACACATTCCAATAGAGCAAATACTCCTCATCTTCTGTGTGAGCCTGGAAAGTTCTCCGTGCAGTATCACTGGTGCCCTCCAGTTCCTTCTGTATGTCATCACAAAGAACATGCTGTTCGCCAGATTGATTGCTCAGTGTGGATCAAGTTTATTTGGAGTAGGCCTTTGGTCTTTGGAGGGAGCAGCATCTTCCTGTTAACTTTTTGAAGGACTGCATGATCTCTTGTGCTCTTCCAAGGTCTATACACGAAGCAAGATTCAGACAACATACAAATGAGCAAGGGAGAAAGCAGATTTCTCCTGCATTGCTGCGAAGAATGAAAGCACAAATGTAGGCCATAGCCAATGATATAGGTTGTTTTGGTGAGTTCTTTGCTTGCCTACTCCATACCTCTTGCAGACAATTATGGCAGCATCACAGTTTTGGATGTCCTAAATAGGACACATTTGACTTCCTGATGACTTGAGCAAAAAGAGCTATTGCAACTTCTGTTTGAGAGTAGGCTGAGGTCTGGAATCCCTCTTAGCTGCATAGCTCTGTTGTACTTGTTTCCTCCACTGTCCTCTATTTCACCAGTTGTGATCACAATGAATGTGAGGAGACACTGAGAATCCCAGTGTGGCACAAGGAATTTTGCTTTCACAATTTTTTCAGACTAGCCACTTGGACTTTAATGGTTCTGCCTCTACCTTTTGGTCCCTAGTGCAAGCAGTTGCAACATGTGACAGAAAGCGTTTCCTAAGACTGATACACTATATTATCTTCCATACTTTTAGTGTATTGTGCTTGCTGCTCCGTGTCTTATTCCTCCAGCATGCCAGTCCCAGACATCTTGGGGCACCTTATGGAACTCATGAAAGTGGATCTTCGCTCAAATTTTTAAATTATTTTCACAAATCTAACCACTTTAAGCAGACTGTACCACTGTCTGACAGGCAAATCCAATGACTCTACAATCTTTATCTGGTTATTATCCAGCCATTTGTAGTCACAGAACTGATAGGAGTAACTAAGATTGTAACTAACCATAGGAGCTGTGTTGCACAAGCTTTTCCTTTTGCACAGTTGTTGGGCAGCCACTTGCTATACTATCTGTGTTTTAACAAACCTGGACTCTTTCTTGAAGATTGAAGGACCGATAAAGCCTTCAGTATACTAGTTTTTAGACATTCCTTGCTTGCTCTGAACCTCTGAGCAGTACTTCATGGCAGGGTAACTACTCAGTCTCTTAAATATTTGCAAATCCAACTGAAGAAAAAAGAAACATTTCTTACTGGGTACACCTCTTTATTTGTAATCAACATGTACATTAGCATCCTTTTCCCTTTCTCAGTAGCTTTCAAATATACACCTACAATTGAGAGGGACTGAAATGGTACAGAGTAAACTCTGCCTTATATGTCATCTACCAGCCAGTGTTCCATTGTAAATATAGACAATAGGTATTGCAGAATTTCTGCTACTCTTAATGTACATTTTTGTTATTTCTTAGTAAAACTGAATAATATCAATGATTAAACATTTTAGTCCTCAGTTACTTAAATTTGCCTAGACAATTTTATACTCTTTTTTAAAAAATGTAATGAAACAAGCAACAGTTCCTATCCAGGAAAGAAGTATTTAAGTCTTGTAAGAAAATTCTGTTTAGTTATAAGGGACCCTTTGGAGGAGGAAGTAAATATGATTAAGTTCTACTGTCCCCTCACTTTTCTATGAGAAACTGATTTAACAAACTAGACTTTTAGAAAGTGACAGACTACTAGGAAATAGCTATTTGTCTGAAGAAGTTCAGAAGTTATCAATACTATTCCAAAAATGGAAATCTGGGAAATCTTTTGTTTCCCTGGAATTTCCATAGAATTATTCTTCATAGCCTTTACAGCTACAGCAGCTGTATTGGCAATTGTGCTGACACAAATCCGTAGTTATAATCTAAGGAGGTTCTTACATGACATAACATATACTGGTGTGTATATGATATTTACACAAACTTATTTAATGTTGGAGTTTTGACAAGAGGCAAGCCTAATTAGTATTCCATTGCTCCAGGCAATGTGTTCAAATACATAAGTTAGTGTTAGTCCTTCTTTGTTCTGTTTGAATCCCATGGGACAGGGCAGTGGGAGTGCTTTTGGTTTACATTAAAAAAACTTAAATAATCAGAAGTGGAAAACATCATATTTCATGTTTTGCATACTATTTGTTGATGATCTTGATAGCTATATTAATGTGATATATCCTGTTTTACACATGGTTTCATATAGTGTTGTCTTCCTCTTAGACCAATCAATCATGGGATACCCGCATTATACCCACAGTAAGTTCCTTCTTCTTGCTATCAATGCCGCAAAGCAGTAACAACTACAGGGAAGTCAAGGACATTACTCTGAAAACAGACTGGAAAGTAAGGGCCCAAAAGTAATCAAAGAGTGTTATTAGCCACTAAATCTAATCAAACAGCAGAAACGAGTTTGCCATGTAGGTTTCTTATTCCAACACAATTCACCTTTGTGCTTGGTCGGTCCTATTTCAGCATCAGTTTTATTTGCTGTTTAGGTAATTGTTTGCACTATATAGATGCTTATAAATTGTGTACAAAGAACAGTATATAATGTGCTATTAAGAAAGATAACTACAACTATTTAGAAACCCCATTTTGATTTACATTACGTAAACTAACTAACCAGAGTGAAACAAAGTAAAACTTTGAGAGTTTTTTTAAAAAGTAAGAAGAAAATTCTGATACTACTAAAAACACTGGAAGATATAAGAACTATAGAAATATACCGAAGGAACTAAAATAAGAATAAATCAGAAGAGATGGAAAAGGAAGAGAAAAAAAAGAACTAAACTAAACTCACCACAGATTGTAGTATGACAAAAGAAAAAAGGGAGATGCAAACACAAAGGATATAAGGAAGTTCTAGAAAAAACATAATCGAACGAAACAGTAAGGAATTTATTTTTTCAGTAGATATATATTTTAGTTATTTTTTCAATAAAAGGAATAATGATTAGAAAGACCTGGTGAATGTGATAAGGAAACTGCTGGAAATATAAAGATACAAAAAGCTAAGCAAGGTTATGGTGAGAAAAATATAAAGTTTTTTATATGGGTCCAATGTCTTGACAAAACAAAGAGCAATGTAAAAAGAATTAGTTCAAGTAACATAGTGTGTTTATATATAGGAAAAAGTAATAAAGAATTAATAATTCATAATTTTAAATGTCATTGGAAGAGAATCCATGATGATCTAGAGTGAGTTAGATAATACTGGAACACGTGAAAAGGGAGTGGGCATGTATGGGTTGTGTAAAATGAAGGCTAGTAACAGCAAGATCATAACGAGCATGCTTGGAGACCCAAACAGGTGAGAATACAACTTTCCTCTTTACTTTTGAGGCTCTGAAAGCTGCAGGAAACCATGCAGTTTACCTCCTTCCTATCTTAGGCTCAGACAGGTAGTTCTTCAGAGAAAGGACACGATTTTTGAAAGGACCAGAATGCCACTGGGCACCCGTGATGGTATAGGTGTCTTAACATGAAGGCTATGCAATTTGGTATATATTTGTTACTCAATATTTTTAAATTTTATGTATATAACCCCCAAACACACACATATATCTATGTATTACAATGACTACAGTAGGAGATACTGATAAATGGCCAGAGGGAAATAAAAGAAAACTAAGCGGTTTCCCATTTAAACATCACAATATACTTGTACCGGGTGCAGGTGCCTGGGCGCTGGCCATAGGGACTGACCTCTGCTTTCTACACTGATTCCTGTCTTTTACATTACAGAGTCTTTGGAGGCTGGCTGCTGAGCTGCCAGACGTGTGGCAGCTGGGAGGTGACAGAACCAGTGGGAATCCATCTGCCCAGATGCCCAGCTCCTGGCTTTTCTCACTTGGGGTTGGAGGACAGCTGAACTTTGTGCACAGGGCTGCAGCAGTCCAAGCATTTCGTTCCTTTCTTCCCCTCAGCTCCTACTGAGTCACCCTTGTGTAGCTGACATGAATGCCCGTGTCCCCTTTATGCCATCACAACAAGACTGCCACCACTTTTGGGTGAGCCGAAAGAACAACTGTCAAAATGGCATTCTGCCACAGGTGCTTCCTGTTTGCAGCTTGAGCTTTTTGGAACAGGGTATTTCCATTGTTCGGAAGGCCGAGGTACAATCTGACATCAGCAGTAATAGCAAGGAGAACAATCCCAGGCCCTTTGAGTCACTCTGACACCAAAAATCACATTTCATAAAAAGTACTCTCCCTCTCTGTCTTGCTATATATAGGCATATATGTATATGTGTATTTATGTATATACACACATCCATACGTACTATATATAGCGTGTGTGTCTGTATATGTAAATGTGTACATATATTTTTATATATACTTCTATATTAATTAAGTAAATAGACACTTTAAGGAAAATAAAGGAACTGGAAAATGTAATATTCATTAAAAAGTTTGTCAGTAGGAGATAGGAAATGTTTAAATGAATACCACAGAAGTTGTGACTGATGTATCATAATAGTTTCAGTGATCTAATGGAAAATTTAAATTTGATCATGGATCAAATGTAATTATGAAAACCTGAAAGGAAAGAAAATTAGCGTAACTGGGAGGAATCAAACCTAGAGAATGATGTTTATTATGGATTGATTAAATTCAATCCCTCAGGACAGACTGAATTCCAAAATAACAAGTCTTATTTATGATCTACCAGTAAGCAAAAAGAACATAATTCTACCAGTAAGCAAAAAGAACATAATTACATTCAAATAGATCATTCATGTTATTGTGCACTGCATTTTTTCTTTTCCTGTGAATTGTTTCTTTCAAACAATCGTTTGCAACTCAGTTGTTTCTTTTTTTTTAAATATTTATAGCCCTTTAAGTAAACTTGGCACTTTTTCTGACAAAAGAAACACTACTGAGCTCTGTTACAATTTAAATAAACATTTATTGATACGTACACTTATCTGGCTTCTCATTTATTAATCATAACTAATTAGTGTGCCAATTTTAAAACTTTTTAACTGACAGCTTTTTCTGAATGTAAACGGAAAACCAGGGTAATGCAGAAATAGCTTTTATATTTACTTTTAAATTATACTGACCTCAATATTCTAGATAGCTTAGAAAAACAGAGTTCCTCAAAATATCTTTACATGAAAATATAACTGTTCTATTAAGCATTTCCTGTACCCTCTATAGTTAGTAACCTGGACAGAACAGATTCTGACACCTCAAATGAACAAGATCTGTGGATTATTTTAGAATCACAGAATCACACAGTGGTTTGGGTTGGAAGGGACCTTAAAGACCACCTACTTCCAACCCCCCTGCCATAGGCAGGGACACTTTCCCCTAGACCAAGTTGCTCCAAGCCCCATCCAACCTGGCCTTGAACACTGCCAGAGACGAGGCAGCCACAGTTGCTCTGGGCAACCTGTGCCAGTATCTCACCACCCTCACAGTAAAGAATTTCTTCCTAATATCTAATCCAAATCTCCCCTGTTATGGTTTGAAACCATTACCCCTTGTCCTATCACTACCCTCCATGATAAACAGTCCCTCCCCGTTAAACAGTCCCTCCCCACCTTTCCTGTAGGCCCCCTTTAAGTACTGGAAGGCCACTATAAGATCTCCCTGGAGCCTTCTCTTCTCCAGGCTGAACAACCCCAACTCTCTCAGCCTGTCCTCACAGGGGAGGTGCTCCAGCCCCCGGATCATCTTCACGGCCCTCCTGCTGCAGCAGGTCCATGTCTTTCTTGTGCTGGTGGCCCAGAGCTGGACGCAGCACTGCAGGTTGGGTCTCATCAGAGCAGAGTAGAGGGGGAGAATCACCTTCCTTGACCTGCTGGACCCGCTTCTCTTGATGCGGCCCAAGATGTGATGGGTTTTCCGGGCTGCAAGTGGGCATTGCCAGCTCATCTTCAGTTTTTCACCCACCAGCACCCCCACGTCCTTCTCTGCAGGGCTGCTCTCAATCTACTCATCACCCAGCCTGTATTTGTGCTCGGGATTGCCCTGAATCAGGTGCAGGAACTTGCACTTGGCCTTATTGAACTTCATGAGGTTTGCACCGGCCCACCTCTCCAGCCTGACAAAGTCCCTCTGAATGTCAATGCATTTAGATTTATTTTTTTTACCCAGGAATTTTTTTCTGAACCTGGAAGAGGAAAATTCAGTGTTCTACTTTTCCAGTTTTGAATCCATATGTCATATTGAAAATGACTAAAGTACTATTTTAGCATTTATAAGAGGTGCTGCAACTGTCAAAATTCTAGATGTTTAGCCAGTGATTTCAATTTATCTAACACCTTGAATTCTCTTAAAAGTATCCTAGCAGACAAAAGCCCTTGCTCAGTACCTTTAGGTATTTTATGCATTACTAAATTTGGACCTTAAATCCTCTGTTCTAATTTCCAACTGATGTTACTTTAGAAAGAAGAATGGCAACTTGAATGTGAAATTTGTAATATGACCTGACCTGTAGGACTCAAACAGTTAAGACAAGCTGGCACTTCTGCCATGTTCTGTGCAAAGGTGTTAAAATGATTGCACTGATGCAGTACTGCTGCCATTTTAAAGGATTTATTATTGGCTGACTGTGCTCTGGGACATGCTGTGCTGTAATAGGAAAACAGGTTTTTAAACAGTTCTAATAAGCAGTTGCCTATTAGGAACTAGATATTAAGCAGTGCAGTCATTTCACTTAAATTAAGGTACCTATTCTGCAGCCTCTAAGAGACAAAACAAAATACTATGCTACCAGTTCAAATAATGTATGTTTTGCATGTTCTTTTCAAAAGTTTTTGCTGTGATAATAAGGATAAGTCTAACAATTGAAAAAATAAAAAAAAAGGTGTGACACTTATAGATGTCTGTAATCACCATCAGCATGGACTGAAATGTATTTGAATTTTGCTATTTGAGAGTTATTGAAAATATAGATCAAAGTTTTTAGTAGTTATATATAGCATTTTACTTTGTGAAGATAATGGCAAAACTAATTATGACCATGCCTCTTCGACATATCTAGTCAAGATTTAACAGTAGTAGAGGGTTAGGTAAAGAAAAGTGGTAATTCACACACTGATGCTGTTGTAATATACTGAAATTTCACTCTAAGCCTCTCCTACAGAGCTACTTTACTTTTATTTGTAGCCTTTCAAAAGCTATTTTGGACGTGATTTCTCCCAAGCAACAGGCAAGAATGACCTACAGTTGAGTGCTGTAGCAAAACTGGGTAGTGGGCGGTGTTTATCAAAGGCATACCTGTCCAGCTCTTGCATTTTCACAGACAAAAGTATCGTAGAATACAGCAAACTGTGGGGCATTGTCATTAACATCCAAAATTCTTACGTAGACAGGAACACGAGTAGTATCTTTGGGGTTGTCTGACAGAAGAGAGAAGAATAATAAGTTTATGTTCCTACTAAAAGTTTTCTGTTTTCTTCCAAATTTCATGAGCAATATATGTGCAAGATTAGGTATGAAACTGGTAAAAATTTAGTGTACAAACTGATACCAGGTAAGAATCAGGCCTCCTGAAAAATAAGATGTTTTGCTTAGAATAAAAAATAAAGTTTTGGTATCTAGTGAGCAATTAAGATTTTACATGAAAATAAGGGCTGTTAATAATCTATGCAAATACAGTACATGAAAAGTATGCCCACTATTATAATGACAAATTTGATTATTTAGTGGGCTCAAGAGTATTATTCTGCTGTAAGGTGGGTTTTTTTTTTTTTAAATTTTAAAATTGTTTGTGAACTGCTTTGTTTTACACAGGAAAGACATTATTGGCTTTGTACATACATATGTTGAAAATTTTTCAAGCCTTAATTGCCTCTCTTGTGCCTTATTTAGGGAGAAATTCCAACAAAGCCAATGAAAATATCCACCCAAAAATGTGGTAAAGAATAGAGGTTTTGTGTCTAAATTGCCTTAATAAATATGAGTGTAAATTTTCAGACCTTGGATTAAGAAACAAGGATAGTAATCTCACCCTTGCCAAATGCCAAAAACACTAATATCATTTAGAGTACCCTCTCATTACTACAGGTTAATTCAGGAATACAAGTGTCCCTGTTCTCACTTGCTGATCTAGTTGCCATACCAAGAGTCTGAAATAATACCTAGGAGAAAAAAGTGCAGCCATTTCTTGGAATTCTGCTGGATGGTAGCTAAATACCATACAATTTTGTAACTTTAATGGAATGGGATAAGTAACAATAGAGATGATCCAAAACTATTGTGTTGTTTGGGTTTTTTTTTCTCCTTTTAAGCTGTTTTAAATGGTAAATATTTAGGTGTGGCTGGCATTAAGTTCACCTGTTATTCATAACAACTTTGTTAAAGAGTGGATCTTTTTGACATCCTGAATTGATTAAAATGGCAGGTTTAGGGTACTGGTTTTCATAGCCTTTTGCATTTTTATACTAGCTTTCCAGATTAGTTCTATTCTTAACACTGCCTTCCCATTGTGTCATACTTCACAATATTTTTAAAGATTTAAAGACCTAAATCTGCCCCTTCATTTCTTTCTCCTGAGCTACCACAGCTCTTTAGAGAATGCTAACTACTAAAACTGGGTCCAGAATGTAAATTTGCTCCAAGTATCCTGACAAGGAAATAAGTTTAGCACTATGATACAATTATACAAGGATACTATTTTTTTTCATTATATAAATAGTTCTGAAACGTATTCTTACAAGATTAGACAGCACTGTGAAGGATTGTAAACTCAGGCCAATGCATTGCAAGATAAAAAAAAAAAAAAAAAAGTGTGTTAAAAATAAGTATAGCTACCAGGTGTGCTCAGTACAACCAGCCTATTAGTGTGGACTGCAGCAATGGGGACAGGCAGGCTAAGAGTGGTTAACTGGCTGGACATGATGTTTCATTTTTTTCTCTGAAGTCTAGTTCTTGCCAGCCATGTTCCACTGTTGATCAACATTTTTTTTTTTTCTTTTTTTTGACTGATATAGAATTAACCCTAAAAACCCCAGTGTTTTTGAAAGCAAGTGATCCTCATTGGCTGATTTCAAAGATGAGACCTTTGTGCCTTAGAAAATTTTCTATCATCAGGCTATTAGTGTTAATCTCAATAAAGTAGCAGGTTTAGGAGGATCTCTACTTTCCTCTTTGTACTTTTAACATGACAATATGTACAGAAAGCTGTTTTAAGTAGTCCAAGACATGCTACAGCTTAGGAATCAAACTGAACCTAATTTGTAAGATGTATTGATTCCAAGAGCTGTAGGTGTAGATACCATAGGAAGAGGTAATGAAATTATTTCTGAGGAAATGAAGAAAACAACAGAGACAAAAACATAGATTACCACCCTGAACTCTGCTACTTTAACAGCAAAATCATGTCATTGTCCTCAAAGAAAAGGAAGAAAACAGAATTACTCCAGTGTTATTATTTAATTGGGTAACATTTCAGAAGTAAGTTGGACATTAAAGGTGGAAGTAGGTGAGGAAAAAAAGCAATGAGGAGACAGCTGTTGCTAGTTACCCCAACTTATTTCCCAGAATATCTAACAGAAGGAGTCAGGAGGGAAGAAAGGGGTTTTTTTTCCTCATGAGGTCACAGCTGTAACTTTGCAGGCTAAAAAAAACTGAAAGGAAATTGGCTTACTGATCTCAGCTGCTATAACGCTAAGATTGTGCCATTGTGATATCTCACGGTCAAGTGGCTTAGAAGTATAGATGGACCCATTTCCAGAATGAATATTAAATATCCTGTCAAGGTCAGTGTGACGATCCAGAGAAAACCTAAATATGATAAAGAAAAAAAAAGTATTGTCAAAGTGATCGGAAATGGAAGAAAACATACGTTTCGTGACAAGTCAGTATAGCTTTTAGATACTATATGTTACACCGCAAAGGTTAGTTTTGAGAAGACATATTTAATTTCTATAAACACTTATGAAAATTCTCTGTTCCATAGAATGAGAAAAAAAAATTGCAAGAATTTCATACATGTGATATAATTGTGTAATATTTTATCATCTGAGCTTTTATAGACATATGAGAATCATAAAAATAAATCAGAATTTCAATGTAATAGTTAAAGAATTGTTTTAATTCTGAAAGGAAAATTTCTTTGATGTACTGTTCCTTCAGACTGAGACTGACAGCTCATTTATGAGCTTTTCAAGAGTATAGTTATGAGCATAGCTTCTACACTTTAGGATATATTAATTTACTAGAGATCAAGTTTACTAGAGATCAAGTTAAAACGAATCTCTGTAAAATATGCTCACATGCAGAACTTTCACTTTGAATATACTGATGTACAGTACAGTGAAGGACCTTCTTTCTTGCTCTAGTTGCTATACTTCTGCAGACAAAATTTCTACTAACACAATACGGCAGAATGCCAAACTAGAATCATAAAATTGCTCTTTCCTCCATTTTTTCTAATATTTAACACTGCCTTCAAAGTTTGGATTGAACCTTTAACGTGTAATTAATTAAAGGACTTTGCAAAGTACAGGACATTTATGTAACTACCTGGCAGAATTGGGACAAATTAAGAAAAAAGTCTGCTAGTACACTTTCACAGTGCAATACAAAAAATTGTTCATGTTTCTATGAACTTTTATGAGTGATCTAAACAGTCCATCAAGTATATCTTGTTTTGCCTAACTAAATTGAGCCAAGTGAAAAAATGCTGTAATATGAAAATAATGTCTATAATGATTTGGTGGGTTTTGTTTGCTCACTCCACCACACATGATAACATAAATATGTTAACAAACAAACACCCAACAAACTAGCTGACACCACAATGAATAAAAAAACAAAACAAAAGGAAATTAGAACAGCCAAAAATATTTCTGAAAGTGCAGGAAAGACTTGATCAATTTCTTTTTTTTTTTAAATACTAGATGACTGTAATAAACTTTTAGTTAGAATTAAACAAAAATGTGCTATTTTTCAAAGAAATTATGTTTAAGATGTCTGGCTTATATAATAAGCGTTTGATTTTACTTCAGAAATAATGCAACAGGAAGCTATTTGCACTCCATTTATAGGAAGCCTAACTTATATAGAACTTTAATAAACAGAAACTAATATTTTAAAGTAAAGAGATAAACAGAAAAAAAAGTAAAAACTGAATAAATTCTAAAACCTGAAGCTGTAGTATTTTGTTTAATAGCAGTATTAAATTATTACACAAACTGCCCTAATGTCAAAATACTTTAGTTTAAATGTTAGCTGTGCACTTCTGGGTTAAACACATAGTACTTTGTATTTAGTATTGATATTGTAAGAAGTTGTCCTGGTTTTGGCTGAGATAGAGATAATTTTCTTCCTAGTATCTGGTACAGTGCTGTGTTTTGGATTTAGTGTGAGAACAATGTTTATAACACAGGGATGGTTTAGTTGTTGCTAAGCAGTGCTTAACCAAGGCAAGGACTTTTCAGTTTCCCCTGCTCTGCCAGTAAGCAGGTGCACAAGAAGCTGGGAGGGAGCACGGCCAGGACAGCTGACCCGAACTAGCCAAAGAGATATTCCACACCATAGGACGTCATGCTTTGTATATAAACCGGGGGGAGCTGGCCGGGAGGGGCGGGTCGCATCCCTGGGGACTGGCTGAGTCTCGGTCAGCAGGTGGTGAGCAATTGCACCGTGCATGACTTGTCTTGGATTTTGTTTCTCTCTCTTTTTGTTCTCTTCTTTTTTATTACAATTATCATTAATATTATTGTTACTATATTATTACACTTTATTTTATTTTAATTATTACACTGTTCTTAACTCACGAGTTTTACCTTTTTTTTTCTGATTCTCTTCCCCATCCCCCTGTGGCAGGGGAGGAGTGAGCAAGCATCCATATGGTGCTTAGTTGCCAGCAGGGGCTAAACCATAACAGAAGTAAAAGCTTGTAAAAACTTATCCCAGGTAATTACTGTTTGAAAGAATACACAAGGTTGCTTTGGAGGTTGAGGAACAGAGCAAATACTAAAGAAAATTAAAACTACACCACGCAAATTCTTTTAAAGTTGTTGACTTCAACTAGATAGCATTAAATGAAAGCTAAAAGAAATGACTGTACTATGAAGAGGATTATCACAAATATCTTTGATTTTCTTCAAGTGAACTAAATCTAGGTTCAATGGTCCCTTTCAATTTTTCAGAAATTTCTTTGCCCTTATTCCTGTTGGTTTGCTACATCTGCCTCTGCTAAATTATTTTCTATGGGAGAATGAAAGAAACGTAGGAAAATTATATAAATAATCTTTATCTTGTTACTTTGCGTAAATAATAGCGATGAGGGAAATACCTGCCACAGATCTTCAATTCATCAAATTGTGTCAGAAACAAAATGAGCAAAAGCTCCAAGTTTGTTCTTTTCCCAGTCACGATTAAGAAAATATAACTAATAACATCGTCAGTTGTCTCATGCAATTAGAGTTGATAAAGATGTAATTCTAAGTTATTTATATATTCTTAAATTTCAGAGGCTTGGTGCTATCTCCTACGTTTTCAATACGCACGAATCAGTGTAGAGGAAAATTAGGTTCAGTTTCATTTCCTAATCCAGTTTTACCACCTGGGCCTCATTGAGAAGTATGTGGCAATTGATTTCAAAGTCAATAAATAAGGTTCTTTGGCCAGAATGTAATTTTCATACTTTGTTCGATATTTCAGACAACACACATCCAAGTTGGACAACATTGTCTTACCTATTTCTTAAAGCTTATGCTTCACAGAAAACAAACAAACAAACAAAAAAACCCACACCAAAGTACAGTTTACTACATTCCGCTAGATGTGATGTAGCGTATAGAATCTAGTAGAGCACATAGGAAAGATTTTTAAAAATATTGATCTGTCAATGTCTTAATTTCTTGGGGTATTTGAGCACACACAAATAGAAATCTGGCAAGCCTGCAAAGCAGGAGGCAGCAGTCAGAGCAGGTGAGATCAGCACTGCGTCCTTTCCAGGACTGAGCAGAGGAAGCATTAGAAAATTCTGTACACTTCTTGGGCCATAGACTGGTTTGGCACTCTTTCACAGTGTGAAGCAAGAAACAGTCCTGAAAAGCCTACTTGAAATCAATGTCTAATTTTACAAGTTTTCTGAGATTTGAAGTACAATAAAACATTTCCATGTCTCTTCTCTGCAGGTGAATGGCTGTTCCCTGAGGTATTGCGAGGCTTACAGATAGCACCATTCTCAACTCTATCTATCTCTGAGACAATATTAAATAACAGAAAAAAACCCTTTAGCATTTTCTTCCTGTGCACAATGTGTACATGAAAGTTCATGTTATATTACTAATTCTCTTATTTTCTTTAGTAAATGATGTGTTTACAGAGACTGGAGTATTACCTTATTGGACTTGAGGCTGAATCAGGATCCCGTGCCATTACTGTTCCTATTATTGTCCCTAACTCAATATCTTCATGCACCTCAAAAAGGTAAGAAGATCTACTGAAGATCGGAGCTTCATCTACATCTTCTACAGAGATTTTCACAATAGTTGTATCTTTGAAAGGCCCAAGATAATAGAAGCGTGGATCCACATGGGTGTTCTCAGCTTCTACTTTCAAGGTATAAAGTCGCCTTGTCTCATAGTCCAGTGGCTAAAAAAGAAGATGATTAAAAAGTTTATTAAATTACATTACGTATTGACAAATATTGACCTATATACACATAACGGAAACCAAAGAGGACTCAAGCCTTGTCAGATCTTGCCCTGGGCTGGGGGAACCCAAACACAGTTCAAATTTTCCACAGCACAGGGATCACTTTCTCTAGTAAGGAATTTCTATTGTTTTTAGAGGAAGTTTATCTCCTAAATATAACTAGATTTATTGTAACACCAATGAAAAAAATGATTTTCAGTGCAAATTTACCAATTACTCAGTGAATTTTGCAGGCATTTCACAAGACTATGGATTTAAAACAGTCATATAAGCATTTAAAATACTTGAAATACAGACTTGAAATATTGAAATTTCAGAACAAGGTACTTAATACTAATATTTCTCAGGAAATACTAGAAACTCTTGTTTACCCAGGCCATTTTGAGTATCCACATTGTCAAACAAATGTAGCTTTAAATACCAGGAGTGTTTTAGGTTTCTTTTAAGGAGGGGATGTGTGTCAAAGTTCTCTATATCTAGAGAAACACTATGCGCTTAATCTGTCTTCTTTTCACTTAATTTAGTGAATCCAACATCAGAGATTTTTTTTTCAAAATAGATTTGACATTTTTGTCAGCAGTTCCTTTTTAAAATGGAAAGAGGAAGCATTCAGAGTTATAATTAGAAACCATTTTGGATAGAAAAGAACCTCTATTCCTTCAAATTTTTCTAACTATCACAGATGAAAAGTGTTAGCTAATTAATGAAACTGAGGAAATGAGCAAGCTGAGAATTTACCTTTCCAGCACAAAGGCAGCTTCATTAACTCCCCCAAAATCTCAGGGAGGTATCAAACTGGTGCTTTTCATTCATCAAAATGGGTGGTAGAAGACTTGTTTTTTCTATGTAACTTCTTTTAAATACAAATTAATGTTCATGAAAGATGCCAGAGTGACAGTCTAGAAATTTAAATATTCTATTTAAGAGCAGAAATATGCAGTCCAGTGAAAGAACGAGTTTCCCCACTGCCCCAAACTTGTTTTAAAAAAAGTAGTTAGAGCAGAAGGGAGAATTTCTAAGAATATAATTGAGAAATGCAACACAGTGCTATTTAACCTAGATCTGAAACTATTCGTGTGTCTATAAAGTGCAGCATTCTGCTGTTAATGGATGCCGGCTTCAAGCCTAGAACAAAGAAACCATGTTAGTCCTGCTTTATTCTAATTAGCTGGAATAATTTGCCAGAAGGTGCACCATGCAGATGTAGTTAACTTGCTACTAGTACGTTCACATTCAGTTTGGACACCTCTGCAGGCTACAATGCAAAACATGGCTATGAAATGTGTGATTATACAGGTATTCCAACATATCACCAGTAACGAGCAAAACTGTTGCCCAAATATACCAAATTGTGGCAAAGCAATCATTTTGTCTGTAAGAACTTGTATAGAAAAGTTCTTTTGCAGCAGGAATTAAATTCAGACTTAGTAACTTAAGGACTCAGTAAAGGAACACCAGCTATTTGTATTTATTCACAATTGAAAACGGAAATGGCAATCAAAATGGCTAAACAACAGCAAGAGTATTTTCATAAACGAACAAACTGAGCATATCTTCTTCCTTGCTAGTTAATGCTGTTGTCTGTGCTATCCAAATAAACTACCTACTTATCAATATGAGAAAGCATCCCGAAAATTGAAAAATGTGTCAGATTGCTAATTCCAAAATGAGAAGATCTTGTTTGTTAGTATTTATTGGTGACATTTTTGGAGCTGTTGTGTTATAACTTACGAATTTTTTATTCTTGATCCAGCTATGAGACTGTTTTTTCAAGATTCTATTAATTTAATATAATAGCAGTCTGTGTGAAAAATCTGAAGCAAGCAAGAAAGGAGCATCCCAACAGAAGCCTTTGCAAACTTCTAGGAAAAGGAAAAGTATTGGGCCCCAAACTGTGTATTGTTATTCCTTCCCAGATATGCTACAATGCTGACTATGAACAGAGAAGTATATAGAGATTAAAATAGAACACACTCTGATCTTTGTAGAACCTTTCTTTTTCTTGATTGCCATTATCAAGTGATGTGCAGATGTATTTTTACATCAGTGTTTAAGTCATTATTCTATACTTAAGGAGATTTGTTTTAAAAGCGAATATAAACAGCGCTTTATGTTAGAAATGCTGCCTGCACTCTTTAGAAACACATCTCAAAATCCCAAAGACAAGGACTGAGGGACTTATGGAAGGAAAATTGTTGAGGAGCAAGAGAATGGCATTTCTATGTGTGAGATCTCACACCTCTGAAAGTGCTCTGATGTGCAAGACAGAGGGCATAACTAAAGCTAGCTCTGAAACAGGGATGCCATCATTATTCATGGTTCATGTGTTAACCAGCTGACATGTTGGAAACAGGAACAAAACAGTATAGCTTGTGACTCAGCATCTGTGAATGTGTTTATGTTCTGGCATACACTGGTCACCTAAGTTGATGAGAGTCTCCTAGATAAGTCTCTCAGTAGTGAGTGAACTGCATATTGCCTGCTGAAGAAAGTAGGTTACATGAATACTAAAGTCCTCTGTATTTGAAGTAACAGGATAATTAGTACTGACACATCGGGGATTGCCCATTTTTTGCATACTTTGCTGGCAATAATGCTTTAAACCTATGCTGCATCTCAGATATTGTCACTGACAAGGGATGCTTGCAAATGCTAAGCAGTTAGACCATGTCATCACATGATCTAAGCACTTTTTTTTTTTTTTTTGCAATGAACATCTTGTGGCATAACATTGACACTAAAGTCATTTAGTAAATATTGTTAATAGACACCTTTCGCACAGTTATGATGCCTTCCTGTGTGTCCTTCTGTGTCACAATATCAAACATATCAGTGCCATCGCCATCTATAATTCTGTACTCTACTTCTGCATTTTTTCCAGTGTCTGCATCTGTGGCTTTGACACTGCCAATGGCTGTCCCAACTGGGGAGGACTCAGGAATGCGGAGGTGGATGGTACCTGTCAAAGAGACAAAGAGCGACTCAGGAACCCCACAAGCCATTACACATGCATTAAGTAACATTGTGTCACACAATAGCTGATTACATATTTTTGTGTGTCTTTTATTCTAGAGAACTTGCCATTTAATACTGCAAGGATGAGAAAAATGTGAGGCAGAGAATATGCAGAGGAAAACTCTAGGTAGAAGACTGAAAACAAAATCATGGAAAAACAAAATAATAGAAAATTAGGATATCTTAAGATATTATATCTTAAAGGTATCCTTTAAGATATTATATCTTAAAGAAGAATCAGCTATGTCTGTGCTGTTCTTGTCTATGTAATTCCTGAAGTATCATCTGGAAAGACTGCTCTGTGCTCTTTTCAGGCTTCACTCTGCTTTTTACCCCTTAATATCTCAGGTGAATCTTTGGGATCCATTTTACATTTATCTTATCATGGAAGCAATACAAAGAACAGAATCCCCTGACTTCGCTGGCCAATTCTATGCAGCGACTGACATTTCGTCTTTCAAAATTAGATAGTCAGACACAATGTTAAATAAATTTGAATGACATTTTAATGCAGGGATATTTTTTTGAAAATCCACAAGCAAAAGGTGTGCCTATATTTGTGAAAGCAGTTAATTCGTACTTAAATAAGGCTTATGAACATGGCAATTTTGATTTTTTTTACTTTACAGTTGTATCCCTTTGTTGCAGTGTCATATAGTTAATAAAAAACATAGGAATAAAACTGTCATCATTCAGACATGCTGCGATAAATTGAAATAAATATCTTACCATATATTTCAGTATTCTATGTCCTAGCCTTACTGTGAAAACTGTAAATAAGGGTTGAGATCTTTGGTCCCATCTGTCAGAACATATGGTAAGAAAATGTGGGACATATAATGCACTATGAAGAATTCTCAGAAAAAGATTTTAAAATTAATGCAGATACAGCTGTCATTCCAAAGATGAAAGTTAAGTCATCGAAGCTCTGTTGAAAAACATTTTCTTCTGTGGCATTAGTTAAGTATTCCAACATTTGCTGTTTTACTTAAAGATTTCCTAAGGTAAGTAAAGTGAGTTAGACAGATAGTTCAGTTAACATGAACACGAAAGAGGAAGTGGTAAAGGCAAACAACCACAACAGGAAAGAGTTGAACAGGCTACTAAAAAGGCAGCACATATATACTCGTTACAAATAGGAAGTACAGAAAGTCTGTAAAGGGAGTTATTAGTTTTATGCAATCAGAAGAAGAATTGTGAAGAGAGCACAGTCGCAAGGCCGTAGGGGAAACCCGTTGGCAACATGATCTTATCATATCTTCAGGAAAGCACATGTGAGTCATGTGAGGATTATCAGTGTCTCCTAACAGACTATATTACAAGCCAGTTACAGAGGAAGGAACTGTTTTTGGTTTTGGGAGCACTCACTGAAAAAAACCCTGTTATTCATTGGGAAGTTTGAGACTTCTATTAATCAAAACTATTCTTTTTCTGTTCTGTTCTGTTATAGTGTGCCAAATTGGGAAAAAAAAAAAAAGGAACAAAGAAAAAAAAAAAACAAGCCCACATTGACATATAGTTTGTAATTAAATATTGAATGAAAAATATTGACATTTAATTTCTTCATATAATTTTACTTAGGCCGCTTTTGATATGAAACTGGTATACAGCTGCAGAATTAATACTTTATGGCCATATACTCTCCACATTCTATTTATAGGAATTTATTTTTGCTCAGTTATGTTTTGGTGTTTCAGTTGAGTGATTTATCTTGCATTTGCTCTGACATTTTCATTACCTTTCTCTAATACCTAAATCCATGTACTTTGCTACGTTAGTATATAATCTCTCTGTAATCGCCTAGTGGTTAAAAAAAAAACAGAAGAAAAAATAGCCTCTGCTCCCATTTGGTATTTATTCAGCACTATGTAAGACTATGGGGAAAGACCATATTTTCCTCAATTAATATTTACGTTATAATTAGTTTTACGGTCTGTCAATTATTCCCCACATTTTTTTCTGGAGTGTTTAAAACTACATCCCCAAGCTATCCCTTGTGGACACTACCTTGACTTCCACTGCAATAGCCAACTCATTAATTTAGTCTACAAAGTGGTGAGAGCTCATATCTTGAACTGCTAATAAGGTAACGGAAACAGAGAGTGAAAATAACCAGAAACCTATCAAATGAAAGCTAAATTTATACCTAACCTATCCATTTATAGAACTCTCCACCATATTATGAGACATCTAGTTTTATTATTCTTGTCACTGAAGACATTTAATGCATTGACTAAGTATAGGATGCAGTCAAGCTTTAGACTCCATATCAGAACGTAAACAACATCAAACTAGAATTATTCTTGTAAAAGTCTGCTGTCAATCCTTTTTCTCTCACTTTTCTTCCTCAAGGAGAGTAATTTACTGTTTGCATTTGCTCCAGAGTGGTGCTCTTTTGTTTGTCTGTCAGGAATAAAAATGGGAGGATCAAGGAAAGGAAAATATTTCCATATACTAAGGAGAATGGAAACCAGCTGGAAGGCTGAAGCCTACACACTTGTGTCTGGAAATACTTCAGTCTATCATAATGAATCTTATTCACATTTACCCTTCTTCCCATTTACTCTTGAATAGGCACATGATGTAAAGGAAAATATTTTTATAGAGTAATACAGGCTGTACTCTCATAGGAGACATGAGAGGCTGCCATGACTCAGATGCACTGATTTTCAGTCAGACTCAGTCTCCTAAGTCCGTATACTAATTCTTCCATTTATCATTGGTCATCACCATCTCCTTACCTCTGAGTACAATTAGAAATATTACAGTTGAAACAAAGATCCAGTATCTGAGGTCTTTGATTTGCTTTCTTTGCAGAACCTTGGTAATATTTTAAATTTTATCATGTTTCCTCAGAAGAACAGCCACTGCTACCTATATGGTTTTCAGGAGATCTTTAAAAAGAGAAAAATATTCTGAAGAATCCTTGCTCTGTAATCTAAACAACAGAGGAATTAATGGCTCCTCTATATTTTGAGAAAGTATGATAAAATAAAATATGTAGAATTTTCCAGAGTTCTGAGTTTCTTCTGGGAGAAGTTTAATCTCTTATGAAACATTTTATTGTAAACATGTAGCTGTAATATGTCTAGTTCTGTGAAAACATAATGGACCTTTTAATATTTTTCCTGATAATTTATAAATCTGATATGAATATGATTGTCTCATGTACCTAATACACATCTGGTTTTTTTTTTTTATTTATGGAACAGAATAAGAAAAAATTAACATAATCAGTATAAATTCCAATAGTCTCATTGAACTCTATCAAAATTGTGAATTATTATAATGTCTATTTGCATTTTGAGATTAAATATAAAGATTTTTTGAAGAATCAATAGCTATTTTTACTTTCATATATCTAGTAAAATGAGTCAGCTTTATAAATGTTTCAGTTTTCATTTCCAGTGAAACATACATTTATATCTATCAAAGGTATCAGCAGAGAGAAAGTAGGAAGAAAACCAAGCCAAACCAACAACAACTCCCCCCTCGGCTGCCATGAAAGTAAAACTAAAAACTTCTTTAAAGCAAAATTCACATCTGATTTATAGTCTGACTAACATAAAAATGCAGAGATATTTCTGGGATGCTACATGAGATCCTCATCTGACTCAAACATGGTGATGGACTGCCAGATAAGTCATGTGAAAACAGTCTAGAAGTTGATTCCGTCCACTTCTTGAACACACTGTCCAAGAAACAAGAGGAAAAAAAGAAGAGCATAAATATGCACATTTGGTGCTTATATGCTCTCTTAAGTTTAACTGTTGAAATTAACTTTTCTGTAAAACTTTGAACATGACATCTCTTTGAATAGTCTTCCTCAATAGGTCCAGGGAGGAATAATACATCATTCCTCACCTACACAGCACTGGAATAACCACAATCCTCATACAAATGGAAACAAGAAGAACAAAAACCAAAAAGTTGTGGAAATACAAAGGACATAAAATGGCAAATTAACAATAAATTCTGTCCACAACAGGGCCTCTGAGGAAATGTACAAACTGTAAGTGCTCCATTGTTCATAGATTTTCTATTTCGAGTGTGTACATGAAATGACATACTGATAAACACTTTAGCTAAGCACATATATATTAACTACAATATTAAATAGAAAAAAAATATGTATTTGCTTTGTGCCATAAAGAGCATGTTAAAAGGAGGATAATTTGAAACTGATTGTGCTATTTTGAGCCTGAAGGCTGATCGTCCGTAACTACTGGATTCAGTAGTTATACAGAAGAAAAAATGAGTCGTGAGGATACTCTAAATCCTTCGGATATTAAGTATGTCCAAATCATCTTGCAAATATTGCAACTTCAGTATATGCAAAAGGCTACAAATGTATTTAAAATGCTTAATGCTTAACAAGTTTGATATTACATAATTTAGTATTTCCATATTACATAGAGACCAAGAATGGTTTTATATATTAGTTTCAGGATACAAGGTCTTGATAGCTGTACTGTCAAAAGTTAAAAAACATTATAAAAAGCTCAGGTAAATTTAGCCTGTAAAAAAACCACCCCAGTTAAATGCCATTTACTTTAGTTTGTGAAATTTTCTGTTAGGTTTTGTAGCACCGTAACTGGTAAAGTACATATCTGCTTGATTTCTTCAAGTAATCTCTCTTCTACATTCTTCATGATTAAATATTTAAGCAGATACTACAATTCAAACATTTCTGCATATCTAAAATTACTACATGTTTTATTTTCCAGTGGGGGAGTATGTAGGATTTAAGCAATAGGTAAGGGAAAAGAAAAACATTGCCCTAATGCTCTTATGAGTTCTCCTACCACCCCCTCCCATAGTACTGGAAAGTATCCAGGTTTGCTGCAGTTGTATCTGACCATGTAACTGTTTTCCTAACAAATGAATGCTGTAACATTTAATATACTGCTTTAATAACAGTGAATAAATCAGTACATAAGCCTTTTGTTCATGTGTGCTCCATAATCTAGATTTACTCTAAATTAAACCAGATGGTAATTGTTTAACTCTTTAGTTTGAAGCTCTTAACAGTACAAGGCAACTATTAAATGCAGCTTACTCTGAGGGAATCGAGGTGGATTGTCGTTGACATCGGTCAAAGTGATGTTCACGGTGGTGGTCCCTGATAATCCACCCATCTGGCCTCCCATGTCCTTTGCCTGTATAACTACTTGGTACTGCTCCCTGTTCTCTCTGTTCATGTTTGGCAAAGCAGTCCTGATGATGCCTTAAATAAATAAAGAAAAACCAAAAATTGTTAATAATCTCTTTATTTTTGCTGTGCAGCAATCTGCTGCATCTTTTTTTGTATTAGTCTGTGAAATATATTTCTAAAATGTGAATTTTATAGTTTAAAGTACAAATTTCTGCTCACAAGCTTTACAAACAGTCTGCAGAATAGGCTGTCTGTTGAATAAAACCCATTTCTACATCACAGCTCCCTTTCCAGGTGAGGTGGGTGGATCCTGACTGGATGCCAGGTGCCCACCGAAGCTGCTTTATCGCTTCCCTCCTCAGCTGGACAGGGGAGAGAAAATATAATGAAAGGCTCCTGAGTTGAGACAAGGACAGGGAGATCACTCAGCAATTACTGTCACAGGAAAAACAGACTTGACTTGGGGAAATTGATTTAATTTATTAACAATTAAATTAGAGTAGGATAATGAGAAATTAAACAAGAAGTTTAAAACACCTTCCCCCAACCTCTCCGTTCTTCCTGGGCTTCACTCCCAATTTTCTCTACCTCCCTGCCCTGAGTGGCGCAGGGGGACAGGGAATGGGGGCTGTGGTCAGTTCATCACACGCTGTTTCTGCTGCTCCTTCCTCCTCAGGGGGAGGACTCCTCACACTCTTCCCCTGATCCAGCATGGAGTCCCTCTCACAGGAGAGAGTCCTCCATGAACTTCTCCAGCATGAGTCCTTCCCACAGGCTGCAGTTCTTAATGAACTGCTCCAGCACGAGTCCCTTCCGTGGAGTGCAGTCGTTCAGGAACAGGCTGCTCCAGTGTGGGTTCCACAGGGTTTTTTTCTTCCTTCTTACATATGCTATCCCAGAGTCACTACCACCATCGCTGACTGGCTTGGCCTTGGTCAGCGGCGTGTCCATCTTGGAGCCGTCTGGCTTTGGCTTTATTGGAATAGGGGAAACTTCTAACACTTTCTCACAGAAGCCACCCCCATAGCATCCCCTACTACCAAAACCTTACCGTGAAAACCCAATACACCGCTTTACATTTCATGCTAAAAATGACAAGATATTTATGCACAAGGTTTATTAGTAGAAAGAACACCTTTTATTAGTTGAAGTAGAGCCTTTAAGAAAAAAAGAAATTTTTCTAGGACACAAACTTTTATTCTTGCCTTTATCAGAAATATTGTTACTTAGATCCTTAAGCTATCAATAGTGCCAAAATTTACTTGTGCTCCACAGTGTCATCTTTAATAACTCCAAGTTCTTACATTTACTATAAAAATTACAAATTATGAGGGAAAAAAGCAATAAATATTATTTCATTTCAGTTAGCATTTAAAATTAATTTTTAGGTGATATAAGATTTTTAAAATGAAAGAAAAAATCTACAGTTTATGGTAAATGGAAATAATGACAATTTTCCTGACCTGTTTCTGGTTCCACAGAGAAATACGGCTGTCCCTGAAGTATGCTGTAAATTACTCTGGCACTGTTTCCATATGAAGGGTCATCGGCATCAGTAGCTGTAACTTGCACCACAGAAGTACCTGAAACATCCAAAGTCAACTTAGCTTCACAGGGAACTAGGTGGAGGTCCATGAACGTCTTCCATTCAAGCGAAGCCCAAATAAAATTTCAGCTAATGTCAACTGGACTTTTCATTTATGTTTATGATCTTACAGTCAACTTCAGGTTCATGCTTCCCTATTTCAGGAGCTTATTCTACATAGATCGAATCTAAACTTCCCTAATCCTACAAGTGTGATTAAGATCTAATTAGCAAAGGTAAACAATAGCTATGGTTCAGCTAAATTCTTATCCTTACCCAGCTACAATCATTTCATACTTATGTACACGCTGCTTCTTTTCAGAAGACTTGTTCTTATTACAATATATATCTGCTTTCCATTGTTTAGACCAGAATATCTTTTTTTTTTTCTGTCCAGTGATGTCAACATGATATGAAACTACACAGAAAAAGATGATTAAATAGGTCATTAGAACTTGGGAAAAACAAATCATCAGTTCTCCATACCTTCTAAGTGTTAATATAGATAGATATAGATAATATAGATATAATAGATAGATAATATAGATATAATGTAAGCAATAGAAAAAAAAAAAAAACAAACAAACCACCAAGCACACAAATCAGCATGACATTATCCAAGTAAAGTTTAGAAATCCTCCATTTTATATCCTTAAAAACAGAGAACAGCCATCATCAAGGCACCTATCACAACAGCACAATGTATGAACCAGAAAAGTCTACATTGCAGATTCATGAAAGTTGATATTTTGTCTCTATTACATGTAACTGAATTATTTCTTGTTTCTAGTGGTTGCATTTCCTTCATATGTTCAAAATAGCAGTATTTAGTGATAGGTCAATTGTATAAGATTTTTATTTCATTTTAGCTTTTAAAAAAAAGGCAGAATCAACTTTGAAGGATAATTCAGGAGAAAAGTGAAGAAAGTGATTAATACCTTTACACTTATAGAATAAGAAAGAAAATAAATAAATAAATAAATAAATTTTCCATTTGTAATGTAATAGTACGTGTCTAATAGTTATTGCTGCCTTATAGACATGCTCTCTAGGCTTCTGCTGAGTGATCAGTGGTTCCTGTGAAAAGCCTGACAGAAACCATGCAAACAAGTGAACAGGAGGAGTATATCAGTATATCAGTTACGTTGTGCACATCAACTGTCAACCCATCAGCTTGTTTTGCTTTACTTCAGTTCACTGAAGTTACTGAGGACCACTGATGCTTGATACAAATACTACAAATACATTGTTTGGTCTGAAATCTGGACCAGAAAACCAAAGGCACTGAAGAACGATCAGTCACGCTGGGGTTTTAAAACTGCAGTGTGGGTGTGATTTATTCAGCTCTGCTTCATCTGGGCCTCATTGTGTCCTTTACATCGGCACAGATTGCATCTGATGAAGATGGCAAGAGTCTTTGGCCTTCAGAATCTAAAGCCTAATCTGAACTCTATAGGAGTGCATAAAGGAGGCAGTGATAATATACTGGAGAATATTGCATTGCATACGTTATTAATAAAACCTATGAATTCTGTAATTTCCTCCTTGTATACTTGCAAAGTTTATTATATGATAAACTAGAATTATAAAGTAGTGAGCTAGGCCCAGAAATAATTAGCCATTTGTCAGAATATTGTCATTCTCAGAAGGCATATTTTAACACAATTTTAATTATAACGTTTGAATCTCCCTAGGGTCTGGTGCTATAGTACTAATTAATATATTTGGCCCTTTTAATGTGTTCCTTAAAGGAACTTCAAACACCATACAAGTATCAATGACTTTGACCTCACAGTGCATTTACGGTATATTGGACAAGAATCACTGAAGATAATTAACTAGGAGAAACAATCCACAAGATATTCATTGTAGAGCTGAATTAGAAACTTATATTTCCTTTTCCTGACTCCCAACTGAGTTATGTGATATTTAACTAGAGTGAGTACCCTCCATAGTAAATTATCCATACAAATATTACACTGAATTAATAGAAATTTGCTGCTTTTTCTAGTGGAAAAGAGAGGAAATAACTACACATATTCTCCTTTGAAATAAAGTATTTAATGCAGCAGAATAGTAGAGAAGTGGAAACGGCTGCATATTCAGAGAAGTCAATGTCAGAAAGGTCTTTAGCTACATGATACTCCTGTAACTTGGAAAACAATAACCTGCAAACAAGCACGTCAATAGATATTTCCAGTTCTTTTAAGTTGTCCCTTTTAAAGAAAAAAAAAAAATAAATTAAACTTGGGGTTTTTTTTCATTTTGTTTTTGGCTTTTTCCCTTTTTTGTCCTCTCTCCTTATGGTAAGATCCGTGTGGAGTGAAAATGTAATTTGTAAAAAATCTGAACATTTGGGGTTTCAAAATGATATTATGATATTAGTCAGAAGATGCAAAAGGAGTTGGTGAGAGAATAGTAAAAAAAAAAAAAAAAAGATTAAAAAAAGTCTTTGTTAATAGGAAACAAGAAGGAAGTATTATAAGATAAATACTATAGCAGAGAGGACTAAGCATTGGGAATTGGTGAAACAGCACTAATGAGGGAATGTACAAAAAGCCTAGGGAGAGAGCCAATCAATAGTAGCTCTAAATGCTGTTGGAAGATGAAGACAAACAGAAAAAGATAACCACAGGTAGAGATGACAGGCTAACTGTGGGACACCAAAACTGCAGTTCACATATAAACCCAAAGGCAGGTTACGACTTACGAAGCACACATTGATATCCCTAAATAAGAATCAGAAAAGACCAGCTAGGGAACATGACAGTAGAAATAGCACTGAAGATACAGGGTGGAATAAGGTTAAGGAACGATTAGAGAATATATAGGCTACAACAGATGAATAAAATAAATTATGCAATGATAAAAATAAAAGGTCTAAATAGCAGAAGGTTCTGAAAGCTTGTCTAAAACGTATCAATAGGCAAAATCCACAGGAAAAGCTGTATAGACGAAAATAGACTCATTTGCAGTTCTGGAAAAAACCTTCAAATCAGCAGAAAGAGATAGGTAGGTGAAGAATATGATGGACAGAACAGCAGATTGTAGTCAGAACTGTAAGAATATTCTGAGTCATAAACTTTGAAACTAAGGAAAGGAAAAAAGTGAAAGAAGATAATATATCCAGTAACCAGTACAAAGACTTCAGAAGAACAAGATTTCTTCTAGGATACTGACCCTACAGCAAGTCCCTGAAGTTGCCCTATTTATCTCTGCCTTTACTATGATTAAAGAGCAGCGGAAGAAAGATGAACAACACAACAAAGAACTTATGGGCCTTTATCAAGTCGCTGTATTTTATAACAGAAAGAGCCACATTCTCAGGTATCCATCTGGCTAATACCACAGCCTGAGGAAGAAATCAAAACTGCTGTTTCTGGTCTGAAAGAGGGTGGCGTATGGCTACATCATGACTTGATACCTTAAGGATGGGAGCAGAGGGAGTAGATAAAGACTTAACAGTCTTTTTCTTACCTCCTGGCCCGCTTTGTACCTCATAGTAAAGAGCATTTTAGGATGGAGCAAACCCTGCACTCCAAGGGATGCACAGATTTCAGTTGTTTCAAGCTGATGCTTCTTGCATGTTTTTGCTACTTGTGCACTTCTTTTGATGCTTTTGGTGAAGAAATCAGGACATTAGGCAATGTCCAGAAGGATACTTTGAGAGACAGTATCAAAAGCTTTGCTAAAATCCAAAACCACCACATCTACTGGCTTCCTTTGGTCAACTAGATGGATGACCTTGTCATAACTTGGTTAAGCAGGACTTTCCCCTCATAAACCCCTGTTGGCTATGACCAAGAACTGCGTTGTCTCTTAAGTGTTTTTCAGTAACTCCCAGAATAACCTTCTGGGTTTTTTTTGTGCACTGAAGTGAGAGTGACAGGCCTGTAATTACCAGAGTCTTCCTTCTTGCCCTTTTTGAAAATTGGGACAACATTTTCCAGGTTCCAGTTGACTGGGACCTTTCCAGACTCCTAAGACTCTTGAAAAATAACAGAGAGAGGTCCTGTGAAGACACTGGCCAGCACTTTCAGTACCCTGGGATGCATCCTATTGAGCCCCAATGACTTATGCACATGCACCTGAAGCAGCAAGTCTCGAACAAGTTCAGGGTCAGCTGGGAGTTTGTTATTGCCCAACACAGGACTCCAGGGGTCCCAGGACCCATCATCAGTGTTGAAGATAGAGGCAAAGAAGGCATTAAACATCTCTGCTTTGTTTATGTTCCCATTTTTGAGGTGACCGACCTTGTCAAGCAGCAGACCAATGTTATTTCTGATCCTCCTTTTGCTGTTAATACATTTTAAAAAGCACTTTTTTGTTGTCCTTCACAGTGCTGTCCACCTTGAACTCTAATTGAGCTTTGGTCATATGAATTTTCACCACCATCACCTACAGTGGTGGAACAGCATCTTAGTAGTCCTCCCGTGTTGCCTGTCCTTGATTCCAATGCTTGCATACTTTCCTTTTCTGCCTAAGTTCTAGAAGAAGATCCCTGCTTATCCAAGCCAGCCTTCTGCCCCACTAGCTTCACTTCCTACATTTTGGAATTGCATGCTCCTGCACTATTACGAGACAGCTCTTAAAAAGCATTAATGGACCCAAATACCTTCAAAAGCAGATACTCAGTGGCCCTTACTGACTACCTCCTTCAGCAGCATAAAGTCTGCTCTCCTCATATCAAGAGTCAAATTTTTGCTGGCAGTCTTTCTCCTAGTTCCAATGATCTGAAACTCAACTACTTTGTAATCACTGTGTCCAAGACAGCCACCAGTCGCCACTTCACCCACAAGTCCCTCTCTGTTTACAAACAATAAATCTAGGCGGGCACCTTTCCTAGTTGGCTCCCTTAGTACCTGCACCAAAAAATTATCTTCAATGTGCTTCAGAAATTTCCTAGACCTATTTGTGTCTGCTGCCTGGTATTTCCAGTTGATGTCTAGGAAGTTAAAATCACCCATAAGGACAAGGGCAGTTGATCTAGAGATATCCCTTAATTCCTTGCAGAATAATTAATTGGTGTCATAGTCCTGGCTAGGTGGTCAATAGTGGACTCTCATGACAATGTCTGCTTTATTTGCTTTCCCCTTCATCCCTACCCAGAGGCTCTCAACTGTGTTGTTGCCAACTGTAAGCTCCATACAATCCAACCCCTCCTCTACATAGAGCATCACCTGCCTTGCCTGTCCCTCCTGAATAGCCTATAACTGTCCATCGTAGCACATCAACCACAAGACTCTTCCCACCAGGTTTAGCTCATGCCAATGATGACATAGCTCTTGGACTGGGCCAAACTTTCTAGCTCCACTTGCTTGTTCCTTATGCTGCACTCATTAATGTAAAAACATTTCAAATGTGCTCTAGTGTACTTAGCACATCATGGAACAGATTTAAGGACATCGCTAGCACACCATCCCCTAAACACTGGCATGCCGCCCCGAGGCTTATCTTTAGCAAGCCCGTTTTTATCCCCTTCCCCCTTCAAATCTTGTTTAAAGCTCTTTCAATGAGCTGTGCTAACTCATGCAAAGATCCTTTTACCTCTTTGAGACAGTTATACCCTGTCTGTTGCCATAAGGCATCTAGACACCATGATCAAGAACCCCAAAGTTCTGCTGATGACACTAGTCTCAGAGCCAGGCTCTTCCTGTTTCTTCCCTTATCATTCTCTGGAACTGGAAAGATAGAGGAGAACACTACTTGTGCTCCTTATCCCTTAACCAATCATCCCAAGGCCCTGAATTCTCTCTTGATTGCCCTTGGACTTCTTATTGCAATTTCATTGCTGCCTATGTGAAAAATAAATAACGGATAACAATCTGAGTGCTTTACCAGGGTAGGAAGTTTTCTTGTCTCATCTTTAACCTGGGCCCCAGGGAGGCAGTAGATTTCCCTGGGTGGGTCAGGTTGGCATACTGGGCATTCTGTTCACCTCAGGAGAGAGCCTACTATGGCAATGACCCATCTTTTTTTCTTTATGGACACAGTTTTGATGCAGGACATAGACCGACTTAATCTTGGTGGCACCTCCAACCTAGATGAACCACCGTCCTCGTTATAGGTTGGTTCCACTTGCAGAACCATGTATACCTATTATGCAAGGGCACCTGGGAAGGCGGGGTAGTCACAGAGGAGACGTGCCTGCTGTGGCAGGCAGGAACTTGTACCACTGGCCCCTGTCCCTTGAGTCACTATGTTCAGCCAGGTGGAGAGAGGACAGGGAATCCCGCATATCATGTGTCCTGTCTGCCTGTTGGGCCTGTCCCAGGGAAGGCAGGGTCCAGTAAACTATTTTTCTCTGACTCCCGACACAGTGCAATGCTGTACTATGTTGACTGTGCTGGACTAGATAGTGAAAATATTTGAGTCCTGATAGAATAGTACTTTTTACAGAGCAATATAACTCCTATCTACATGCCCAGGTAAGAGCTACAGCAATTTGGCTTTGTAATTTCTCTTTCTGGTACCTATGCCTGAGATAATATTAATATCCTAAACTCTGCTTAATGTTTTCAGACATTTATAGAAAGTTGTATGTTTCTATATGCTCACAGAGGTAAGTATCATAGGAGACAGAATCAATGCAACAATACCGTTACATCCAAGATATTTCTATCTGTGTTCCTTACATCAGAAAGTCTGACATTTTCTTCACCCACTGGGCAAGTAATGAGCTATTTGTAACACTATAACTCAAAAAATCCCCCCAATCTGGAGAGAGCACAATAGAGCAATACAGGAGTTTCTTCCTGTTTTCTTTTTGATGGGGAAGTGCTGTTGTCATAACAAAAATATTTTTTTATGTTTCTTTTTTTTCATAAGTTTATCACACATGTTTTTATACTAAAAATGCTTGAACAGTATGATGTCTGAAAAAAAGACTGATTTAAAGTATTTTAATTAATTATGATATTATATTTAATTATTATACCAATATATGAAGACTTTTTAACATACTAACTTTAAAATTTGTAATTAATTCTATTTGCCTCAGAAGTTTTATGCAGCTTGTTCTTCTAGAACATTTCTCCCCTTCTCCATTCAACTTTTAGTTTGAGATTACAGAGTAGATTTGTTTATATTGGAAAATGAAGTTAGTGTCATGAAGAAATGAATCAACTTTGAGGAATATCTTATAAAATCACATCATCCACTCGTGGTCCACAGATGAACATATGTCTCTAGGGATCGGCCATGAAGCTAAAAGCCATGAAGCTAAAAGCAAATTCTACCTATCAGGTAGTCAGCAGTCTAGCAGCTGAATGACCACATTTATAAAATCCAGGAATATGATAGATTTTAACCTACTTACAATTCTCTAAATTATGCTCATTTTGTTGACAGAATGAAGTCTATTCATTTTAGCACAACTATTAATGCAGGATAAAGTGTTGATACTCTAAATACATCCAAGGTGTTTTTTTTTTTTTTACCCATCAGTGTAGTTTTTTGGATATTTTTCTTATTAGCTTATCTCTTTTACTTGTCATGTTTTAATTTTGTTGTAGTGCAGCAAAATTTTCACTTTCTAAATTTTTATGATCTACATGGCCGTAAGATACACTGGAACCATGCATCCTGAACATTTTAGAATCATTGAAATAATGTCTTGGCTTTTTGAGAACACTTGAGGAAAAGATAGTCTTTATGCAACTGAGACTGACAAAATTAGGAATCAATAGATTATAACTGAATGTTATATAATAGGATAATATTTAATGAAAACACTGAATCATTTTCATAAAACCTTTCCAAGAATATTTTAAGCAATACTTTCTGGAATTTATAGAAAGAACGTGAGAAATAAAGTGGAAACTCTAAAATGTCTTTTTTCAACCCTACTGTAATCTTGCCATGTGCCTCTAGAAAATTCAGCAATGCTCTTTCAAGATGCTCTGCCTATATCTATATACATTTACTGAAATGCATGATTGCAGAGAACTTATCAGTAAATTAATAAATCAGTATTACATTTTGTTCTATTTTGGAACAGTAGACTTTTCAGTTCTCTTTATGTGGACTAGTCTGATGGGATTCTGCTATAGCCCTTTGCAACCATCTGACAGATTTCTTCCTCTTTCTTTTTTTATTTTCCTTTATGCTAAAAAATGTTTGATGAATGTTGGGACTTTTAAAAATGATTCAATCACAAACTAAAAGCATATTGAAATATCTTATTAAGAATACAAAGTTATTAGTATTATGCTTCCAACACGTTGCTGCTCAGCTTTGCTGAGCCCATTCTCTTTCAATAATCATGCATTTTCTTGCTCTTTGAACATTGTCCAATGCACAGGAAAGTAAAACATAAAATATCTCAAAACACTGTATGATCTTGTTCAGGCAGTGGTAGTAATTAAAATAGTAATAATAGCCAAAAAAGGCATTGAAGTTATTGTGCTTTCCGAATATTTAGAAATTAGTATTATATCTACAGCTATAAAATAAGTTAATATTAATTTTTGAAAAGAGACTCTAGATATTTTTAAGCTTTTCAAAATTCTTCTTTAAGAATTGTATGCATTAAATATTAATAGCTCATACTCAAAAATGCTGTTGTTTATGAATCTGACCAGCTGGCACGATCCAGGCCACAACTTTGTAGTTAAGATAGGAACTGAAAATACATTGCAAACAGCAGAAAGATTAACTCAAACAGCTGTTTAAGATTCTTGAAGTTGTATTCATGAGTGAGTTAGGGGAGGCACTGAAAGTACAAGAAGATTTGTCCATATACCAAAAAATTGAAAGCAAAAAGAATGAAGAGGGTGCCTACCTTCAGGCTGTGCATCAACGGCACATGAATAAACATATAACTCTCCTCAGCCACAGAAAGAGTGAAAGTGGAGACAGCTCTCCATTCCCTGCTTATCACCACTGGGGAACTCCAGTGAAAAAGAAAGGAAATATTCGTTGAGCTTTCAACAGTCTAATTTAGTGATCTTACTCTAACAGTTCTTAAGGAGCAGGGTGACGCATCATTAACTACTTCCTATTTATATTTATATTCCAAATCACTGTAAGTTAATATTTTGAATATTCTAAGTAGAAACAGATCGCAAATCACAAACATCTGTTGCTGGATGCAATTCCAATATTTGAATAAACAAACCAAAATGAAAAATACTTAACTCATGAGGCAGAATTCCAAACATGACTGACTTTTCAGAGGATGGGGAAATTATGCATCAAGTAACACAGAGCAGTCTTTTGTGCCTCAGTATAAAGCACTCACCCACTACTGACATTTCAGGAACACTAGCAGTGTAAAATTTTTCTGGAAATGTTGGTTCATTGTCATTGATGTCATGGATTTTGATGACAAACTCAGATTCAGGTTCCACTGGTCTCAGAGTTCTTCTGTTAATAGCTTGGGCACGAAGGGTGTAAAAGGCTTTCTCTTCCCTGTCAATTCTCCGAGTAGCATGAATGTCACCCGTTTTCTCATCAATTATAAAAAGAGTGCCGGCCCCATCTCCTGACAAAATGTATTTGAGGGATCCATCTCCCTTGTCCTGGTCTGAATGAAGCTGAAAAAGAAGAAAAATAAGAACTCAGTTAGAAGTAATAGAAAGGGATGTGGTTTTTTTAAAAAATAAATTATTATATATTAAATCATTCTCCATGCAAGAAATATGTTTAATACCAACAAAGTAAATAATTTTCAGTCACAATTGACTGGCAGTCATAGTGTCATACTGAGGATTTTTTTCCTAACTTAACTCCAAGAATCCTTTCATTTGACTGTTGTGACAGATTTTAGTTTTTGCAGCAATACCTGTTCTCTGCTAAGAAACTTTTGCACCACAATTCTTAAAGAAGATTTTTATGTTAATACTGACCTTTTCCTTCCTCTAAGAGATCCTATTAACAATTCACAACCTGCTGTGTTAGTTGTAAATTCACTAAGCGGATAAAGAACATGGCAAAATACATGACAATTAAGGAAAACCGAAGAACTCGTACCATGTCATACTAAATTTTTTTGAATTTTATTTGATATTATTTACATTTCTCCTAAATTGGAGAACATTTAATTTCAAGTCATTGTATTTTTCACTCAATCAACTAATGTAAATAGCTTAAAGGAAAAAACTCCCAAATTATTAAGCATTCAGTATTGATTTAATACCCATTAAGTAAGTAATAGAAAGCTTAACATCATCTATTAATGACCTTTAGTACTAACTGACTTTAGTACATGCATAACAAAAAATATTATTTAATTATGTTGCTTTCTTCAGCATAGTAATGTGGTTGGCTCGTTTGGATACGCTTGCCATAACTTCTCTCATCAACTTGTTGGAAATTTCCTTCCAATCACATTGATTTCATAAATAACTGAAAGTCTGGCATTCAGATTTATTTTCACCATAAAATGTATAATTTTTTTAATTTGGAGTTCAGTAGAAGCATCAAATCAAGCAGAAGTTCTGATCACAAAAATGAAGCACAAATATAAAGTCTTTTTAAAAAATCACTCAGTAAATACTGTTCAGAAAAATTCAAGGCAAAACTAGTTCATTTTTTCCTTTCTAAAAATAGTTATTTGAACACACATTAACAACATCAATTAGAACTGTGGTAAGGTCATATTTAGTCATGTGTGGGGTTTTTGTTAACTTAAGCTCACATTTCAGATCATGAAAGACATTATACATGTAGCTCAGTATAAATATCCCCCTTGGAATGCAGCCACGGAAATATTTCTCTTTTTTGTCTATGGTGCCCCTGTATTTTCTTCCATAGCATCCATTTTAAGCCAGTTTCAGAGGAAGAATATTCAACTATTAGAATTCTGAATGTGGCTTTCTTTGCCTTTTGTGCTGAAACCAAACATACACAGTGGTCTGGTAGGATAAGCTGAAGTCAAACAGTAAACTTATTTGCCAGGAAACATTTTCAAACACTGAACGTTTCCCACACACTTGCAATATGTAGAAAAGAAGGAGCTCATGTGAAATCTTGAACCAAAGCCTTTATGGTAAAAACTTAGAAAACTGTCATTTTTCTGAACTTTGATTTTCTATATAAAGGTTTTCCTATTTTATTTCCATTCAGAAGTAAATCTGGAGAAACACTGTAAATATTTATCAAAGGATGACAAATTAAATGTTGCTTACATTACATATGTGTATGTTTACTTTATAAAATACACATTTTCTTACTACTTTATTTTTTAAATAATATAATAAATAAATACGAAGCTCCACCAAACATGAGGAGTAGTAATGTAGATAAGAGAAATCTTTTGCAAATAAATCCTATTATTTGTTTTCCTTCAGCTTCACTTGCTGACTTCAAACTGAAGGTTTCAAGTCATTCTCACTCCCCTTTTGGGGAAGGAATTTTTATTGTGAACTTTGATCCCTCATGCTCCTCTTTTGATGGCCCACTAAAGTTGTGATCTTTCATCCTTCTAAGTAACGTTCTTTTTAGGAGACTGGACAGTATCTTTCAGGCTGTGGCCCATTTTATAATGTAATTTAGTGTAACTAGTCCTCAAAAGCTTTTTAAGTGCTTTCTTCTCCAGGTCTTCCTAGGATACTGCCTTATCTTCAAAAACGTTTTGGTGCTAAGGGCTCACTGGTGGTCCATGACAACTAGATAATATTTTCACAACAGAGTGATGAAAAGAAGTTATAGGAGGCTGCTGTTTCTTAGACATATGCATCAGAAAAACAAAATAAAGGCCCATTTGGGGTAAAAAAAAAAAAAAAAAAGTTTAAATAAGTACATTGCAAATTTCCTATATGTTTTCCGTAGTCAGATCTGGTATTGGAAATTCTTACCAAAGTTGACAATAGTATATTGTGGCTGCAATGCCCATTGTTTAACTCGGAAATCAGTTAGCAGTGTCTGGCAAAACCCATTCTGATAAGTTCTCTATCTCCAGAACAGCATAACCCCATACAAACAGTTCCCAGGAATAGTATCTGGCCAAATTTAACTCACAAATCATGCATGGAAATTGTTTTGGAGAGTGATATTTAGCAAAAGCATGCCAGAAACTTGTAAAATAATTTAGCAATCCCAATACCTGCATTCTGGTGCCTGAAAATGTTGCCTGGCATTAGAAGTACAAACACAGTGTAATGAAGAGAATAAACAGAAAATGAAGAAAATGCATACACTACAAAATATGAAGCTTTTGAACAGCTATATTTAGATCCAATTCAGGGTGTAAATATCTTTTAATATATTTGTCTAATATGTAAGGTACTATCAATGTTTTCCATCCCTTCTCCTGTAGCTATGTGTGTGTCAAAAATTCTTACTGTTTTGGAAGTGAAAACCACTGTTCTTACACTACTCACAAAATCTTTAACCTCTTATCTCCACCGAATTTAAACATTACAGGTTTTTTTCCCCATCTTTATTAGCCAATATTAGCCAAAAGACTGGAAAGGGAGTAGAATAGAAGATTTTGATACATCCACAAATAGTTTTTCAGGGAGCCGATAGTTGCACTTCAAAGTAACATAGTGATGATGAATACCAATGTGCATAGTTTAGAAGAACACTTTAAGCTATAACACTTCGCATTTTCTAAAAAATGTTAACAATTTCACTTTGGATTGGTAATCCAATTTAAACTTTATATATACACATAACAGTCCACAATTATCGTACAAAAATTTTAATTTCAGAACGACATTTCAGAAGGTCGTCTTGGACGATCAGGAAACACAAAGATATAGATACAATAGGCAAGGTTTCCAGATGTAATTAAAGGAGTGAAAAATGTGTATTATGTACAAGCAAGGAAGGAGAATACCTCTCATTTCATTAGTTCAATCCAGGTGTTACTAGAACATACAAGATAGCTAAAGACCACCCTATGTGCTTGGCAGCCTTTAACATTGAATCTTTACCCAGCTTGGAAATGCATGAACAATGTGTCAACTAGCACTGCAAAGTTTTGTCATTTTACTCTAGTATTAAAAAAAGTTCTATGAAATATTTCTCTCCTAATTTTAGTATAAAGTGTTCCCTATAGTTATTTTGGCTAATGACATCTGTGATTCATGTCAGCCAAGTTGAAAAATAGAGAGACATCTGTTTCATTTAGCAATTTTATTGCACAAAATGATCAGCTGTGAAGATGTGGTTTTGTTTTCATATCTGTCACTGATATTTTGCAAACTCTGGTTTCAATGAATTTCTTGCTGTTCTTCCACAGAAATACTTCCCTTTTCAGCTGTCAGTGGTATATGTATTTTATACATATTTTTTCTCACTCTATAGAAAATCAGAATGTCTGTTGGTTTTATTTTATATATCCCTGTTTCATCATATAGTATTTGAAAGTACTGTGAAAGACAATTTTGCATACATGGTCATCTATCTAATCCAGTTGAACAAACTTTTAAATTGAGAAAGATTTCATGTATGTAAAAAAGGAAGGTGTTGCTAAACAGAAGATAATATTTAGAGAGGGTAACAAAATGGAGTGTTATGTGAATACTTAAAAAAGAAACTGAATTAGTAATCCAAGACAGAGAGAAAAACAGGTTTTAAAAGATGTATTTCTTTTTTCCTTCAATTACAATAAAAACAGAGTTAAATAATACATACTACCTTGTTTTTCAAGGTAAATGAAACCATAGTTAAAACAAGTTAATGAAAAGATACCACAACCAAATTCAGCACACTGACTTTTTAGATCTGTAAAAGATCTTTGGAAAATATCTTTCAGAAGACTTTAGAAGAACATAATATTTCTGCTTTAAAAATTACTTGAAAATTACAATGTGGGAATTCTATGTTAATTGGCTTCCAATGATTCAAATCAGAACTGGCAATTACAGAAGTGTGGATTTTCTTTCACCCCCTCCTATGAATTCCACCCAAGTCTGAAACCTCCTAATTAAGTACAAAGGTTGTGGAATTTTTTCTAATTGCGTACAAAGTGTTAATCCTACTTTCACCAAAAAACCAGAAGATGCTACTGTGAAAAAAAGAGAGCAGATTGGATTAGCCAGGCCTGTTTTGTTACACAAACTACTTCTGGAATTTGAAATGATTTATGACAATGCCAGATAAAGACTTTAAGATTCGTCACACCTATTTCTATTTGAATTTCAGATTCAGAAGTCCCTCTATGAATTTCCGTTGATTGGTATTCAGATAACTAGAGACTGGAATATGACTTTATTAACAAAGCAGCCTTTAGTTTGAATTCTTACTGTAGGCATTAATACAGTTCAAGTTGTTTTTTAATCTTAATTTAATATGCTGTAATATATAGGAGACTTTCCAACAGAGTTTATAGGTTTTTGTAGTCTTTACCAAATGACAGACTGACTATTCAATATTACCTCACTAACCACATTTTTACTCTCTACTTTATAATATTAATTTTTATTTGAATAATCTAGAAAATGTTTTTTCTACTTTCTTCTGCAATATATTTCTCAACATTTCAATTTAATCCATGTATCACAGTAACAGAGACCTCAGTACACTCCTAAATTACTCTATCTTTATGATTTTATTCAAATAAGTCCTAAATTTCTCCTAATTCTGAGGACAAATTTCAGGGCAAACTGTAGCCTCTTAGCTCCTTTCTAAGTAATCACATTAGCCATGTGACGTCAAAATACACCTGTGGAAGCATCCACAAATTCACTTTCGGTTTTGTAAAGCACATATAATATTAACACCTTCACTGGATACTTTGTAGAATAATAATGATGGTTTCTCTAACGTAATCACATCAGTGGGCTGACTGGACCTGAAGTCAGCAGAGAATAATTGAGGTAGAATTCCCAAAATGAAGATATTTATTTTAAGCATCATGAACTGAACTATTAAGTGGTGCAGTTGTTTAACATTAGCTGCACTTATTCTAAAAGATTTTCACACTAGCCCATGTCCTGTGCAGTACAGTTGCCAGATTTAACTGTCATGGCTTTGAGCCAGATTTTACTCACCAGATTCACTTATTTCAGTTTATCCTTAAGGTAACATTTAAAGCAACTCTCTTCAGTGATGAAAGAATTTGTACTAAGTTTTAATGAGACATGTCAGACATTTAATTTTCTCACTCAGTTATATTGTCAGTTTGCCAGTCTTGTGCTATTTGTGTTATTTAAAAAAAGGAGACAGGTCGAAAGGAAAAAGGCACATTTCAAAAAGAAAATTTTGTGAGACTATGAGAGATAAATGGAGAGCAAACTAAAATGGAAGCATAACAAGAAATGCAAGATCAGGAGCGCTCTGAAATTCTTTTGCTTGCTGAGAAGAAGCAACAAACAGAAATGAAAAACTCCAGCCTGCAGTGCATTTTCAGATTATATTATTTTACTTTAACTTGATTCATTATGCAATGGAAAGATAAAAATCATTGTTACCATTTCTATTAAGAAAGACTACAGTTGTTCCTTGCTGTTCAAGGTTTTTGTTTGTTCCTACCAATGTTTTAAAACGGTAAGAGATAAATTAAAATTAATCATACTTTTAGGATTCCTTTACACATCCCTGGTAAAGCAATGTCGATCATAGGATTAGAAATATTATTTTCCTAGTTCCCTACAATCTTCGCTACCAAGTAATATCACCTGCAAGATTTTCATTTTCCACAAAACTAATCATACAGCAAATGTATTTTTTCATCACTAGATTTGCATCTTTTCCCCATTATTGTAGCTTATTCTAAAAGGAGAATTCACAAACTGGAGAAGGTAGATGGTCCTGTCACTGACCAAATCTCCTAAGATTTCAGCTGAGAAAGGCAGTTTCTGTTTTTACATGTTGTATGAGCAGCAGAGAGTCTTATATAGATGCACTGAGTCAACGTGCCAATAACTAAACTCCCTCCTCAAGCCAAGGTCTTTAGCTGAAGTTCAGAGAGCTAGAACAAGAAAGTTTCAGCTTCATTAGACTGTTGCAGCTTCCACTCCGGAAGACACATAAGCATTGAGCTAACATAAACTAGAGACTAACTGAATTTCATACACCAAATAGTTCTTGCATGAGCCAAGATGCATGTTGTCTTCCAATTTTAATGTAATACTGTCCTTACTTCAGGTAAAGATAGAAAATAGAGAACTGTCATTGAAACTGCAGTGCCTTTACTTTCTGGCAACTTGGCCTAATACTTCCTGTGGATGAGTGGGTATGAATGTTGCAGGGAAAAAATATCCTGATGTATGTCTACTGTTCAGGTTCCCATTCATTAAAAAAAGTGGATTAAATGAAGCAACATTTTTTGGTCCTCCTCCTACTCAGCTTGATGTAGCACAAGCCTATATTCCTGGTTCCATGAGTAGTCTCTGTACACTAACTTATGGTCTCTGGATTGAAATATGTCTGATAAGATTTTCCTCAGACTTGTTTTTTTTTTTTTGACATACATATATTTATGTTTTATGTTGTTTGGCTGATTCTGGACTAAAATAAAAATCCGTGTTAAATATTGTATAAAGGATTAAGTAGTTTCCAGAACAAACTCTATTCCACCAAGGAATGGCCTAGGAAACCTAATATGCTAAAATAACACATACCTTTTGTTTACTGAATTCAGAACAGCTTTTATATATTTGAAAACTTTGGGGTTTGTCTGTTTAGTTTTGCTTTTCTTTTTTAAAGGAAAATCACCAGTAGTCCTCATGCTCTCTATATTAATGACAATAAAGAGGTAATTAAGAAGCAATTTTAGGTAATTTTCTTTGTTAACAAGAATTTTTTTGTTATAGCTTATATATGTTTTCCTATAGTGTCCTAGTTATTAACAAATAACCATTAAAATGGCATTAGTTTTTATACATCCTAATGTACAATTTGCACTATACATAAAAATCATTGCTTTTTTTTTTTTTTAAATGTAGAACACCATTAAGAATAGTGATGCTTAGTTCATTTCACCTACTGCTGGAGGCCATTTAAAAACATGTTAAACAAGATTGTTTCCATCTGAAATAACTGTAACATGTAAATTGGTAAGAGCAAACTAAAATGTGTGCATTTTCTCCTCATGAATATTCTAAACCATATGTATCTTTGGAAGAGGTGTACTTAGGGGCAATGACAAATACACCAGAAAGAACTGAATGACAATGTCTGTCAACCCAGAAAGTGGAAAATGTCAGCTAACATGGATGGTATACATCAGAATTAAGGAATAGAAAATATTAAGCGGATATTTTAATAATCTCTGAAACAGTGATATCCATGATAATATAGTATTACTGTTAAATTTAATCCCAAGGAAGGGAAGAGAGGGAAAGAGAGAAGGAAGACATATTTTTAATGTCTCAGGAAACTACTGATGAATCTGAACTGATGTTATATCTAATATTATAAGATTTCAAACAGTGAGGGACTAAGATATCTTGGATCAATCCTGGCTACATTTATATCACAGTGAGATCAGTGGGGCTATTCATGTAATACATGCATAGTCCAGGAGAGATGTTTTTATATCTAAAATTATATTTATCCCTGGAACCATTCAAGGTCAGGTTGGACGGGGCTCTGAGCAACCTGATCCAGCTAAAGATGTCCCTGTTCACTGCAGGGAGGTTGGACTAGATGATCTTCAAAAGTCCCTTCCAACCCAAACTATTCCATGATTCTGTGATTCTAACACTGATCTTACAGTCCTACAGGGGTAGTCAAGGTCTGTGAGAGAGGTGGAATATGTATGCAACTTTAAATGCAACTCACATTTTTATTTGCCCATCAAATTTCTCTCTCCTTTTAGTATATTATGAAATTCATTATTCTGGAGATAGTATTCTCAAGAAAAGTCATATGTATATATTACCTACTAAGTAAAGAAGTTATAGTTCAAATCATTATATACAATTACATTACAGAATTGTTGAGGTTGGAAGGGACCTCTGGATGTCATCTTGTCCAGCCCAACTCTGCTCAAGCAAGGCCATCTAGCACCAGTTACCCAGGACCATGTCTAGACACCTTTTGAATATCTGGAAGGATGGAGACTCTACAACCTCTCTGCGCAACTTGTCCAAGTGCTCAGTCACCTCCACAGGACAAAAGTGCTTCCTGATGTTCAGAAGAACCTCCTGCATTTCAGTTTGTGCCCTGTCGCTAGGCACCACTGAAAAGAGCCTGGCTCTGTCCTCTCCCTTCAGGTATTTGTGTACATTGATAAGATCCCTGATGAGCCTCTTCTTCTCTAGGTAGAGTCCCATCTCTCCCAGCCTTTCCTCATATGCAAGGTGCTCCAGTCTCTTCATCATCCTTATGGCCCTTTGTTGGACTGTCTCCAGTATGTCCATGTCCTTCCTGTACTGAAGAGCCCAGAACTGGACACAGCACTCCAGGTGTGGCCTCACCAGTGTTGAGTAGAGGGGAAGGAACCCCTCCCTTGACCTGCTAACAATACTTTGCCTAATGTAGCCCAGGATACCATTAGCCACCTTTGCAGCAAGGGCACATTGCTGGCTCATGTTCAGCCTGGTGTCCTGCAGAACCACCAAGTCCTTTTCTGCCAAGCTGCTTTTCAGTTGGTCAGCCCCCAGCATATACTGGTGCCTGGGGGACTCTACACTTCACCTTGCTGAACTTCATGAGGTTCCTCTCAGCCCATCTCTCCAGCCTGTTGAGGTTCCTTTGGATGGCAGTATGGCCCGTCAGCCACTCCTCCTAATTTGGTGTCAGCAGGAACCTGGCTGAGGGTACACTCTGCCCCATCATCCAGGTCACAAAGGTGTTAAACAAGACTGCACCTGAAACTGATCCCTGGGATACAGCACTAGCTAGTGGCCTCCAGCAAGAACTTGTGCTGCTGATCAGCATCCTCTGGACCTGGCCATTGAGCCCATTTTCAGTCCATCTCACAGTCTTCTCATCCATCCTGTGCATCAACAGCTTCTCTATGAAGACCTTATGGGAGACACTCTTAAAGGACTTACTGAAGTCCAGGTAGACAATATCCACTGCTCTCCCTTCATCTTCCAGGCCAGTCACTTCTTCACAGAAGGGTATCAAGTTGGTCAAGTGTGACTTCCCCTTGGTGGCGCCGTGCTGACTACTCTTGGTAATTTTCTCATCCTTAATGTGCTTGGAAATGCTTTCCAGGAATAGCTTTTCCATCACCTTCCCCAGGATTGAGGTGAGGCTGAGTGGTCTGTAGTTCCCCAGGTCCTCCTTCTTGCCGTTCTTGAAGATGGGGGTGACATTTTTTTTCCTTCAGTCTTTGGATACTTCTCTCAGTCACCATGGTCAGTCAAAGATTATTGACAGTGGCATTGCAATGAATCTACTAGCTCCCTCAGCACTGGTGGGTACATCCAATCAGGGACCATGGACTTATGGAGGTCAAGTATTCCTTGGCCTGATCCTCTTCCATGAAGGATACATATTCCTTGCTCCAACATTTCCCTCTCTTCTCTGGGACCTGGGATTCCTGAAGGCTGGTCTTGCTAGTAAAGACTGAGGCAAAGGCGGCATTCAGTAGTTAAATCTTTTCTATGTCATGTGTAGTCAGGTCCCCTGTCTTGTTGAGAAATGGGCCCACATTCCCTTTAGTCTTCCCTTTTTCTCCTGTGTACTTATAGAAGCCCTTCTTCTTGTCTTTGACATCCCTGACCAGCTTCAGTTCCACTGCGGCTTTAGCTTTCCTAGCTTCATCCCTGGATGCTTGGACAATATCTCTGTATTCCTCCCATGCTACCTGCCCTTGCTTCCTTTTTGTAAAGGAGTTTGGCCAGGAACTCCTTGTTCATTTACATGGGCCTCCTGGTATTTTTACCTGACTTCTTATTCACTGGGATGGAGCTCTCTTGAGCTTGCAGAATGTGATCCTTGAATATTAAATAGCTTCTTTTCCCTCTAGGCCCTTATCCCATGGGACTCTTCTGAGCAGATCTCTGAAGAGGCCAAAGTCTGCTCTCCTGAAGTCCAGGGTTGTGAGCTTGCTTTACACCCTGCATCCTCTCCTCAGGATCCTGAACTCCACCATCTCATGGTCACTGCAGCCAAGACTGCCTTTGACCTTCACATCCTCAGCAAGGCTCTTCTTTTTGGTGAGTATGAGGTCCAGCAGAGCACCTCTCCTTATTGACTCCTCAATCACTTGCAGGAAGAAGTTATCATCAATGCACTCTAAGAACCTCCTGGAATGCTTGTGCCCTGCTGTTTCTTGAACAGACACCAAGGTGTTTGAAATCCCCCATGAGGACCAGTGCCTGTGAACGTGAGGCTGTTCCTATCCGTATTTAGAAGGCATCATCCACTTGTTCTTCCCGGTCTGGTGGCCTATAGTAAACACCCACTATAATGTCACTTTTGCCTGTCCTTTCTTTAGTCCTAATCCATAAACTCTCCATGGCTCCTCTTCCAACCCCAAGGAGAGCTCCAGGCACTCTAGCTGCTCTCTTGCATAAAAGGCAACTCCCTCTCCTTGTCTTCCCTTCCTGGCCTTCCTAAAGAGCCTGTATCCATCCATTGCAACACTCCAGTCATGGGAGCCATCTCACCACATCTCTGTAATCCCAACAAAATCACAGCCCTGCAGCTGCATGCAGATCTCTAACTCGTTGTATTTATCATACCATGTGCACCAGTACAGGCATTAAAGACGGGAATCGCAGCATGTTGAGATTCCAGAGAGGGTTTGGAAGATTTATCCACAATGATGCCTTGTAGACACCTTGGGCACCTCAATAACATAGGGAATTACAATTACATAGCAAAATTTAACTGAATTTAATCATGTTGCTATTAAGATTGGGTAAGTAGTTAAAATTTAAAGTAAAACTTCTCCTATGAAAACGGCATATTTTATTCATCTGTCAGAGGACTTAGAAATACCTTTAGCAATCAGCAGGATGTCTTAGGTCATTCAAAAAGGATGATGAGTCTGCTATATAAATAATATCAAAAAAAATATCAAAAGAAACAGATTTGGATATAAATCTTGCCACAAATCAGACAGAGCATTATACATCATGTGTGTATACATACAGGACAGCATCATCGGCCCAGTGTCCTAAACTACTTTTACTGGAGAGAGAAAGCCCATCTTCATCTTCACTGTTTAAAATTAAAAACTGTACTCCATAGTAATTACTTTCCCTTGCAATGTTAATTGCTATTTTCAAAAATGTGTTCTGTGTACTACATCACTGATGAAAAATTATAACTTATGTGAACTCTGGTAATCAGCTGATAGGCCCAGTCAATATTTCCGTAAAGCTTCTATGACATTTGCTGGCATTTGTAAGACATTAGAAGTACTCTTCACTCAATCTCCCTTTTCCTAATTTCCAATAAAATATACTATATTGGTCACGCTTTTGGTGTTTGGGTTTTCTTTGTGGTTTTGTTTGTTTGTTAAATCTCCTTGGTTTGGCATAAATTGCTGCTTTACTATTTATACCAAAACTCTCTTATCTTTTTGTTTTGTCTATGGGACAGAGAGCTTTTCCTTTCTCTTTCTTCCAGAATCAGGCCAGTTTCATGAAGCTTTAGTTCTTGCCTTATGCACTATTAGCTCCCACTATCTTCTTCTGGCAGTAAAAAGAATTCTATGCTATTCCTAGAAAACTTCTTAATTCTCTTTTATGGTACAATGGCACCTGAAATAGTATTCCTTGCTCCTTCAGTGATTTTGTTTTCTATTGCACGTCATTATCGCTTCGTAGCAAAAACATCAGTATTGCTGAAATCTCTATCATTATTCTTAAATGATAAACCTTGATTAATTGCATGCAGCTCTTTTCAGTGTCACACCACTCAGTAGTCCTCTAGCTACTGTATTTATTTTACTTGGCTTTTACTAGACAACATGTCACTCCTGACACATAGAGAATGGTCTGTCACATAACCTGACCTAACTAAAGAGATAATTAAACAAGCAGTTTCCTTATCTTCAAACTATATTATTTATATAGCAGACTCATCATCCTTTTTGAATGACCTAAGACATCCTGCTGATTGCTAAAGGTATTTCTAAGTCCTCTGAGGAATCGTCTGTTGAGCTGGCATGCTCAGTAACACCAATGTGTGAAAATATGGCCATATTCCTGAGCAGTAGTTCTTACAAGTGACAGATATTTCTAAAGTACAAAAGGAGTGGAGAGTTCTGTGAAATTTTGCAAGTAAATAAATTATTATCCATTTACAGGAGTCTTGTATCTTTTCTCCTGGTTCTGTCCCATCATAGATGTATTTATCTGCTATTTGGGTATACACATTTAGCCTCTCCTGAAGATCATATATTCTATTTGTCACATTAATTTAGTATTTCACGAGTAATTCCACTTCATTAAAATTTTTCCTAAATTTTGGTAACATGGCCTGGAACACTGCATTACATATCCATCTCTTCTGTTTCCTTCCTCAAAAGGTTTTTTTTTCATGACATGTCTTTAAATTTCTACCCTTGAAACGTAAATTTATATAAAACTCTCATTTTTTCCTCCCTGTTTACTTCACATACCTCTTACACAATGGCATTAGTAATTTTTCTTGTTGTCAAAATTTAAAATGTCGATGTCATTTTTATCATTTAGTACTAAGCTAGATAATTTATAACCACGATTACCTAGGTAATATTAGTTAATTATTATATTCACTCCAAAATAATATTTCTTAAATGTTTCTACTTACTAAAGATCCCATTTGTAGTGGAATTAGCAATTATAAACACGGAAACTCAGAAATTTTAATTTATGCATATTTTACATCAAATAACATACCCCAAAAAAGGATATGCAAAAGTCCTCACTGGAAGATGGGGTTCTTAATATAGAAGGAAGAAATCTTTATTACTACTTCATGTATCTGCATATCAAGTGAAATTCATTCTACTAGTCGCTCTGTTGTAGCCTATGTACTTCTAAATTACACATAATTACAAAAAAACTTTTTTGTTTTACTATACACAAACTATTAAAACTTTTTACGAAGAAAACCCAGAAGAGCATTTTCATAACATAAACCAGTTTCTAAACTAAATGGGAAGAAAGAGGTTGCTTCTTTACTCAGCTGTTTTTGGATGAGGAAGAGACAAAGTATTCTGCATGATCATCTCTAATGTATCATGTGGCCAATTTACAAAATAGAATAGCAATCTTCCATGTTCTTCTACAAATTAGGGGTTTTGGTTTTGGTTTTGCCACCAGTTTCACCCTAAGTATTTAAAATTATCAAGTCCAGCCTCTATTTCTGACCTTGTTATCTTAATAAATGTCATTTGCTTGAGAATTATTAAGAAAGCACCACCGTTCTTTGGGCAATGAAAATAAATCAGAAATCACCAAAATATTGGCAATGAAGGACAACACGATTACTCTGAATTTTACATCAGAATGAAACTTAATACGTTCATGCTACCCACCACTGCTTTGAGATATATATGTAGGCAAATTGAAAGGAAAAACAGGCTTGAAGGAATACAATTTTAGAAGCAGAGAGAGCACCTACACTTCTGCCTAAATAAAAAAGACCCAAGAAAAGTTAATTCACTGTGGATCTGCATTGTGTGTAAAACAATAATGTAAATTCAGGTAGAATAACTGGACTAGAGACCATAGATGTAGGAAATAGAAGAAAGGCAGTATGAAGGAGCAAGGCTTTTCTACAACTAGGAAAAGGGGAACAGAAAAGATGAACAGAATTGCAATTGAGCACTGAAGTTTTCTTCCATTTTTACATATCCTTGGAAATATCCAGAATCTCTTCCCACAGAAATTTTCTGTGCCCAGCCATCTCAATCTTACAGTGCAAGCAGTAATCTTTGCAACTAAATAGTTTTCAAAAGTGCAATGTAATGAGTATCCCAGAACTTAATGTTCCTTCTTTCAGCTCGTACTTTCCATTAGATGCTTGCATTCAGTCTGTTTGGGTGTGGCTTTTAGCATGCCAAACCACCTAATTATTCATTAGTGCTTTTCTAAATTATTAGGTGTGTTCAGACATGTAAGGTACCTTGCACCTGCAACTGGATGGTCTGAGAATTGGATTGTTGAAATGAAAACAAGACAGCTTCTGTTCTTAGACTTGAAAAGTGTACAAACTCATCTATGGTTGCACATTTAAAATTGCTACAGACCAAAATATTGCCGAATTAGAGGGCAACTTTTCCCTTAGTGGTCCAGTCCTCCTTTAATACTCTCAAGTAAAGAGCTGTTAAAAGACTCAGGAAACAGAAATAATTTAGTTTGAGGAAGTAGCACCATGTTAGACATTGTTGGACAATGATATTTGTTTGCTCCTGCAAACAAATCCTACTCTGTCTGCCAGGGACTTCAGATACATTGACTGTATAGATACTTACTACCTCAAAAGAGAAGACATTGAAGGGTTTGAATAAACATTACAGCAGTTTTGGTTTAGCTTATTTTTAATTATCTTCAAAGACAAAAGCACTCATAAGAAAATTCTTCCAGCAGGAAGACGTTTTAAAAGCGTAAACAGCAACTTTAAACGTATTAGAACTCTCTCCCTCATGAGTATTTTGTTGCAATGCACCAATTTTCCCACAGTATTACCCCCAGCTCTTCCTTGCTCTCTGAGTATATAGCATATTTAAAAGGTCATCTGCATCTGACTTAAAAAAAAAATCAAGAGAGCAAAAAAAAGCCCCTAAAGCATCAGGCTTTGAACTGATGTTGAAACTATAGGCTATTTATACATTTATAATTTTAAACAAAGTGTAGGTCAAACATTTCTAAAGCTTCCTTTTCTATTATGTTTTTTTTTTTTTTAGTTCCTTGAGTGAATGAATGTACTGTGATGAAGTGGACTCTACTTTTCTTGAGTTACGTCTTTGAATATAAATGCTTTCAGTTTTATCAGTTCTTTCCTTTTTGGAATATCATTTTGTGACAAGCAGATACAGTTTTAAAATTGAGAGAGAAATTTGACTGGAAGGAATGGGAGAGCTCAGAGTAACTACTTCCTTGTTTCTTATACTATTTTGAAGGATGATGCCATTTTAAGTGCAATGCGTAATCAGGTACAAACTCTGAGTTTGGAAACCACCCAAGAGAGCTATAACTTTTCTCTGTGAAGGCAGCAAAATGCATCTTACTGGTGATTTTACATCTGCTGAAAAGTTGCCCATAACTTAAGAAGACCTTCCCTCTAAATCTTCCCTGCAACTGATTGACGCTATCGCACTTTGTGCTTGCACAGAGAGGAACTGTCTCTTTTAGAAATTAGTTTCAAAATGGCAGATCACTGCTATTGGGATTATTAGGGAAAATTTTTAAAAAGTTAAACATTTTAAAATAGTTTTCTCAGAGACTGACAAAGGCAGTGCCAGCAAACCTGCCCCAGTGACTGGTAGGACCATACTGACCACTCAGTCTCATTATCACTTCTCATCAAATTGATAAATGGCTTGCACTAAAATATCAATATGTGAAAAAAGTAAAATGGAGAAGTCAAATAATTTTCTTTCCCTTTGTATCAAAACTAGCAAGTGTTCATGAAACCATTCATACATTCCCAGTGGCTTGCATTTACCATACTACCTTGTACAACTGAACACCATTAGATGCAGCTTCCAGTTACTTGACAGAAAAACAGGAAACAATATTCAGCTACTAGTCCCTACTCATATTTGCATCAATTTCTGAGTAGACTTGATAAGTATTTTTATAAGGGGTAAGCACATGAAAGCCATTAGACTGATGTAGAAAATAATGAAGTGAAACCCCCATACTGTTTTGAAAGTGTTATTAGTGAAGCACTCAAAGAAGCTTAAAATTAAGTGTGAGCATAGGGTATGATTCTCCAATACTGAGATCTACTGACACTTTAAAGAATGTTCCTTCACTCATCATGGCTGGAAGAAAATTAAGTAACACCACTCACACTTTATGATTTGGGATCATAAATATTCAAAAGTAATGCAATTAAAAAAAGTAATCAGTAGGTTTCTGAAGAAGCCTAAATAATTTGAAAATCAAGGTGCCCTGCAAAGCTATTTATTTCTAGGGACTTCCAGGAGCGATACACTCCCAAATACAAGCATGGTGTTTTGCTACAGTGACACTTATTTTGAGAGCAAAGCCAATTTTCATAAGCTATCAGTCTGGCCTGGACTGTGGAACTGACCTAGATACTTCGGGACACTTGGGAGGCATGACTTTACATTTGATAAGTGTATGAAATAAATATAGGGACTATTTACAAGGCTCTCAACATGCTTTGGAAATGGCTATATCATTCAAGTGCAGGTGCTAAAATCACAAACTCAAAGCAACAAATAAAAAGTGGAAACAAAAAGGCACTTTACTGCTTCTTAAGCCTGCACTCTTAAATTTATACTTGGTATTTAAATTTCATAAATTTTAATAAGCATTTCCTTTCTCAAATCCCCCAACATTCTTAATTCTTTCAAGAAACATTTTGTGACATAATAATCCCATGCACTAGTACACGCTTGGGACCAACTGGCTAGAAAGCAGTTTTGCAGAGGGACCTTTGGGTCCTTGTGGACAGCAAGCTGACCATGAGCCAACAATGTGCCCCTGCAGCAAGAAAGGTCAACAGCACCCTGGGCACCATTAAGAAAAGCATCACCAGCGGATGAAGAGAGATGATCCTTCCTCTCTGCTCTGCCCTGCTGAGACACAACTGGAGCTCTGTGTTGAGTTCTGGGCCCCCCAGGAGAAGAGAAATATGGAACTGCCAGAGAGAGTCCAGCAAAAGGCCACTAAGTTGATTAAGGGACTGGAGTATTTTTCATATGAGGAGAAGCTGAGACTGTTCAGCCTGGAGAAGAGAAGGCTCAGCAGGGACCTTATTAATGTATATATATACCTGATGGGAACGAGTGAGGGAGACAGACCCAGTCTCTTTTCAGTGGTGCCCAGTGACAGGACAAGAGGCAACAGGCACAAACTGAAATACAGGAAATTCTCTTCAAATATAGGAACAAACTTTTTACTGAGTGGGTGGTCAAACACTTGAATAGGTTGCCCAGAGAGATTGTGGAGTCTCCACCTTTGGACATATTTAAAATCTGACTGGACATAGTCCTGAGCAAGCTCTAGCTGACCTGGTTTTGAGCAGGGGGATTGAGCTAGAAGATCTCCAGGTGTGCCTTACAAGCTCAGCTTTTCTGTGATTCTGTGATTTTCAACAAGTCAGTATTTCTCTGTAGTACTTCACGAGTTCAAAACCATGTAAAAAATGAAAATGTGGATTATAGAAAATGACAATTCTGTGTTTATCACTGACCATTGGTGCTAATTGGCACCGATTACTGCTGACAGTAACTTCCACTTTCAAGCAAATGACCATTTTGAATTAATTCCTTGTACCTCTTTGAATATCATTGTGGTATTATATGTTACATATTTTTCAATAAATCACATGGCAAAATGTGTCAACTGAAAATAATTTAAAGGACACTTCCAGTGTCCTTTATGTATGCATCTAGTATGCTACGCAGTCATATGTGCAGTTCTGTTGACTTCTGTTGTAGTTCGCTTCCTAAACACCTCATTTCTATAACATGTCTGTTAATGAATTTTACTCACTGCAGTTTATTGAAAAATCAGGGAGAGTTTAAGAGCAGAATATTTTTTCTTCAAAATAGGTTGCATTCTTCAAACGTAAGTGCAGAAAAAGAATACATTATCGTATATGAAACATGAAATATTCAAAGAGAAACTTGAAAAAATGTATAATGAAATATAAAGTATGTTTTGATACAGAAGAGATGCTGAGCGAACTGCTGGTAAGAACGATGTGCTAAATCAAATAAATTTATCAAAGATGTCTTCATTTGTTTCATTCAAATATTTCTGAATAACTTTAACTAGCAACATTAATTTAGTGATTCTAGCAGGAATACATCGCCTGGAAATCTGCTTCTTACACATTAGAATAAAACATAGAAACTAAGATTCTGTAGAAAAATAAGTAAACTTGACAACTATAGAAAAATCTTAATGAGACACCTACCTTGCCTACATACTGATAATCAGATCCTGTGTATTCCTCTAAAAGAAAAAACTGGTTCCACATCCATCCTCGCTTCTGACGGTGAATTGCTTTTCCATCACTCCCTGATGCACGTCCTCCAAAGCTTTTGGGTCTGAGATCAGGAGTCCTTCTGAACAGCATTTCTGGATGACAAGGATGTGGCAGCCACATCCAGAGCAGCAGAAGTAATAGAACTTGCTGTATTGTCATAGTTCTCCACTGCTGGTGCTCTTAAAGCCGGTCAGGGATGGACTGTACAGTTTTGTTTTCCTTGACTTGCTTTTTATGTGTCTAGTTGCTGACGTGGCCAAGCAGTTTCCAGCAACTCATCTCTGAGCTGTACATAGTAAACAAATTCTGAAAATAAACAGAGAAGAGAAATGTAAATTGAAATACATTCACTCCCTAGTGTCCAACATCTCTGCTACTGTACCCTGCAGATACAAACATTATGACATAGAAAGCGACCTGGCTAGGAATAAAAAGGTTATCAAGATAGGGAGAACACTGTGATATGTTATGTAGCTGCTGTCAAAACACTTCCTAAGAAAGAGTAAGAGTGCCCTGAGATTGTCAACTATTTCCCCATTAAAACCTTTCAATTTAGAAACTTCTAAGAGTGTTCTTCATGTAGACTGGGGGATTAATATTGCTGAAACTTACACATTAAATACTGCTGCCTTTGCTTCAAATGTTTTCCACCCGATTTGTTTGACAAGAATTCCAGTCTTTTATTAATCTTACTATCAAGAGAACTGAAAAGCCAACACAAAGTAGTTTCAGAAATGAGGAAATGGTAAAACACCAGTTCTCCAGGGTGTTTTAAATGGTAAAAGAGAACATCACATGCATCAGAAGAAATACAACATGACAAGAAGCGAACTTTTAAATAGAAAAAGTTCTTGAGATGATCTCGGAATGTGGAGTGATGCAAACTTAGCCTTAAAACGCAGGAAGTGTGTGAAAAATGAGGGCCTGTTTTGCAAGTAGCCTGAATAATTTTGGAAAGTACTGAAATTAATCTCCTTGTGGGAAGTAATATTGCAGAGAGAAGGAAACCTCTTCTAACTCATCTTTGTTTTGCCTCCATATCTTTTGCTTTGTTTTGTTCTGCTTTGCTTTGTTTTCTTTTAGTTTTTCCTTCTGACGAAACCATAAGATGCTATTTCAGTAAGACCAATTTAGCCAGGTTCTCTTCACTTTACTTCTGTCCTGGCATTTAAAAAGTAACAGTTTTTGCTAGTTGAGGTCATTTGGTAATGTTTTCCTTCAGTAAATCATGAAAACCTATGATTTGTCTTCTTAATAGGATATAGTTTCTGCAAATGTCCGTCAGGGTGGGTTTTATTTTTTTTTAGCATACCCACAAAAACCAAAATGTGTGGATGGTTGTTGCAGTTCCTTGTATATTCTTCCATGTGTGACACAAAAGCAGTAAATATCTCATGTTGTTTTTTCTCCTCTTTTCTGGTTTTAATTGATAAGAAACATTGCACACAGCAATCCCATGCATCTTCTGATTTCAATAAATTTGTATTATAGCTCACTATCATCTTAAATATTTTTAATTTTTCAAAGTAGTGCTAGGTATAACTTTCAGAAATTCTTTCTGTGTTTCAGTTTGATATTTATGTGCTACTTCAGGTATTTCCTGTAAGCCTGTATTGATTAAAACAGTCTGCAATAAAACATCAGGGGTTTAGAGTGGAAAGCCTGTTAAAAGGCTTCATACAGTTAAAAGTTTCTGTGTGTGTGACTGCATGTATGTGTGTATTAATAAGAGTAGGTTCAGTTCAGAAACCAGCTATTATCTTCCAAGTTAAATTCTCTCAGGAGAATGTTTTCTCCTCTCCTCCAACATCTGGAAGACTGAAGAACTTCTCAAAGCCACTGCTTTCAAGGACTTTAGCCCCAAGACTGTTCCCAGTAACTCACAGGTGTTCCTTTCCATTTGTCTTAATAAGCAAGAGGTTATGTATCATTTCATTTACTTCTTCCTTTCTCCTAAAACTTTGACACTTAATTGATTTGTGAACTTTGAGTAGTACCCATAACAACCTTTTCTAATATAATCCACTAATAACATATGCTGAATTGTATCAGCATGTACAAACTGGAGATATGGTCCTCCACCTTGGAAATCATTTATCACAACTCATATTTATGTTCTTTTGGAAAAAAAGGTATACTGAGCAAGAGAGGAGGACTATGATTTATTCTCAGATACTTAGAAATGTTTCTTCTCAAAGACCATAGAAATTTCAAACTTGAAATTAGCTCTTCAAGATATTATTAGTTTCTGTAAAGATTGGAAAGCTATTGGGATTTTCTTGAAAAGGAGACATAGTATTTTCTCTCTTTTTTTTTGGTGTGGTTTTTTTTGTTGTTCTTTTATTTTTTTTTTTCTGCTTTCTTGTTGCCATCAGTATATATATTCCATTATTCAGACATTATTATTTGATGTACAAGTGTTGTTAAATTCCTCTTGGGAAATAATGCTTCAATATTAGGGGTTGTTATTGAATTTCCTTCTTGTTAAATTAGGTCAGCAGAATGAAAGCTCAGATGAAATTTGTGAAAGTTATAAAAGTAGCTAATGCACATGGACTTGGCAAGCATGGCTGCTTAATGGATGTATGTACCAGCAATGTCTTTTCCCTCCTTTGAGATTTCTTTTCGAGTTCAGCTTCCTGCTTTAAATGTAGTGAGTTTGGTAGTAATCTACACTAAGGCAGTAACATTTACCTTTAAAAATAAGCTAGCAAACAAGAAAAAATAGACTGAACTAATAACAACTAAATAAAAAGCACTGAATAAACGAAATGTGTGAAGAGAACTAGATGAAGGAAACCTTTAATGTATAAATACAGAAAATAGAAGTCCTAGTTCTGTTATACATTGTGTATTTGTGTTCCGTGCTACCCTAGCCAGAGCTGGAACAGTCAATAGAGGAAGGTAAATTTATCTGGGTTTTTTTTTTTTTTAATCCCTGGAAAATTAATTGGAGAAATGTCTTCATTTTGGTGAAAATCTTATCTTAGAAGAGGGTCTGAGAACTCAAAAGAACTGTGATAGTTTTGACAGCCTCACTAAATATTTTTTTAAAGAACTGGCATAATTTTAAGTAGCTTTAATAGTTTTAAATGAAACTATTTCACCAGTCTTTCTCCTCAAATTTCTCTCTAACTCTTCTTCCAGATGATGACTTCTCAACTTTTTCCCACAATAGAAATAAAACAAAGAAAAAAAAATTAAAAAAATATTAGAGCTTTCTAAAAAATATCAAATACATGCAAGGTTCCATATTTCTGGGTATTATCCTTCTAAATTACATTAAACTTACTACAGGGGAATATTGTGCCCAAGTCTGCTCTTGTTTATATAGGTTTTTGTTTTGGAATTATTTTTAATGAGTTTTCTTGGAACGCTCTCTGGTATGGAGGAGATGGATTAATCATCACTGAAGCAATTAATCATTTCACCATTAGCTTTCAGCTAACAATTTTAAAACAATTAGGCAGTTCTCACTTTCCTCAGGTTAATCACTTCTATATCTCTGAGAACTTAGAAGAAAACATTTTAATGCAATTCCAACTATATTCAAGTGATTTTTTGCAAAATTTGGAAAATATTATACCTTGCTTGCTCAGTCATGCAATCCCCTTAATAATACTAAAACATGCTTCATGCCATTTGAAACTCATGAGATTTAACAGACACGTAAGATGGGCCATGAATACCTTTAACTGGTGCACTTCTCACACTTCCATTTATTGCTTGCTCCAGGAGGTTAATCTTTTACAGCTGAGATTTTTTTCTTTAGTAAATTATCTCCTCTTTTTGACTGTCTTTGTGCATAATGTATAGATGCTTTTGGAAGTCAGCAAGAATTAAATTGAAAGTAAAAACTGTAATATGGATCAAAATCTTGTATGTTTTTTTTTAATCCAGAAATTTTAGTAAACCTCTCTCTCCTGTGAAAAGCAAATTTGAGCAGCAAAACATTTTACTTGGGATAACTGCCATTTACGATTTTTATTCTGTATTTAACCTTTGTTAAACTTGAACTGATTTTTAATTTTATAACATTTTAAAAAGTTGGTTTAAAGAAAGATATTTCTGCAATGCCATTTCTGGTTTTGCCTTTTCTGTTTCTGTTGGGAGACATTATTTATTCACATCTCAAATCTTGTTTTTCTGTTCTTTTTTGCTATGTTTGTAAAAAGAGAGATATTTTTGGAACTGAAGGTGCAGAGGTGACACCAATAAAGCTATTCGTATATACAGCTACAGGGAGAAATGTCTCCTATTTTCTTCTACATTTCTCCAACTCTTTGGTCCCCCTCCAGCCACCAGTATAGAGCTACCACCACACACTACAGACCCTCTTTCAAAGTGGCTACAGCCATCAGCCATGAGACACAATTGCTACAATTTTAGTTTCCTCCCTGAAGCAGGTAACTTGGTAAGGTGCCTCTCTGTTTCACTAGAACTCTGACTCCTGACTTATGAAGTCACGAACTAAATTCAAAACTCTGGCTAGGTTTTGAAATAGTAGGAACTATTTAACAAGCTGGTGAAAATGGAAGAAGGAAGGCAGTTAAGTGCAGAAAAAGCTGCATTTTCAATGAGCCTTGGGAGAACTTCCAGCTCAGCTGATTTAGTTGTTCTAACTTACTTGACACCTCTATCAAAACCAGGAATAACGTTCTAATGCTTTCTAGCACATTATGATGTAGCAGGTACTTTAAACAGACACCTTTGCAAGAGATTCTTATTCAAAACACAACAAAATATTTCCGTCTGTAAGTGTAACTTACAGATGTAAGTTATCCCTAAGGGAAAAGAAGACAATACTTTTTAGAAAGGTTTTGAAGAGTACTTAGAGTAAACAAATGAGCTCTTCCAAATGATCAGTTCTTAATGGGTTCTAGTCTCATAGTTCCTTTTTTTACAGATTTATGTTCCTTGCTTTATCTATTATATCCCAATGAAGTTGCCTAATGTATTTGTCTAGTTCTGAAATAAGGAGATAATTGGTAAATTATCAATAAGCTGCTTATTTCATAGCCTCCAGCAGAACAGTTACACACCACAGTGACCACACTTTGAGTTATTAAATTACAACATGAATTTGCAAAGTAGTCAGCTATACCTTTGAACTTTAGAACTCAATCATCTTTATGAAGTCCTGCAACACTTGATCCATTTAGGAATCTGAATTGAGTATGCATAGTTTGATGCTAAACTAAAAAAAAGGCAACGAACACTTCAGAAATTATGTATTTTAATTAGTATTAGCAATTATATTTCAAAACTACTTCACTCAAATGAGAGTTTTTCATATTTTCATAGTTCGTGGGAAGACTGAAAAAAGCAGAAGGAACAAAGGAAAAGGAAAAACCAAGCATTATAACTTTTGCTATAAGAGTTAAGTAACATTTTAGGCAACAGAGAGATGACATAAAAGCATACTTTATTTCTTATTTTTACACATGTTTATATAGTACAAATCCTAACTTATTAAAAAAATAAGTAAACATGTACTATACTGATTTCAAATTGGAAGGTTAAAGATTCAGTCTGCCTTCCACTGGTAGTTCAGTAAATGTGATATCGAAAAAATGGATAAAATAGCCCCAAGCAGACAGTAAATTGAGGAGGAAGAAAGCATTAACACCTCACTCATCCCAGTTCCTGGGCTGGGGTGAACATTGTCATCCTCCCTGTAAAGGTCTTCAAAGGCCTCATTGCAACCCTTCCCTGTTCTTAAGGAAGACTGAAACCCTCAGTCTTAAGATACAGTGGGACGTTGATAGGGTGAGCAGAACATCAGAGAAAAGACAGAAGATATTAACAAGTTATCTTGCATAACAAGTTTGTCTTGTTAATGAGGCTTTTCTGTATTAATTATGCTTTGCTTGGGTAAAAACACTGGCTGGACAGCCGGACCCAGAGAGTGGTGGTCAATGGAATTAAATCCAGCTGGCTGCCGGTCACAAGTGGTGTTCCTCAGGGGTCAGTACTAGGGCCAATTCTGTTTAACATATTTATCAATGATCTTAACAAAGGGATAGAATGCACCTTTAGTAAGCTTGCAGACAACACCAAGTTAGGTGGGAGTGTTGATCTGTTTGAGGATAGGAAGGCTCTACAGAGGGACTTGGACAGGCTGGATTGATGGGCCGAGGCCAATTGTATAAGCTTCAACAAGGTAAAGTGCCGGGTCCTGCACTTGGGTCACAACAGCCCCATGCAATGCTATAGGCTTGGGGATTAGTGGCTAGGTTGCCCAGCAGAAAAGGGGGTATTGTTTGGCAAGCGGCTGAATATGAGTCAGCAGTATGCCCAGGTGGCCAAAAAAGCCAATGGCATCCTGGTTTGTATCAGGAATAGTGTGGCCAGCAGGAGTAGGGAGGTGATCATCCTCCTCTACTCGGCATTGGTGAGGCCGCACCTCAAGTACGGTGTTCGGTTTTGCACACCTCAGTACCAGAAAGACATTGAGGTGCTGGAGAGAGTGCAGAGAAGGGCAACAAAGCTGGTGAAAGGCCTAGAGACTAAGTCTTATGAAAAGTGGCTGAGGGAAATGGGGCTATTTAGTCTTAAGAAAAGAAGGCTGAGGGGAGACCTTACTGCTCTCTACAACTACCTGAGAGGACATTGTAGAGATGTAGGTGCTGGTCTCTTCTCACAGGTAATTTATGATAGAATAAGTGGGAACGGACTCAAGGTGCACCAGGGTAGGTTTAGGCTAGACATTAGGAAAATTTTTTTCACTGAAAGGGTTGTCAGGTATTAGAATAGGCTGCCCAGGGAGGTGGTTGAGTCGCCATAGATTAATGTGTTTAAAAGTCATTTAGATGTGGTGTTTGGAGACATGGTTTAGGGGTGTACTTGGTAGAGTAATGGTTGGACTTGATGATCTCAAAGGTCTTTTCCAACCTGAATGATTCTATGATTCTATGATTCTAATTAGATTACTTGGATACCTAACAATAATTCTTAGCTCTCTATATGTGGTGAATTCACTTTTTCTCACAGCAAGACATCGAGAGTAGTGCATTATTATGGTAATTCTCTACTTAAACATTTTACTTTTGTCCCTAACATTTTGGGAGAGAAGTTAAGCATGCAGCAGTGACAAAGTGGTAAGTGACTTGTGGACATGAAAAGTTATTTAAATCTTTATCATTTCTGTACCCTGTGAGGTCCCCATCGAATTTCATTCCTTGCTGCATCCTGTTCTCCTTTCTAGATGACTCTTTCCTGTCTGATCATATATACTGAGTTAACTTTCATAGGTCTTTCTAGCTACCCAGTATTTTTCACCATAATTTGGATGAACAATTAGGGAGTTAATATATTAAATTTATAGAGTGCAAAAAAAACCCAACATCAGAATTAAAAAAAAAAAAGTAGGTGCTGGTGCTGTCTCCAGGTTTGAACATCACAGTACCAACATGTAAATAATCAGAAATCAGGCTAGAAACAAAACATTTAGGTAAAAAGTGTTATTTTTGAGGAAAGAACTATTTGTCTAGCTTACAGGAAGAAAAAAAAGATGAAGAAGATGGTAAGACTGTAGTTTTCAGAAACACTGTTGAAAATAAGAAATTATTCTCAATGCACACCAGAGATAGTATAAGCAACTGACTTCAATCACGACAATGGTGGTTTAGGTTAAGCATTAAGAAAATCTTCTTATATATTTTCAGGGGTAGTCAGCAGTTGAAATGAGATATGACTGAAGGTTTGGAAGAAAAGTCTGAGCAAACTGCTTTCAGAAATGAGCTGCCTGCAGCTGGTGTGACCAGAGGATTTCTCAAGATCTTTGTGGAACTCTATCCCATCTTTTTCCATGTCATTATTTCTCCTCATTATGTCTTCCTATGTCTGGTGCCACTGTTACCAGTGGCCACCCTATTCTCCTGTATATGAATATATATTATTCATCCTGCTCAACCCCATCCTTTTCCACTTATCTGATTTCATCTCAAAAGCAGCTGTAGATTTACTGTTGTGGGTTGAAAGCAACTTAAATTCTCTTGCTTGCCAGCCAGTATAGCATGCTTTTCCACATCAAATGATACAGTCCTAGCCACATGGCTCCTTCCTATTTAGATAAGGTCTGTGCCAGTCCTCTGAGTCTCCCTCCGTAAAATTTTGGAGTTGAAATTATTCCATCAATTGTCTGCTACATTCTCCCAGATAGAAAGTGAATTTAGGTCTTTCCTGTTGCACTCTGAATTTATCCCATGTACTCCTTCCTAAATTATTATCCCTTTTCTCTTTAGCTCATGGCTACATGTTCTAAAACATCCACATCCCATTATTAGCAGACTTTTTTTTTCCTTTTGTAAAGAAAGTAATCTTATACTTCATCTATTAAAAAACAAACCCACAACCAGTTATAGCTTTTAGTATTCGATTATATTTTCTTTTTTCCTCCTTTCTTTCTTTGGTTTTTTAATTAAAAAACCCCACAACAATAATAAAAAACACCCCACCTCTAACAATTTTTAAAAAATTGCATGCTAGGAGAAGGGGGGAAGAGTGTGATGGTGGAGAGGAGGACAATGACCCATTCTGATGGAAAGCAGCAAACAACAAGTTCCAGGATGTTGTTTTCTTCTCTGAAGAAGTGTAGAGTAGTGATTTATCAGAGAAAGTGAATCTATTTGCATCACTATAACATTGTAATTTAGACAGAAGAGCATTTATAAAGAGATTTTTTTAACACCTCATTTTCTTATTCATTGCATTCCATCTTTGATAGACCATGACTTTTCTGGAAATGAAAAGATCAGAAAATTCTGTCTGGATGTTGCCAAGAGTCAAAACTGAGAGATCATTGAATACCTAGACCTGAGGACATAATATTCTTCCTCCCTGTACTGAAGAGTTTTCCTGAACAGGGTGAACTGTAATGAATAATGCTGAATAGTTACAAAAAAGGCATTCTTTTCCTTCAGGGCAGGTGGAATTTTAGATCTCCTAGTCTTTGCTATCCAGTGCTTTCACCTGCCAGCAAACTCTAAGCCTTATTAGAGAAACAGAATAAGCACAGAAGCGTGCCAAGTATCTAAAAACTCACCATAATCTCATCAGGAGTTTATATCTTCAGCTCAGACTGAAACCTTACAGCTTCAGCGAGCAAAGTCAGTTCACTAAAGCATAAAGAATTGGGGCATTGAGAGACTGTGCCTGCTTAGAAAACTGTGTAATTTAATAAACTGTTCATTGGTGTCTACACAGCAGCTCCTCAAACTTGTGTTAGTGCCCCTGCCTGCAGCATGGATAGTCCCATTCCTGCTAATTAGATGATAGCAGAAGGATTACATTCTTTCTTAGTGGACAGGAAGGAATGGAAATAACCATTTCTCATGAAAGCTGACAGTTGAAATGTAAGAGACAATCACATTTTAAGAAAGTTTGTTAAAGCATATGATTGTCTCTCACATTTATTAGAATAAAAGTGTGAGTATTGAAAAATGCACTTTATTATTCACAAATCCCATAAATGTTATATTTGGCATTAAAAAAATAAATCTTGGATGACAAGAAGATATATCTGCAAAACATTTGTAATTTTTTACTATAAATGTTTTCTTAAAATGCCTTTCAATTCCTTTATAATTATTTTAGCATATTAAAAAGTCCTGCTGTGGCTATTTGCATTGTTCTCCATTTATCCCTTTATGGGGTGACTGCACTCTGTTGGGCCAGTATGACCTGAAATTATGGCGGGAAAAAAAAAAAAAAGGAATCATAATATCATTTATTATACTAGTTTGCTATGGTTGGATAATATGATCATAATCTTTTCACCTTTAGTGCATGTGAATTACAGAGCCTCCTTTGTAATGTTAAACCATAATGAGAAACTTCTTAAGAGTATATCACATGTATGTACAGTGTATAATAATCTGTAGCCTTTTGTGCCTAATATTATACCATCTACTGTGCATTACAACAAGATGAAGTATTGTACATCAGGTGTTCAATTTAGGCAGTATTTGATATTGCATATGCAATGTGATGTATGCATGATGATAAGAGCTAATTTGAAGATCACATCCTACTCTTTGCCAAATGGTACTTGCTTTAAAACTGTACACAGCAGTCTGCAACTGACAGCTTTGCAAAATTAGTTTTATACCAGGACTAAATATAAAGACCTGCAATTCACATAATAAAAATTCACTTGCTTTGCATACCTCAGCAATGAAAAAGATGTGTCTTGACCAGTTTTGAAAAGAGGTATCTGCTCTTCCGTAGCACATCACCCTTACAATAAAGTATCACATATGGGTATGATAAACTGCTGATGAACATAAGTCAATTAGAAATTTTGGAGGTAAAGAAATTTTCTCTTAAGAATGCTTCTGTGTACTGTAGAACTCCACCAGCACTGTAATTATACTGACACTCAGAGAGCTCTTCACACTTGGTAAATGTCTTTTACACATATACTAGCACTTTTGTGTAAGAACATAGAGGTAGACATTGATCAGACAAATTAAATTATGCTTATTCTGACCCTGGAATCTACATTTGTATCAAGACTGTCCTGAATGCCTCCTGCAATATTTATATAGTTCTATGCTTTATACAATCTCTGTACTGTCTCAGTCCTCAAGGTAAGAGAGATTAGGCCAACACAATAGATTCTGTTGGACTAGCAAGGTCAGCTGGAAAAGTCAGATAAATTTATCAATTTCAGAAATATTCTCTGAGAAAATCTGATTATATTTGAGAATATGTTTGTGTAATACAACTTTTTTTGACATATCTTTCATGGTTGCGGGTTATACAGAGATGTATATGTTGGTTTGCTGGTTTTCTATATGCTGTAGTCTAATGGTTATATGAGTTGAAGTTGATCATAGTATCTGAGAAAATGGTAGTAATATGGGACTATTACAGAGACAGTCTGAAGACAGTTACTGCATTGGTTGTGAAAGCTCATAAGGAAGTGTCTACTTTTCCCATCCAGATGTCTCTATGTAGAACACTATTTGACAAATAAATACTTAAAAATTATTATTTCAGGAGAAAAATCAATGTGCGAAAAACACTTGTAATACCCACCTCAATAATGAGAAGAGGAACTCCGCAACAAGAACACTCCTCTGGAGAAATATATCACTGAATTCTACATGTGGTTCTTCCCATAATGTAACATGTTTCACACACTGTGCTGTACACTTTTCCTGTAAATACATGGGTGGAAATCAGCAAGCACTGGAATGAAATTGCACAGGTAATTGGTGAAAGACTACACCCAGCTGCCACAGAAGATACATTTTTTTTTCAAAACAGTCATTCCATCTCTGATCTTTCACTCTTGATTTTCGAAGGAAATCAACGAAACACCTTTCAAAGATAAACCTGGAACAGAACTTCAAAACTCAGCTGGAAGCGAAAAACAATGGACTCAAATTTGAGTTTCTGATTTTATTGAACTTTCTAACCTCTGTATGTCCGCAGGTTATAAACTACCTAACTCTCTCTTTCCTTTGAGAGCTAAATAGTTGTTTTTTTTCTCTTCAGCACACTTCTCGTACCAGTCTATTTCCTTGGTTGCGACTATATATATATATATATGCATATATCTTTTTCTTTACAGAGTTCATGTAATTTATAGCTATCTAATTAAAAATAGAGAAACTGTCCTCAACTTTTTTAATCTTTAAGTCCACTTTTTCTATTTCAGATCTGAAAAAGGGCCTCTATGCCTGAAAGAATGTGATTTTTTTCCAAACACAGCCAGACAGGCTAGTGAAATATTTGGACTTCATTAAAAAAGCTATAGGTGATCTTAAGTCCTTGGATCATCACACTTACAACAAGACTAGCGGTCTTTATGGCATTCATTACAGCTTCGTCCAAGATGTAGAGAAGGAATATACTCTTTTCTATTACTCTACTAAACACGATAATAAAATATGCTATTATTCTAGTCTGTTATTCTAGACTGTATGAATAAGAAATTCAGGCAAAGACAAATTGGTCACCTGAGATTGCAGAGCAAGTATGTGACAGGCAAGGAGCAAAATTGCATCTTGTGAAGTCTCAAGATACAATACTCAGTGGTCTTTCATTTATCGTCTTCTGAGAGGCTTCTGTTCTGTATCCTGTATTTATGAACCCCATTTCAAGCCTGTTTGATGAGATCATCAAGTTTATGAATAGTAATGGACTTACTATTAGTCAAGTGGAATCATTCAGCTCCTCAGTGAGGCAGGGGTGTGGTAGACAAGAAAAAATAGTAAGCTCCTACTTGTAGGATAAAGCTATGCTCTGAAGAGCTATAAATACACTGAAATGATTATAAGTGTATAACTCAAGTAATAGAGCATTTACATAATTTAGTGTGGAATGATGAACAACCAGAAAATGGAATAACAAACAGAATCTCCTTAGTCTATAGGAAGTCTAACAATGCTTTACAGAAGTTATCTATGCTATTATGTGAGAGGATGTGCAGACCAAGAAGTGCCCATCTGTCACTTTCAAATATGAATAAAATTAATTTAAAACTTGGTGCTGGCTGTCATTAAAGTTTGTGAGACTACATATGAAAAGAAAAAGTTGGTAATGTATTAAAGCATAAATGCCAAGGACTGATAAATAATATGAGAATGAATCATATGATGTATAAGAAACTGCTAGAGAAATATACAGGAGAGCCATTGTTCTCCAGAAAGAAGTTGTTGAAAACTGAAATCACTAAAATAATAAACCCTTCCTATGTACAGGTGACCAAAACCTATCTGCTTTACTGTCCCCAATGAAGAAACCTACATGTCTGATGAACTATTGAGTGAAGTTGTGTGGGTAAGCATAAGCAGGCCTTGTCTTCAAAAGATGTGAGATATGAGGCAAATTCATATTGGCAAACAGGACAAAGTGGAGAGTGAGAGGGAAAAAAAAGACTGTAGAGAATCAGTACTCTCCATCTCTTAATCTCCTCTCCCACTCCCAAACCTTGCTTAGCAGCAAGTAATAAAGTAGCAATGTCCATGGTGTACAGCATGAAGCTATTCCAGAGTAACGACGTTTGCAAGGAGAGGGATCAGGTAGCAAACAAGAAAGTAGCTCTGACTCATGGTACAAATTAAAGGGAATTATTATCTCATATTGGTATGTGTGCATATTTATTTGTTTCCGCTTGGGAAGTAAAGATCTTTCAGTGTAAATGAAACTGAGCTGTCACAGTGATGAGATTTATGAAAGCCTGGAATAATACCATGTAATTATAGATAAACTTGAAAGCTGTAAAAGGAAGAAAACAAGGGAACGTCTGGGAAATTTTGCAGACCTTGGCATTCATCTGAAATGTTTTCTTGTGGTCTGCACAAACTGCCTGAAGGAGGAAAGATGGCAGACAGATTCTTAAGAAAAGTCCATTGGATCTGAGGTTTTGGACTTAAGTTTTGAATTTATTGCCATGACCAAGAGTGCATTAAAAAGAAGTTTCACTTACAGTTGTGGTATTAAATTTTCTTTCCCCCCAGTTTGTCCTGTATCAAGGCATTAAGCCCATTAGGTGTTATGTGTAGGTTAAACATTCTAAAATACAAACTTTAAAAATTGTTAATACAAGAAAGGAGGATTTATTCAAAAGGTAGGGGATTTTTTGTGGTTTTCCCCCAGCATATTTTCTCTCCAAAGTGTGAGTTCATTAATTCCAAAATAATTTGCAAATTCACTACAGATTGCAGCTAATCAGGCAGAGATGTTAACTGAAGCCGTTCCTCTCCAGAAGACTGTTCTGATCACCAGGTCTTAGGATCTCTCACAGCCCCTCTCACTGAAATCATTCAAAACTGTAGACTTTTTCATAGTTGACAAAACATAGAAAAAAAGTATGAGAGAATGACAGCTGCCCGGTAGTCATGCCATTCAAGAAGGCCTCAGAGGAAGAAAAATCAAAGCCAGTCAGAATATTATATTACAGTTGTTGCTAATTTGCATTCTGGCAATCTCTCACTGCTCTTGCTTTCTGCTTGTAACACCAATTAGTACTGCCAGGAACCACACAAAAAACCTGAATAAAACACTGCTTTCATCAGTAATTTCCAAGGTGCTAACACATTTTGAAAACAGAGACTTGCAAGACAATTTTTCATGTAGCAATCACAAAAAGCTCCAATAACCCATGAATTTCAGGCCAACCTCATTGTTCTATTTAGGGACATAAAGTGCTCTAAACTTGTGGACACCTGAACAGGTTGGTCATGATCCTTCTAACAGAAAAGATTGTCCTCCTTTTCCCCCTCCCTAATGACCACTAGCATTGCTCTGAAGCAATCATGCAACAGACTGTATTAAACTGTTTGACAGTACCTAACAAAATATAACCTGCATTGGATACCATTTTTAAGGTTTTAGTTTCGTTTTGGTTTTGTGGTTGGTTTTTTTTTTTGGTGACAGAATGGTGTAGAGTACCATCTGCACAGTAAACTAATATTATTTTGTAATATTCTGTATTTAAAGAATGAGGTATCAATATAACTTCCAGATAATTCAAGAAATCTCATACACATTTTCTTTACTATAGACAATTCAGACCATAAAAGGAATTTTCTACTGTTACTGTAGTCTTTTGGTATTTATAAAAAAAAATGATTGGAAGGTAAGAACTTAGGTAAAGATTACTATTGTTAGAGGTGTTACCTTTTTGTTCTTACAACAGTTTTTGGCCAACCAGACTTCTAAGTTGGAATGTTGGAATATGGTGAATTGGCAACTGGCAAGTAATACAGCATTTACAGTGCCTGTTAATTTATTATCTAAAACTGGCATCTGCTGGAGAGTTTTCATCCTTTTCACTGAAAGGAAGGAAGAAATTATCCTTTTGGACAAAAACTAAGATCTAAGGAAAGAAAGAAAATAGTCATATAAGCGATGCAATAGTTTGTAATTTTTAATTGTAATTTTTTAAAATCATCAGGAACTAGGAATAACATAAGAAGGTCAAAATGAAAATAAACCTGGAGAAGTACAGATACAGTTAGGTTTTTTTGATAGGTTTTAGGGTTATGCTGGTTTATTTCGCAGCTGAATTCTGTGAGATAATTTCATGAAAGGCTTTGGAATCAGGATCACAAAACTGGAGCTCTTCAGATAGTAATGCGAAGTGCTATCTGAGAGGTGGTTGGATGGCTGATAAAGTTTTAAGTTATCCAGTTCTGGATGAGTTACTTGTTTGTTTTGTTTCTATGTGTGTACATATGTGTGAATGTATAAACTTTGCAGACATAGGAATACTTATCCAGCAAAGTATATAGTAGTGGGAATATTGTATGAAGACAGAAAAATACCTGTTCTGAAGGGAAACTAAGAGAAAACTAAAAACATTCAAGACTTTGTTTTGCTTTATAATTATTATTAATTGTTTGATATTCTGTTTCAAGTAAACCTGGTTCTATTCTGTTTCTCTGATATGTCCCTTCTGATCAACTGTGCTTCATTTGTTCTTCCGGTTCTTTTTTTTTCCCCCTCGTTTTTTTTCCCCCATATTACTTTAGTCACAGATTTCTTTTACATGGCTGTTAGACATTTGTGAAGCAGCAACCCATATTAACTCTTCAACCAATAATGACCAGCTCTCCATGGCCCTTGTGTCATGTGTAGAGAGATTACCTTTTGCCTAACAGCTCTCTATAATCCAAACTGAAAATGCAAAACTTCAAGGGCCTCTTTTATGTATGTATGTAGAATCTTTGCCTGTCCACACCATATCCAAAGTGACAAAGAATCTTGCCTGTTTACTCAAATGATTCTCCATCTGCACCAACAACAGCCAAGGAGACTGCAGAATCTACAACCCACAAACACAAGGAGACTGCAGAAATATAATTCTCTAATTCCAAGAGTCAATAGTGTACTTAAACAAAATGTCTGCTCAGTGATAAACAGACTTCCATCCCATCCTATCCTCATAAGTGAAAAAATAGTGATGTAAATAGCACCTAGCTCCCTGAGAAAACTGCCTTGAACAAAGGTGTTACCCTTCAGACAACAGGAATTTGATAACTCTTCCATATTTAAAGGCAAAACCCTGCATATGTGAAATATATATATATATATATATGGCATATAACCAAGTCATTTTACAGAGAATTTCTTGACACCATAAACTAATAGCCTGGACAGACACAAATTATTTCTGTAAAACAATTAATACTTCAAAATATTTGCCCATTTATGGCAAAAAGCAAAGAAATCTCACCACTTAATCCCACTAGATGCATAACAACAACAAACTAGAATTCCTCAATTAATTTCCCCATTGTATTGATTTTGGCTGGGATAATTTCCTTCACAGTAGCTGGTATGGTGCTGTGTTTTGGATTTGTGCTGAAAACAGAGTTGATAACACAGGGATGTTTTAGCCATTGCAGAGCAGTGCTGACACAGAGCCAAGGCCTTTGCTGCTTCTCACACCGCCCCATCACTGAGGAGGCTGGGGGTGCGCATGAAGTTGGGAGAGGACACAGCCAGGAGTGCTGACCCCAGCCGACCAAACGGATATTCCAGACCATAACGACACCGTGCTCAGCAATAAAAAATGGGGAAAGAAAGAGGAATGGGGGACATTCAAAATTATGGCATTTGTCTTCCCAAGTCACTGTTACACGTGATGGAGCCCTGCTGTCCTGGAAACGGTTCAACATCTGCCTGCCAATGTGAAGTACTGAATGAATTCCTTATTTTGCTTTGCTTGTGTGTGTAGCTTTTGCTTTCCCTAATAAGCTGTCTTTATGAGTTTTCTCACTTTTATCCTTCCCTTTCTCTGCCCCATCCCACTGCAGGGGGAGTCAGGGAGAAGCAGGGTGGTGTTTAGCTGCCTTGTATGGTTAACCCACAACATCCACCCTTTTATTTTTTTTTCTCACAGAAAGCTAATAAATAAAATAAAGGTAAAGCAAGCAATTACAAGAAGTTTCAGACTTTAGACAAACGTAGAAGGAAGGTTACTTGAGGTCCTCCATCTATACATTAAGGTCCAAAAGAACAACAGTTCCAAACTGGAAGTAAAAGTCATTCTTAATAAGCTGTAAAGGTCACATAAATTACGTAGTAATACATTCCATTGACTATTTTTTTTCTTATGACTCCTGTTCACTTTTGCATTTTCCATCCAGTGTCATTCAAGAGTTACTTGCTCTAGCCAGCATTTTGAATTTGGATTTTCATTGGCATGTTGACAGCTATCCCTTCTTTTTCTAACATGTTAGTTTTATCCCTGTTACTTCTTTTAGCCCTTTTCCAAACACTTGTTTGAGAAAGGCAGGCTAGTATAAGAATCCAATGTCAGTGAAAAAGCACATTCCAGTGCAACTCTAAGAAAGCCAGCTGTATGATAGTGAAGAAAAAAAACAAAACCACAATGAATACACCAGCTCTAGAAGACAGAGAGGTGTTTAAAAAATGGCCATACACTGAATATGGTATAAAGTCATATTCACACTGTTGAAAGTTTAGCACCTTTCTGGCAACTTGTGAGGTAAGACATCAAACACCACCTGACAGACAGTGAGGTCAGTAAGAAGTCATGTCACAGAGCAACTAGATCACAGTAACAGCGCTGCTGCTGTCATTTCCATCCTCAATCCTGACAGGTTGCTGCATGTGTGTCCCTTCTGGTCTGCAACTGGACAGCCACCTCTTCAAAGCCTCTGTGCCTCAGTGTTTTTCCAAATCCTGTTCCACAATTTTTTCCAATTAATTCGGAAACTTTCTCCTCCGAAAGCTCTATTTATGCAAGCTGTTGTTGTCTGTTACAAATTAAAATCATATAATAAGCACAATAGAGAGCTGGTGAAGTATCCCATAGGACTGGAAGATTACTTTCTGTGGTAAAGACAGGAAGACCAAAAGAAGAGGTAGTTTTTGGAAGAAAATACATCACAGAATGGTGATCTATGGCACAAACCAAAGGTTTTCTAGTATAAAAGTGGGATAGGAAACACAGTAAAGAACAGATTTTGGCTAAGCCACTGTCATTTCATTCAAAACATAAGGAAGCAAGCATGTCAAAAGTATAAACCATATTGGATTGCTGAATATAAGTATAAAGGAGTAACAGGCAAAAAAGGAGGTAAAGTGGACAAAGCTGAAGCACAAAATGAGAAGTCAGAGACATCTAGGATGAAATAATTCTGTAAGAACACTAACAACAGGAGCAAGAATAAAAACTTTGGCTCAATAATCGATGCAGAAATAGTGTTTTTACAGATAGAATGAAGAAAGATGGAGAATGCAGTGTCTTTTCAGAAACATTGTTTCTAAAAGTAAATTTAGGGCAGGTAGTTAATACAATTAATATTGGCAGCAAGATTTTATTATTTCAATATTAAACTACTAGAATAGAACATCTGTTGGCTGAGCCATTTTCAGAATGTATTTTCCACTCCAATTTCACTCTAAATTCTTTCTATGATTGATTAATTATCATGCCTTGTAGACAGAGAAAAATCAGCAAATGTCAATCATCTTAATGTTAGAGAGGCAAATAGATCACTGAATATGATTTAACAGCATCATCTGGATCCAAAAAAAGAAATAGATATATAAGGAGGATTACTACCTATAAGAAAACTAAAGTGTATCTTTACTCAGGCAACAATGGGAAAGGCTCAGCTAAACTAATAAATCCATTTTTGAACATCATGCCTTAAGAGAGGTGTGGAGAAGTCAGGATAAAAGAGGAATTGTCAGGACTATCCTGGTACAAGTGAACAAACTGGTGCCACTAGGTTGCAACAGAAAAGCATGTGAGAGGGGAGAACAAGTTACAACTTTCAAATATGTAAGACTTCTGTAAAAGAGACAATGGATAATCTGTTATCCTTATCTACTGAACATGACAAGAAGTAATGGTTGAGATGATTTGTAGCTAGGAAAAAAACCCACAGAACCCAGCCCAGTCAATGAATTTTTTTTGTAACTTTAATGATAATTACATCTACAGACAGAACTAGCACACATTTACATAGTACAATTCATCTCTTAAGACTGCCTTGGAGATTAACTTCACTTTCCACCTCTATCCATCCTTAATCTTCTAAGTGCTATACCCAGAAGACCAATCCTGAACTTTAGCTTATTTACACTGAAAAAAGTAATAAAAAGCTATTATATAATATATACTTTCAGATATCTTTCACTTCCACACAGTAACTGAGCAAAGTAGGAGAACTAAACTTTTTGAGCCCACCTTAATCATACAGACCTTATTTTATTAAATAAAAAATAATGAAAAAAGTCTGTTAGCCTAGATTCAACATTAAGTAAGTAATATTTGCAGGCTGGCTTCCACAGGCCTCTAGGGATTTAATATAATTTGAAAAACTAAATGCCTACTCATATTTTGTTTAGTAGTAGTTCACCCTACATTTCCTTTCTTAGAGTTGTCACTTTAGACTACTGGGTTTTCAGAAGTACCTTTTAACATCACTGGAAACAGGAAACATAGCCCAAGGGCCTGAACACACAATGGTTAATGCTCATATACCCGCTGTGTCTTCAAGGAGAGAAAGATGGAATGACTCCAAGTATGCAGAACAAATGTTGTCTGAAAGAGAAAAAATAGTATAAAAACTGTAATCACATTGCTATTAAGGATGATCTGTATCCAATATAATGTTTGATTATTTCAGATATTTCAGCCATTTCAAATCACACTTAGCTCTAATGGGATATGTCAATTACCACCAAACATAAAACGTTGTTTCCAAAAAGATTTTGGTGGGAAGAAGCAGAGAAAACAAATCAATATTTTTAATTTAGAGAAAAAAAATCTAAAAAATATTTTTTTTTTTTTTTAAATTCCACATTTTGTTAAATTGGAAAACTACTTCTTCATCAGCCTTGAAAGGTCCCAGGAAGTTATCTTCCTTTATGCACATTTATTTTATTATGTTTCTTCATTGTTTTTTACTTAAGCATATGATACATAGCCAGTTGACAAGGACGAACCTGAGAGACAGAGTTTCTATTTCTCAGTCTTCAAGCAACGTGAAGTGTGAGTTAGGCAAGCTATTTCAAACCTCTGTGAGCTATTCCCCACCTCCTAGCCTTTTCCAGTCTTGTCTACTTAGTTTATAAACGCCTTGTATCTGTGACAGTCTCTAGCATGCCACAACATTTCTGTACAGAGTTTCATATAAATACTTGCAAAGGCGCAAGAAAATTCAAGCATCTAGACTAGACAGTTTACACAGGTCTTGCTTAATGCTGGAAGTTCTTGCATACTACAGTAAGATGGTTTTGTTTGCTTTTCACTCCTGTGTAGTGTTAAATGGGTAAATCTTTAGAGAATCGTATGACCCTCTACACATTATGTGTAGCTGGGCTACGTATTTCACCTCCCAGTAAATAGCTCAGACTTCCTGGTTCTTCTTGCCCTCATAAACACTTTTTTCTCAATCTTTCCACAAGTGAGTGTCACAGCACAGGACTCCAAGTCAGACAGAAGGTTTTTATATAGGATAACCAAGTCCCGCTGGGGTGGGTGTCTTTACAAAGAAAGGGCCCCAGTGATTATATGTAAAGCAGCCCAATTAGTAGGACAAATTCCCAAGATGAAACAGAGATAGAATGCGGTTCTCAACATTTATACACTCATAACTGTATTATATATTATTTGATAATCCCAAATAATCAGGAAGACTGTCCCGAATAATCAGGAAGACTTGATTTTAAGCTTTACTTGGTATACAGTGTTAACAGCAATGATCCTTCTCTAAATCGAATACTGATTGTTAGTTCAGTTTGGATTTGAAGCAAAAAACATCAGTTATGGAATTATGAGTTATTTCGTATTTCACTAAATAAACTTTGTATGCTGCTTAACCATCTGTATAACTCAGAAAATTTCTGGGAGTTGACAGGACTACAGACTGAGTGGGTATATTTTGCAGGGGTTTTTGTGTTCATTAATTATAATGTATTACATGGACAAAAATAAGGCCTAAAGCTCTTCACCGACACTGAAGCCCTTGCTGTTCTTCAAACAACCAGGCAGTGCTCAAATAGATAAGAAGACAGTGCCTAAGCACAAACGCTGTTGCAACTCAAAATATCCCAGAGCTTCACATACCTATTAATATCTAATAAGTGATACATGATAAAAACAGACTTTTCTTTATCATTGATTAAATCTTCATAAATAATATCCATTATATACTGAAAATTATCCAGGAACTACAGCTGTACAGCATGAACACTGTTGATAGCACTAAATATTCTTACAAGGTCCCAAGTATACCATAAAATCCATGTTTAAGAATGAGTAAGAGACTGAAGAAACATAAAGAAAAAAAATATTTGAAGGATATGCAAAATAACATAGAGTATCCAAGTAGTGACTGGATGTATGTACCAATACCTAGAGATAGTCTATTTTTATGGACAGTTGTGAAGGGACTTATCACATGACTGTTTATGTCTGAACAATTTTTTAGTGTTTCTCCTCACTAGTGTGCCACATTGTCTCTTATGTGGAATGTTTCTTCAGGGCACTGCTACTCAAGTTAGGTCTATCAAAGTTTAACAAATTTTTGTGGGTCCTGTTAATACGGCCCAGGAAAAACACACCTGACACAGTATTTTGCTACCAATTGGAACAGAAATTTTATATGCCCAGCCAGAATTCATGTATTTTTATTTTAAAAAAAAAAAAGTTCTATGTTTCAGCTACGTAATACAATTTCTCACCGAGGACTTCAAGCTGCTTTTAGCCAATCACAGTGAACCCTAGTCTTGTTCACAAGAAATGGTATTTCAAAGTATTTAAGTTTTATTTTGCTATACTGCATCATGTAGATGAAAGTCAAACACCCGTGTTGGCAGGAAATATGAAGTGAGAAGCAATGAACATAAGAAGTATGTCCTAAGCAAATAACACGATGCATAAAAGGAACATCAAAATACGAGCGCCTGCACAGCACAAAAAGAAAGCAGGTGATAACTTCTGAGTAACAGTTGGGCAACATTAGGATGTAAGAAACGTTACAAAAATACTGCTTATATTTTTGGAAAGTTTATGAATAGGAACACATAAAGGATAACATGACAAACATTAAAATTTTAGGAGTAAAATATGTGTGTTTTAAAAAGCACAGAAATGAAAGCTTGCAGTTTTTATTTCCCCTATGATTGTATGTCATAGTCTTACATTGAAGATGTAATAATTCTAAAATATTTGGCAGTATTTGACTTATAACACTAGCCACTTTAGTGAGATAACATGTTGACATTTTATTAAATATATAATTCTATCTATTGTTTTGGATGTGAAAAACTCTGCTTAATGCACCCTGAAGCAAAAGTGCAATTAAGCGCTTCCTAGGTAATAAGAATGGTCAGCTCAGCATGGGTTCTTATTCTGCACTTCTCTTCCAGGACAAGCTCTGATCATATGTATTCTACATATAATACATTCATTCCAACTGTCCTCTGCATTTCATTACTAAAGCAGAATGCTCATCTTGGTCTTTAAATCAACTACTTGACAAATAGTTATTGGAGATCATTAAAATAGTATGAACAAAATCACTGCCTTCTAAGAATTAGGTAAGGGATGAAAATTACTCATTTATTAAAATGTAGGCGGAAACCAATAAAATGTCTGAGAAAATTAGAAGTCCTGAGCATGATACTGCTAAGCATAAATGGAGTCAAAGACAAAAAATGTTGATGCTTAATATCCAGTTAATCTCAGAAATTCAGAGTAATTTTATTCTTTTTTTTTTTTCCTGCTAGCAAATTAAAGTCTCAGAACAAGGCACAGCTTTGATTAAGGATTAAGTTGGCCGAAGCACATGAGCATGTACACAGCTGCACAGTGTTAAAAATAATTTAAATGTGCTAAAATTTGTATATATGATCAAATCCTCTCAACCGTAATGGAAATTAAACATAAGCTTAAGTCATTTACAAAATGCTGAGGTCTCCCAAGGAAAAAAGCACATTAATTTAACAACATACCATGACCCTCAAACTTCTGCAGTTTAGTACACCCTTCAAGATTGCAAGACATAGTAGGAGGCAGCTTTCAATCCTCCCTGCAAGAACACTCTTTCCTTCTAATTGGGAAGAGGGCATCAGAAATCCATCAACAATGAGAAACTTCTGCAGCGCTGTCCAGCCCTGCATCTTCTGGTTCTGCAAATGCATGGCTCTTACGCGTGAACAAGTACACAATATTTCAAGCATGGCCTAATAGACAAGAGCACCTGACTGCTGCTGTTAACCAAAATGCCTTTCAGAGAAAGTACCAAAACACACAGAAAGAGGCAGTGTGCGTTAACTCTTACTTACTCTCCTTTAAGATTTTATTTTTTAAATGAGGAGCAAGAAAGACTCTAGTATGATCTTTCCAGAGTGCAAAAACTGTAGAGTTCTTGTGGGTAGCAATGTGGACGAACAAAGAGAAGGAAGAAGAGCTGATCATGTAACCATTCCTTTCTCATGTAAATCAGCTGTCACAAACTCTTAGGAGCTAGAAAAGAGCTGTAGCCTGGTCTAAGACTACCATGAGACTACTGGAATATCTGGAGATTTTTTTTTTTTCCTTTGGCTGAGGAGAACTGGATTGAATGTCGTTGAAGATAGACAGTTCTAGAGACACAAGTTTTAGTTTCTCTGAATTTTTTTCTTTCCTGCAGAAGACATTGCACAGCTATTGCCAAATTATTGTTAAATCAGGGGAAAAAAATGTTTGAAATTTTGTTAAGGCAGAACTTTTTGCTCCCATTTTAAAGGAACTAAATTTCTTTTGTGTTTTGTTTCCTGAATTCTATTTACAATACCTAAAAGTGACAGCTATCTCCATGTCATGGAGAGCAATGTTTCATGGTTTTCTCTGCGTCAAAGGAGATGGATATAAATCAATTGCAGGAAAATAGTTTTATTTCTGAGGCACGTAGACTTCATTACATCCGTCCAATAAAATAAAATTTTAGTTTTTATCTATTTGTATATTCAAACCTCAAAGACACTTTAAATTATTTTTACACTGTAAAAGGTAGGGAAGGAATAAAGTGTTTCACTTGTGGCTAATGTATACATAGGCTTCTCTGTCCATCTTCATGAGAGAACAATTAAGTTCACTTCGGCAAAGGAAAGATCTTTTAACCTAATGCCAAAAAGTACATAACCTGAAACACCAGCGTCCCTACTCTTATTTTAGCAGTTCTCTTTTTAATTTAAATAACACTTCCAGGTTTGTCCTAAATATTGTAATCTCCAAAGCACAAAGCCATAGCAACAAACTCATTCAGACTGTTTCTGCAGGTGTCTGAAAAGACGGTACATCTATGTCTTGTATGTAAGAAGAGCACCCATGGTTGTTGGCATCCTGTGTTTTTGTGACGTCTATATGTTGTTCAGAATTTCTCTAGGTGTTCAGGCGTTGAAACACGTTGGTTATTTGTTACTACAGTTGTACAGCAGGATGAATTTTCTCCTTTCGCTGACACAGCCTAGGTGCGTGTTGCTTAGACTGGCTGGTAGTCACACTAGACACAAATAATTTTGACAGTCAGGAGAACACACTAAATATACAAGTTCCCCAGATCAGCAATCAATCTTATCCAATGGACTAACCCCAGAAACAGTTTTAAAAAACATTTTTTCCTTTTGATCGTCTAGACAAATTTGTGACACACTTTTCAGTCTCCCCTTCACATACATGATCTAACAGTTTCCAGCATAAACAATATATTTACTTACCTACCTAAAATACTAACTAAATTAAGCACACTGGGATTGAAAGAGAAAAATCTATTATTCAACAGGTGTAATTTGCAGAGCAGGCATACAAGAAATTTGGCAACTGAGATGAAGAAATTCTAGCAATTCCACTTCTTTCAAAAACATATTCTGCAATGGTACTATACAGTTTTTTCTTTTCACCTCCAGAAGCCCCACAAATAGGAATAATCACTTTAATTGACTGTGTTTCCTCTTCCCTCTCTAACTTTAATGGAGACAGCAATACTTTGGATTACTTTGTCTTTACAAGACATTTTCCTAACTATCTACGTTGTCTTTTGTGTTGGGTTTGTGTCTGAGGGCATTTCGGTAGTGTGGGAGGCATCTACAGAGGTGGCTCCTGTAAGAGACTTGTAGAAGCTCCCCCAACTCAATTCGTACTCGCCTCTGGCCAAGGCCAGGCCAATCAGCACCTCTGCAAATAACTATTTAAGAGGGGAAAAACCTGTTGGGAAGGTTCTTCGTTTGTGAGTTTTTGTTGGTGAGTGGAGGAGAGGAGGGAAGAGAGAAATAGCCCTGGGGACACCCAGGTCAGTGAGGCAGGAGAGGGGAAGCTGTGCCAGAGCAGAGGTCCCCCTGTGGCCCGCGGTGGGGTGGCGGCTGAGCCCCTGGAGCCCAGCGGTGGCCCAGAGGTCGCTCTGCACCCGGGCCCGAAGCAGCCATGGCTCCAAGGCAGCCCGCGCTGGAGCCACCCGTCAGTGGGAGGGCAGCAGCCCCGGCAGGGACCCTCGCTGGAGGGTTCTGGGGAGCTGCGGCCCCGCGGGAAGGACTCGCGTTGGGGCAGTGCGTGGAGGAATGTCTGCCGTGAGAGGGACCCCGCGGTGGGGCAGGGGAGGGCTGCGAGCGCCCCTCCCCCTGAGGAGGAAGGAGCAGCGGAGGCACCTTGTGCTGGAAGGACTATGACCCCCATTCCCTGCCCCTGCGCTGCTGGGGGGGAAGAGGGAGCAGAGCTGAGCCCGAGAAGAAGGCGGGGGTGGGGGGAATGTGGTTTTGAGACCTGGTTGTACTTCTCATTATCCTTGGTGGTGGTGGTGGCTGTTCATTAAATTGATGTTGTTATCCCCTGGTTGAGTCTGTTTTTGCCTATGACCATAACTGGTGAGTGAGCCCTCCCTGTCCTTTGTCTTAATCCTTGGGCCTCTTGGTTGTATTTTCTCCTTCCCATCCCACCGAGGAGGGGGTAGGAGTAAGCAAGTGGCTGAGTGGTGCTTTGTTGCCGGCTGGGTGGGCTTAAACTGTGATATCTTTTTAACCCTTAAATTTATTTTGCATCCCTCTTATCCACATAACACTGTCTGTAAATTCTCTTAATCTCACGTAAACATTATTTCTGTTCAAATCCTTGGCCAAACCATTATTTTTTCTAACACTGAAGATCATGCTTCTTTTGCATATGGCCTCTTTCTTCATTTTTTGAAGGCTGGTGCAGTGTGTTCTCATGTGAATTAAGAGATGCAACCTTCACAACGCTTTCTCTCAAAATTTCAGAACTCTTCTTTTCAAATAAGCATTCCCTTAAGTTCCTGAAGTGCTTCAGATGTGCATATCAATCAGTTCAAGAAAATCTGTCTGTTCCTCCACAACATCCATTAACTTATCACAGTTACATTTCTGGTTTTTGCACAGCATAAACACAACCACTTCCCACTGGAGACTTTCTCTTTCTTAACTTACAACATGCTACATCATCTTTCTGTATCTGTGCTTGATTTGCTGCCTGTCTTGTTCCATGTTTTGGGTGAAGCATGCTGCCTGCCTTACCTGCAGTTTTTATAAGTAAATACACCCCAAAACCCCCATAAACCAAATAAACACCACCACCCCCCCTTTGATATATATAATAGAATTCTACTTTTCCTCTGTTGAATATTCTTTAAAATATTCTGTACTCAGTTTGCATTAAATATAACCACATGAAAATTACAGTGCCATGCATACATGAACGTGTATTCATCCAGAATGAGATGTTAAGATGATACAGTTTTGATAAATAACTTTCTAGAAAGCTTTTTAAGGTTTAAATTTTTATAGAAAATTCACAGGTTACCTTGAACTGACCGAAAATACTGTTTATTGACTAAATACTGAATATATTTTTTGATGTAAATAAATGTAAACTCTCCAGGCCTAGAAATTGTAGTTATAGAAAATGTCTCTACGAGGCCTAGACAGCAAATCATAGAACTATATAGAAACTGATCTTATATGGATTGTAAAAGTACAAATTATATTTTGGATTTCAATGTAATTACTAGCATATTATGTATGTCATACAATTGTAACTTTATTTATACAAATATTTAGAGTCATGCCTTAAGTTTCACACCTTTCTATGAAAAAGACTGACACATATTTAGGTTTGTCTTCCTTATAAGGGAATTCACACCATGTAAATTAACCAGAATGAGCAATTGCAATTCTTACTTTAGTTAATTCACCTGCCACTTTAATCTTACAGGGAAAATATGCTATAGAAGGCACCAAAAGATACCGAAAGAGAGAGAAGCATTCAAATGTATTAATTGTCAAAAGAATTTTACTGGGATCAGGAGAAAAAATTCTAACAAACACATCATCACATACATGTACAAAATTATTCAAGTTCTATATCTTATTGCATTACTATTATGATTCTTCTCTCCGTTTCGGCTGATAGGCCACATAGTTTTATCTCTAGCTAATCCAGATAACCCTAATCAGAGAAATCATACAATCTCTAACTGTCCAAAAGGACCACTTCAGCTGTTGACTGACCTATCATGTTCACGAGCTGGCGCAGCATGCAACTGTACCTCAGCTAGTGATTGTTTATTAAAAATCACATTCTAGTAACCAGAATTTTAATATATACCATGTAATTGCTAGAAAGCATATCTTGTATTAACATCCTTACCATATTTTTATTTTCTGTATAAGTTTAGAAAGCATATAATACACAACGAGGAAGTATTGACCACGTGTACAGAGAGCGATGGAAGTATCCGACATTGCAAGAATATCCCATTGAAATACTACTTCCATTTCAAAGGTGAGATCTTAAACAGTGTTCTCATTTGATACTCATTTTGATTGATAGTATTTCTTCCTTCAGCTGGGAGGATATGCTATCAAAAATACTGTATTTTTTTACTTTTTTTTTTGTGGCTATAGTACTGGAATGAAGTTCAAAATTTCAGTCTGTTTTTTAGCCCTGATGTACAAAAATCTTTAGATCTTTATATGCTTTCATACCCCTTATCTGAAAAACATGTATTATAATAACTCACAAAGTTATAATTTGCAATTGCAATTGATCTTGAATGACTACAGGATACTTGGATGTTATTTGGACCAGACTATAATAAATGTCTTTAAAAAAAAAAAAAAAGTAAAAAAGAAAACCTGACATCTTTATTTTCTTTCCAGCTATTGACAGGGATTAATGTTTTTGCATCTAGAAACTTTCAGCATGACTGGAAGTCAGAGATAAATAAGTAAGCAAATATGGACTATCACATAGAAAACTCCTTAGGAAATTGAGCGAGAATGTGATCTGTACTGATTGCAGACATCTACAAGCACTATCTTAAAAAAAAACAGGTATTAAGCTAGTATTCATTTAGCACAGGACCAAAACTACTCATCTTGCTGAATCCCAATGAAAATATCAGGAAAATAAACATCATTCCTATGCTGTTATTGCTTTTTTTGGATGCAGGCTGGTATGAATTTTCCCAAGCCAAAACCAGAAAAGAAAATGAAAAACAAGAATGCTAGCACAGACTTTGGCTTTCTGTTAAACGTTACAGGATGCTGAAGTCAACATTGCCTTGAACTAGCAAAGTATTAAAGTACTCTACAGAGATCTAATGCACTAATACAATAAAACCTACTGACAATTGCCTTGAACCAGTTGAGTATTTAATTGTTCTACAGAGATCTAATGCATTACAGACTAAAAATCTATTTCTATGTGGTAATTATAGTAACTTTTTTTGAGGTTTCTCAAATCAGTGTTTATAGTAATGCACTTGAAAAGATAAAAAAAAAAAAAAAAAAAAAAAAGCAACCAAAGAGAACTTTGTCCTGAGTATGACTTGGTTTGCTATTTTACAGTCACTATAAAAATTATATAAAATATAATTTAATTTATATATATTATTTATATATTATTATATTATTATATATAATATATATTATTGTAATGTATTATATTATTATATTAATTATATATTAATTATTAAATTATATAATATTATATATATAATTTAAAACAATATAAAATACACATTTATCACCAAAGCAAAATATTTTGCTGGTAAGCATAGAAACTGTGGGCTAGAAGAGCACCTCGTGGTTTCATATAATTATTCTCTTGCCACAAGATGGCACCAAAAGATTAAAAATATCTGCATTCCTAAGGTTCCAGCCGAAAAAGTGAAGAAACTTTTCAGGGAATTGCATAAGAGATGTCATCAATATTTGACTTTCGATTTGGTTAGCAAGTTGTAAACATCATTCTGCCTACTTTGACAAACTGCTGAAATGGGGAGACTTACCATGAAGTTAATTAATATGGAGGAAAAAGTATTTTACTAAAGCTCACATTTCCTACAAATTGCAAAGAACAAGAAGTGAACATTTAGGACTATATATTTCCCTTTTAGGACAGGGAAGTGAGAACATATGTAAACGTATGAATAAAAACAAAACAGACACAAGAAAAAAATAACTCCAACTCATCAAAAATTTATAGTCTCCCCCAAAGGAAAACTTATGAAAGTAAAGTTCAACAACTTATACATTAAGAATTGTTCTTTCACTCTACTCAATTTTCCTTCCCAATTGCAGTTAAAAGAAAAGTTGATCTCAAATTTTGTGAACTTTTAAAAGAGCTGTGGGTATATATAATGTGGGAAATACTGAAGAAACTGTATTTCTAGCTCATAGGATATCTCATTGTCAAATGAACTCTCTTCAAGTCCCACAGAAAAACCTCATCCTTCACAAAGACTAGTGTTATAGGATAGGAACAGATCAGAGTGCACTAACTGCATAAAGCCAAAACAAAACAAAAACCCAGAGCCGTATGGGTGACAAAAAATTTCAAATCATAATTACCTCACAGGCAATTATTTCATGTAGTACATTTAATTTATCTATTAAAAAAAGTCCAACAAAATAATTATTAAAAAAGTGTTCATAGCCTTCAGCCAGAAAGAAACCAAGGGTCTCAGAACATAAAACTACTAATTTACTGGCAAATTTCTTTAGGTCACTATAATTGTTTCCTTTAAAGAGAAAAGACCCTGAACAGTGTAAAGATTAGAAAAGAATTACTTTTCTGTCAGTGTTATCCTGATCTTCATTGACAGTCTTCCTGATCGTACAGAAATATATTGAGCTACCTTCTAATATTTTTTTTCTGTACATCACTTATTTTAGCTCATATATTTTAAAGCACTAATGGATTACCCTTGAGAAGCCAGTGCTTGATTACACGTTAGAATCATCGAGATGAATTCTGTTTACTTAAATAGAATTTAATTCAGTACTTTAAAATACTCTCTTTTTTTGCAGTCATCATGCCATCATGACACCTAGTTTTTTTGTGTTATTGTCCCAATAACAATAATCCAGTTTTAATCCACTTTAATAATAACCAAATAGTTGCTAAACTAGTCCAGATATCTATTTTTCTAGTGCTGAAGTATCATGATTTTACTTGTGTGCCCTTTTTCAGTGAAAAAGGATTTTAATATGCTAGAGCTAGAAATGGACTCCAGCAACCTACTCAAAGCAACAAGGTACCAGTCACATAAAATGACCCCATAGTATGTATAACTGTAAGACAAGACTGTCTGGGTGATTTTCCAGAGGTTGAGCTGGAACCATTTAACTGGGAGCTGTGAGATTGATTTACCTACTCTGCTTTTATCCTATTAGACCTGACTTTCAAAGGCTGTCCAAGTGGCGAAACACCTCCAACCCTATGGACATAAGCATTTACTGGTTGGATCTTTATGGCTGCAGCCATGGAGAAAGGAAAAGGTGGATACTTCCTCTCCTGAATGTACATAACCCAAAATTTAGCAAGAACTTGCTGCTGTGTTAACCGAGGTTTTTTTGGTACTGTAGTTTAGAAGGCTGAACTACTTTGAGCTTTACCGTTTGTGTTTAACTCCAGCTAAGTGGGTGTTGTTAGAAATGAAAACCTGTAAGCTCATTTGTAGATGGCTATTTGTTAAGTTCTATTCTAAAACGCTAGCATAACAAGTATAATTCAAACCCCTGAATGTAATGAATTGTAATTATACTGTTACTTTTTTTAAAAGTTTGCATTTCAGAGCTTAAATCACTGATTTCTTCTTCTGTGTCACAAACTTTTAGTATCCAACTTAAAATAGTTCAAGCCCAGTGACCTTTCTTACTCATATTATAGATTCCTAAATACTCTTGAAAATTTATGCTTATCAAAACTTTAATGGGATTATTACTACAATACATTCTGTCTTACGTATGTCTTTCTTTTCTAATTCTCATTATTCCGACTTCAAATACAAAGCTAGAGGAAACCAAACCACAATAAGGATATATTTGCAAACAGCATATGTGTTTCAGGGTAGGTTCAGATGACTTGCTAGTGAAGGATTGAAAGAAGAAGAAATATATGATTTTGTCTTAATTTTCCATTCTGTACGTGTGTTCCACACACATACTTAAATTGTAGAAATTAGATCAGTTTCTTCTGATAATGATTAATGACTGTAAATAATATAAATAAATAATACATTTCCACCTTAAGAAAGATTTTCTCAAATTAAGTAGTCAAATCAGCATACTACATCTGAAACCACTTGAGAAATTTAAAGGGATTGTGTAAACAAGGAAAAATAAATATTTTATAAAAGAATAATGTTACAGAGGAAACTTCATTATCTGTATCTGTACACCTGCCATTCAGATGTAACTACCAGAAAAAGTAGATCTGGTAGGCATAACACATAATGCTTTTAAGTTCTTTATCATGCTCCCAAGTATTAAGTCATGGAGAGAACCAAATGTACCTAACATGCCTGGGGCTCGGTTAACCCATTTTAATCAAAATGTCAGCTTCAGTGGTATCTTGACCATGAGCGCCATACTCCTACTCAAGGGAAAATGCAAACCTCAGTACATTAATGAAGAAAAAAACCTGTCCAACAGAGGGGGAAAAAAAAAAAAAAATCACACTTCCCTAAAATGTTACTCATAATAGTGTTCTATCTTACTGTTTTATGGACACTACAGATTTCTGCCCGTGGAAAGTATCCCAAAGGGAAAAAAAAAAACAGGAGACAAAAAGACTACTTAAAACTTGGTCTTGGGAAGTGGGATACAGTACAATAACTATGGAACTTGGATGTAATATGCTTAAGTACATCTTAAACTGTCTTTTGTGTCATAATGAAATGTCTTGCTTCCCTAATCTTAGAAATGAGCACATTTTTTCATATAGCTGCAAAGTGACTGGGTGTACCCCAGTAACTCATTCATAAATTGAGATCTACACTATTACCATTTAATACAGGACTAGTGTGATTAAAGACTCCTGATTAAATGATTGCTGTCGATCTCTGCTGAAACTCCTCTTATTATGTGGCAGTGATTTTTATAGATTCTGATGTTTATAGATTCTGATGATTTCTTATTTTAAACTACGTGTTTTACTGTAATACACTACTAGATGACCCAAGGGTCAGTTACTGTGAATAACTAGTTTTGTTTTGATTTGTTTAGCAGAAAGTCATGAAGACAGGCTAGTGACTCTACATAGCTTACTTTGCAGGATCAAGATTATAATCAAAGAAAAATATAATATAACATGCAAGAGTACTGACATGCAAAAATCCTCTTCCTACTAAATTAAATAGAAAAAATTAAAGACATCTACACTGATAATGAAAATACAGTTCATAGCATGATGTAAAATTTTTGTGAAAGGTTATTTGTATAATTTTTAATTAATTTTTTTTCTTACAGGTGGAAAGAAAATAAGTGCTGAAATAGTAATTCTTCTGCTTCAATTCATCATGCTTTGGATTTTTTTTGTTTTAAACACATTCTGCCTTTTTTTTTTTTTTTTGTATTCTTTCTGGTTTTCTTTGGTTTTGTTTTGTAATTATTTCTAACAACTGACAATCTGCTACTGAAAATCCAGGTCATATTCTGAGTAGCCTTATCATTAATTAAACAAACAAACACCCCCCATTATTTTAAGAATTAAAACTTATCCATCTAATTAGCACATGTACACTTCTAGTGAATGTATTACTTAGAACCTTCATGATGTAGAGAAATCAGTGACATTTAAGTCTGCTTTTAACTGATTTGCTGGTGACACACAGATGAAATTGATCTATGGGTCTTCAAGGAATATTCTTAAGTACCACAAAACAGAGAGGGACTCAAATAGAAATTTTTAGGTTCGTACCTTGTCTGATATGTTCAAGCTCAGATAATCCTCTAACAAAGAATGAAAGATGAAAACATGATTGCAAGGGCATATATTTATAAAAAATAGAGAAAACAACCTGAGGATTTCAAGAGCCATTTTTTAAACTTCAAATTAAGTACAGTAATACTATTCACGGTTTTCAGTCAGGACTACAAGAAGGTTAGGTACATGTTTCTCTCCTTTTCCTCTCTGCCAAAGGTGTAGAAAGACACTTGGAGAAAAGATGACAATCCTTCCCTCAAAAAAATAGGAACCTGTAGATAAAACACACTACAGTCCGGATTCATAATTGAAGCCCAGATGCCTGTCAAGACCATATCTGATAGTATTGTTAAAAGAACATTATGAGAATGATAACCATATCAAGAAAAAAAGTTTACAGTATGCCTATTAAACTATGTGGACAGAATCAGGAAAATCTCAATGCTGTGCGAGACAAAGGGGTCTCTCTTTTCCCATCTGTCATCACCTATTTTCAAACGGGTGTCCAGATCTAGTTTTAGACTTCATCTGTGGCAGCAGTACCAGTACAAAGACCTTTTCAGGGTTACAGGAGCCTTGGCCCTGGAGATTCCACTGCCCCAAGACAATGGCAAGATTGCTAATGCTCTGCGCACAGCAACATTACTGATACTGAGTCTTGCATCTTGGACATTACATACATTTATGGTCCCAGTTCTACTCACCATAGAAGAGGTATCAAGAAAATGGCAGGTGACTATTTGTAAGAGGAAGGAATTTATACATTTAAGGGATATTTTTTCTTAGAAATCTTAGAAGTAGGATAAACTTGACAATTCTCCCTGTGTCCTGAGAATTATCTTTAAATAATTACAAATACTTTGTGTTCCTATCTCTTTTCTCACCCTCATTTAAAAGATTTTGTCCATGTATTTTGATTTACATATAAGATATGAAACATATCTAAGATAATCTACTTACAAAACACTCTTGATTCCAGTGGAAGCAGAAATCAGCTGTACACTTGTGATACTTAGAGGAACCAATGACAGAAGGCACAGCATTAAGTTTCCTAGACATAGGCATTTTTATTTGTGCTAAATATTAGGATGGCATGACAATTAACAAGATAATCTTTTAATTCATTAAACAGGTGTAAATATCATGTGGACTACTGAAGTGTGGTAGACACAAGCACACAGTTCAGTTATACATATTTTTGGTTTATGTTAATTTGGGGTAAAAAGATTAACAGTCCTGTTGGACATTGCATTTTGAGCCTTGTAAGTTACATTGGTATCCATTCTTTATGTCTTAAAAATCTAGATATAGCATTGCAGAGTTCACAAAGATTGCATTCATTTTTAAAGATCGTGATCTGATCAGGCTAAGTGATGGCACGTCATGTTTTTATGCTGTAATGCAAAGCACCGAGATAGCATAATACAATAAATACGATCTGTCATGTAACAGGTGATGTAATAGTAACGGTAAAAACTTAAAACATATACCCACATACATCACATAATATACAGTTCTTCATGAGAAAATATTTTTGAGAGGTTTTTTATTTTTGTAAAACTCAGAACATCACAGTTCTAGCTTCTGAGCAACAGAATTCTGGAAACATCTATTTTCAATTCCTTTTTTGAATCGTTACCTTTACATAAACACACACACACACTCCCTTGTTTATATGATTTCCTACTGTTTGAAATACGATTCAGAGTTCACTTTGACTTACAATTAAGAGATGTCATAATAAAGTTAGAAATAAAAAAAAAAAATTTGTGTGAAGAATGATGTGCATGTGGGAAGAAAGAAAGGAGACCTGCCATGTTGGTTTGCACTATATCTAGTTAGCTTCCTAAGTGTATTCCCCTGATGCAGCCTGTTGGTACAGACGTAGTACTACACACTTCCAACTAGCAGACTGGAGTTTATATCCCGGATCAGATGCCTTGTGACAGTACAAGTTGGGGAGTACCTCTAGGATACTGCTAGAGCTTTATACCTCCTGCTGGACATGCTTCTTTATCAAAAAAGTGATAAATGTTATTTATTTCATGTAAGCTAGTCGAGGCAAGAACGAGTAGCAGAAGCTTAGAGAGAAAGTGAAGTAACAAAAACATGATATAAATTAAAAAGCTGATACAAATTAAGAAAGATATTGTACAGTATTCTGCTTGCTAGAGTGCAAGCCCTGTACAAGACAAAGGTTTTCCCAGGTTTGTCTCTACTGTACAGACACACACAGACACACTTGAGGTAACTGGCTCTCATGTTTAATAATCAGGAAGACTGCATGTAAAGAGAGACGTGTATAAAGCTTTAACTGGCAGATCCTCCACATACTAAAAATTAGACTGATAAGCCAGCAAGGAGACAACAGCTCTTTGGTTTGGTGGTGCTCTGTCTTCCCATCAGATGAAAACAGAACAAAGAAAAAAACAGTGTTTAGGTCTAGTTGATTCTTCCTGCGTGCAGTAATGCAGCCCAAGAACGGCAACATACTCAGCTCCCCACAGATGAGGATTATTTTCTATTGCTCTATTGTAGAGCTGCAAGCCCACAGAAACAGGCAAATTAGGGTAGCTGCCATGCGAGGGTCTCAAAGCTGAAGAGCTGTAAATCCAGGGAGAGAAAAGCAAGCAACATTCAACACAGGAGTTCCTCCTGGCCTGAAGAGAGATTTGGCGAACATTTTGTTCAAGATAGAATTCAGAATATCATTGTTTCTTGCTTTCAAGTTTTTACAGAAGTTGGACGGTAGAGGAAGTATGTATTTTTCAAAAAGCAAGTGTCCACATTAGTAGATTTGAGGGTGCAGGATGTGCAGTATGTGTGTTGCACAGTCAATCAAGGTTTCAGTGAACTGTACTTTTAGTTTGTGTGATCTTTCATTGACAGTTGCATACTATTCAGAACCATTGAAAATGTGCCATGGTATGGCATCCTTATGTGCAGTGAAGTCACCCTTAATAATGTTTTACTTTGGCACACTTAAACTGCTCATAAGAAAAGAAGTTTTATTTCTGAATCTCAATTTTCCTCCTTTTTGATAAATGATACTTCAGTTAGTATGCTATTAAAAAGCCATAGCAAATACAGCAGTAATACAGTACATATATTTATGTGGTTCATTTAAGACACAAAATGTTTCTTAAACCCTTCTATTGTGCCCAGATAATCAGTGTTTTCCTTCCATTTCTGTCTATCACATAACATCAAAGAATTAACTGTATAGCAGACTTTTCCACATCTATGGACAAGGACATATTGTGAAGTCCAATTAAGATGCCTTGGTGTTTAAAAACTTGGTTTCAAGGGATAATACTGAATTAATTAAAAATAATATTAGGATAACAGGCAGAAACTTCACCCCATTGCTACCATTCAACAATATTTCAATCTTAATTTGCCCCCCTGCACTAGTGCTGCAACCTAGTGGTGTAATAAAGTATAAAATCATACCACTTTGACCTGCAACCTGGCTGTAAATATGGTTAACAAACATAAAAACTAAGTCACCTGCACATAATTACTCAAATGAGACAGGCTCTGTTTCATTCACATGTTTCCTTGGGAAATCACGTTATGATCAGGGAATTACTTTCTCAGAATCAGAGGTAGATATTGTTTTCAAATTAATCTTTTCTGCCTTTTACATTTAATTATTTGTCAATGAAAAAATAGCTTATATTCCTTAGCTGAAATTGTACTAGTGTGCATGTATAGATGTGTATATTACAAATATCTTTCTACATTTAATAAATGATGAGCTCATTTGCTTTGACAAATAAAGTTATTTTTATGCATTTTTCAACTACAGCTAGGCACAGAAAAAACAGTAACCACAGTGTCTACTGTGAGCACATTTCAGTGTTTCATCAGTTTCTTCACAGATCCTTTGTCTATTGAGAACGTGCAAGTACAAAGTTTTAGTATATCTGCAGTCATTTAGTCTAATGCAAAGCCAACAAGAGCACATAAGAATATATAAGGTCCTACATACAGTCCCTTTAAGATATATTTTGCTATTTTATTTTCCATGAACAGTTACAAAGCATTATGAATATAAACCATTGTCAAAGCAAGCAACCAAGGCATATTTTCCAATCCTACTCAAAGCAACAAAATAATCAAATCATCAGCAGCAGTTTCAAGTTTAAATACCTGTATTATAATCAACACTCCTCAGACATTACAAAGATCCTATTTAAGTGTAAAAAAACGATCTTGACACCACACAAAGAAAACATGGACATAAAGCTAAACTAAAATTAATAGAAACTGATATAGAAATGATCTCTTCGTTTATATTTTTATTTAACAAAGTACATAAAATCATGGGAAGACTCCCTCAGGCACAAACTAGGTTACCAGTTTATAACGTAAGATGTATTCCTCTCTTGATGTAAGCCCATATTGAGTCTAAATAGCTGTCTTCAACTCTTGAGAAAGACAGCTTATCTTTTCTACTTGCCTATTCAGTTCCCTAAGTTCATTCTTTCATCTCCTCTTCTAAAATAGCACAGACTACTATTACATTCAAAAAGTAATCAATTAATATAAAAGTTTGAGTAACTGGAAAATCACAAAGAATGCTTGTACCAGACTCATAATATTCCTAGTAAATGGCATATTTAAAAAGGATTTAGAGATTCAAAAGTGTGTTCCAGTCTCCCACTCCCTGCTTTCCCCTCCAGTAATATCGTCATGTAAATTTAAAGCCTACTAGCATAAGAAAAAAAAAAAAAAAAAGACACATAGTTTTTTACAAACCTGCTTTCTCACACCTTGCACACACTATACACGCATATGTAGATGCATACACAACAAGTTGTATAATTCAAAAAATACCTTAAAAGCAATGGGTATGCAGTTGGGGTAATACAGAGGCTTTTACTGAAATGAAAGATGAAGATTATAGGCAACAGCTCCATTTGTGCAGAATCAACAGAGATGATAGGTCAGTCTTAAAATGCTGGTTGCTATTTGTCACTGATTACATGTACAGACTCATTCTCTTAAGCTGAAGGACTGTTAGATTTTTACAGCTGCAACTAGCATCATGCACAGTATTAGACTATTGCAAATTTCTAATGCAGCTGACAATGACAACAACAGTTAGCGGTTGGGAACATGGATTTAGACTTGCATTGTGCTGCATTAATTTAACACCAGATCAAATATGGATTTTGTTGCAGCAGTGACAATCAATGCTCACACAGGTGCAGACTAAATTTTTCCTCCCTACACCTTTTCCTTCTCCCCCCCACCTCCCTCTTTACTGAAATGTCAAACCTTGCAATATTTTCCTCATTTGTGAGTATATAGCTCTGTACAGACACTTGAAATATTGCCTGTATCCACCCTGCTATCCCTTTCCACAGCGATTTCCTTCATAAGAAGCATTTGCTCTGAGTAAGTAAAATTATTATGAAATTCAATTCAGGGCAGCACGAATAGCAGTGAAAGCTGTAACAGACTTGCAGTGGTATAAAGAAAGTGAGAGCACATACATGTATGTTTCATGCCATGTTCATAACAGTTACACTATGAAACATTGTGCTTTTTTCAATTCAAGTAGTATTGTTCCCCCAACTGAATTTGCAAGAACTGAATACAGATGGAAACTATTGCTCAAAAGATAGCCTGCTTACTAGGAGAAAACAAAAAAAAAAATTATAAAATGCTTAGTGTTTCAGTGATGAATAAATATGGTATCAGTTTACTTTGAGGAGAGAATACAGAGCAGTTAATTCCTTTCCCTATCTCATTACTCCTGAAGCATATTTATAAAATGTAAAAAGTTGTGTAGAGTAGAACAATTCTATACACTGCATTAAACACCATACTATTCATGTTATAATAATAATAATAACAACAACTACAAAGAGCTTAAGGAAATAAAAACAAGAAAGGCTCCTACCTTTTATTCTGCTTCTGAGAAAGTGAAGTAGTGTCCACCCCAACCAAACTGAAAAACGAGCTACTAGAGTCCTTTTTTTGTTTGTTTTCTCCTGTTATTTTCTAAGACTGATCCTACTTGGGTCTAACTCAGGCTTTTGCTCCCAGCATCACTTAACTCTGGACAGCCGGGAACCAAAGCTAAGGGGGAGCTCTCCCTCTGACTGGCTTTCATTCAGAGCTCCTGTTTAAAAAAAAAAAAAAAAAACAAAAAAAAAAAAAAAAAAAAAAAACACCACCACACACACGCAACATCCACAGACACGCACACACTCACTCTCCCTCCGAGGACGAGAGCGGGAGAGAGGCGCTGCTGCTGGAGCCGCAGCACTTACCCTGGGAAGGCTGGAGACTAAGGAAGCGCAGGCTTTTCCAGGCACACAGTGATTTGCAAGTGAATGCGGTGGGAGGGTACAGCAAACGGAGAGCTTTTTTGTTAAAGCCTGTCGCCCTCCCTTCGCTGACAGAATGGTTCTCTGTTTTTGAAGCCTAAGGTAATCAGCCTCATCTGCTTAGCTTGTCCTAATAATACACACTGAAAACACCAGCACTTTCTGTGGTGTATTTTTCTTGATTATATATAACCAATTTACTATACCACCAGCGATTTTAAAGCAATGTTTATAAAATTTATATATATTTTAAAAAATAGCATGGTGCTATTCTAAAGTTAAATTGCAACCTCAGAGGGCTCAGATGAAACCACAGAAAGCAGTCATTTTCTTCATTCAAATGCTTATGCTATCAGATTAGAAACATTTTCCCTCGTGCTTCACCAGTTTTATGATAAATATGAAACAAGACAGGTTCATACAATATTAGGTATTTTCATATTTCCAGAGGTTATTAGAAAAAAAAGTCAGCATCACTACTAATCCCCCATTAATATTTTTTCCTCAGTTGATACTTGCGATGCTTGCTTTTATTTTATTTCAGTCACTGTATTTGGACACCACATTTCACAATGTGTTGCTTTTCATCAAGTTAATCTGTGTTGGTTTCATGTTTCTAATACAGCAAATTGGACTTAGCACAATCCTCCTTGGATCATATCAAGTCCAATCCTTTCATTGTGATACTGTAGAGGGTTATGTGTACATTAGTTAGGAGAGATTTAACAAATAGTCACATAAGATTAAACCAATGGATGTCAGTATTGCTCTATCTAAAAAGCGTCATAAGGGACTTTCTCTGGTTGTAAAAAAAGTCTTCCTAAAACAAAGAAAAAAGCCAAATTCTCTTAAAACAGGAGCTGAAAAATGTTGTATTTGGAAGTAAGGAAGAAAGTAACAATGAAAATTATTTCATTATTAGAAAATCTAATACAGGAGTAGGTAGATCACTGGCTGTTGTTAGGTTGCTCAGTGGTAAGTATCCTGATTGTTTTCAGCTGCTATCATTCAAAAAGACAATAACAAAAGAAAGGCAAGATCCTTACTGTGCCTAGTATCACTTCCTAATGTAATGAAGTGCTGTCATTTCCCCATATCCGCAACCACCAGTAGGAACAGAAATGACCCACCACCTGAGCACAACCTTTTGGCAGATAAGCAAGTTAGCATTTAAGTAATGTGCTATACTAGCATATGAATGCGTCATCTGGAGATAGAAAGAAGCAAAGGAGCAAAATGCCAGCAGGTGGGGTGGGGGGAATCTCTTTTCATTCATGAAATGGTTTGGCTTTGAAAAATATATCTACCATGATAGATTTTTAATCTTTCAAGCAACAACAATGAAATTCATTGGCTTTGGCTACAGTACGGGACATAAATACACAGTGCAATGGATAATGCATCTGCAAAAAAAATTCTATTGCTTTTCTTCTTCTTTTCCCATTGGTGAATCAATACAAAAACTAGAATTGCCATATGTCCGTCTCTCCTAGTTTCCAAAGACTTTCATTCCAAAGTCCTTTCAGGACAGGAAGGTAGGAGATTGCAAAAACTAACTCAAGCTTCCTAATCTCTGACACCATTTGACAGTACACTATGTAGTTCCCAGCTATCCACGTGGAACTGACGATATTGAGACATCTGTGTTGTCTTCCAAGTTTACCCATATACATGTGCAAAACTGAAAGCATAGGATTCTGTTATTTTGGGCAAATCTCTTCACACTGATCTTAAGGTAAAGTTCATGGAACTTTCTTTTCTGGCAGTACCAACTGTGCTTCTGCTTCCTAAAATACTAGATTTAGGCTTGGGCCCTACAGTAGAAAGCTAAAAGTTATCTTAAAGTTGCGTTTTCAATTTGGTAATAAATACAAATTAAATTATAATGAAAGGAGACAGAAATATGTGGAAATGTACATACATGGTTAGCAAGCTCTTTAAAGCTGGACTGTTTTTTGGATGATGCACAAAATCTTAAGTGTTGAAAATTAAGTTAAATGCTTCGGTTCCTTTCAACGTTTTTGTCTTGTGTTATTTAAGTTGCAACCACGAAGTGGGAATTAAATGACAATTTGTGTATATATACGAAAGTTTATTCTACACATGCACACACACTTACACACGCACACACACAGAGAGCTAGGCCAAATTCTGAAGTCAAAGAAAATAGATGATCTGGTGGAACTATTCAGGAACAAGAACTTCAGAGTCACTGAATGTGTGCTTACTTCCTTTTCTGCACAGTATTTTGATATATTTCTGCTAGGGTTTTATTTGGCTAGAATGAACCAATCTTATCCTAAAGATATACTAATTTATTCAGGCATAGTTACTTCAAGTCAAACTTGCACCCTTAAATTGAACTAACTTTGGGAGTAAAGGTTTAACTCTAGAAAAGCCATACTTTGTCACTATCTCTTATTTCTGTTGGTATAGCGAACTATTTAAAACCCAGTATTTCTTTATACTGATAGCATATGGATATCTAAGGCAAAACAGTTGTTCAACCATATACTTATTCACAGACATGACAGTAGCTTTAAAACAAGGTGGCATCATAACCTATTTTTAACACTGCCTAATACTTCCCATTAGAAGAGTCCTTTTATTGTTGCTTATAAATTTACCAAACAAATTATTTAGGATTAAATTTTCTATACTGATGGGCTGCCTCAGGGAGAAATCATTTAAAAACCTTTCAGCCAAAATAATACTGAGATTTCAGAGAACGAGGAAAAATTATACAGCTGGAATTTTCTCACAGGAGTAAAACAACCTTCATGCTTTGAAGGCAGAATGTGAAACTCCACAGGGTACAGCTAGCCTTTTGAGTCAGAGAAGCTTACCGATGGGGACAGACTAGGTCAAGGAGCATTAAAATAAAGGAAGAGTAGTAGGAACAGAAGGAATGGAGGCTGGAGGATGTATTCTTCTTGGCCAGCAAAAAAAAAAAAGAAGACATATTCTGATAAAGAAGCAAGAAGAAACAAACAGTGGCAGAATAGGGGTAAAGACAAAAATTCATGGAGACTGAACAAGGAAACCTGGGGTGAAGGGGTGGGAAGAAAAGGAAAAAAAATAATAGAAAAAAGAACACAAGCTCAAAAGTCAGAAAGAGATACAGACCTTACCAGGGACCGTGGGGTTGCTTTTTGCCACCTCTGTCTTCAAGGTAGGCAGCTTTATCATCTGAAATGATAGGTCTAGTACGATACCTACTCAGACTACAGCAGAGATGCGTTCCTTGTTCTTCATTTCTGGTTACAAACTTGGCAGAGATCCCAGAAGCCAACAGTTGTATTTGTAGGAAGATGACGAGGTGTAAAAAGGATGAAAAGAAAAAAAAACCCTGGAATTACACCCCATTTTCCTAAGGATCACTATTGGTGAATGTCTGTAAAACCTACTGGAATTCTCTCCACTCAGTGTTGGCCCACATGTAGCAAGAAAGCAAATTAGTTGCTTCATGAGCTCATGAAATGGTGATTAATGTGATGTTTTTAAAGACTTCAAATCTACCAATGACCTGTATGGAACCTGACGATCCCATTTCTCTGTATTTTTATTCCATGTTTGATACATTTTTGACCTCTCTAAAACTGTATGCTGAAGCCTAACAATAAAACCCAAGTACTCCAAAATTAAGAAAGGACAGAATTTTGTATCTATGTATAATGCAAACTAAAAAAAAATAAATTATACTACATATACGATGACAATTTATTACATATGTCTCTTAATTAGTTTCCACCTCCCTTGATACAATCCCAGAAGTACCCTTCCTCGTTGTACAAGATGGACTGGTACACGGGCAAGTCACAGTGCAGCAACAGTTGTCTAGAAAAGATTGTCTTTTATGGTGTAGAAGCCAGAAAATTTTAGTGAATGAAGCTGAATGGAGGGGAAAATAGAAGTTTTTCACCGTGAAAATATTCTCCTTTGAACTAGACTGTATCTAATCCTCTGCCACCTATGCCTGTATGATGTGAACATGTCACTTGAACCATATTTCTTTCATGGGTGTTTTCCTGTTATGTCCTATTATTTCTAAATTTCTGACTGAAGACCTAATATAAAGAGGTGCTGAACATTCAGAGTTTCAGCACACATTGTACCATAATAAGAGGAAAAATACAAAAATGAAGTCTGGTTCTTTGTGTCTTGTCACTAAGTCAGCTTGTACTTCTAACCATGGTCTCCCTCTATGCCTGAAATTCTATTTTGTGGGAAAGAGTAAATATCATGGCCCCACATCAGACACTTACTAAGAAGATAAGCTAATAATTGGAAAATATTCAGCTATTATAATGTTAAGCACTACAGAAGACCTTAAGAAAGTAATGCAAAAGCAGGATTTGAAAAGTGTACCTCAAACAAAGCCGTAAACTACATTGAATAAAGACACTGAAAGCAGAATTGTTGTTAATTAATAAATATATAACTTCAATACAATAATATAGAAAAATAACATGATTCTTATGCAGCACAACACGTTAGCTGCACGATAAGCACGTAATTTTAGCATTCACTAAGTTCTGCAAGCTTGAATCCAAAATCTTAGTAGTGTTCTTTTACAATGACTGAATGCATGTCAGTACTTTAAATTTTTATTATTTATTCATTAAGTGACCATGAATCTACTAGGCACCTAGGTACAAAGTCTAGTTGGAGCCCACTAGCTAGCGGTATATCCCAGGGATCAGTTTCAGGTGCAGTCTTGTTTAACACCTTTGTGATCTGGATGATGGGGTAGAGTGTACCCTCAGCCAGTTTGCTGCTGACACCAAATTGGGTGGAGTGGCTGATGGGCCATACTGCCATCCAAAGGAACCTCAACAGGCTGGAGAGATGGGCTGAGAGGAACCTCATGAAGTTCAGCAAGGTGAAGTGTGGAGTCCCCCAGGCACCAGTATATGCTGGGGGCTGACCAACTGAAAAGCAGCTTGGCAGAAAAGGACTTGGTGGTTCTGCAGGACACCAGGCTGAACATGAGCCAGCAATGTGCCCTTGCTGCAAAGGTGGCTAATGGTATCCTGGGCTGCATTAGGCAAAGTATTGTTAGCAAGTCAAGGGAGGGGTTCCTTCCCCTCTACTCAACACTGGTGAGGCCACACCTGGAGTGCTGTGTCCAGTTCTGGGCTCTTCAGTACAGGAAGGACATGGACATACTGGAGACAGTCCAACAAAGGGCCATAAGGATGATGAAGAGACTAGAGCACCTCGCATATGAGGAAAGGCTGAGAGAGCTGGGACTCTTTACCTAGAGAAGAAGAGGCTCATCAGGGATCTTATCAATGTACACAAATACCTGAAGGGAGAGGACAGAGCCAGGCTCTTTTCAGTGGTGCCTAGCGACAGGGCACAAACTGAAATGCAGGAGGTTCTTCTGAACATCAGGAAGCACTTTTGTCCTGTGGAGGTGACTGAGCACTTGGACAAGTTGCGCAGAGAGGTTGTAGAGTCTCCATCCTTCCAGATATTCAAAAGGTGTCTAGACATGGTCCTGGGCAACTGGTGCTAGATGACCTTGCTTGAGCAGAGTTGGGCTGGACAAGATGACCTTCCAATCTCAACAATTTTGTCATTCTGTGAGACCACACAGAAAAAATACAACAACAGATCCTACACAGAGGGATTTTTTCCAAAAAGACAACATGAAAGGATGGACAACATAAAATGGTGTCTAAGTAAACCAAACCAAACCAAACCAAACCAACAAATCAAAACAACAGGAAAAGAATAGCGATAAACTGTAGAGAGAGGTGGTGGTAATAAAGAAGCGAAGGTCAAACAGCCTAGGTGCTGTGAAGGAACACATACATAGTGCTAGTAACAAAAGGCTGTTCATGAAGAAAAAGCAAAATATTTCTCAGTTATATGCATTAAGAAAATGACATTCAACAGAGCAGTACCCAGTCCAAAACTTTACTTTTCTAAAAGTAAACCTCCATTCCATTCAGTAATGTTCATACCAGCTGCAGCTCCTGCTCTGGCAATAACACCATTTACTCTAATTCTCCATGCAGTCTCAGCAATGCCTTGCAGTGCCCTGACTGCTGTTATAAACTTCTTTGATCTATTGTGATGGAAAAAACTCAAGGAAGTTGTTTGAGTTCTTTGAGTTTCTGCCATCTCGTTTTAACCCCAACACATATTCTTTTCCAGCTATTGAAAGCTGTAAGCACATAGCTGTCTCCAGAGAATCAACTACCCATTCTTTCATTCATTGCAGTTACTCCAGAGCACACACATTCTGGTATCTACTAAAACTGTATTGTTTTTATAAATTATCTGCCCTCCTACTTCTCTACGTGAGCATTCTGTTCTGATGCTACAAGTGAATTTTAGTACAGTAAACTAGAAAAGCTTATAGTTACCTAGAAAACATCCATAAACATAGTATTTAGAACGCAACTTATACAGAAGACTACACATGCAAACAATGAAATTACTAAGAAGGACATCAGTAAAATATCTATATTGTATACAAACCTGTCTGTGGTTTATCTATTTTTTAATGAAAAAAAATAAAATAACCACAAAGACAAGTCTTTATGGATTATTGGTAGCATTCTTCAAATCACCTGTCATGTTTTTAGCAGTGTGGGCAGGGTGCTTTTTGGAAATAATTCTGTATTAATACAACAAAGCAGAAGCCTTTTAATGGAACAGATAACCTCTGATTTGGACAAAACACATTATTTCTGTATAATACTATGAAAATAAATATAACAGGAAAGATCTTTGTTTCACTAACACTATTCTATGGGTTTCCAAAGTCAGTCGGTTGTTATTTTTCTGTTAGTACTGGCTTAAACATTGTTACAGTTTACTTGCAGGTATAAGTCATTACACTGTGTAAACACAACGCTGCTATGCAAGATGTCCATTGCAATAGTAATGTGAAAGTTAACCAGGTCTCTCTTTTCCTTTTTTAGTTTTAGTGCCATCCTATTACACTTAAATAAAAATGTGCATGTATATGCAATTGCAAATGAATGAACAAATACACAAGAAATCTCCCCTCCCTTGATAACATATCTGAAAGAACACAGACCAAATGTATCGATTTTGCATTTGGGAAATGTAATGGTGATATGTTAAGAACAGTTAAACTGCTAAACAGCTTTGGATCAGTTACTCATACCTGAAAGGAGCTATATTTCTGCAGAGAGCAACATCAAATTAAGCATATTTTTTCAGTCTTAATAATACCAGGAATTACATTTGTAGACAAAAGCAGATAGTAAAGCATAACCCTACTCAGAAAAAAGAAGAGAAAAATACAAAGAAATGCTACATTTCAGCACGTGTATAACATTATAGATATATAGATATATCACATTTGGATTCAGAGAGACTTAGGGATATTTTAAGCTTCATTGAAGTGTTCATATACAATTAGCAAGATGCACATTGACTCTCTTTTCAGCTTTAGCAGACCATGAGAAGTGCTACTCTTGTGCTATTTTCTTATTTATCAAGAGGTAGACCCTAAAGTTAGGGTAACAGAAGTGAAATAAAGGAAGGGCCTGATCTTTCTTATGCTGTCCGTGATATGAGTCAAGCTTCCAATGTGCTAAGCACTTGAGAAAATTTTTTTTTCCAATTAACCTCTCTCACAGAGAGTCACATTAACAGGGCACAAGCCAGATGATGAAATAATAAAATAAAACAACAAAAACAATCCCCCCATCCCCAATTTTTTCCTAACAGATCTTAAATGATTTGCAGTTACCAAGTCCAGCTGCAACAGATCTGGAAGTCCCATTAGTAGTCTTTTCTATTCCTTCTAAGTTTTCACCTATAAATTCTCCTAATAGGAATCAGCCCTCTTCTTGTGCTCCACCTTTATTCTGAAACACCTCCTTAGTAGAGCTTGAACTAGGGACTGGATAAGAATTCATGTTCTGGCTGAGAATACAAAACTATGGAACGGAAATGTTGCAAAATATTTTTTCTTTTCCTATTAGCACTAAGTCAGTTATCAGTTCCCTAGGTTTGCAAACCTGAGCATTTTCACAGCCTTTTCTTTGATATCTGTAGTTGCGCAAGGATAAACTACACAATTAGAGAGAGGGAAGTTGTCTAACAACAGAAAAGAGATATGGCTTTTAATGTTTGGTGTCCTACCAAAAATAACGGTAATGGTAAGTCCTCTGAAAGGGTACAAGATTAGCCTGGGCTCTGGTTCCAAATAATTCAGGCAATATTTCTGTCTATTCTAGAGAATCTGGGCAATAATTCAATCTACTTTTGACAACAGGTAGAGGGAGACCTTCACTGTACAATTTCTTACTCTGTACCATGAGTAAGACATTTCAAAGAAAAATCCATGATTGTCAGATCGTACACTTAAATACATGCATTTAAATGCTACAGAAGCAAGACGACCAAAATTATTTTTGAAAAAATATTTTACTTAAGTACATGAAAATGACATGCACATCTCTTAGAGCATAATATGACAGTAGTAATTGTGCACATGTAGTCTTATTGTCAGTGCCAGAATTCTCCTGGACCTCACAGGATCTGATCCACTTCATAAACAAAAGGGTTAAAAAGAAGGAGGAAAGATTACTGCATTCTTTTTTTCTTCAGTGCAAAATCAGATTCTAACTGAGAAATGTGATATTCAGAATATGGAAGCAGTCAGGATGCGCAGTAAGAGTGGTTTTCAATGGAATGCGTAATTATTACTAGAAATTTTTTATCTCTGTGCTTAAAGCATTCATTTGGGAGGCAAAAAGTATCAGTAACAATTGATTTTTTATGTTTCAATTATGTCAAAGCCAAACAAGCTAATATAAGTATATTGTAGACTTGTGTTTCTCTTCTCCTACTGGAAGACAAATACAGGTTTTATATCTTTGACTCCATTAAACTCCAAAATTCTGTCACATTAAAAACTATTTCTTGGTCTGATCTTGTAGCCATCCCTCATTAGAATGCTTGGAGCAGATCTTCCATCTCCATCCCACAAAATGTTCCCACTTTGGCCTATTCTGTCTTAATACAATGCCTTTCCCAGACAGGACAGTATCTTCAGTGTTTCCTCATTTAACCATCAGAAGCTTTCAAGTTGCTTAATTTTTGACAGGGACTTCAAGAAGCTAGTACACCATTGTGTGAGACCTCAAATATAGTTGGATAGTCTGCAAAGAAACAAGACAGACAGTGGGTGAATAAGAAAAAATGTAAAAACTGTTCCATGATAGAACTGGCAATAAAAATTAAATTTTCTGTTGCCTAGGCTGATGCACTTTGGCAATACCATCACTTCCTTCTAATCTAAAAGGCTACAATTGTCTTCTTCCTTTCTGTTTAGTCTGTTAGGTGATCTGACTTTTTCACAGGTAATGTTGACTTTCTCTTCTCAGAAGGATATCCTTAAGGCCCTCACTGTCCCTGTTGGCTTTCAAGAAAATGAAGCACCAAGAGATACTAAATGATCTGCCCTCTGCCACTTAGGTTAGACAATGATAATACCAGGAAGGCTCTTATCAGACTTATCGGACTGCTGGAGCTGTCCTCTTCTCAACATATACCTCTCTTCAGTTTCCTCTGCACTTTTGTTAATAGGATAAATAATCCTAGAGAAGTTATCCTTGCAATATAGTCTAGTTAATAATGTTTCTAAATCAAGATTTGAAGATAATGTATCAGAATAAACAGAAATAAATGAAGTATTAGTAATCTATAAATAACTATCATAAAGGTATAAAGAAGGGTGGTGCAAACTGTAAAGAGAAGAGTAATATACAGTGTTACTGATATATTTTATCCTAGAAGTAAAGGAAAACAAGAGGGAAGGAAAATTCAAGGTTCCACTCTAAAACAAAAAAGTATATCTTGCATAGTTAGATGTTAAAATACATGTGCCAAGCAGCAGAAGGCAGTTTTAGTATTCTTGTAACAAAGGAAACAAGACAACAAAGGAAAAAAAAATGAGCAACTTTTGTTAACACTGACGTTTACCCTAAGTTGCCAATCACTAAACCAAATCTCTCATCTATATGATTTACACTGCATTAAGGGAAAAAAGCCCAACAACAGGCTCCCATAAAATAGAAGGATTATACTTTAAAAAAAAAATGCCAGATAATTCACTGAAACACTGCATCTGTGCTAAACCAATGTAGCTGCTGTTGCACACAGCATTTTTGTTTTCTCCTCATAGTAGCATGTCTTAACATTCCTCAGGTGAGCAAACATCTTTGCTACAGGAGTAGCAGTATCTTTCTCTGAGGAAGGGAGAAAAGGACAAAGTCAAACCACCCACTATAGATTGCAAAATCATGATCAGTATCGACAAGCTTCTTCATTTTCTAACCTCTGTATTCACCTGGTTTACGTATTCATATTTTTTTTCTGAAAAATTTAGTCAAATCATCAGCTCCTCTACTCCAAATACAAGATCAGGGACAGATCAGTCAGGAGACTTGTAGGGATTTAGGTACAAAATAACACCCTATATTAGAGTTCATGCTCTTATTATTTCAGTGGTATGCAAAAGAGACAGAGAACTCCAGGCTGCAGAAGAATGACTGTCCTCACCCTGCAGGAAGGACTTGAGTGCAGGTATGTGCTCAACTCTAACCCCAGGGGCAAATTTCCTGAAGCCAACAAATGTTCCCATCCACGTTTGGATGACACGGTTGCCCCTCCTCTGATCTTTCTGTATTAAGAGAAGAATCCTACTGTAGTGTCACAAAAAGAATGTCTCATTTCCAAGACAGTCTGTCCTTTAGTGATTCTGGCTACAAAATCAGCATCTATATTATGGGCAAAACTTTCATCATTAAACTTTCTGAAAAAGAAACATGTTAATTGTCAAAAGACAACTTTTAGCCAAATAACAGCATATTAAATTGCAATACAAAATCGTGTGGTAGCTATAGGCAAGTCTCATTTTAGAAATGGATGTCATCAGGACAGGCAAAGTATATAACTGAGGCCATGACTGTGCAGGTACCTTATACTGAACTTTAATCTGTACTTAAAACGAGAAATCTTCATCATTTAATGCCCACTTAGTGTTCTGTATAAAATCACTTTATTGCTTTGGACAACTGCCCAATGAGTAAGTACTCATACCATAAATATGCACACATAAAAATCATTACAAGTACTAATTAGAGTGGCAACCTTGTTGGCAGACTCAACAGAAAAGGAAAGAAGATTTGCTTAGGTGACAGCACAACATTTGATGCCAAAATCAAAATGGATGAACAAACCTTGGCACAGAAAACTGCCTATGAAATCAGATCAGTTTAAAATTTATAAATAAATAAACCTGTTATATTTGGTTGTCCCTAAACAAAATGAAAGCTAATACACACAGTGTGTTGCTTCCTTGCTCGTTTGCATGGCTTAGGCAGAATAAGACAAGGGAAAATGCTTGCAAATAATATAAGACACAGCTAAATCTATGCTTTCAGATCACTGTATATTATTTTTGTGTATAGTTCTATGCTTTTTTTCTATAAAACACATAAGCAAAAATAAAAGTATATTCTTGTGTTTTCTTGGATATTTTGATAACAACAGATGTGAATTGTTTTCATTACTATTTTAAGCTTAGGAATGGTTACCTTGATATTATTTCAAAAGTGGGTGTAAAACTTTTCTGGGCTTTATATACATGTCTTACCACAAGGATCTTTCCCACTATTTCTTAATCTTTGAAAAATAAGGAATATTTCCTTACATAAAAGGAAATATTCTGAATAAAATTAAATATATACTATTCTAAAACATATTCCTCTTCAACAAGATATTTTTATGCAGTAGTCAGGAAGTGACATAAAAGTTTAGGAAATTAATTTACCTTCAAGCTCTGACCCTTCATCTTTTAATCATAATATGGCCTTTAGGGCATTCACACTTCATAGAATCACACAATGGTCTCTTATTAGGTCATTTATTGTGCTACATTCTCATGCCCAAGAAAGCAAGTATTCAGAAGTTCCAAGTTTTGGCATTCTTTAATTACGCTTCTGTGCAGTATAACATGAAGTTATAAGGTATAATGAAGGCCTACGGGAGAGTATTAGCATAGTTTTTTTAGGACCTAGCAAAAAGTTTTTAATATTAATTTTGTCATAAATACCGTATGCAGATTTAGTAATGAAGAGATACAGATGAAAGAACAGAACCCTGAAAAACAAAATGTCATTTTATAACATTTTTAATATACTATGGCCCTTCCTTATTTTTTGCTTTTAAGAAAAAAAAAAAAAAAAAAAAAGAAAGAAAAAATTTCTTCAAATGTTAGTCTCAGGACAGCTGAGTAGAAAATGCAGTGCACTCAAGGAGACTATCGTGAGAACTCCCTCGGTTTCATTGTGAAGAAAAAAACACTCCTGAACTTTTAAAAAATTGTCATAACTTAAATGAGTCAAAAAATATAAAATTTAACAATGAACTGTGAAAAGCTATAAGATGATGCTTGGGACATCACTCATCATTAATGGGTTTGCTACAGGAGCAAAGTGTGAGTAGGAAGGAGCTGATAACAATAGAAAATTCCTTCCATAGGTATTATACAATTGCTTGTAAACTGTAAAACCTGTCTAGTCTCACAGCAACTACACATGGCAAGTTCTAGAGATAATCACATCTATTCTGTCTCTATCATCAACACCTTTTGTGAATTTTGGGCAGTCGTTTATCTGTGTTCATCACTGATGGAGATATTAATTACAGGAGGAATATATTTCACCTTCAATTTGCAAATTGCTCATGCAAAGCTTACAGTTTCCTTGCATTTCTTCTGCATAATTAATCATTCAACTCCTCAGCTGACAATTTTTTTTTCCACTGAAACTCATGCAGTGCTCACTACTTTTGTCTGGAAACATAAACAATACTGTTTTTCCCCTAATTGGGTAAGTCTATTTTTTAACCAATTAAACTTTTGTTACCAGCCACATATATCCACAAATTCCTAATTACCTTCTACAAAATATTGGCAGAAATATAATGGGAAATAATGCCTCAGTTGTCATTAAAGAACATGAAACAACCTCAGTAAATACTACCAAATAATAATTTTGCCTATTTATATTTCATTCATTGGCTTTCCCAAGAACTGTGTCATGCTAATGTTCATACCATATTATTAGAAAGCAATTGGATATTAACAGTGATAGAAATAAAAAAATAATGATTTACAATGAACATATGTTTTCTATGAAGGGTATTAGAATACATTATATTTTTATAAGAATGTTTTGAGATTTTTGTTTTATTTGGAGCTGGAAGAACAATTCTAAGGTTGACAGTAAATTTGACAAATTGGAAATGTCAAAAGATTTTCTGCAGAACCCAGGAATGTTTCCAGAACAATCTTTTACACCACAGTGAAAACATATACAGAGAGAGATTGAAACAGTGCCTGCAAAGAGCAGCAGTTAACTTTTCACTGTGTCAAGATTCATATAGGTAGGAAATACTGCCCAAAAGAAAAAAAAAAAAAAAATCAAACCAAAACGTTCTAGACTACAGAGCTGAGGTCACTGCAAACTTAGGATTAGACAAACCTGCTATGGATCACCAGAAAGGCAAAAAGAAATCCAAAGTAAGACAACTGTTGTGTTCATTAGAGACATGCTGCTTTTCTAAAAATGGTATTCTTTCTGGGTCAGGCTAACTGAAAGTCATTTTCCAGAGAAAGCAATATTCCTTGTTGGTCTAGCTTTCACATCATACAGGCAAGGCACAATTATGTCATTTCATAACAGCATGTTATATTTCAAAGGTATTTTGTATTTAAATCCCTATTTCTCTCTTTAAGTCTTTGCAGATACAAAAGACAGACATTAATTTTGTAAAAATACCCAGAATATCAAAAGCAACACTCTTAGATTACATTCATATTCTGAAGATTCTGTTCTTTTGGAATCACTATTTTTTACTTTCAAGGTATAAATTAGAAATATCCCTTCAGATTCTGAGGTAAATAACGACAAAGAGATGCAAGAACATTGTGTTTTATCAAAATATGACAGGTATTTCTGCAGTTATCCTTGTAGGCTAATCTCTGTCATATGACAGAGATATTACATTTAGGTCATGTACCTACTGACTTTTCTTCTGATATGATGAGAACATACACATACGTGCATAACCATATCAAGATCTACTTTGTTTCATTGTTTTGTTTTCTGTGCATCTCTGATGTGGTATATTTTTAAAAATAAACCCCTTTACTGTTCTTGGAAGATTTCAAAAAGGAACCTTGAACATGTTGTGATGGAAAGCAGAGTTAAACAGTACTTCATTTTAACAGTAATTAATGTAGCATACTTTAATGATTGATCTCAGCCTTATTTGTAAACTCTGAAATTTGCATTTAGGTTTATTTTCAAGCTAGAAATCAGCCTTTAACATTCTTTCTCTTTCAATAGGACTTCACAAAATCAGCTGCAAACTAATCCTTTAAAAAGGCTATTTCATTATCTACTTACCCTGAGTATGAGCAGCTCTATTCCATGGATTAGTTAATTTCTGAAGAACCACCATCCAGTCTCTGCCTCAAAATTTCTGTGGGATTTGTGTTTACCTATGGAAAAGAAGAGCCAACAGGGATAAAGAGGGAAACTACATTACAATAGGTCTATTTGTTAAAACATGGGAGGGTCAAACTTTGACAAGTTAACCAAATTTAGGGAATGTCTTCATCTAAATCATACACAGAATTAATAAAAAAAATAGAGTATTTCTAGTCTAAGCAAGTGTGCAGAAATCATTCCATCTCACTCCAGCAACACATAAGCAAATCACTATGTAACCAGGGAACATAGGCTTATTTCTTGTGCGTGAGTGACTGAACCACTCAGGACAATGGCATAATGTTTCTAATTTTAGTTGCTGTTACTTTTTCATGTGAATCACAATTGAGAGAGCTTCTGTATGGCAAAAGAACTTATAAAATTATTTGGGTTAAACTATTCTGATGTTTTCTGTAACAATAATTCTCTAATTACTATTCCCAGAGCCCCAAGCTACTAGTCAGCCTTACAGGATATCTGCAGGCATGTACAATAGATTAGGGCTAGGTTACATATGCCCCAAAGCCTCTTCTTCCATTTCAGATTAAGGTGAAAAAAGCCTGTTAATACAGCTAAGTATTTGTTACACCGTTGCTTTCCTCAGAAAACTAATACAGACAGTATATCACTTAATTTTTGTTTCGTGGGATGTATAGTGTGTTTTTTTATCTCAAGAATGGAAAATGAAGTAAGTATATGTGAGAGTGACCATATTTTTTTTTTTTTTAACTCTTACTAGGATTTGTTCCTATCCTTCTATTACCAGTTAACTAAAAGAGTGGGGAATTTAAAAAGTGTTGGATCAGGATGATTATGTACACAGCAGTACATAATTTCTAGTTTAAAAACTGAATCAAACCAAGATGCAGTAAGAAACTGGTTAAACACACACTATACTGCATCTTGAGATGCACTCTCATCTTGAGATGAAAATACTTACAGCTTTGCCACAACTAAAAAGACATACTTTCGACTAAAGTAAACCTTTTAGGTGAGTGACAAGGCGGTAGGTAAAATAAAGTTTCTGAATAAGCCATACTTTTTCTAATCAAAGAAAACACGGCTAACTGCATACATAATTTGTCTTAAACTGTTCAGAGGAGATTTGCCATCATTTTCCAAGGTATTTCTCTATTCTTTTCAAGTCATTTAGATACATACACACACACATCACATTTTGTGCTATATATCGTTTTGGCAGTTTACAGAAGAAATCACAGTAATGCACAAGCTCTTACAAAGGTTCTATCCCATCACAGATCAAAAAAACTTATGTGCATAAACTAAGATGGTTATATACATGTATATACATACACATAAGATCTATCAAATTTCATGTAGAAAAATGTTACTACACATATCATAAAACATCCTTATTAATGTCAGCAAATTTTTGGGATGGAGAAGTGAGAAGCTGTGTAAGCTGCATGTCAGGTTAAAATAAACAAATAAAACCCTACAAGTATTAGAGATACATGGATTACGCAAAAGGTGATTAATACTGAATCATTCTTATTCCAGGAAAAAAAAAAATTAGCCTATGCATCAAAAATGAAGGAGAGAGTGAGGCACCTAGCAGCTAATGGCAGTGGAAGTGAATACCTCTGATTGTGCCACGAGAGATGCTGACCAAAACTTTTCTTGGTGTTATGACATTTGTATCATTTCTCCTGAATGAGCATTTTCTTGTATCTAATGAAGGGTGAGCGCACACTAAATCTTTAGTATAATTTAGCTTAACAAGTCAACCAACAAGAAGCAGCAAACACACTGGAAATTAGCCTCCTACAAACAAAAATTAACCTTCCAACGACTCAGAGAACTATTTCTTTTAATAGAAAAAAAAAAAAAAAAAAGAAAAAAGGTTTTTTCAATTTACTTGATCCTTATAAACATAATTTCTTATTTTCTATTTTTTTATATCGGTGTAACATCTAGAAGGTCTTCAGTTTATTCACTTTCTGAAACCAAGATCTCCCACTAATCATATATCATTCTTAGTCCATGAACATCTTATTCTATTTCACCTCTGAGGTTAAATTTCAAACAGAATGAACAAAAGAAAGAACTACATTTTCTCCCCTGACAGACATACAACTTTACTTAAGCAGCATTAACAAGTCAAGCGATCTTGAATATTTATCTCAGTCTACTTCAGCAGACTGAGCCATTAGCTGTAAAAAGCTTTAGTGCTATTACAACAACTGAGATTAAGAAGGGAGGCAGCACCTATACCGTTTGTCAATTCGGTTTTACAATTTCAGAAAGAATGAAAGCACTTTGTCCTGGTGCGGGGGGCGGATCTACAAAACACAATTGACAGAAGACCTTATTACAGTATCCATTCAGTAATGACTGAAAAAAATTCAATGATCTGGAGGAGACATCTTCAAACTGATAATACTGGCATGTTAATTTATTTTTCAAGTCGAATTATTTGTAAATATATAGCAGTAATACAATAGTTAAATAAAACCTAGAGGGTTAGGACACTGGTATACACCACCAGCCCTTACTTGTCGCTAACAATTGCCTGGATTCGTACAGCGTGGTGTTAGGTTACCATCCATGGTAGACAGGGTATTGATGTTAAAGTGCATTAATGATCATGTGCAATAAGAGAAAGATGATATTTGAACCTTGGTTACATTATTAAAAAAAGACTGAAAGGATATTTCACCTCTCCCATAGGCAAAAATTGCTTTAATTTAGTGAAAGGCAAAATTTTTTGAGTGGGACATAATTTATCAAAAGCCATCAAGTCCCTACTGGCTCAAACAGTAACTTTTTCACTGGGACAACAAGAATTTTTTAATTCTGTTCTGCTGCGGGTTTTTCGATTGGGTTTTTTGTTTGTTTGTTTATTTTTTTAATTACTAAATTTTTCCATTTAAACTATTGACACATGCAATTTCAGTATGATCTCTTCATTTAAAATTTTGTTACTTTGAGGCCTGCTCCCCAAAAGTCCAATGCTGTATGTCTTAATAACCACCTGATTATTTTTGTTTTCTGAGAATATTTACTAGTGACATGGAATAAGAACTCTCACAGCTATCTGTTGGTTAATCAGTGAGTGTCTTCTGTATCCATGGTACACAGTTGTTTATAGTCTATCTGGGCAAGTCATTGATTCCTACATTTGAAGCTGCCTGGAAAGGCTGCTGTCAGTGTTCAGCTGCTTTTTCAAACTCTAGGGTATTTAAAGTCCCTTGAGACACATATCTAGAATTTAGAGGGAAAAAAAAGACTGAAATAAAACTGATACCAGCAAGTTATTCATATATTTAATAATGCAGAACCTCTCACCTTGTAACCAAAAGGGAGCATATTTACACTGTTACTGGCACCTTATCTTCCCTCATTCTTCCTTTTTCAAGCTAGAAATACCTGGGTGCATCAGAGCTACTGTATATTGCTCAAAATAAGAAGAGAATGAAAACATGTCACAATGGGAAGCTGATACCCACGAAACCCAAGGTTGTCAGAGGATAAATAAGCCTACTGGAAAACTGTATTTTCATTTATTATCCTGCTTTGATGCTTGGCCTGCTAGACTTCTCATTATTCTCAGTCAGATAGTTAGTCATCTGTATGTCACCTCCATTTTTGTCCCAATCTGACAACAGGAGACTCAAAGAGAAAGAGTTACCAACCCAGAACAGCTGTAGAGCCCCCTAAAAGCTATTTCTCAACATTAACTGTACAGCTCTGCATTGCAGAAGGTAAAGCAATTTTCTGAATTACACCAACCATCACAAAGAGATGCTGTGACAGGGCTGATTGGAACCAGCATTAAGTAGGAAGGCAACAAACTAGAACAGTTTAATCTTTCCAAGGTTCACTCCGCTCTGAATTCCCTCTCTATATCCCTATATTGTCAGCTACTGTCTGCCACCCCCAAAATCTCACTGCCACTGCACACGTGAATACCCCAAGGCCAGAATGCTTTTTAGAACTTAGGTTTTTCTCTTTGTCCATTGACCAGCCTCTACTTCTCTAGTTAAGGTGAATGCTACTCTTAGAGTTTCTACTACTCCTTTCAGAAATCTCCTGTTCTCCTTTCTGACTAAACCTTGGCCTTTTCCAAGAGGAAACTGAAGCTACAACTTCTGATTTCCTGCCATACTTCATCTTCCTCCTCCCTACAGACACGCACGTTTCTCATCAATTTTAATCCTTTAAGCTTCCCAGTGATCTTCTTGATCTCATTTACTTCTGGTCTCAAACTTTCCTCCATATTTTATCACCTCATACTTTCTTTTGTGTATTCATTCACAACACATACACGCATAAATTTATCTCACTTAAGTGTCTTCAGTTATCGCTGCATCATCTTTTGGTTTATACACTCCCAGACTTTCTTTATTTAGTGAAAGGACTCTTCCTCGAAACTTGTAAATTCTTCATTAACAAAAATTATAGTAAATTTCAGTATTAGCTATTGTAAAAAAAAATTCATTAACTTGCTGCTGACTTCAGTTAAAGGGCCACACATTGTAGTTAATTCTTTACCTAACTTATCTTGGAAAGGCATTGTAAAAATGTTTAACTTGCTAACCTTGCACATTTGGAAAGGCACATTAAATAGTGCTGTTTAACAAGTATACTTTTATACAGGACGCCACATTAAAATTGTATATAATACATTGGAGAAAATTATTACAAGAAACATCACGATAGTATCAGTGTTTGTCTCTTCTTTTCCAAAGCAGCTGTTTGCAAGAGTGTAATACCTTGCATTTTATATCTGCATGATCTACACAGCTCGGCTGAAATATTGCAAACCAAACAATTTAATGACCCAGCACATAAGTACATTTTTGAAAAATTGGAAGATTTTCTTCTTACACATAGGGTTATCAAATCAAAATGACTCTTCCATTCTACCAAGTTGTTTGACTATATTTCACTGAATTTCTCAAAATAAAGCCCAGATATTTTAAGCTTTGTTGAATTTGTTTTATTTTGCTGAGTTAATTTCCAAAATCTTTGCCTCTGTAACACTAGTTACTAAGAAAACCTTGTTCTCCTGTGAAAGATTCATTCTAATCTTGGGACAAAAGAAAGAAAAAAAAAATCCAAAGCAACAAATACAAACGTAAAGAAGTGTTCCACAGACAATTTCTTTATATAAAGTCAGTATCAAAAATATATATGTCTTCTTTACCAAAATATCAAAAAATATCAAAAAAATTTAATCAAAAATTAAAAATCAGAGAGAGGAAAGTTATCAAAATGGGTAACAGCACATGAAAAAAATTAAAGACAGAATATTTATTTTCTTTTGAATGGGAAGGAAAACAATCAAAAATCTGCCCTGGATGAAACTCGTAAAAATTTGGAAGATATATAAACTATGAAAACAGGAAAAAAATAATCTAACCACTTACACAGCACTGAGCAATTATTCAAGCCCTTTCAATCAGGCATTAATTTTTCTAATGGCAGATATAGTTTTATTGCAAATTTGAACAAACTAACATTTCTTTCAGAATTCACAATCCCAAATGTTATGCTGATGCAACACAACAATGATTTTGGTGATGCACAGACACAGATTAAGGGACTATCAATGGTATTCCATGTCATGTATACACCTGAAGGCAGACCTCTTTGTATCTCTTCCTTAAATGAAGAGATCCAGAGATACCCAAGGACCTTCAACTCTTTGTACTGTGGTGTTTTTGTTTTTTTGGGGTTTTTGTTTGTTTGGGTTTTTTAACCTGGATTAGTGGAACCTGTTTAAGTAGACTCAACTCTACTGAATGAGACAAATAAAAGTTTCAGAAAACAGACCTTAAGACTCTAGCTCTCATTTCAGTAAAACGCCATGTATCTGCATGTCTACAGTAACTGCTGAACAAGCAAATGCTGTCCTTCACAGGAATGCACAAGTTAAATAACACCAGGCAGGAGGGAAAAAAAAACCTTAGGAGAACTAAAAACTGCTGAAACTGAAAAGTAATTACTGGAAGGCAAAGGACGGAACATTACCAAGTAGAAGAAATCCTGTGATTTTTTTTTTTTTAACCTGTATATTGAATCTCCAAAATCAAGTACCTAACATAGTTATCTCAAACAATTTTATAAGGATAATTTAAAGATATGGTTTCTAATTCAAACTTTGATAATTTTATTAGCTAACCAAACGTGTTACAGTGTTCAGTATTTGTAGCTGATTTTTTTTAAAAAAATTAAGTGGTCAATTTAGTTAGGCAATGCAAAATGTACCACAGACACTGGTAAGATTGCTATACCTCTTCAATTTTTTTATTCATTTTGGATGCCTTTTAAAAAGGTTGTTTAATAGTTTAAGGTTTCTTAAAGCCTAAAAATACAAATGAAGTTCCTCTATGCTATTATATTAGTTGATCACAGTGGTCACACATCTCAGACATAGCCTCCCTGCTGACACAGACCTTTCCATGCAAGCGTTTCACTTATGCACTTATTTCTAAACTGAGGGCTATGGCATCTATTTCTGGAAGAACTATGCAGAGACAAAATACAATACCTTTCTCTGTTCATAAAAAAAAGAAAACCCTTTATAATTAAGAATGGAATATAATTTTATATTTTAATTGTTGCTTGCAAAAAAAAAAAAAGAATCACAAACACCCCACACCAAAAATAAAATTGAAAACCCAAAAAGCATGTTGTAAGTGGTTAGATAAGGTAACTGGTAGCTAGAGAAGATAACATGGCAACTGTGATTATGCCATGGAAAAGAATCCTGAATATAAAGCTAAAGTTTTCAGTGTTATTTCATAGCAGAAAAATAACAAACTGAAACTGCAATGTCACTATCTAACCTGTTTAGCATTGAAGCCCTAACAGAAATCAGATTTTACATCACACAATATGTTCCACATGTCAAAGGAAAAGAAAAAAAAAAGAAAAAAAATGATCCAGCCCACAAACACTGTGAAAATAAGATCAAACTATACAAATCTCAATGGTTTCGACAATCTAGGCAGTATTTAGCTTCTGAAACACCACTCAATTAAAACTCAAGTTGAATTTGCAAAGGTAATCAAATTAGAAAGATGGGAATTAATTAAGATCTGGCAATGAGAATCCAGAATTTTCTCATGATAAGCCAGGCAAGACTTTACTTAATCAAATGTCACAGTGACATTGGTAGTATTGATCTTGTTGGCCAACCACCTTACTGAATGTTAGTTTTAAAGGAGAAAAGTTAAAGGATCAAACCAGTTGAAAATGTTAAGAGACAGAATTACCTGAACATTAATAGAACTTATGCATGTCAGGTTCTAATAATTATTAAGTATTCTAGTGACATCTTAGTTTTTGGAGAGTTGCAAAGTATAATTTCTGCCCTCTGAAGTGTTATCAGTCCTCATCCCCTTCACAAAGATATTAAATGTCTTTATTTGTAAGTTAGTTTTTCTGTTGCCAGCATGAAGAAATTAACCTCTTTCCCCTTTTTAAATACTTCACTCCCTCTAAAATCCTGCTGCCTCCATTGTCTCTCAATATTTCACTCATGATTTCCTTATTACTCGTTTTTCCTTCCCGTTTCTTTTAAATCACCTTCATCATCTCATCCAGTGAAACAAAAAAAATCTTCTCACACCTTCTGTATCTTTTTTTCTGTCTTACCTTTAAGTTTCCACAGTTCTGAAAAAAAAAACCAACCCTTCCTCTTGGCTCACCTCGTAGATATTTTCAATTCTCTCGTCACATTTCTGTCCCATCTGACTAGGACACTCTTGGTTTCAGGCCATGTTTCCCTCTTAACAGCCCAGAAAGTTCAGTTCTCAGTGATCTGCTCCTTTCCCCACACTTCAAGAACTGATGTTAAAAACAGTTTCAGACTGCAGTTGTTTTTCCTACTTTTACTGTTGATTTTATAGATGATTTTCCATGCAAAACATTCCAGTTTTTCACCTCAAGGTCCTTTAATTAAATTAATGACATTTTTATGATGAAATCTCTGAAACTATTAGTACTTCTACAGAACACACAATACATATTCAGACAATTCCCACACATCTACCTGTTTTGGCTAGGAACTGTCATGTGTATCCAGTGCTGACTGTCAATGCACAGTGCACATACCTGAAATCTTTTTCTCCTAAATTATCTTTGAGCACACCTGCAAATCTGACAATATTAATGCTTTGACACTACCTTTGTTGAAATACTCATTACTGTTTGTTTTTTTTTTTTTTTCTTTTAAGACAGATCCACCCAGAACATTTAATTAAAAAAACCCCACATTTCATTTACTTTTCAGTCCCCTTCTATTCAGAGGTCCTGGGCAGAACAAAAAAAAAAAAATTCAGTTGAGTTTTGGAGCTAATCTAGGGCAAAGACAAAGAGAAAACTGTGTTAGGCAGCAGGAAATGTAAAACAGTGGGCTCTCGCTAATGACACAATGCAGGAGGAGACAAGTACTGAGTGAAACTCTGTAAACTGTTGTGGAGGAGTGGTTCACAATTACATTAAATAATCAAGTGTTTTGTAATTAAGTTTATATGAAAGTTTATATGCGGCCCTGTGCGACCTGCTCTGGATGAACCTGCTTTCGCAGGGGCATTGGACAAGATGATCTCCAGAGGTCCCTTCTAACTCTTATCATCCTGTGATTCTGATTCTGTGAAATGTTTTAGCAGAAGAAAGTATAGCAGCAATCCACTGAATTAGTAACACTTTCTAAAAATGCAGACAACTTCTAACGACAATATCTTTTGAAACTCTCAATGAATGAGGCATGTTCATCTACTATTATGATAAAGTTTTTCAATGATACTCAGGACATTTTAAAAGAAATTGAAAAAAAAAGAAACTTTTTCTCTTAACACAAATTATTTATTTTTAACTCATCAGATTGTAACAGACTTAATGCTTAATGCACAGACAGAAAGTTAGAAGAAACTTGTTAAAGATCTGAAAGGACCCAACTTATTTCATGCAAGCAAACAAAGGCTATTTGGTTTTGTTTTTTTCAGCTGTAATCTTTATTTTGATCAGAAATTAGGTTGAGTTGTATGTCAGGCCTGTTTCTTTCCCTTTCTATCATGCCTTTCCTCTTAAACAAATGATGAATACAATTCAGTTTAAAAAAAATAAGGAAAAAAAGCAACAACTCCTTTATATATTGCCATAAAGGAACAAAATCCTTCCATAATCTTTTTATTTATCAGCCCCTGTACTTTTTTCAAAATTTGTCCTAGATATACGGCAACAGTGCACAAACTGAGAATATTTGGAATCTGTGGATGGCACTTGAAAGCATGTTATGATTATAGTTCAGGAAAGTATTTCCTTGCTGTGATGATCAAAATATTATTTATTTCTGAATCATAAGAAATTGCTACAGCATTATCAATTACATTTCTTAAACGTACTATCTGAAAAGAACCAAGTTATCTGCTAAAATATTCTCTGGTAACTCACGAAGACACATCCACAGATTTAGTTAATGAGTTAACGTGGGTGTTTTTGAAGAATCGATGCATGAAGACATGGGATGGACCTTAGCATAAGCAATGTAGCCAGTCACCTGGGGCAATAAAATAACCTTACACTGGTCCTTACTTTGCCCATGCTCTATCCCTTGAAACCCAGAATGGTTACAACCCTTGCCTCCACTAAAGGACAAGCCTGTTTGGTGGTGGCCACTCATGAGCAGAGTTTATAATTTTTAACAGTCCTTGCCACGCTCATCCTATCAGCAGTAACAGAAACAGGGTTTCCCATCCCTGTCCATTCTTCTCCCATGATTTCTTGTGAATAAGACTCTGGCATATCACCCTGGAGCAATGAAGTTCAACTTTGGCCACACTGTCAAGCAGCCCTCATTCACCCCATACCTGCAGCACTCATCTCTGATTTTGTACAAAAACTAACTCAAACATAATGCTAAAACCTTTGCCTCTTAATTCTGCTTTCATTTTCAGAATTGTCTGCCATAGTTGCTAGCATAACAGCTACTATTTCTTGCAACAGTAACAGAGAAAAGAAGTAAGAGGAAAATTCTTTCTAAAATGGTTTCTGAATTTCAAGCAAATTATATTAGCTTTATAACCTAGGATGCAATCCTTTCCAGGGCAGGCTTACGTTCTGATTACAAAGCTTTAAGCTTTAAGGCATTCATGGTATCAGAAAAATTCCCCTGAAAACTGACTTTGGTAGAAACATTTACTATTTATCACTGAAAAAGAACTCACTAGTAGCACTGTGACAATGCAATAAATATTCTGTTTTCTGTGTGACTAATAGAATTAAAGAATAACATGTTATAAGTTAGCCAGATCCCTGAACAGATTTTGTTCTTACTATCAGTATCTCTCTATTCTGTATTATATTAAAAATTTTTTTGGAAATCTTTTTATTGAATTATTTGTGTAGTCTCCAGGTGAGGAGTGAAATCCTGCTTAGCAAGAAAAACTTCCCTTTGGAATAAACATGTGAGTTTTTGTAAGGGAGAAGACCTTGAAAACAGCAATCAACATAAGGAAAGCAACTTTAGAGGAAAAAAACTATTTAAAACCTACTACTGCTGCAATACAAGGGTAAAAGATGAAGTCTGCTAAATGCTGTATGTATTACTTAACCATTAATTTATTTTTACCAATTTTACAAAGAAAATACATACAAAGTTAGAAGGGAAAATAATAATTTCTTAAACTATCCACAAAGAACATAACTGAATATAACTGCCATAATGGTTTGTAACAGGAGGGAATCTGCCAGAAAATTTATTTTTGGAAACACAGCATGTTCTTCTAGTTTAATTGTGATGTTGCTGTTAGGTTTTTTGGTTTGGTGTTTTGTTGCATTTTTTTTTTCCAATTTAAATCTTTAACTTGTGAACAGCCTAATATCCAGATTCCCATTCCAATGTCAAAGCTTTTCAAAACCACATTCTTATTTCCCAGCTGTTGCTTCAACACCCCAATTTACACCACATGTTCTTCCAACATCACCAACTTTACCTTTTGCTTGCCCACTTTTCTGCAAAACTTTCTAAATGCTTTACTTCATCTGTTTGTGACCTCTCCAATCAAATAAATTTAAATTAAATAAATATGGCAGTGGGTAAAATTCCTTAATATTTTCTTCTAATTGTATCTAAATACTTAGCACATGCAAACCACATTTGTCCTGTGTAATACATACTGTAAAAAAGATCATACTTGCCTTGCCCCAAAGCAACTTTGTCCAACCAGCTGGGGATGAGACATGCTCAAGTACACTGGTTACCTGACACTGTTTCCATAGGGAATTGCAGCACAAGACTACAATCTTTGCAGAGTATGAATAACTAGTCAAAAATTTGTGTGCAAGATCAAGATGTCAGTACACCCAGGAGTAAATGGCTACTGTCTTCTGCCAAGAATAGGGAAGAAGAGATGAAAAATGTTCTACCACTGCTTGCTCTTACAGATTAAAAAAAAACCTCACAGGTGTGTCTGATATTTTTGAGGTATGCCTTGATTTTAAGGTAACCTGAAAGAGCTCCAGCCCATCAGAATTTTCTTATTTGTTATTGAAAAATGATGTAAAGCAAGTAGCGCAGGAAGGGTTTAACTACAGTAGATGTAATTATTTGTAAATAAAATTTTAGATAAAAGAACTGATTAAAAATTATTTCTATTCATACTTTTTATGTACAGAAGCTTGTAAAAACAAGACTCTGTTTAGCATCTTCCTACAGGAACACCACAGAGTCAGGTTTTTTATTCTATGAAGTACCCTACACCGCTGGAAGACCTGCCATCTTCTCTGATGAAGAAAGGCACAGAAACAGTATTTAATTTTTCATCTTTTTTTATTGGCATTTCCTTCTCTATCTTTTTTAGGGCATTCTGCAATTCTAAAATCCCAGTAAAAAAAACCTGACTGCACTGGTCGTCATTTTGTCTCAAATTATATTGCATATTTTCAGAATCCTTGTCTGCGATGATGAATGACCCTTGGATATGTGATAGAAGTGACCCAAGGCAAAGGGCTTGGGAGAAAACTGCATGTTACTTTTTCCATTTAGCAGATGTAAAAATTGAGTGGTTCCATTTTCCATGTGTTAGCATGTCATGTTTGAGACATTTTTTTCCTCTGGAGGTATACCAGTTCTCATGTGCAAGAAATTAAGATTTCTCTATGAGACTTTTACCACATGAGCAATTTCACCTCTTATGCCTGACTCATCTTTGTGCACAGTAGTAAGCTAATGCAGTGATACCTTGCCATGTTCACAGAAAGCCTGAAATAATAGCTGTCAGATCTGTGAAATGGTTTTAGCACAGGTAGTACAGAAAATTAATTTGTATACTCTTCTATTACATATTGAACAGTATGAAAAAGAGAGAGTCACTGATTTGTTTCTTCAGTTAAACCACTGACTATTAACTTTATCCTACATATTGGCAAAAATAGCTTTTTCTGGAGATGAATTTCTGGGGTTTTTTTTGTTTGTTTGTTTGTTTTTTTTTAATGAGAACCTACTTAGATAAGCAAGCATTTGAATATTTGGAAGACAGTGAAAATTTCTAATAAAAGCTTGTTGACTACGTTTTGGTGAGGACTTTTAACCAGGATAAAACTATTACTAGTAGGAATTAGAGTGAATAACTACTCTGGTTTTTGTGGATATCAGCAGGATGAAGGTGCCCTTTTCAGATGAGTCACGTGAAGTGAGCTCATGTTTACCTTTCCAGGCTGTGAGTTATACACTTTAGTGAGGATCAATGTAACTAAGACAGGAAACAGAGCATGTACTATAATGTGACATTTTTCTTGTGAGAGTACAAGTCTCACAAGATAACATGTTAATTTCATGAAGACTCAAATTCTGGATTAAGAAATTATAGAACTATGCGTTTTGGCCTAGTTTATAATTAGTTTCTTCAGTTCATACTACTTTTATTATTTGACTTGTCAGGCACTCTTAAATCATTCACAATACCCAGATGTTTTTGTAAGTTCATGAGCACAGAATATTTGCAATTGTGCTCTAAGAGAAAGCTGTTGAAAAGGCAGCTTCCTGTTGGCCGCCAAAAGTATAAGATTTTCATAACTTGGGCATAGATATGTAAGTATGAGAAAGATAATATTGAATTTTTCTTCTAACTGAAGCTCAACATAGGTTAACATGTGACTGTTCTATGTTATCCAGCACTACTGACTTACATATTTTAAATACTGTGATAAAATAAAAGAGATGCCTTTCTGAATAGGTATTGACTATTACTGGGCTTGCTAAAAAAGGAAACATAAAGCTAGAAAGTAGTTCTTCTGTAACTAGCTTTATAAAATTATTAAATCTAAAGTAGGAATTAGTATCTCTTCCTGATTACAGACAGAAGTAAAACCTCAAAACCTGACTTACATGATTCTTGATTTTCATCTCCCATACACACGTACACATGCATATATAGAAGTACTTGTCTAATTTATACATTAATACCTGTATGTCATATGGCAGCATAGATTCTGACAGATACATGGCTGATGCGAAACCTATACTCATTATTTGAAGTATGAATATCATTATGGTGAATACCATGCACTTGTAAATTACCAAAACAGTATTTCTGAAACAGTCTTATGACTTGAATGCAAATTCTGAGTAATTAGAGGATGATTAAAAAAAGTTGGCTTTCTCAGACATACAAGGTTAATGATGCTGAATTATTTGCTTATTGGGACATACTAGGATTTCTCACTATAAAAAGTGCTGTGCTTTATTTATCTTGTATAAGTTGTATAACACTATTAATTCTGATTCATATGAAGATTTATCAAAATTAATAGAATTGAAATATATGGTCTGGAAAAATTGCTTTCATACTAGGTTAGCAGATTCAGTGTATCAGGAAAAAAGGAAAAGGTTTTGTCTTTTTTCTCTTTTATGATGATCATCATATACAGCCTGCTTGTTTTACACATTTCCCTCCAGCTTTCATTTGTGTATACTCTGCACTTAAAATGTTTACAAGACAATGGCCCCTACTCTCATAAAATCCTTTTGTGTTGCAAGGCAGTCACTCAAATAGGTCAAAGTTGAAAGATCAGTTAATAATAAAATAGAAATCTTTAATTTGGTTTCCATACCATGAGACTATCATAGCTGGCAAAATAAAACCTTCAAAAGCTAGATACCCACATCAACACTATCTACATTCAGTTAAGCTTCTTACATGCTGGCAAACCATGGGACAGTTTTTAAGTGACAAAATTAGATTTTCTACAGAAACTCTGCTTCTTTTAATGGATAGATAATATACTGAACAGAAAGTATAAATAAAGTTTGAATGGTGTCCTTCTTCAATACTGGTCATTCAATCCCTTTATAAACAGCAATTATTTTTTAATTTTTTTTTTTTTACTGAGTGTCTGCATTACTTCCTCTGCAGCAGAAAAAAAAAAAAGCAGTAATTTCTTACAGACAGCATTATCTTAGTCCCTCTGCACCCTACAGCTTCTTTGACAAATAAAGGCACTTGTGCTTAAATGAATTAAGGGTGCAGTTGGAATTGCTTTGAATTCTGAGTTTCTAACTGTGCAGCTTAAACAGTCTCTTGTATTAACACACCAAATAATACATAAAATAGGCTATCTAGATGTTAAAGTATTCTGCAGGAGACGAATGCATTCTGATAACAAGGAAAAATCAAACTGATTAATAAGACACAGTTTAGTCCTGCACAGTTCAAACAACACCCTGGAGACCCATTACCATCTGGCCTGCTGTCTTTGCCCTGAAAGAGAAGAGAAATACCTGTTTACTTAGTAGCTACTCATAGCTTGGCAATGAGTATAGTGATGCCACTGAGAGGATGGATCAGTGGCTGGTACATTCCTTCTAGGCACTGGCTGTATCTCTGGACTTCTTGGCATCCTGACACTTCCTCCCCTTGCACCTCTTTCCCTATTGCACAAAGGATAGGTGTGCAGGCTGCTACTAACACCAAGGAAAGGGAAGATGGCAAGTGCCCATGCCAGATGGGCAGACACAAAAATGAAGGAAACAGCAATCGAAGCACAAACCCAGCCCCTGCAATTGCCAGTTTTGGACTGCACCGATGTGTGGCTGTGTAGACCTCATTTGCCTGAGAGATATTAGCACACGCTAACACACAAATGCACACATATGAGAATCATCATAGTGTTTGAGAGAAGAGAGGTCATGCTTACGTTTAAAGCAATGGAGTCTAAGCTGACTAAAAAAAAAAAAAAAAAAAAAAAAAAAAAGAAAAGAAAAGATAGTACAAACTGTACAAAATTGTTTAAAGCTTGCTGTCCTGGTTGGGCTGGGACAGAATCACAACCCAGCCATGCTAGGCAGGCCGTTAGCAGTTTGGAGTCAGCCAGGGCAGCTGACCTGAGTGAGCTACAGGCGTAGCCCATCCCATAATGTCATGGGCATTATAAAGGGGGAAGGTTGGCTGAGGAGAGAGAGCTCCTGTGGGGTTTCTCTGGCTTCTCCCTACTCCTGAGGACTGGTCTCCTGTCAATTGTGACTGCTGCATATTCATTTGGCTGAGTGTAACTCTGTACACCTTTGTTGGTATTGGTGGTGTTTCATTAAATCTGTTTTCACTTCAATCCACAGGTCTCCTCTCTTTCTCCTGATTCCCCTTCCTGGCTGATGAGGGGTCAGTGGGCAGTAGAGCAACTGTTATAGTTTGGCCTTGGATATGGGATAAATGTAGACACTTGCTTTTCAACTTAAGAGTATAATTTAGTACTAAATAACTATATTAAGTTTTGAGACTTAAGTACTCCCTTTTCTGGATTGAGTATTGCAGAGTCCTGCAAATTCAAAGAAAAACATAAAAATCCATGTAATTCACACATCAAATCTTGATAGTTTTTTCATACGTATTTCCTTTCTTTCTAGCTCATTTACCAGTGTAAATAGTTGCTCTAATTTTTCAATAATATAACTTTGGAGAATTCAGTTTCCTGCATCATGCATCAGGTCTCCAACTGTACATAATTTGAATACAAATTCATTAAATTCCTCAGCTGACATTAGTACTTTCAGCATTTAAACTTATTTACATTTTGAGAATTCATAAAGACCCTTTTTTCTCAAAAAAAGGTTTTTTAAACATCAAGAATGACTATACATTAATATTGATTTATTTATATTTTCAGGTTTTTTTACAAAAAATGAAAAATATTTGTGGAGGTAAACCAGTTGTTTATTTTGAGCTACAAGTATTTCATACAATTCCCTACAGAGGGGATGGGGGGTTTTTTATATATTTGTAATAAAAAGAAAGGCAAATGTGGCAAACAGTGATAATTCTCTATGTTGTAGTCTCCTCAGTTTAGACATAGTCATGGGATCAGGTCTTTTCAGTCAAAAGATGGAACGGATCTTTTGTATTCAGAAAAAGGGACTCACCACTGACCTAGCTGATATGAATGTAATGACCATACTGCCCTACCACGTATTTTCGGCATGAAGTATGCTACTAGTCTGTCCTAAATTTATAAATTTTTTGGAGGTGGGAGGGAGTAAGAGAAACTGCAACATACTGCAGATTCAAAATAAAAATACTTTGAAGTAAAATTGCTATGTATAATGTTCACATACCATCATTGTTTGTTTGCTCACTGTGAAAATAACTTCACAGTACAGTAGTTGAACACTTTTCTCTACAGAATTTCAAATTTTTATACAGGTAGGGATCTTCTCTAATTTAAGTAGGAATGATATGGCTAATTTTTCAGCTGAAAGATCAGTGCATAAATGTTACACTACATGGGTAGGATAGGTAAAGTTTTCCTATGTGTTTAAGAGGAATCTGAATGATTAAATAGTATCCTGCCTCAGATAAGACAGTTATATTGCAGAATTTTATAGAATATTCTGTAATGAATAATGCATCTATATATTATTCCTTTAATATAAAACCCAGTCATTCTCAGTAACTTCCAAAATATGTCTTACAGTAATTGCCAATCTACAGAGTATCATTAGTACTAAATAAATAGACCTCAAACATTTGCATGATTATCCTCAAGTGACCTCTTGAATCAAAAAGCAGAATTTGATTTGGTTTTCCCCTCTGTATTAATAAATTCTGTAAAAGTGTTAGGCAGTTCCAGTTATCTCTACCAACTACGTAAGACAGTAAATAAACTGTTGCAGTAAGCATAGTTCAAAACGGATTTGAAGCAAAAAGCTACAGCTGAAATTAAACTTCAGAATTCTTTTCCACCTTATAATATATTCTGTGTAGAAAGAATTTGTTTGAGGCTGATTGAATGCTCTATTACCAATTCACACTGCGCATCTATTTGCAACTGAGTCTGCAGAAGTGTCGCATGCTGTTGAATGCAAAGTGGTGTTACAGGCTTTAAGCAATTTAAATCAGAATATAATATCATAGATATATAAAAAGTTTAAATTTAGATTTAAAAACTGCATTTCTTTCCGTAGTCACATAAATGTCCCACTCTCCCTCCAGAAAAGAAAGACAGAAAAAAAAGAAACAAACCAGGATCTTGATAATTTTCTAGTGAAAAAAAAAAAAAAAAAAGACAAAGATCACAAATGCAAAAAACTGCATATCACCTCTGGAGATTTTTCCAGTTTTGGACACACTGGTCTTCATCATTCCAAGGAAATTCATAGAAAAATCAGTTCCATCACCCCTGTATGATAGCAGCAAACACCAAACGAATGTCACAGATCCATTGATCACTGTGGCCTGGATGGATGCTTGAAGGCTGTAAAGAAAACATAAGACAAACTCTGCTGTTTTTCCTGGGGAGTCAATGCTTAACATAGAGAAAAACATACATTATAGTCTTCCAGCTCTGACCAAAACATGAGATGTTCAGCGATTCAAGGATTTAGTTGCTAGTTACCATTTCCAGGACATACCATACATTTCACACTATATCTAGTCAGCCAACCCTCAGAAGAAAATGTCCTGTTGACACAGCATAGTGCTAGTAATAAGTCTAATTTAGATAGTAATTGGGCAATCACAAACAACCAACAGTTGTGCGCCGTGTAGCCCCAACAAAAGTATACTGTATACTATATTAATAATGCAGATTTTGATTATCATCAAAAGAACATGTGTTAAGTGAAATAGTAACTTTTTAGAGGATTTGGGAAAAAAAAAACAATTTGACGAAAAAAGTAAAATCAAGCTAGTACTAAAAAACCTGTGGTGACAATGCGTCATCGAAGTCGACATAAAATGTTGGTATTCAGATACTCTGTAGTTTATTTTTTGTAAAAGTTGAAGGTAGATTAAGTAATAAGTATTTCAAACAATAGTTTAAATCATTCCTACATTTAAAATATTCCTGCATTCTTAATGTTAAGCAAAAAGCTCAAATCCTTCTTCCTTGGTATGTTTAAGTACATAGGAATTCATCCTATTGTAGATATTTGTCCATGTTTCTGCCAAGTGCTGTGTATTTTCTTACCGTCTGTAAGCTGTAGAATTAATATTGGTGTATAGTATAAAGAAAATAAAGGTCACTGAATGAAAATGCACAGATGCTACTATAGATCCATATGATTAATTTGTGCAATCTGTACTTAACTTGCATATTTTATTGGGTTTTTTTTAAATACATGTAACTAATAGATAGTGGGTAAGTGGGTTGAGCAAATAAAATGAGATTCGCTCTTCTGTGTTTACCTTTTATTTCTGAACCTGACAACAGAAAACTATTTTCCAAACTTGGCTGTGTATGATATGAAGACTTCTGTTACGCCGATTTCCTGAGGAAAACATTTAGAGCAAAAACATAAAGCAATAAACGAGACCTGTGGAAGCAATCAATTTGGAAGAGTACTAGGTGTAAAGAACCAGAGGTCACCATGTTCATCTGTATTAGACTGAAAATAATTCTGCAGAGAAATCTAGGATATTCAGTGTATATTACTCCTTTGGGGGAGGGACAATAGCTATTATCCCCTTCCATTTCTTTTACGTAATGTGAGTTGCCTTCTACCCTTTCATTTAAGTGTGTAATACATGTATGCACTGCAATACAAAAGGAGAAAGAGAGAAAATAATTCTAAATATAAAATAAAAATGGTTATCACAAGGGTGTAGAGTCTTCAGTGTCAGTAATACAACACATTTCTAAATTTGTCTTAAGGTATATCATATAGTAGTTCAATAACATAGGAAAGAGAATGACACTACCATCTATGCCAGACTAGATGACACTACAACTCGCTTCAGTACTTTATGAAAGTGTGTAATACAACACAAGATAACCAAGTTTTTCAGTTTCTCCAAAACCCATTCCTACTTAAAGGGCTGAAGAATGGTCAATGAAAATATCAGTATGTTGATAAACTGAGAGGGTGTTGTGCAGTTTTACTTGCTCTTTCTATGGCCTTTTATCTTTCCCTTTATTTGTTGGAAAGCAAGTACTTGCACAGACTAACTAATCAGAAGAGTTAATGGTTATATTAATATGTAAGGCTTTTTTTCCTTTTAGGAAGAAAAATAAATTTAAATATCTGTTATATAAAAAATTGAATAGAAATAAAGTAACAAAAAGAGACTAAATTGGCAAATATTTTCCATAATTATATGCTTACATATAGAAATTAATGTATTTTAAGAATACTTTCACATTCCAGGTTTCCTTTGGGCTGAGTTAAAACTATATAGACAGGACTAGCCAAGTAAAATTCAAACTTTGGCTAGTGACTTCCACAACAATTTAAGGTTTCTGTATGAAAAATGGGCTGAGCTCCAGGGAGTTTTATAGGCAATAAGAGAGTAGCATTTTATTTTCTTGGAAAAAAATATGAAATAAAAATAAAATTGAAATTATCATGTTTCCAAATTCTTTCCTTTGGTATCTCAGTAGTTTGTCCAAGTGTCTCATTCCATTATATCTCATCATTAAGAAAAAAAAGATGATGATAAATATGATCTAAGTAATACGTATGAACTTTTAAGTACAGAGCAGTAGATAAGAAAACCTTGAGCTTTCCATGAAAATGTACAACTCTAGAAGCTGCTGTCTAGGAAAACCATCAAATTTGCAATTAAATCAAAGGAGTTCACAACATTCTACTCTATTCAGAACAATGAAGAGGGCTCTCATAGGAGACAGTCTTTTACTCAGCCCAATTTATCACTTAAGGAATCATTTCTAATCCAATCCACACTCAAATTATTGCTTGATGAATCACATCATGCCTTAGCCAATTTAGATTCTGGCAGAAAGCCTTTTCCAGAATTTGAGTACATTTCATCACCTCACATCCTGTTCTCACATTATCATCCTTTACAATGTGAAGGATAAGAATTTCAGCCTATATAAGGCAGAGAAGAGAGATACGGTTTCTCACAGAAAGATAATGTAGGCAGTTGCCCATGCACTGTTCCAAAGAGAAACAATACAGATAGTGTCTTCAAGGGAGACACCAGAGTTTTAATAGAGCCACAGCCTTTCCAAGGACATACAGATCATTATCAAATATACCATATTTCCTTACATGTCCCCTGGGGTACTTGTACAGAGCGTTCAATAACAGATATGAAAACAAAACAAAGATCCAAAAAATTACATTCACAGTCCTACTCTGCCTTTGATCCTATGAGAAACACATACCTTGCATTCTCTGTGCACAATAATTCTGCATTTAAGGACCTTTATCATACAGATACATCAGAACTTCAAAGGATGTTGATGTAATCTTCATTTTCCAGGTGAGAAATGGAGGCAGAGACATTAAATGATTTATTTTTAAACGAGTAACAGAGCAGAACATCCCAAACAATAGAAGTCAAGTTTTCTGATTTCGTTTGTTTTGGTGACTGGTGTACACATCACCATCAGCAATAAATCTTCTCCCTTTACCCATTTGTCTTATTTCTTCCTGTAAACCAACACGGTTTTTAATATAATCTCCCAGATGACAAGGTTTAAGTATGGGCCACAGTGTTGCAGAAAATTTATTTAATATACTGAGAGGTCCAGCATATGTTAGGCCTTCAGTTTAGTGTCATCTGCAGACATCATCTTGGTTTCCTTTTGGTGTCTTTCTGCATTGTACACCATCAGCACGACACAGAAGATAGCACCTCTACTATCCTGATGACAAGGTAGTTCATCCAAGTACTCAAAATACCTGTATAAATGATTGAAACTAATACAGCTAATTTTCTTGGAATTGATTATGGAGCAGTCACAGGAACTGTGCATCTGGAAAATGTGTTATCAGATGCCTACATGATGCTACTGGAAGTATTGGGGCAATTTAAATATTTTTTCACCCAGTGAGGCTGCATACAGTCTCAGTTTACATTATACAAAAAAGCTGCTGGAGATTTAAGTGTGATCATCTTTCTAAATACTCTATTATGTAATTGTCCAAACACACTATTAGTTAGGGGACTTAATGATTGCCATTCAAGTTTTCTATTTTTCATGAAGAATATGTATTTTTTTGGCTCATAGTTTTATATTCTGTCCTGTTAAAAGGATTCAGTCAGCAGAGAGTGAGGCAGCTGGCTTGTTTCTCATAATCCTCCTTGCAGGGTCAGCAAGACTCTTCCACAAGAAGCCTGATCACCCTTGAAGATGTTTCTACAGTGCAGGGTACCATTGCACCAGATCCTGAGTACAGCCTGAGCATATCCAACCTACACGGTCTGAAAGGTTTTCTGAGGGACTAATTGTAGAAAATAATGCTCAAGAGCAGTGTTTAGGAAGCTGTGTGCACCTCACATGAGAAAGCAAGAATATAATAGCAGTAGCAGTGGTAAGTCTTGACTTCTGGAGGAGCACAGAGTCCACTGGAGATCTAAGCATTGATATAGAAATTGAGGCAGTCTGGGGTTTATCAAGTCTATCATTTTCCTGAGAAAAGATGTTGTCTCCATTCTTTATAAATACGTAAATATTAACAAATAATTTGCACCATGAAAAAGACTTGCTTTTCCATTTCTCTTTTTGCCCCAAGTCTACATTTTAAAAATATCTTCCTACTATTCTGGCAAGAGGCCAGCAATGTGTTACACTGGTTGCCACCAGACTGCCTTCCTTCAAGTGCCTTTATTCTTGGGAATAAAACTGCCTAACCTGATAAAATATTACAACATGATAAAAATCACCAAACCTGATGATACAGTAAGGCTTTTGTGCTTTAAAGGTTCATTAGTATTCTGGCTTGTTTCAACAATTCTCATTTGAGGAAGAATTCAGATTTTGTTTTCATGAAAGAGGATTACTTACGAGCTGGAAAGAAAGAACTATCAATGTCTCAGAACATTATATATGTGACTGAAATATGCCCTCACTAAACTAAATAAGTTATTTTGCTAGTACAAAGTCCATTCTAGTGCTTATTAACAAATTGGATTTTTCTTTTTTGTAACTCAGTTGTCTGATCACTTACAATTCTTCATTGTATAGCTAATTTTGCTCTTCTCATTTAGTCTTTTCGTGTATTAGGAGATGATATAATATTTCCGAGAGCATAAAGCAAATTATAGACAGGGCACAGCTTAACATTACTTATGAAATGTTTCTCCACAGTTATAAATTAAAACAGTAAAGCATCTGTCCAAAGGGACACTTATTGTATCACTTAACCAAATACTTTCAGTGCAGGTTTGCATGAAAAAAAGCCTGTGTTTTCTCTCCAATTTGGACTACATGCAAAAAAAATTAGCTATTTTCATTCTATGAATGAATATTATAACTAATAATAAACATTTTGGAAAGGCAGCAGTTGTGTGGGGCAAGGAAAACAACATTAGATTAATACAGCTAGCTACTTTCATCAGACAGTGATGCAGACCTGACTACACCATCATGAAAATTTTTCGTTAGCTAATTTGACAGTGAAAAAATACACTTCACTTTTTGTCTCTGCAAGAATTCACTTTGATGGACCTTTTGTTATGGAAGTCTGTTAGCAAATTTTGCACATGAACAATGACAAAATGGGGAAAAAGGAATGTGAAGTATGTTACACAGCTCGAATAATATTTAAATATATAAACTTGGTTAAATGAAAGAAACTAATTTTGTATTTTAGGAAGTACATTCAATTGTCACATATAATTTTCACATTTTTTACTAGGAATTTCAAATCATGTTTGACTCACCCTTACCATGTTGGAAGGACATCATGAAGTTTTATCTGCCACTATCTGTTTTCTACTTCCAATCAGTTAAAATTAAATGTATTTTGTGGGATTCATTGCTGTTGTAATACACACAGGAACTTCTGGAACTGAACCTACATGAATACTTAGAACGAAAAAATATTGGAAGAAGTATCACAAAACTTCAAGACATCATGAAGCAGAGAAATATAACTTATCCCACTTCCACTAGACTTCTCTTATTTTTCATGACATATGGCCGACCTGTTTGTGGGGCAGGTTGTGCTGTACTAGACATATAAGTAACGCTTGGTGTTTCTCTCATCATTTTATATTCTTATAATATGAAAAGGCTATTGAGGGCAAATAAAACACTGATACTGGAAAAAGGAATCTCTACGGTCTTATTTCACTCTCACTTTTCTTCTATTATCACTTTTGACATCACTGTGTTTCTCATTTATATTCTCTCTCTTTCCTGCTCTGTTCTCATTTCCTGTTTGTTGGCCCCTAATGTACTTTGATCAACTGTGCTGTTGTAAAACTTCAAAATATTTGTAAAGACCAGTTGAAAGGAAAACAGATGTTCAAAATCTCACTCATAAACAGACAAATTAAGTCAGTGTTCGAGATTGTTTCTCTATAATATTTTCCTTTGAGGCTTTTTCTATGGTTTGCAAACACCAGATCAATTATGAGGGTGAAGTATCACAAACTCTCATGTAAGCATCCACTAAAGGCATAGTGTATTCATTCAGACAAAATTCATCAAAATGTTTTCTTTGATGAAAACCCTGGAGAAACATCTTGACGATATCAAATAACACTGAACACCCAAACGTGTAAGAGGATTGTGGTGGAAATGCTAATTATGAGAAGTTACAGAATGCTTGTTTCAGTAGCCTAGCCAAACTCCAGTTTGAGTTTTATGCCAGCTGAATCCATTGGTCACACAAAAGAAAAACACAGCAAAATTTGATCAGAACTACAGTTTAAAACTTTAAAAGAAAGTGTAAACATATTTTTTTTCCCCCCTCTACTTTCAAACTGAACACTTACTTAGCTGCATGTTATCAATAATAAGCCTCAGCCTTTGACAGTGGAAAATGATGGATGCCTCAGAAGATGAAACACAGTTCTTCAGCTCAATGTAAATAAACAACACAAAACACCTGGGATTTTTTCTTTTCTTCCTTGAGACATAATTACTGATATTTAGATTATGCAACATTATTGTTTTATTGAAATAAACGAAAAAAGCTCAAAATCATATTCTTGCTGCCCATATATGCATTAGGAGACAGAATTTTTAAAAACAGACGTTTGTCATCAGTTTTGGCAAAAGTGGAAGTAGGGCATACACTTGTGCAACTGCCCAGTCCACCTTAGCTCTTCCTAAAGCAAATGGGAGCTCTTTACTTGGAAGGGCACTTGTTATAGAAGTAGAAAATGATGGCTAACTGAACTGAGAATTAGAAATTTAGTACTACAAGACTATCTCTAGAACTTGGCTGAAACTGAAGTTATATATCCCTGGATTGTATTTTTTTTTAAAACATTTCTATTCCTCTGCCCTCAGAGAAATTTACAGAACTAACAGAATTAATAACTCAAAAGTAAACCCCAAAAAGTAGCTAAGAAGAAACCACACACTAATTCTTTAAATTTCCTTGATAACATGTCCACCTTCTTTCTCAGTCTGTTTTAAAACCTGATACTAATTCCACTTCATCATACTTTTCCTCGGTTTGAAGGAGGGATATAAACATGACTCCAAATTCCCCAAAGTATTCCCCCAAGTGATTTTACTTAAAAAGAAATTAAGCCATCGGGAATCTTCACAGGCACAGTTACAACTAGTAGTCATCATATAGCACAAATAAGCAAAGAGAACACAGCAAAGGAACTGCAGAGCAACTAAGAGAAAGCCTAATTAACAGAACTAGCCGAGACTACAGCTTAATTTTCTCATGTTTTCCCTTTACCCCCTCCCTAATAACACTGCGAGCTTACACATCTGATGATTTTGTTCTAGTACCACCCCAAATTCTGCATGGTGAGCTCTCATCAGCTCACTAATTTACTTCATCATGGAGAGCTGTACTGACACGAGCAATCTGGTGATGGGAATGCATGGCTGAGGTGCACAAGCAGACACTGCAACTGAAACAAATGGTTGTGACATTAATCCCTAAAAGAATGACCAAATAATACCTAACCTACAGTAAGAGGTTAGGTGTTCCTTATATCTCACAGCAATCTCCCTCAAAATTATTGCAACAAGCTCATTTACTCTGTGAAAGCCTTATTAAATGCTACACACACACATAAATATATAAAACTTGCAGAATAGTTCGATAGAACATGTTTAGTGAGGAGAACCCAGATCTATGAATCATTAGACACGAGAAGGAATTGGAGAAGGAGGATGAGAAAGGAAATTACATCTTAACTGCCCTCCTTTTTTCAGCTTAGACATATCTTTTCATGTTACAAAAGTTTCAATGGACTGTTTCAGAAAACTTAAGTTCATAGAAAAATTAGAAAAAAAACAGGCAAGTGGGTAGGAATCAATTTTTTATGGATTGTGACAGAAAAGGTTGCCTACCTACTTTCTCTCCATTGTTTATTATCTAATATCTGAAGTATGACCCTAAGGGAAAACATTGACTAGGATTTATTAATACTCCCACTTACATTTTTATTAAGTAATCATTTAGATCGCAAAAATGATGGAAACAGACATAATAGTCCTTTTTTTCCTTAAGATAACTTAATTCTTTTGTCTTTGAACTCCCACAGGAAATTTTTCTATTGATTTCAGTGTGAATAGAAGCCACTAATCCATGGTTGTACTCTGATTTAAACCCCTTGAGACACCAAACACTGACATGTAAAGACAAAAAAAAAAATCCTTCTTTCTTTTTAATGCAAGAAAACATGTAGGAAATCGTATACTCTTTCTTTACCTCAGTAGTAAACAAAAGTCAATCAAATGGTTTAGCACTGGTATAACCAGCTTAAATTAAAAGAAAAAGCTCAATATACCAGTACAAGTGATACCACCTAATCGAGCAGCCACACATTGCCTTTATCAAATTATAAGAAAAATTATTCATTCAGAATAGGAAATATTGTCTTGGACCAAGAAACAAGTCCATGAGCTACTGCCAAACTGTTGTCAGTACCTACACCTACCCCATCTGGAGCTAATTCTGCAATACAGCTGACTGTAATAACTAGTCACAATAGAAACAGCAGCAAGTGCAGCTATATAGCAGGAGAGTTATGGAGTGGAAGACAGACATTTTCTATCGTAAATCCTATTAAGTTAACCAGTTTCCCTGTATGTGTAGATCTAACATGCTTAGCGTGGGCAGACACAAAAAAGGTTTATGAGCTACTTTATTTTACTTAATGGTATAACGTCTCTTCTGAGTAAAGTTCCTTAAGTTTGCACAGTCTCTGGAGAGAGTTAGGTGCTTTAAAATGGATGCTTTAGAAATCCTGAGGTTGAAGAGGGAGCCGCTCAGAGTATGTAAAAGGAAAACTCCAAGCATAAAGCTGTATCGGCTTGTCTGATGGAGATTTTCCCTGAGGCTTAAGCAACTCTATCAAAGATTTGGAAGCCTCTCCTATAACAGCTCTTTCGAAGAACTGTGGAAGGCTGTTTTCTAGCAAAACACAATTGTGGGAAGAAGCAGCTGATATTTCTGTGTTTAGTAGTTAGTATCCTCAAGCAGACATCTAATTTCTCTGTTAAAATAAAGCAATTTAAATCTCCATTCCCCAAAATTGTCTTCCTTAGTAGGTAATTTAGCTTATCCAAAATTAAATCGCTTTCCATCTTTGTTTATCAAGTGGTATAGAAAAAAAAAAAATTCTTGAGTAAGAGGGAGGAAGAATGAATTAACGTATACACATATAAGTGCGTGTACCTAGCATTCTGTATCCCAATGGTTAACATCCACTCAAAAAAAAGCGTGTTTTTTTCCAGACGAAACCAAATCTAAGATTTGATTTTTCAATCACTAAACTAATCACAAAAGATAAAAGAAGCACTGTTACACATACTAACTCCTTGTTTAGTTCTGTTTCAAAAGAAATATCTGCAACTCACTGCCACACTGGGTTTCTTAAGCCTTGTGCTTGTCTGTTAGATCAAGATTCTCTAAAGATTTACATGAAAAATGCCTAGTTCCTGGATTCTGGGTTAGTCACAAATCAGAAAGAGAGCTGTCCAATTCTGGCTGTATTCATCAGACAAACTTGTTTCCCGAGAGCCTGAAAGTAAATTATGACATTGCACAGCAAGACTGAAAGTAATTCTGAAAAGGATTGTGTAATTGTATGTTTGAACTCAAGTGCCTCAGCTCTACCTAAGACTTTCATTCTGCTCCTTTTACTTTCATTCTGCTTAGTAAACATCAAGTGTTCAAGTGTCCAATTTTTCTTCATCGTGTTCTGAGTCATCATTATACTGAAATCCTGTCTTGCAGTCAGAGCATCTGAACTGACATGAGTGTTTCCAGTTAATTCTTGAAAGGAAATTTCATTTTAAATACAAAAAAAAATATTTACTTTTCAGGATGGGTTTTATTCTGATATTCTTCTTTGTGCTGAGAATATTAAAAATACACTTGTTTTTTATTTCTTTTCCTCAATAAATTTTCATGCAATCTGCTTTCTCGAATGGTATTCCTAAGTATTTCAAACCTAGTATTAAAATGGGAAAAGAAAGGATACACATCTCCTTTACTTTGTTGAGTACGTTCAGCATCTCTATAATACCCCTCATTTATTTTTGTTTTAATTTAAGACAAAACTAGTATTTTACCATACAGTATATTTTACAGGTGTTCTTAATGTTGTAGGAGTGACTCGTGTTCCTAAGGCACCTAAGGTTGCCACTATGGGCAAAATTATCAGAATTTTCTGGAGTTTTACTTATTCTTCTAATTTCTGAATGCTTCTTTTATCTACCTATATTTACCCTATGTATGCCTGTCACACACACACTGAAATGAACTGAAAAAACAGGGGATAGTCTCTGCTCCTTTTGAAGATCATAAACCATGATACTAAGTATTTTTAAGAATGTTTGTTGCTTTTTGAACAATTTACAGTTGGAATGGCATGGAACTGTCGAGATTTGTATTGCTGAAGTGTACTAAAATGTAGTTTTGATAAAAGAAACAAAAGTCACTGTGAAATTTAGTAAACTATCTTCCCTGTAATAATTCTAATTTTACAAAATAAACTCTGTGTATTGTAGTTTAAACTTCTGCTGGCTGTTGCTTGGGATAACCTTAATTCTGTGCAGTAAGTGGGTGATCCAACCATCTGAAATTCATGCACATTAAACCTCTTGGCTACAGCACACAATGATTTAGTCTGTAAGCTATTATGATTGGCAGAGAACTCCCAAAAGTACATCAGGGAAAGGATTATAATATAATACCAACTACATGAATAAAAACCCTGAGTCTCTTCCATAGCACTATACTTCAAGTATGCTTCGTAGATGAAACTTTCCCTTTTGCTCCTTGGAATCATTATTTTTTCTTTGAATTTTTTTTTACAAGAACTGATAGTCATTAATCAGAAACTGGTCAGTAATAACATACCAGTAGCAAGACTTCTTTCTTTGCCTCCAGCAACCCCTCAAGTATCATACATTTAAAGATTTATGATTCATTATTCTTACATGTTTCCTATAATAAGATATTTTACTAACATAAATGAAGTAATAATACGTGTATTTTTACATTTTAGGCAGAGAGATTTGACAGAATTCTCAATTCTGCCAGAAATATCCTGTGCTTATCTGCTTTACGTAAAAAACACTTATTATCTGTGCAGCAAAGTAATGACTGTGAAGTTTTTTTTATATTGAGAATATTGCATCTGGATTGGTCTTCAGATATGAAAACAAAAAGAAACATGGTACAGTGAACTGCTATTGTATGGTTTCCTCTAAAGATAACAACAAGACTGCTTTTCTTGTTTTGGAATCAAAATTATCCTATCGAAGATGCTCATAAGTCAACATAAGCTGGTTTTTAACGTTACTACTATTACTGAAAACTGTATGCAATTTTTAAGAAGTTACCATCCCCCAAAAAAGTTACCCAAATCCAAACTTTGCCACAAAAAATACGCAACTGTAGAGCTGTAATTTATAGTAACTCTCTAAAATCACACTGCTTTTAGATACAAGACCATAGGAATGACTTGACAACATGCATTCTGTATCAAATTAAAATTGGTAATGTAATTTAATTAAATTACTCTCAATTCATATTAATAGCAAGAGCAAAAAATACTGAACTGTTAACACAATGCAAAAAAGGAAAAAAGAAAGAAGAAAAAAGCATTGTACAATATTGAGTCATCTGAGATATCCTCTGCATTCAATGAGAGCAAATTTTTACAGTTGGAAGGTTAATATACTTTAATATAATAGAATTTTCAATAAGTGAAAAAGTATTTTCTAATATCAGGTTTTAGTCTTAGTCTAAATTCTATATCCCCTTTTTCTTTCATGGTATTTGACTTTAAAAGCAAAAAAAAAATAGTTCTAATAAATAATGTATATACTTCAAAATAAAAACCAAATAAAACACAAGACAGTATGTGAATTTTCATTGGTATTCACATAGATAAATTCAATATTCAATGCACTTTAATGTGCCATCTTCAAATAAATGCTTATAAAGTCTATAATTTTCTTGTGGATACTGTTATATAAAAGAAGTATTATGTATAAAAAGTAATACAACACCTAAATCTTTCTTTTTTATATAAATCAAAAAGACATGGTTTCTGGAAATTGCTAATACAGAGTCATCATTAACTAGTATATTACGATAATCTGACTCAGTCCTTTTGCATTTGAGGCATTCATTACATTCTAAATGATCCTGACAAACTGCAGCTCTTGCTTTCCTCTGAAGGGAAGGGCAAGAATTAAGTTGCTGCATCTGATTTACTTACTGGTACAGAGTAGATTTACTTACGATGAAATAATGTATTGGGTTTGCGTGGCAAGGTTTTGGTAGCGAGTGGGGGGCGGGGGGTGTGGTGCGGTGCTACAGGGGTGGCTTCCATGGGAAACTGCTAGAAGCTTCCTCTATGTCCTGTACAGACAATGCCAGGCAGCTCCCAGATGGACCCACCACTGGCCAAGGTCACACCAATCTGCAACAGTGGCAGGGCCTCTGGCATAACATATTTAAGAGGGGGAGAAAAATTAGAAAAATAAAATTGCAGAAGCAATTGCAGCCAGAGGGAGGAGTGAGAATATGCGAGAGAAACAACTCTGCAGACACCAAGGTCAGTGAAGGAGGAGGGGCAGAAGGTGCTCCAGACACCAGAACAGAGATTCTGCTGTGGCCTATGGTGAAGACCATGGTGAGGCAGGCTGTCCCCCTGCAGCTCATGGTGGTTAACTGTGGAACAGATATCCACCTGCAGCCCATGGAGGAATACACACCAGAGAAGGTGGATACCCAAAGGAGGGTGTGACACTGTGGGAAGCCCATGCTGGAGCAGGCTCCTGGCGCTAGCTGTGGACCCGTGGAAAGACACGAGCCCACACTGGAGCAGGTTTTCTGGCAGGACTTGTGACCCCGTGGGGGACCCACGCTGGAGCAGTTCGTGAAAAACTGTAGGCTGTGGGAAGGACTCACATTGGAGAAGTTTGCAGAAGACTGTCTCCTGTGGGAGGGAGACCCCACAAGCAGGGGAAGAGGATGAGGATTCCTCTGCCTGAGGATGAAGGAGCAGCAGAAACACTGTGTGATGAATTGACGACAACCCCCACTCCCTGTCCACCTGCACTGCTCAGGCAGAGAAGGTAGAAAAATTAGGAACAAAGTTAAGCCCAGAAAGAAGGGAGAGGTGGGTGGAAGGTGTTTTTAGTTTTGGTTTTATTTCCAGTTACCCTCTCTGATGTGATTGTTAATAAATCGAATGAATTTCCCTAAGTCGATTCTGTTTTGCCTGTGACTGTACTTGGTGAGTGATCTCCCTGTCCTTATCTCAACCCACAAGCCTTTCATTATATTTTCTGTCCCCTGACCACCTGAGGAAGGGGAGGGATAGAGCAGCTTTGGTGGGCACCTGGCATCCAGCCAGGGTCAACCCACCACAAACAGCAATCATTTAAAATGGAAGGAGTTTGTAAAATTCCCTTTCCTACAGTATTCCAATAGTTTGAAAGGTCCATTTCTATTTGCTTAGCTCTTTTTATTGTTAAAGGCACATCTTTCAGTTAAACAAAATTAGAGACTGAACTTCAGCCAAATCCTAATTGAACTGAAAGGAAGAAAAAATACAGTGCTTAAAACTCATGGTCCTTAAGTAGGCTTGGAACACAAAATGTAACCTTACATAAATTAACCAGGCTTTCAGAATGGTCTATTAAGTATTAGAGATCTGTTCGGCATTTTTTATAGATCTGGGTTGTTTGAGATTTTTATTTTTTATTGTTTTAATAAACCAGGCCCACGGGACATTCAGTTTCAGTAGAAGCAGGCAGACGAAGTTGTCAATCTCTATTCATTGGTAATACTAGTGTAATACACAATATGAAGAATGATATGAATTCATAATGAATTTGCAATCATACCTAGTTGTGCACTATTAGTATATACAATTATAAACCAGGATCAATTCAATATAAGCACTTTTGAGATTCAAGGGTAAGGTAAAATTACTACAAAGCCCAAGGGTCCTAATTTAGTAGTTACATGAACATAAAGTTTTCTGTTGTTTATGTTCAGTGCTGCACATGAACTTATGTTGAACTCCTTAAAAAGTAGGCAGACTTTTTCAGATTGTTGCAGTCTCAGTGTGAGTAGTGAGGGGCACAATGTGTAGATATTATTTTTATTTCTAGTAGACATCCAATCATTTTCTTATACAAGTAAATTATGGAAGTATAATTAAATGAGTAAATATGATATCTAGTCATCTGTGCAACCACCTGTCTCCTATCATTACTCACTATCATAATACCACTCCTGACATACTCATTCCTTACTTCAAACAACAAATATATTGTAACTCCTCCTATTTTCTTTTGCATCTCTTGTCTGTGTTCCTGTAATCTATTTTCTGTACGTTTATTATCCAGCTAGGATATCAACATCATTAAATATCAGTTTTTCCTATCTTATCATGGATTCATTAATGGATTTCAGATTCTTTTAGATATTACTCTAGAGTTATGTATGCTTCGAATAGGCATTACCAATATTCTTAACACAAGGACAAAAAGATCTAAAAATATATCATTATATTGCCTTCTGAAGAAAACAATTCTCCACTGCAGACAATTTAGGGTTAGTACAAAATATTATGCCAGATCATTCCCTTTCAGAAAGGGAAATTCTGATAGACATTTTATCCACTGGTTATAGTTTTGCATTTTATTATTCTTTTTTCATGAAGTCGTTACATTTTTAGTAGGGCTTTCATCATAATTTTTGCACCAGCCTGTCTTCTCCTAAAGAAATATTTATGACTAAAACCTGACAATACAAGAAAAATAAATTTTCTAACAACTATAGCTTGATATAGTCTCATTGAAGTATACATGTAATGTCAATGTAGTAGCACTTACTCTTATTTTGTTGATTTATTAATTCACTGTCAATTAAAATGCAAGTAAAAGAATTGATTTAGTTATTACAGTGGAGTTTATTATGCATGAGACACATATCATCATGCTTTGGTCCTGATTCTTTTAGCTTTACCTTTACCATTTCTGCTTTTGCAGAGCTTAAAATATGTGATGTTATTTATTTGGAAAGTGTGTTTTATACATAAAAAATTAGATAACCGAAGAGTATCTGGGTTACAAAACAACATAACAACAAAAACCAGACAATAAAATGCATCAAAAAATATTAAGAATCAAGTACTGGTATCACAAAGGAATCACCATAGTGGGTAGTTGATCTCATCACACCATAAATAACCTGCTACAAGGAACAGTAAGGAATATTAATCTATGCAATTCGATTTACTGAAAACTATACAAAATGTCACTTTTGCATTTCATATATGGTTTGGTATGTCACTGGAAAAAAATAAACTTTCTTGTTCATTGCAATTTACTTTGGATTTTTTTTTTAAATAATATTTCAATAAGATTTTTCTGAAGCTAAAGGGAAAAGGGAAGCTAAATGCAATATTGAGGACTCACCCGAAAGGTTATTTTGTAGTTTATCAGCCAATCAAATATTTTAACAGGATATCTTATCATAGTAAAAAAAAAAAAAAAAAAAACCAAAACAAACAAAACCACCCAAACAAACAAAAATACCAAACTCATTGTAACTTCAACTACCTTACCGCCCATATACAGTATTAGTAAAAAGGTAGCAAAAAGCTTTTCTTTAAGTATCAATTAAAGGTAAGGATCTAAAGGTAAGAATTCATTAACTATATTTGTAAGATTTACCTGCAACATAACAGATATGTTAATGAATGATTAAAGAAAACATGTTTTAATTGCAGCTACTGAGACTAACATTCAAGCTAACGAAAAAATAATCCAAGTACTGTGCAATTTTTTCATTAAAGCTATCTAGTCTGAAATTAAAATTTTAGACTAACTACAACACAGTAAATTCTTGCGTATTTCAATATTCGCCTATATGTTATACATGTATGCATAAAAAGTCTAAACTTGATGGGTTATGTTTTAATTTCTCTCATGAGAACTAAAACTGATGATTTCATGTTCTGTTTCTGGTCAGAGTATATGCCTGATCCCTGACTAATCTGGAAGACAACTAGAAGACTATAAGAGCTTTTCATCCTTGCATGGCCTGCTTAAGAGCCACGCACAGTCTATTTAAAACTCTACTGACTTGTTATAAAATTGACTCTAACACAAAGGGTACACATGATGAGCTGACATAATTATTGCTACAGCCTCCCTATAGACCACTCTATTTGAAGCACAGAGAACGGAGCCCAGTACATTGCTAGTACTAGGCCACAGCATATGCACTGAGTTTGCAAAGCTGAGGCTTGTCAGGCTTATTTTGTCTCAACTTGTGTTGACCCTCCTGGAGCTTTATTTTTACTTTGTTTGGCTCTAAGAATTTTTTTTTTCTAATGACAAGGTAGCTACTTCTGATTTGGTTTATGATTCATTTAATTTTTGCTTATTTTCATATGATATAGCTATACTTTTATATAAACAGTAGTACCAAGTATTATTCTGTACAGAATTAAATATATACAACTCTAATATAGCGGTATAATGTAAGGGAATACAGCCTTGGCATAATAGTGGGGGCTTTGAAATTCAGGACACAGTGTGCCATGTAAAAGTGCAGGCGTAGGGTGTAAAGAGAGAGGACAAAGGCAGGCACCAGAAACCCCAGGGCTCTACAACCCCGACATGTTAAAGAAAAGCAGACCTAGAGCTAAGACTAATCAATCTTGGAGTCAGAAAACGCAAGTGTATGTGTAATTTACCATGTACAGTAAATTCATATGTAACATGGACCTGCGAAAGTACATTACCAAATATGCAAAAGTGACCCAAGCTGAATCCTAAGGTCAGGAAGAAGAAATCACCAGCATCATACAGCTCCTGGTGGAGGTCTTCAGATGCTGATAACTTACTGTACACCACAACCAAACTGAAACTATCAACGTAACGACCCAGAAAGGCTGTAGAAGGTTGAACACTGCACCATAAAAAGAGATATATTAGGAAGTGCATATATGTCTGTTCTAACTGTAGTATTAGCACTGAGGTCTTCTGTAACAGTAGGATTCTTTTTTTTTTTTTTTTTTTTTTTTTCTGTTTTAGGTCTGGGCTAAAAAGAATTCGTTGATTAGACTGTTAAGATTTCTGTTACACCAGCAATACATTATTTGTTTTACTTACAAAGTGTGTTTCCTTTTTGCACGCAAAAAGTTTTTGTACATAACAGTCCTGTACCTCTGAAACACTTACAGCACATTACTAAAACTCCAGAGTAAGTGAACTTCAGAAAATTTAACCAATCTTTCCAATACATATTTTCTAAGTTATATTTAGCTAATAGCTCCATGTCTTAATGATGATTTAAAAAAAAAATGTCTTTCAGGTGTTCCCATCTTTGTCCCATGGGGTAAAACAGATTAACAGGGAGAAAAGTTTACACAGTCAGTCATATCCCTGTTCACAACAGGTTTTACCAATGGATTGCTCTGACCAAGGATGAAAAATTAACTACTGTGAATGAAGTAGATGTGAGCACAGGAGTAAGCAAAACCCAGTAAATCCACATACCTCAGCTTCTTAAATTGTATTTAAAATCTGAAAATGACTGTAATCCAGGAATTCACAAAACACATAAATATTCATGAATCTGGCCAGATGCACTCTCATTTTGCAAAAAAAAAAACAAACCAAAAAAAAAAACCCACAAACTTTCTCCTGTCCATAATAGTAACATAATAGGGCTGTGGTGGTGATGGCGTGTTGGGAGGGGGGTTGAATGAGTTGTTGTATCTTATAATTCTTCTCCTACTGTATTTTTGTTTAGTAAGTTTTTTATCCTAATGAGTTCATTGTTACTTCTGCTGGTAGCTTAGGCTGTGACTCTTGTTTTTACCCTGATTCATCTGATGCAGAAATTAAAGATGTTAGCCTTAGGGCCCAATACATACGGTATCCTCCCACTCTGCCACTTCTAAAATTTAGCAAAGAGCTTTAGGTGCACTGCTGCTGCTTTTGCCTTTCCCTCTGGCTTTTTTAATTGCTCTTCCCTCTTGCACTACACAGTGAATAATAACACATGACCTTTTACTTGGTTCTGCTTCTACATTGTGTTTAGTGAAAGTTCTCCCAATTATGCAGACTTCTGCAGACAGATTGCAGTGCTGACATTTCTATGGAATATCATAACTTTTGCAACATTTTTGTTTCCAAAGGGAAAAAAAAATAGTAGAGTGAACTTCCCCACATGCACACTTTATGTTTCATAGCACTTCTTGTCATTTTTATCCAGCAAAACCAGAGGGGCGTTAATCGGCTAACTTCATAGTGCAGTATCAAGCATTTTATCAGAAAGATTAGAAGCATATCCAAATTTAAGCTCAAGGACAAGGATACTAATTCAGAGAACTGTCATTTGCTGCTGCAGGCTATGGCTTTGTTTGCATGACACCTTCCCTGTGTGTTTACTGCCATTCAGCTAAGTTGTGTTCCCAGCATGAGCAGACATCTTTCCAGTTCATTGATTTCAGAACTGTATCTGAACATGTTCATTCAACAAAGATAATCCCTGGACTCTAGAGTTTTCCCTTAGAATTTGATTCAATCACAGCAGAACAGCAATTGACCTGAGGGATAGTAGTGATGCTAAAATTAAGTACAGTAGTATATTTAAATGCTTTTGTTGTTGTTCTACATCAGGAGCTGAAACAACTAATAAGCATATAACTCAAGGTATCATTATATAACATTATAATAAGTCTCAAGCAGAAGAAAGTACTGAAATTAATGTGACAACAAAAATTATTTTAAGTAAAATGCCAAACAAGCTATTTAAGGTTACAAGTGTGGTGTTGCACAGTAAAAGAAAAAAATAAACTACATGAAGTAGATATCTGTCAAGAACAATGAATTTTCATCCATTCATAAAATATGCATGTCATAACATAAGCATGGCAAGGAATGCACACTAGTCGTACCCATTTTTTGATGAAGCCAGATTGACTTTCTCTGGCACAGCCACAGGTCAGGTCATTAATTCATTAACTGGGGAGACAACTACTTAATGACACATTATTATTTTCTGCTTAATGTGAGTCTACATCATTCTTTAACACGTATATATGTTCATTTAATATTTCACTAGGTTACATTCCAGTCTCAGGTTCTACCCAGTACTAGCATCGTAGAGACAATCAAATCAAAATTACTGGAAAGTATAACCCATGAAAGGTATGTGTTTCACTGACAATAAGAGAGGAATTATGCCCTCTTCTCCCACAGTAAGAGAAGATCAGGTTTGTGACTACCTGAGGAACCTGAGCACACAAAAATCTATGGGACTTGACGAGATGCACCCCAGAGTCCTGAGGAAACTGGCTAATGTAGATGCCAAGCCACTTTACATGGTATTTGAAAAGCCATGGCAGTCAGGTGAAGTCCCTGGTGACTGGAAAAAGGGAAACATTGCACTCATTTTTAAAAATGGTAGAAAGGAGGACCCTGGGAACTACTGACCTGTCAGCCTCACCTCTATGCCTGGGAGGATCATGGGATAGCTCCTCCTGGAAGCTATACATGGAGAACAGTGAGGTGATTCAACACAGCCAACATGGCTTCACCAAGGGCAAGTCTTGTCTGAGCAACCTAGTGGTCCTCTATGGTGGAGTGATTACACCAGAAGACAAGGTAAGAGCTACAGCTGTTTTCTATCTAGACTTTGAAGCCTTTGACACAGTGCCCCACAATATCCCTTTCTCTAAATTGGAGAATAGTGGATTTGATAGATGGACTGTTCAGTGGGTGAGGAATTGGCTGGAGGGTCACATCTAGAGTGTAGTGGTCAGCGGCTCAATGTCCAGATGGAGATCAGTGACAAGTGACATCCCTCAGGGGTCTGTACTGGGACCAGTGCTGTTTAATGGTGGGATTAAGTGCACACTCAGCAATTTTGCAGACAACACCAAGATGGGTGGTGCAGTTGACATACTTGAGGGACAGGATGCCATCCAGAGGGACCTGGACAAGCTTGAGAAGTGGGCCTGTGTGTACCTTGGGAGGTTCAACAAGGCCAAGTGCAAGGTCTTGCACCTGGGTTGGGGCAATCCCTTGTGTCAATACAGGCTGGATGACGAAGGGATTGAGAGCAGCCCTGCCAAGGAGAACTTGGGGGTGCTGGTGGATGAAAAGCTGGACATGAGCCAGCAGTGTGCACTCACAGCCCAGAAAGCCAATTGCATCCTGAGCTGCATCAAAAGAAGCGTGGCCAGCAGGTTGAGGGAGGTGATTCTGCACCTCTGCTCTGGTGAGACCTCACCTGGAGTGCTGCGACTAGCTCTGGAGCCCCAAGCATAGGAAAGACATAGACCTGTTAGAGCAGATCCAGAGGGCAGACACAAAAATGATCAGAGGGATGGAACACCTCCCCTGTGAGGAAAGGCTGAGACTCAGGGTTGTTCAGCCTGGAGAAGAGAAGGCTCTGGGGAGACCTTATCACAGTCTTTCAATACTTAAAGGGGGCTTATAAGAAAGATGGGTACAGACTTTTTAGCAAGGCTTGAGCGATAGAACAAGGAGTAATGATTTTAAACTAAAAGAGGGTAGAATCAGACTAGATATAAGGAATAATTTTTTAACAATGAGGGTGGTGAAACAGTAGAACAGGCTGCCCAAAGAGGTGGGCTTCATCTCTGGAAACATTCAAGGTCAGGTTGCACAGGGCTCTGAGCAACCTGATCTAGTGGAAGGTGTCCCTGCTCACTGCACAGGAGTTGAAACTAGATGACCTTTAAAGGTCCCTTCCAACCCAAACCATTCTGTGATTCTATGGTTCCTTTTTCTGCCACACATTTAAAGTCAGGATATAAAACAAGGCAATTTCATTTCTCTCTTCTGCAAGTTAATCAACTGTGAATGAGGACAATACTTAATTTTCTTATTTACAAACTGTCTTAAATAATCAACACTTCTAAAATGTTGTTGCTTGAATAAAAGTGCTAGATAATCATATACTCACATCATCTATATGAGGGAAAGATCTGAGAGCCAGGGAAAGAAGGAAAAAGTAGAAGTGAAGAAAGAAAAGACTGTTTACAGACATATAAGTGTAACCAGTACTTCTATGGAGTTAAATATTTTTGACAGACCTCCTCATGTAATACGTGTGAAAGTACAATAGTATTTATTCTAATGGAACTGAAGCATTACTTATTTGAGATTAATTACAGATGGACTTTATTATTTAAGGATGAAAGCAAGCATGGTCTTCTGTAAAATCAAAACCATGAAATTATCCGAAGGAAGTAGAATATATCCCATTCTGATACATTTTGTATAGTATTTAGCAGAATTCCTCAGTATTATTTCACAGTTCACATTCCTGTCCATTTGATACTGATTGTCACTTCTGAACAAAGTGTACTATTCTGAATGACAAAAAGATAAGTGCAAAGTTCATGTCATTAATAGATTCTTGCAGCTGGATAAGTCACATTCTCAGATCATACAATTTCCTTCGAAAAACAGGCCCAGATCCAAAAGATGGCCTTGGGATCTCTCCTTGTTGGACACCGTGGTACCTAATTTTCAGACATCCTACTTCCATAAGCAAATTCCTATGATTATGTCCTTGAGATTCTTCTGAATCAGTACTATTGGTTCCTTAGAATTACCATATGAATTATTAAATTACCTAAGGAGAAACTACCATTACCATTTTACTGATTTTTGTGGGATTTTTCTGCAGAGGCCACCACCACACATACCCATTTTACAAAATCCAGAGAGCCTAACCTAATGTCTTCCCTGTGAGACAAAAAGTATTCCGTAACTATTAGGGAGAAACACTGAATGTACCTATATCTCAGAAAGTGTATCTTTATAGTTAGTGTTACAAAAAAGCAAAACAAAAAACTGCCCTACCACTGAATAAGGCTCGAATTAAATCTACTAGAATGTAACATAAAAATACATGATACAAATATATTGCTGCAGTTGTTGGACTCGATCTCAAAGGTCTTTTCCAACCTGAATAATTCTGTAATTCTAAATATATCACAAATTACCGAAGCAGAGTATTTCATCAAATTTTTTGGCTTGGCAACAACGCTGTTTAACAAATTTCTCTTCACCTCCAAGTATGAAAGGGCTACTCAAAGAATCATTATGGAAAGTATTAACAGCTGTAAAAGAAAAAAAATTACACTATCACTAAATAAAATTTCATTCTGGTTCTACTTCATTTTAATCAAAGACCCACTAAGTATTCAGTTTAAAAAAAAGGCAGCTGTAAAAGAATCTATAAAATTAAGATAGTCTATTTACACCAATCCAAGATACAAACAACTGTTAGCGGAACATCAGAAATTACATCTCCATTATCTATTGTAAAAAGAATCCCAATGCCACAATAATAAACGCTGCAAAGACTGAAGATTTTGTTTTATTAAAACAACCAGGGCATCCCAGGTTGAATCTCTGGCTTCCAGCACCCCACAATGCACTCCGCATATAGCTTTGGCCATTAACTCCCATTATCATTTACTTTTTCTACAACCAGAAGTTTGGAATCTCTAAACCTAGAGCACAGTCAATATATATTACATAGTGCATCATTATTATGTCATTGAAACTCATTTTTTTCAGCAAGTAAGAACCTTGTCAGGCAAAAACGCTGCAGGTGCTTCTGGGTCTATGTAGCAGAGGTTTAAAGTTGTCAGATGCAACCAGAGAATTTGTTTGGAGATGACCCTGGAATGAACATAGTAAGAAATTCTTGCTCTACAGTGTGACAACATACGCCATTATTATAACTCTTTAAATAGTAAAAACTATCAGAAGTCTATCAAATTTTATTAAAGTTTTTGGACATTGAGTCTGTATTTCTCAAATACCTCTGGGAGGAACCATTCTGCACATTCCCAAAATAAAACAGACATATAACATAATTGAGAAGTATATCTTATTTTGACTAGAAACGTCAACTTAGAATTTGCTTTCCATGTTACAATGCCTGTTACATTGTCCCATCTGATTAAATAATTTTGAAATTAAGTGAATGTTAGAGGGGAAAAAAGCCACAGGACTATTTACTCAATATCTCTCATTAGCATGATGAGCAGACAGATAAAATAACATCCTTTTGAATATACACATACATTGCAAATATATGGCACGGGGAGAAATAGTGCCCTTTTAAAACTATAGTCTATTTCAGCTACCTTATTTCAAAGGGCAGTGCTCAGATTCTTTTGGAAATAGTCTACTGCAAGGTAGTTGTTGATTGCTGAAAATTAAAGCATGCAACCCTGTAGTTTCTTTTTATAAGTCTCAGTTAGAGGATGCGTTAACAATACATCCACTCAAATTCACATCAATTTTACAGGGTAACATTTACCCTTCCTCTAAGCTTTGAGTTTCAATCTGCTAGCATTTGTCATGATGTCAGGCAAGTCTAAAACACGAGACAGCTATCGCTTGTTTAGGCTTGTAAGCAAATATTCATTCTCTTTGTAATATTATTTTAAAACATTTTATCTCCTCATATTGTGTGTATCGTGACAAAACAGGTTTGAAATGTTACATCTAGAAGCCAGCCAGGCAGGCTGACCAGGAAGGCAGAACGAGTCCTGCTGCAAAGTATCCCTCACTGAGCTTTTCATGGGCTGCCACAGGCATGAGCTTATGGAAAAGCAGTTTCAAACTTCACCCAGGTGTCACACCCTGAGGTAGTTCAACCATGACAGCGCTTGCCATACAGCTCTGGTGTGTATGTTTCCCTGATATTCCCTACAGGCAATCATCAATGCAATTACATTTCCATCCCTGCCAGTAAGTCATTTACCCACTTTTCATTGGCCTATTGAGATCTAATGTTTCTGTTCCACTTGTCATGTCAGATACATGCTTAATTGTTGCTGGCCCTGGGGCTCCTATGGGGAGCAGGCAAGCCCCTGGCATTGCTTTGTGCCAGGAAGATGCACTGGCAAGAGGAGTTGGATGGAAGGTTGCACACCTTCAAATGGGGCCAAGAAGTGAGTCATTCTGTGATTCAAGTGGGATCACCATTTGGATCTAGGGGAAGCCAGGGTATCAGGGCTGATCTGCCTCCTTTCAGGTCCCTGCTCTGCTCCCCACATAAGATCAGGGACAGAAGAGGTGCAGGTCCCCACTGTGCAAGAAGGGAAGGCTGCTGACCCTTTCTCTTGGGGTCCATTGTAACAGGAAAAGGAGAGTACTGATTCCTATGGTGTTAACTACCTAGGGGAGCACTGGTCTTCTCTCTGCTCTCCCATGGCTCTGTGTAGGCCAACTACAGTCATGTTCATGACCCCAATCTTGGAAACCACCTATTTTCTCTGGGGCCTACTGATCCACCAGACAGGGGCGGGAGCAAGACTCCAGGCTGCACCCTCTCCTTAGTGGGTATTGGTGTGGCAAGCCACTGCCAGTACAGGACCCCCAGCTATGTTCCTGCTGCATGGCCTGGTGCTCCCCAAAGTGCTCCCCCACAGCTGCAGTGGTGGTGGTGGAACACAACCAGCTGAGAAGGCTCAGGGAGAGGTCACAGATGCTATCACAGTAATTGCATTTAAAACAGTTAATCAAAATGCAATTAGATATTTTGGTTGTTTTGTTTCCAGCAGCCAAATAGTTATTTATTAAACATCAGCCACCTGAAGACATGCATTTAAGTAATTACAGAATGGCAATGCAATGGTCTTAGTCATTAGAACCACCACTGGTAAGTAAAAATATAAAAATTATAAAGGAAAGAATAGCATTGGAAAATTTGAACACATAAAATGCTGAATCCAAGATACATATATAAGAAATTTAATTCTTCTGCTAGTTTCATACACTGTTTGTTGCATTTTCAGCAAATTAGTAAGGAAAAAAAACATAATGCCACCAGCTAATCAGATGTTTGATTAGTAAATGCTTGTTTAGATGATTCAGAATAGAGTCATCAGTTGAAGAATAGTATAACTGTAATAAAGTTTAGTTCTGCAGGGCTATAGAAAGCACTGCACTTTAGCCTATAAAAATTACTATTACTGTATCTTTCTCCTCAGTTTATGATTCTTCAATTATACGATAATTTACTCTAGGCATGGATGCTTATTTGGTGACTCACATTTAAATACCAAATTTTTAACTTTTATTTCTCATTTTGTTACATCTTACAGACTTTTCCCAAAGTGGTGGCTAATGTGATGTTTGTTTTATGCTCACATTGCACTCCTTGCCTTACTTCTTTCTATATTTTCCATTTTTAACAATGGTTGATAAATTCAGAAGGTCAGATTTTTTCCAACCATTGTGGAGGTGTAAAGAAAGGTTTAAGGAGACCTTTTTGCTTCCCTTACACACACGGGTCCAAGGCACATACCCCATGTCTGTTAGAACATACAAACTGCCCTCTTCTGCTGGTGTTCACTATTTTGTTGCTGTGCGTAAACTATTTAAAGCTAGAACGCTAGTACCTTTTCATTTTTAGGAGCAGCCAGGCTTCAGGGGATGCATGCAGCGTCTGCTTTAGGGTACACTGTCATTCCAGTACAATACCATCTCAACATGTGGAAATTTTGTTTACAGTAGGTAGAGACTCGCCAGGGTGGCAATAGTTACCAATCCTCATTAGCAATCCAAACACAAAAGATTTTCTGCTTGCTGCTGTGCATATGCCACACAGATCTGCACAGCTGCAGTAAGATCTGTGTGTTCTGGACAGGCTGTCATGGCATGTCATTTCCAGGAAGCTTGGGAGGCATTATGTATATGTTACACAGTGAAAATGCATGTATGTCTGTTTAGAACTTTCCAGGTGGGGCTGAATGTGTGATCCCAAATAATGCAATTACTTAATAATTTATTTTCTTTTTCCTTTCTCCACTTTTTATTCAAAGTTGTGCCCTCCCACATTGAAGATACAAATATAGTGTCAGTCACAAAATCCTCTTGTTTTCCTGTGGTATATTGACAATGCCTACATTGTCCGCATCTGGACTCAAAAAACATCATAAGCCAAGAGAAATGTTGTTAATGTTTTGTTTTGTGTAATGTCTTGCCTCAGCAATTCCATGGTTTTTTAAACTTGTTCAGACAAGTTAATGTGACACATGTAACTGGTATAACCTTATCTTCTCCCTGAGCTGATCTATTCACATCCTTTTAAGGCAGTCTGGTAATAAGCATACCATAAAACATGAAGAAAAATATAGATATATAGTAGCTAAAATACTTAATTGAGGGCAAAACCCAGACGACTACAGAACACATTGTCCATCAAACAAGATATTTCCTTGCTATTACTCCCTTTGATCCCATAGTACATTAAAGTCCTTATCATCCTTCAAAACAAGTCACAATCCTTCCTTAGATCAGGGTTTAACAAATACTCTCAATAACAAATAAGATTTTCCTAGAGAACAGAGGTGTTAAGCCAACTTTGACGCTAAGTTTAAGACTGCATACATCCTATACACATCTGCAAGTATACCTGGCACTTGCTAACTCAGTATTATTAATCTGATAACAGCAAAGTAGTATTTAATAAATCTTATAACAGATAAACTGACAACAATAAAACTCCTTATTAGCCAGGGGAAAGTTCCCATTTGTGAATAAAACCCAGAATACCTGTATTGGGTTTGCATGGCAAGGTTTTGGTAGCAGGGAGACTGCAGGGGTGGATTCTGTGAGAAGTTTCCCCTATGTCAGATACAGCTAAATCTCCAAGATGGACTTGCTGCTGGCCAAGCCCAAGCCTGTAAGTGACAGTGGTAGTGCCTCTGTGATAACATTTAATGGGAAAACAAAACCTCTGCAACTGCAACCAGGAAAGAGGAGTGAGAATATTAGAGAGAAACAACTCTGCAGACACCAAGGTCAGTGAAGAAGGAGAGGGAGGAGGTGCTTCAGGCACCAGAGCTCAGATTCCCCCACAGCCCATGGTGAAGACCGTAGTGAAGCAGGCTGTCCCCCTGCAGCCCATGGAGGGTAACAATGGAGCAGACATCCACCTGCAGCCCATGGAGGACCCCACACCAGAGAAGGCAGATGCACCTGAATGAAGGCAGTAGTGACCCCATGGGAAACCAATGCTGAAGCAGACTCCTGGCAGGACCTGGGGACTCGTGAAGACAGAGGAGCACACACTGGGGCAGGTTCGCCAGCAGGACTTGGACCCTGCAGGAAAACCACTGTGCCTGAAGAACTGCACCCCGTGGAAGGGACCCACACTGGAGCAGTTCATGAAGAACTGTAGGCCATGAGAAGGACTCATACTGGAGAAGTTTGCAGAGGACTGTCTCCCACGGGAGGGAGACCCCACAAGCAGGGGAAGAGGGCAAGTCCTCCCCCTGAAGAGGGAGGAGCAGCAGAAACAACACATAATGAACTGACAGCAACCCCCATTCCCCTGCACCACTCGGGGCAGGCAAGGTAGAGAAAAACAGGAGTAAGGTTAAGCTCAGGAATAAGGGAGGGATAGGTGGAACATGTTTTTATATTAGGTTTTATTTCTTATTACCATCTTCATGTGATTGTTAATAAATTGAACTAATTTCCCTAAGTTGATTCTGTTCTGCCTGTGACTGTAGTTGGTGAGTGATCTCCCTGTCCTTATCTCAACCCATGAGCCTTTCATTATATTTTCTGTCCCCTGTCCAGCTGAGGAAGGGGAGTGACAGAGCAACTTTGGTGGGCACCTGGCATCTAGCCAGGGTCAACCCACCACAATACTGTAAGAGAAACATGGTATTGCTTAGTACCATTCCAGTTTCCAACACACTAGGGCCAGCCAGAAGTTTCTGGATGTCACAGGTGGCATTCAGAAAATGATTACATGATTTTGGAGGGATGAGGGAAGAGTAAGAACACATTATTCATTATGAACTTCTGATAAGAGAGGCAGTTGGGGTTCCTGCCAGCCAACGTTAGAGTCTTGGCTCCCAACCCTCACAGATTTCTGTGCCTCCAGCTCATTTCTCATTTGCCTCAGGACTAGAAACCCTGGGGCTTATGTCTGAGCTGTGAATTTGCAACTTCATTTTTATTTTTAAACCATCTCTTATTTTTGATTTCTCATTTGCAGAAAATTTTTTTGATCTCATTTTTCTTCCCAAAATGTCACTGAATTTTCCAGAATTCTAGACTCTTTCCTGGAACAGATATTCTGGTTTCAGAAGTTTGGAATCTCAAGTTATGAATTTTAATATTCATGATATTGCAGCAATCCCTTCAATAAACAGCAAAGCAAATATCTGGATATCTTTATGTCCACTTTACTTTACAGCAGTACTAATTTAACTGACATTTGGCTGTCCCAGCCAGCCATAACAATTTTGAAGTGGCAGCAAGTTTTGGTGACATATATTGACCTTTTGCTAAGTCCTAAGGGCCCTGCTTTGGGGAATGCCAACCACAACATATGCCTGAAATGTTGCATTCAAAATATTATAAATATTTTCCACGGGCAAAAAGGAGGCAGACCTTACAATAATCTTAACATGCACACTGTAGTTTCTGTAGTTTTTCCTGGTGTTCTGCTCTACTGCCCCTGTTACTCTACATCATCAGTGGTCTTGCTCCAATGGCAGTGGCTCTGTTGGGCGTGTTGTCAGCATCTGGAGTCCTTCTCCAGGAGGAATATGATGTTCATGTTGATGGTTTCTTCTTCCTCATTACAGGATCTACTTGGGATCATTTCTGTTTCCTATCGTGATTTTACACCTTACTCTTTCTTCCTTGGTTTGCAGCTCCATGTTACATCCAGATGCCTTTTATATACATTAAATATAATTTTAGTTCTTTGTTACCTAAAGATCAGTTTTGTCTAGATCTAGATCTGCATTTCTTAAACTGACTGCTGAAGAATTTATTGCTGTGGCATCTCCATTGCTGACCCTGTGTCCTATCTCTGCCCTTGTCTGCGCTCCTCTGCACCTTATTGCATATCTGCTCTCAAAGCCTTTGCTATTGTACGAGGCCTGTATTTCTCTGTACTTCATTATTTCTGTCAAACATACTATTCTACATAGACTACCTGCTTGTTAGAGCTACCTGTATAAAATTATGGTTGTATCACACAAAGATAAACAAAAGCAAAACAAATTACCCTTAGATAGCTGGTGAATAAGAAAAGTAAGTGTCACAGCTAAACCAAGTAAAACAAAACTGCAGGAAAGTGAAGGTGGCATCTTGTTTTTGAGGCCTTGCAAATTCCATGTAAAGCTTATAGCCAGTTACTAGCAATCGCATATTGTGCTACATGGTTACAGCAAGCAAGGAAAAACTTTGTATTCAGAAGTAAGCCTAATCAGAGTGATTACGACAAAAAAAAAAGAAGCAACTTGTGCCACTAACCACAATATTGAAGAAAAAAATCATTGCTATGAATTATTTATTTACTATTCTCATACATCTCGTACAACTTCTCATAACATTTTAAAAGTTCTGAAGGATGTCAACTACTGTAGGACATACAATTCCTTCCCACATGCTATTAAGTTTGAACCTTGTCTACTTTTCAAATTCTGTTTCTGTTCAAGCATCTTTTTGCCTTTGTTGTTTGTTGGTTAATTGCTTCTCCTCTTTAAGAGATCTTAAAGAATTTTTGCTCCTTATAGCAAACATTGCAGTGTACTCAATAAGGTCAAATAAGGAGAGAGAGAATGAAAATATGTCAGGGTATACCTGTAAGGTAGCAATTCTACGTGCATAATTAAGACAGCATGAACCTTTTGGTGGACCAAAAGAAAAATGCTGTAATAAAGGACTTCTGCTTATAAAGCACATAGCCTTCATGCAATTTCTTCTAAGGTAAGTTCATTAATAGTTTTCTATTATAATACATATATTAACATATACATGATTAGCACTCATAGGCCTACTGCCATATTACAGAAGAGAGGTACAACCCAAAACAGAAAACCAGATTCAGGAGTCAGCAAGATATAACCACTCCAAGCAGCAGCTAAGCAGTTGTATTTACCTTCAGTTCTAGACAGGAAAGAGCTTGGTTTATTTCTGTATGCATTTCTTCTCCTTCAATAGAGTTTACTTAAGGCATAATGGATCCTTCCCTGACAAGCTGATGGTGGTGTTATGATTTTTGTTTTGCTATAACTCCTATACTAAAATGCTCTTAGAAACATGTGACAGGAGACATACTGGCCTGTTTGCAGTTTACCATGTGTATCCTACATGACTGATACTCTGTTTAAAAAAAAAAACGTGACTTTTCACCTTATCTTTGCTACTGCATTACAAAGCAGAAGCAAGCTTCTGGAAGGAGGGATGAAGGGCATGCTTCTTCTCTGAGAACAACTGGATTTAATCCTGTATCATGTGTTACAGCTGAGATTCCAGAGACAAACAGGGAAGTTGCAGCCAACAGGCAGAGCAAAAATCATACCTTAGAAGTGGTAAAAAAAATAAGAATCAAAAGGTGGTTTTTTCCCCCCAGAGAGCTTGTTGCAAAAGGAAAAAAACTAAAATTCAGTGCAGAAAGAATTACAGGAGTAGTTCATCTTCTTGTGAAGACACAGTGTGCAGAGTAGAAATCCGTTTCAGAACTTCTTATATTTCAATCACAGCGAGCCTGCTTAAAAAGGTTGACTTTAACAGTTTTTCTGTTTGTGTTGTAATTAAATACAATTTAGGACATTGGAAACTTTTGCTGTCTTTGCTTAAATAAACCCAAAGCAGTTCATCTTCAGAGTTTAACTCTCCTGGACTCCTGACTAAAAAAATAAAATAAAAAAATAAAATTAAAAAATCAAAGTACAGTATTACTTAGTTTAAAAATTATCAAGAGGAAATCTTTGTCTTTTATATTCTCTCTTAATGGATCCAACATGTAGATGGGTTTTCCTATCTATTGTCTGTCATTCCATTTTTACATTTCCCCTTGTTTAATGTCGAGCTCCTTCAGCAGTCTCTGTTATTTTGGCTTTCTTTACCATTGTATTTTATTTGTTTTCTCTTCTCCCTGGTTTTAGTTTAATTTTTATTTCAATCTAGTTATTCTTTATTTATGATAATCTATTCTGGTTTTTGAAAACTGCATTGTAAATCAACTCTTGTTTTCTTTGTTTTCTAACTTCTTTTAGTTTCAGTTATCTCTTCCTTTTTATTTATCGCACAAATATTAAATCATCTATAATGATGAAATTTGAAATATCATCACTATTTAAGGTGGTCTGATGTTTTCCATGGAAACAGCTTCTTTTTAGAGATAAGGATGCTAAATTGTAGTTACATAGACTGAAATTTTACTTGATAAATGCTGTTCCTAGTATGAATGTGCATTACTATTACTAGTAAGTGCATGGATGTGTTTCCACAAGTTAGTCCTATAGTCCGTAACATTTTAACTAATAATACAATATAATTGGCCTGCAACTAATTAATTCTTAAGAAGATCTCTCTGAAGCAACATTTTGGCATGAGAAGTCTTATGCACTGTTTGCCAAATTCTTGTCTGCTGACAGTGTAAACGTTTGTCTAAATCACTTCGAACTATCACAGTCCATGTATGCCTAACAGACAAGTCAAGACATTAGAGGCTACCTTTCTAGTAATTTAGTTTGCTGTGTACAAGGCTCCATGACTTACATATGCAGGTAACTGGCACATGCCACTGCTGTAGAATGACAAGCATTATTCTTTTAAAACCTGCAAGGGCAGAGCAGGACTTACACGGTAACTTTTGCTCATAACACAGCTAGGAGACTGACAGTGTAGAGCTACTTGTATACTCCTCACTGATACAATCTTCAGTTACATACAGGAAAATGTATACAGAACAAAAGAACAGATTTAGGTTTGTTATAGAAAGGTGAATCAGAATAGAAAAATGCTGCAGGTTTTTTTTAAGTTGAAATTCCTGCAGAAAACCTGAGTTACAGTAACATACTGCCTACGTTTAGCCTATACCCAGGGCTAAACTATAACAGTTGCTCTATCACCCAACAATCCCTCACCAGCTAGGGAGGGGAATTAGGAAACAGAAAACCAGGCCCATCGGTGAAAATGAGAACAGATTTTAATGAAATAATACCAATGCCACAGAGATATACAGAATTATACTCACCCAAATAAATATCCAACCCTCAGAAGACAGGAGGAACATAGCAGAAATCCCACAAGCACTCTCCCTCCTCAGCAAACCTTCCCCCTTTATAATGACCATGACATTATGGTACAGACTACACCTGTAGCTAACGCAGGTCAGCTGCCCTGGCTGACTTGAGTCTGCCTAGCATGGCCAGCCAAACCAGGATACATATACACATCATTAGTAATCCCAAGCTTTGACAAAAGATTTTAGAGAAATCTACGCTTTTCTTCTTTCTAGCTTACGTGAATACTGTATGCCACCTTTAACCATGACACATAAGAAGTACTATTTTGTTATTTTTTTAACTAGTAACCTTTAAATGTTCAAAGCTAGTGTTGTTAGAGAGTAAGTCTCAGTAATAAGCTGAGACTCTGCAAAAGTTTTAGCTTGTGAACAAAATATGGAAAGAACCAGAAGGGAGCTGAATGCAATTGAATGGCGTGACCATGCAGAGCAATGAAAGAATTTGTTCTAGCATGGCACTTGTGGTTCATTTGATTACTTTCAAAGATTTAGAGCTGTAAAATATAGTGGACCAATACATATATTGTTCAAAACAAAACCTTTGGGTTGTGCATCTTTATGTATGACTTGTGTATGTATCTACTAACACAAACATATGCACAGGCAAACTGCTGTATATTCCTTAAAAAGATGTATTAAAATGAAATCAAGGCAGAGGACATACATAAGCAGCATACTATTATCTTAACCTCATGGCGTTCTTTGTGTATTTGAAAACCTAAGTGGATATGCAGATTAAAATGGTGAGTAGAAGGAAAACAAATTTCTGTGGATTTGTTCGAGACATTTTGAGTTGGGAAAACAGAAAAAGAATATAATAGTAATCTAGCATACTCAGCATTTACCGTTCTTTCTCAGGATCACTTGTCTGCAACCAACACATTACAAGGAATTCCCTTTACTTAATAGAAGTGTTACTGATTGAACGACTTAAAGGCTGCATAATACACTATCCAATCGATTTACAAAAAATAAAGGAAACTCAGACTGTCCTTTAAGAAATACATGTTTTCCTGAATATTTTCAAAACACATTACATAAAGTTGGCATACAGTAAGAAAAAAGAATATATCTTTCTGGTTTGAAAGCAAAAGATACAGCTGCAAAAAATTTGAGAAGGAAAATAGAAAGAAAATAAAGAATTTATTTACTGAAATTTTCATTTAGGGTTCACCTCAACCCTGAAAATGCCAGTCTCAACACAATCGTGTAACATAACTTGTATAAAAAACATGGGTGTTTTTGGTGAAAAAACATTCTACAAAACACACATTAAACATTCTACAAAACACACATTGTACATTCAGTCATCTTGTCATTCAAAGTAAAGAAAAACATATTTGTTAGAGCCCAGAGAGTTAGATAGAAACAGATATTTAAGAGTACATATACATAGATTCATGTAAAAAAAAATATATATGAAAGCTGCTAGAATCACAGAATTCAAGAGCTGCCTTTCCAAATATATTTTTCCTTAAGCTTCCTGTCATAGTATTTAAGTTTCCCGTTTAATACATTTTATTGTAAGCTTTGCAGTGGACTATGCTAACCATTGTTAGAAATCACAGCAGCTGTCCATATCCTTAAATTACCCTGTACTAATTTACCTGTGGTCCAGGTAAAAAAATACAAGTTACCTGAACACGCAACCAATGACTAATCCATTTCTGTAGTTATAAAAATTTTTAATATTCTTTCATTTCCATAAATCTTTGTTCTTCCTGAAGATACGTTAAGAAATGCAGTTCTTTGGGTATTGTGAACCTAATCACATGAACATGAGAAACCCAACCACCCTACCAAGCCTCAGGGGAAATCCTTCTCTTGTGCATTTGCAAGCCAATCCAAACCCAAGAGACTGAGTTGTATGACTAAGATACCTGAAGAAAACAACTGCCAAATCTTAGGCATTTGACCATAAATTTTAAAGCTTTTCATCTGCTTTTACTCTTAAAAGAAACAATTTTGGCCAGAAAATATGAAACCTCAGAATAGGAAATTATTTCTTATATGCAAGCCTGCATGATATGTATGCTTTTATTACTTGGAAAATGTCCCAGAAGTCTGTGAATAAAAAACACAGAAGTGTGACTGTGTGACAGAAAAAGACAGATTCTTAGACCAAGAGGCAGAATCTAACAGCCAGTGAAAAATGAACGAACAGTATGAAGCAAGAAGGTTTCTACCTGTCTGTTATGTGGCCTGCTTGCTGTTATACACGCATCTTGATTGTTTTCTTTTTTTCATATGTACGTATATTAAAGTATTAAAACTTGATAGCTGTAAGCAGAATAGATGCTAAGCAGGAACTAAAGGAAAGGAAAAGAAGCAAGGAAGTTGTGAGGTAATATCCTAAAATCTGACTCACCATTAAATGCTAAAGTTTGAGGAGAGTCAGATATTCAAGAGAAAACATAAAAACATTATTGTAGAATGAAAAGAATTGAAGTGGGATCTTCTGAAGTACTCACAGTCTTTCTCTACTTATGCTGAATTCAAGAAGAGTTTGTTACCATCTCTGGAACATAAAGGAAAATACTATGTTTCACCTAGGGTAATGAAAAGGAATGTTAGTTTAGGAATACTGGCACCACTTCTCTGGACAAAAGCAACCTTCTTCAACTGTATCCATTGCAAAAATACTTGCTTTGTCAAGTTATATTAACTATAAATATTTTGAACTCTATAAGGCTTTTGATTGTTTTTCTGCATTGTTCTTCAAACTTGGACTTAACAGTCTACCTGAAAAGGAAGCAATAAGACTATTACTTCTCTTGTTCCAGTTGTTAATCAAATTGGTAATGGAATTAATTATTTTTTCAGCAAATTTCTGCCTCTCTTTCACTTCAGAGATCAAGAATGATATAATCATAATCAGATGATAGGTGATACTTTACTTGCCTACAATTGCAATACGTTTTTTTCAGGCATCAACTCTTCTCTTCAGCTTTTTTTTTGCATTTTGGAGGTCTTGTTCATTTTGGCTAGCACACTTTAAGGTAGTGCCTGTCCTTTTCTCACATGTACAGGAAATATGTTGGAACCAACTCGGTGTCTACAGCTATGCTTATGTCTAATGAACAGCTAAGTCTCTTAATTAGCACAGTTGAAATCTCTGATCTTTTGTAGAGGTGACTTTTGAGATGGTATGTCCAGCTACATTTAAACAGAAGGACTTAAGGCTATTCCTCTATTTAGTCTATATGGATGTCAGATTTTATTTCTGTGAGCTTCAGCAAAAATTCTCCACACTTTCAGTATAACATTTCTCAATCTAAGCTGTACCTATTTTTCTGTCATAGCTCAAAACATCTTGATGACAATAAAAATTACATGGTTTTGGCAAGAAAATGAAATAACAACATTCTATATCATTGCTTGTTCTTTACAGTATGTAAAGTTTGTGGGATTCTACTTAATTAAAAGTATCACTTATAGCCAAAATGTAATCAATTGAACTCAGAGGAGAAGCTCAAAAATATGGCACTAATAATGAGTGGATAAAGGGAGGGAGGCAGGGAAGGACAGATAGATGGAAAAAGTATTATTTCTGCCAACTGAGAGGACAGCTTCTGGCATCCAGTTTGAGGGCAGATTTGAGAGCTTTCAGGAATTTAGGGCCAGAAAAGTCATAAGGAATTTTGATATCCAGTCAGGCCACGCAGTATTTGTTTTTTCTCTTTTTCCTACTTTGAGGGGTAGAGTTATCCTGCTATTGAAGAGGATATTGTTGGTAATTTTTTTTTCTCCATTTCAGACCCTGCTCTTCTCTTACTACCAACACTGTTAGTTTTGTGTTGACCAGGAATTTAATTTGGTATTAACTGTGAATGTACCCTTGGAATAGGACTGTAGTATCTCTACTGGGACCAAAGCAGAGTAAACAGGGTGCAATCTCATAAGAATTTACAGCACAATTAGTTGATTAGTTCTTGGGATTACTGATTCCACTGAACTTGTTCATAATTATTCCGTTATATTAAGAAAATCAAAGAATAACTATTTTCCCTGAAAACAAGGGAATTTGAATTCTGTAGCTTGTGCTGATTAACTCTGTTGGTGATGACTTTTCCCACTTTCTAGTAGAATTTAGAAACACTGAGATACAGCTTCTGGGAAAATATTCTTGAATTATGCTGCACTGGAGAAAAAATACAACCTTTATTGCAGAATACACAGTATCACTGCAGTCAAAATCCTAATAAAATATGAAAATTCACTCAAGTAGTTGCATCAAAGTTGTGCTAGGAAATTAGACATTTTTGTTTAGGCGGCAAGACCATTAACAAGGTTGCCCTCTGACTGTAATCAAAGCTAGGAATATGTCTTTCTCCTCTCCCCAATTATTATATGATCATATATCTTGGAATAACATTATCTTTAGCTAAGAGTTTTAGAGAAATAAAATAAAAAAGAAAGGAGAGAAGGAAGGAAGGAAAGAAGGAAAGAGGTGAAAGTTACTGAATTTCAATTATGTTCATTATAGCCCTTGCACTTGTTGAACCACTTCCAGTGAAGTACACTGCACAGTACTTCAGTTCCCTAAATTACATTATTCCTTTTCAGAAAAAATGAAGAGAAAGCAAGTAAGCTTACAGAGAGTCTCACAAAAATAGTTTCTAGAACTCACAAATATAGTGAAAAGAAAACTTTCTCTTTTTTCCTGAAAAAAGTTGCAGTACGTGATAGTATAAGTCAATAGAGCCCAAAATATTACCTATAATATTATGCATTTTTGATCAAATCAGGACTGAGAATAATGTTTTTGCAATAGTTTTTGATAGCCTGTTTCCTACTTCATTCATTTTTTATTACAAAACTAATTAGTTACCATCCAAGTTCAAAGTCACAGATATGTATCAGACAGGGTTTTGGAAAATTTGCTGCAATAGATATAAAAGATCATAAGATATTTATTTTACACGCAACAGGAGTGACCACCCTCAGATATGCTGTAAAATCTCTCAGGACAGAAGAAAGCTATATTGCTTTTATTTTTCTCGGTTCCTTATTTCCCATAACTTTTTTTTGTTTTCATAACTTCTTTTAGCTTGATTTGCTCTATCATTCATCTTCTGACACTGCTAGTGGCAGCGAGAATGTAAAATGAGTGTTTAAGGGAAACATGTCATAGAGCTGTATAGCAATAGAGCTTAAAAGATACTAGCTTAAGATTCCCAGTGTAAAGCTTGCTTTCTGTCCTCTAGGCAATTCTGTGAGGTGAATTATGTACTCTACTGATAGTAATAGATTTCCTTCTGATGGAAAAATAGGAATAAACAAATATGTGTGTAGATTCACAGTACAATTCAGAAATAGTAAACAACTAAATATCTAAAGAACATTAGTGCAAATATTTTACTTTAATGGAATAGGAAAACTGCAAGAAGAACAGTGGGGTAGAATGAATTAAATAAGGTAGGTGCCAGAGAGGTACCTTTATGTCTTGTTTAATTTGAACAAAATATGAAACTGTTGTGGAAAGATTCTGATGTGATGAGGACCATCTGCTCTTATTTTGTTATATAATGATTTGCATAAAATCTATTAAGTTTGTTGTACTGCATGCTTCAGGAATTTAATAACCCAGAATTATGTATGATACACAGCACATGGCAACAAATCGTAATAAACAAGAATGGTACTTCTAACTGCATATAGAAAAGAATGTGTGATTTTTAGGAAAATAAGCTATTGTGTCCTATTTCCTGTTGTATTTATTTAGTAATTAATGTGTCTGAATTCCTGTGAGAACACACGTTCCATAATGCTGTATGCTTGGCACAAGGGAGCATAGAATGATGCTAGTTTACTTGGTATTTTAATATTACTATGTTTTGCACATATCTACATTTCTTAGATGTTTACTAAGCTAATGTGGATTAATTTTTCAATTATGCTTTGCATATACAGGGACTGATTCTAGTCTTTTTTATACCCACATAAGCAATGCCCAACTCCTGTGAAATTAACAACTTTGTTACTGGTATTAAAAAACCATGAGAATAATAACTGCATTAATATATTATGATAAAGTATTCCATTTTAGTAGTCAAGAATGTCTCCTGCAAGGCTTTCTGGCTTCTGTGCCACAGAATTGAAGAATACTGTAGAAAAAGATTTCTGTATGAATTTTAGATATTACTAAACTCAACATTTCCTATTGACGCTATCAAACAAAACTACCCCTATGCAAAAGTGGATACTTGGTTCCTCCTCTAGTCTCATTGAAGCAGCTATGATCCTCATGCCAAACAACAAGGTCAACCAAGGCTACTTTTGAACTTCATTGAGTGCCTTAACCTGCTTTGGGTACCAAGCTGTAAGTTCCCAGCTTTCTTAAAACTTTTCACCAGTGGTTGAATTCCAGCCCTCTAGATCAACATTTAAAATCAGGGAACGAGAACGAAGATACAAAAAGTCAGCAAAAAATAGCTTTGAAATATGATTTTTTTTTTCAATTATGAGCTCTTCATGTGAAAGTCCAACGAACAAATGTCTGATATAATTCTGCTTTCCAAAGGTAGAGCTAAATTGCTTGTAATTAACACACACACACACACACACACCAGCTACTCTCCCTTATCTCCATTCCTACTATTACTAACTGCTGTAGCACAGTTCAGACTCTGGGTCATGCATTAATTTGTATCATCTAACTGGCATTGCCCTAGCTGACTGGCATCTCCCCAGCTAAACTGGAGTCTCCTGCAGCTGACATTAGGCTCAGCTCAGGTAATTATACTCTCCCTTAAAATTTGTTCTTGATGCTCTCCCTGTGCAGAGTGCTATGGAAATAAAAGAAGCACTGGTGTATTTGATTAGCAATTTTCCACACTGAGGTGAGGCTTGCAGATTAGTTTTACTCCTTTTGTACTACCACAGCAGCATAAAAGAAACAGATTTTCCCAGAATAATGATAGCAGTATCTTGACTAATTTGGTATAACACAGTTTCCTAAGTTAAACTCAACTTATCTATCAGCAAATCTAAATCTAACTGGGTACCTGCTTTGTGGAATTAAATAACAGTGCTCTACCTAAAGAGACTTCTTAGCTGTGAAACTGCCTGTTACTTGTGGAGCAACATCTGTAGACTGAATGAGGACATGTTAGTCTTCTACAAGACACAAAACCTGCCCATCAACATAGCCTAGTCTTATACAATACCTCAAGATCTAATAGTATGTATATACCTAAACACTGAATATTGCTGGCACATACAAATATTTTATATTAATGCTTGTTTTTCTCAACAGATTTAATCCATTATTATTATATTTTTATTTATTATCCATTATTAAGAATACAAAAGGAAACTATTAGTATAATTTATTGATGTTTATCAAAGATATATGTAACTTATAATCTTACTTCTGAATTTGTAGGATCATATCCTTTTTGCAAAAGATTCAGTGTTATGTAATATGCCTTTGGAGACACTGGCAGCTGTCTTTATAGAAAAAATATCATGAAGTACCTCTGCAATTTTTTCTGAAAATTTTTAATTCTTTTTTTTTTACAGAAACGCATGTTGTTTTTCTAAACTAAGAGGTTGTCTTATTTTGCAACAAAAAAAATTGAAGAGAGCAAATTTAATACCTATGACACAAAGAAATCCAGATGTTCAGAACATTGCAAGTTTGTAATGAAGAACAGAGTAAACAGCAAGTGTTGACATGGTATCCTTGTTCTGTTCAACTCTCTTGACTCTGTTCAGTTCTCAGGAATATATCCCTTTCTGACCAAAATCTAGAAAAATATGTTCAGATGTTAAATAAATACAGTAGTATTTTCTTTCTTGAGGCGGGTTGTGTTGTGTTTCATGAAACTGTAATTCATAGTATGTGAAATACATGATGGATAAGGCACCTACCATGTCTTTATTAGATATTCGAACTTCTGTGTAATGCTCACAATTTTTTCGTTGACTGAAATGTTACCCAAAGCATATTGACTTTGGCTAACGGAAATGTTTTACTGAACAATGTGTTTGGTATTACATTGAATCATTGAATTCTTTTTCATTTCCATATAAGTTGAACACATGAAAATGTGACATTCTTATTAAAAGTCTAATGTCAGTAACCCAAGGCCTTACAGCCAATTAACACACTCAGACACAAGTTGGCATAATAACACAAATAACAGATAAGTCATACAGCAAATTCTAGCGTTGGTGAGATTTGGGACTAGCTCCATTACAGTTCATTAAGTAACTCAGGTTTATACCAGTTCAGTTTAAGATTTTAATACTATTCTCTCCCTCTTACGAGGATGGAATTTGTCCATTAACAGCATGTATCTAAATTAATTTCATACAATCCAATAGCTGACATAAGCAATTTTAAAATGCACTTTCTGTACTGTATTAAGAATGACAGAAGATTGGATCACTACAGTTGGCACAGCAGGGATGTTTAGAAGCTCCTGGGTTAGTAATAAGTGACTAAAATTCCTTTCTTATAAGTGGAATGAGGAGATAGATAAAAATGGCTATCATTGTCTTAATTTGCTATATGTGTATATTTATATTTCTGCATGGTGAAAATGATGCTTACTCAGTGGAAAGCACATTCAGTGTTTCATTATATATAATCAGTATTATACCTATACTTGGAAAATTTTTGCAAACTAAGATGAGCTTTTCTCTATCGAGAACAAACCGCATCACTTAGCTCTCCGGCACCTTCATATTTCATGTACAGTAAACTTAAGGCTTCCATATGGAAATAAATTTCTTCTTCTGTACAAGTATTTTAATATTTATTATATCATTTAAAATACTCAAATAATAGAAATACGAGAATTATAAACATATAAATCAAAAGGTTTAACAGAATATTTGTTTTAAATTTAATGATTTGCAACAGAAAAGAGCATCATACATATTTTTTAAACTTCCTGGCAGCCAATTTTGTTGGAATATTCTTTCTTTATATTGTAGGACATATTTCTTCATAGTATAATTTCCAAACAGCTTTAAATGTTCCGAAGAATCTACCTCAGAGATTCTCTATGTGTACATATATAAGTATATACGTGCTTCAGTTTTTAGATAAAAGTCAGTCAGTTCCTAAACAGATAAGGAAATAGTATACATCCTATAGCTTGAAGTGTTGATCCAATCCCTGTTTATTTTTTTTAACTCAGAAGAAATATTAGCACTGAACTTGTACACTAATTGTCGGAAACCTAAAGATTTACAGTCCACGTGAGACCTTCCTGTATTTAAGTAGCATTCTAAATAGGAGTAAAGGTGGCATATAAAAGGATGTTAAATGCAATATGGAAGAGGACAAACTATTGTATCAGTCCAATCCTATTTCCTCTCAAAGTTACCACCAAGATTAGCAAAATCATTTGAACGAGACAATAAACTGAAACATACAGAGATTAGATGGAAATTACAAAGGGTAAAAGCAAACTTAATGGAAGAGTCATAAACATAGAAGTTTTTCAGAACTACCACAGCTTCTTACTTCTGGGACCAGCAGATTCCACATATTAGCAAGAAGTATAGAGGCTAATGAAGGAAGGTAAAGATATTATGATTAATTGTAATGAGTTTTCAGCAGAAGGAAAATACGTTTCTCAAAATTATTCCTTTTTTAGTGCTAAATATGAAAATACGAGATGAAATCACAAGAACATATATCAGAGCAAAATGACAAATGAAACTAGTCACTGTTCCCAGACTGTAAGCTTCTACATGTTCATAAGGCTAATGTAAATCAGTCTTAGCTAAAATATTGATTCTTTATAAGCCAGCCATTATATTAGGTCTCTAATTGGAACAAGTAAATAATAAGCAATAGCAAAAGAGAGTAAGGCCTTTTGCAAAAGGCTGTGAGGAGATACAAAAGTATTCTTTAGTTCCCATTAATTGTCTAAGCAAATATGTGTTGTCATCTGTTCGATTATGCTACTCAGATGCACTACTTGGAAGTTTGATTTTTGTTGGAATCTAAATGAACAAGACATACCGGAGTATAATAAAGCCAGGTTTGTCTAAGCATAGGTTATGCTTTCAAACGAAGGTCAATTATTCTATTTATAACAAGTTCTCAATTTTAAAAAAGTATTTGGATTTCCCCCCTTTTTCCTTGGTACTTGGCATTAGTCTACTGAATGATCTCATCAGGTTTTTTGCACTCCCTGCGCCACGCCTCGCCCTGCTCTGGGGAGAAAATCTACATTGCAGGCTATGCAACCGTACTGAAGCAACATAGATTGGTGTCAATGAAGTTTCATGATGTTTCTGCAGTAGATTGTTTTCCCTACCTAGGGGGGAAATGACCATAATAGGTTGATATAGCAATAATAAAAGATACTTAATGGAGCTCTTATGATGCTGCACTATGACTGATGCTGGTAATAATAATAAAAAACCCCGCAACAACAAAAGGACAAGACAAAAACCCCAACTTGGGATAGTCCAGCTTTCCTAAATGGGGAGATGCAGTCTCACTTCTCTGTTCTCCCTTATCATCTGCAGTCTCAGATTTTTGCCTTTTTGCTGAGAACTGTATATTCACAGGAGAAGCAGGACCCTCCTATCTGATTATAGACAAGTAGGTCAGGCTGCAAATGCTACCTGTTTACAAGCATGAGATAAGAGTTTGATTGTTGGGCGCTGCACACTACCTGAATGTTTATTTCTCACCTCTGAGGAATAAAAGCTTGAAAGCTGCTAAATGGACATGTTACCCTAAACAGTAGATCTCTTGAGCCTATGATTTTAAAATTCATTTTGGCCATTTATTGATAGAAGGTTTGGAAGAAGAAGTTTATAAACAAGCCATTCACTTTTATTGTATTCATGACAGCAAATACTTCTATAGTATGGAAGTATTTATGAAAAGGGAATGCTGAACTGAAAGAATGAGTTTACAATCCAGCCAGGTTATACAACATCAGTTGTTTAGCCTCTTAGAAGAAAATACATTTAGCAGTAGTGTGTGATGGAAAGCTTGAAAATGTTAGCAGATAAACACATGACCAAGAGAAAACAACTACTAAAATTAGTATTTGTATGTCTGCTTACAATTAGAAAAACATACACATAGTAAAATACATCAAATTTGACTAAATTTTGAATGTCTCTTTACATATGTACTGTTCAAAAAGTTTTGCTATAGGAAAAGTTAGTCAGAGCAAAAATGAGGGGTCTCACATGTCTTTCAGGAAGCTAGTATCACTTATAAACTGATGAATCACGAATTAACTTATGTAGTTTATGATCTGACAACTTCAGTGGATGTTGATGCTTACATTAAACCTGTATGATCATACAAATTTCTCGGCAATCCAGTGCTCTGCAACAGTGGATATCACAATCTGACAGAATAAAATTGAGAGGTAGACTTCAAACAGGAAGGAAAATCCCTTTTTATACATGCTTCTTCTTAAGAAGTTTTGATTCATTGCCCAGCATTTTTTTACAAATTCAACATTTACAGTCCACACTTATTGGAACAAAAACACTTCATTGATGGAATTCTAAGTTTCCCTTTAAATTTAAACCTACTTTCATTCCTAAGAAAAAGCAAAAAATAGATTTTTTAAATTATTGTTTCCTTTTAATTGCTAAGCTTTTAAATTAAACTTCATTGGTCAGAGCTTTGAGGGGAAAAATGTTGGATACTATATTCTGCTCTCTAATGACACTAAAACAAGGCAAGTTGAGACGTCTGTATAGGATTTGATAGTATGCTCACTACTCTCTCTGGGAGGCTTCCCGATGTTTATAAAGTTTCACGATGATGACATGTAAATTTGTTATCTTTGGAAGTTTAAGTTGAATGGGTTGAAAGAATGGTTCATTCCAAATGTCAAAATCCACATTATATCATTTTACAACCTGCAGCTTTTTTTTTAGAGTTCTTCCTGCATGTACAGTTTAGAAAAGCCTTGTTTTTCTTGGTTGCTGCAAGTTGGCTTAATTGGATTCCTCCTCCTGGCCTTTTCTCCATCTCTGCAGCCTGTTACACAGATTTTCATATGCTCTTCCAATCACAGTAGTATCCAGCTTCTTCAGGTTTTATTACACAAAATATTTCTCTGGCAGTTTATTTGTGTTGGTATGTGCTCCAGAGTATGAACAACTGATAAGGATGCATTCCAAAACAGGTAATTTAGTCCCACCCAAGTAGAAAATTAGTTATTTTAATATATAAAGAGTATTACTTGTAACCTTATCTGTTTACTTTCTCATATGTTCTTAATAATTGAATTATACACATGTTATAGAACTGTTTATATACTGTTCTCCACACACAGCTTTTTCTTGAACTAGTATTTTTCTTAATGTGTGTGAAAATAAAATATATATTCTCACTTTATATGAAGATTAATAATTTTGCTAAGTCTGTATATAAAAAAATGTTGCTAATTTTTAGAAATGGTTACAGAGTAATTTTGTTTTATAAGTAGCCTATGGGGTGATGTACAATTTGATTTTCAAACAACTTATTTTAGTTTGTTTCAGCACGTGTAGACTTTGAAGTGAGATAATATCCAAAAGCAGAGACTGTAATCAAGTCTACAAATAATATTTAATGTTATAATGATAAAAGTTTTGTGGTATTGCTGTCTCATGTATTCATAGCAAATATATATTTTTCATGCATTGACATAAACTCTTCATGCTGTGATGGAATCTGGCAGCCAGAGCTTTAAGGTGCATTATGCTGAAGTAAGCACCCAATGCACCTCAACCGTTTGAAACTTTAAAAAGTGCCAATTTACTTAGAAACTAGAATTACACTCTTTTTAAAGTTCAAAGCTCATAAGATGACCATCAGAAATAAAAAGACTTGTGAAAAAATTTCTGTGCTCATTGTGTCTTTGAAAGGTGGATACTTTCCTCCAGTTTCATTTTCCACATCCAGCAATTTTCAGTGGCTTTGTTGTGAAGACAGACTCCGCAGTGCCCTGTCTGGGTTTCTTGGGAAAATCATTTCCTTTACTTGTCCTTGAGGAGTGGCCTGCTGTCGGCTCGTGCTGCAGTCTCCTTGCTACTGAGGCATTCAGTTTTTTAATGTCTCACTCTAGAAAGTTTCTCTACCCTGAGTTTCTTACACTAGAAGAATGTTATTATAATTGCAGTAGCAAGAATCTGAATGTTTGAAAATATCAAAATTAAAACTGGCCTATAATTGTACTTTATTCTATATCTGTAATTACTTCAGAATCAGCTGTGTTTCCCCCTCTCCCCTATTGAAATCAATTAAGGTTTTCTTTAGTGAGATAATGTCTGCCTATTTCATCCTCTCCATGTTGTTACCCAGCTTATTAACTGAATGATGCATAAGATAGACGTAAATACTCTATGTGGTGAAAATGATATTCGAGTGTACGCTTCAAAAAGTTAAAAGCTATGATGCCCTGTTTGAAATACAACTATCTACAAAGGTATACTGCTGCTATTGATCATAATTAATTTTTCAAGCAACATTTTCCCCATTAGTTAATATTTATTAATATTACTTCTCTATTATTATTTAATTCTGTTTGTAAACATTCTTACTTCTATGAGCTTCAAGCCAGAATCATTGTGGCAAATGATCAGGAAAAACCTTCTGTATTAGCTATACAACTTCTGTTGTAAACAAGCTTTTTGGAAATGAACCTTTTTAGAAAATTATATACACTTTAAATGGAAGAGTGCCAGAATGTGAAATAAGGAAGTTTTCATTTGTCTTGTTCAGGTTTCTTTGTTAGAATACTACAGCATACGTAGAATCATCTTTTCGCTAACTTAAAAACAAGCTCAACAGATCAGTAAACAGATTTTTAAAGAGACCAGCATATGTGCCAAGTAGTTAGTAAGACTAATAGATACAGTTGTACAAACAGGGAGATTTGCATTTGTGTGAACTACAATAACAAGTAGCCTGAAAGAAAATAACTCTGTAATCCACAATCACTCAAGAAAGGGTCAGCCATCACACCAAAGAAGCTGGTGATTGAGTTGGTAATAATTTGGTTGGTTATGCGGATGCACAAGTATCATGTTCTGCTGAAAAACTCTTGGCCTTGACAGACAGGCCATAGCCCTTCTCTACTGAAATTTGGTGGTGTGATGCCATTCTTCTGGAGGGTTACAGTTTTGAAAGATTAGAAATCCTAGGGCAGCTGGAGACCCACACTGCTGCAGCATTGCCTAGGCAGGGACTGCAGGCCTCAGGGGGCTGACTTGAGGTCCTGGGCCATGGGTAGGGTGGAAGGAGCTCTAGGATGCTGAAAAGGGGTCCCGGGCTGTGGGCAGGGTGGAGGGAGCCCCAGGGACTCTGTGGGCATAGTCAGTTGCAGGTGCCCACAGGGATTGGGCATACAAACTGCTAAGTCCTAATGTTAGAGCAGTAGCTCTTGTCAGTGATGGTACAGTAGACCGGAAGACGAAACAGAAGGCTCTTGAGACCAAGCAAGACTGTTGTTTCTCTGTTTCCTTCTTGATCATCCTGTCTGACTTCTCATTCATGTCCTTCTAACAGGCTTCTCTGAAATTGGATTTTCGAGCTTCTGTCAATTCTCCATATGGGAGAATGACTCCATTAAAAAACAATTAACACTTGATCATGATGGAGTCAACAGAGTTATTGGTGTTTAAAAATTACTTGAAGTAGGAAGGTTTTCCCTCCTTTCGTATGATGAACTTTAATTTTCCATTTCATGATCCACCTATGGAGCTTGACAAAGAACAAGAAGCTGGAAAATGCTCAGCCTTCTCCAATGGCTGTTATAGATTGCTCAGGCTCACAACCATGCAAAAAGTATGTTCAAAACTCCTAATAGTTTCTGTCTGATAGATACTATCATATATGTTCTGAGATCTCCATTATTACAGTATTATTTTATATAAACTAAACCAATAATAATAACAACATAATCCTGACATACAGTTATGTTTTGTAACAGAAATATGCCTTATACTTTGTTTTATAAACAAAAGTAAAGCCAACCGGGATATAATGTAAATAAGTCATAATTTTGTGCAGCTTACTAGACAAAAGCTGCTATTGTATATAGTTGGTAATGTTCTATAGGTATTCTTACTCATGTCTAAGCAATCTGTGAAGCTTGAGCTAATTTCCCTATATATTTCTGATATTAGTTCTTCATGGTTTGGAGAGCTGCACATTGTTTGCATGCTAAAATGCACCACAGAACATTGACAAAGCAAACACAGAAAAATGTAGAAGTATCTGGTAAGAGGCCCTTTTTCTGTCCATCACAAACTCTACTTCATTGGAAACCTCTGAGCTGAAAGCCCATGATGATTGTGAACTTGGGAAATCTAACACGCAGTTAGCTAGCTAATAGGTGAAACATCTCAATCTGCTGGAAAGAACTGAAACAGAACTTTGTGCTAGACCATTAATTCAGGAGGCACTTCTAAATCAGGTTATAGCTTTCTGATCTGAATACCACGCATGCAGCATTATTTATGATTTGGAAACTGTTACATAATTAGAGACATGATTATCTTTTGTAATCTGCAGATTTTTTTTTAGTACTAGTGAAAGAATAATTTATTACACATTAAAATTCATAGCCTCATACATTTTCTTACATTTGTATACTTGCAGGAATACAACCATATTATTGTGAGAAATATCCCCCCAAATTCATATACTCTTAACAGAAAAATGGATGCCAGACTGTATTAATTATTTGATTCAAACTGGGCATCAATTCCTTTCCCATATTGGAACCAGAATTAATTTGCCAAATTCCCATTCGGATGAATTAGTTCTGCACAGGATATGATATCATTTAGATTAATGTGTCTCCAGCACATTACCCATAATGATGGTCAAATTAATTCATTAAATCTTTGACCATCATTAGAAATAATGTCCTCAAGAAACATTAATCAAGTAGATACTTCATATCATATTCTATATAGCATTGAAAGTAAATTACATGATGTAACTTTATAGGGATTTCAAAACAATAATTGGTTTATATTATTGCTTAACTGAAAGTAATTCAATGTTATTGTGTAATTGTACTAATATTTTGTTACATAGAGATGACTGCCTCTTATACAGGATATGGGTAGGACATATCAAATACATATTGATGTAGTAAAACAGACTGTAATGCTCTTTAACATTAATACTTTCTAGATTCTCGGTGAAAACCTTTGACCCTCCAGGTTACAAACAGAAATAGAGTTCTAAAAGGAACTGAAGTACAGATCAACAAACTAATTCAGACTGGCATCAGAAATCAAGATATAATCTACCTCAATCCTACAAGAAATATAGGATACATAAAATTTAACATTTCTGGAACTGACAGATAGCCCGGTGTGGCAGTTACTATGTTCTTATTAACAAGTTTAAATAAATCAATAGAACACTTTTCCCAAGGAATTTAATTAGACGCTTCTTTTTTCACTTATTACACCTACAAAACATGTTGCTATAGGAAAATCAAATGGATATCCTTTCATGTAAACTAAAAGTACTTAAAATGGTATTTCAGTACAAAATCTTGTGTTTGCTTGTGTAATAACATATTTTCACATTCATCATAATTATGTTTTAGCTAAGAATGAAAGCTTTGATAATTGCCTACCTTTAAGTGTAACTTCCATCAAAGCCATTGATCAAATCTTTGATTTGGACTAAAGAAATGTTGATACTTCACATGAAACACCCTGTTCTTTCATGATGGCTAGAGTTTTATTTGCATTGTATTGTTACCTATCAAGGGGAAGCACTGATAAGAAACTTACAGTTTCAAGAGTGACTGAATTATGGTCATCTTTCATAACAAAGGTTTGTTTAACAGAACAGCCATAAGATTTAGGCAATCAATGCCAAAAACACAGGAATGATTACTCTATCAGTTCTCTTGTTTCCTAGGCCGATAGTGTCTTCACATTTGCATGAAGAGATCGTAGTGTTCATTTCTGCAGTGCTGGGATAAGAACTGTGAGCAGTACTTTTTGAGTAGTTTTGATAGCCTTGAGCAGCCTAACTGCTAGCCCTCTTTGCTATTCCAATTATGCATGATGAGGCATACAGGGTATCAATCCAACCAGTAAACCCAATTAGCATGAAAGAGAAAAACAATTATTTTATTCTTTATATCATATTCTATTGGACAAAAGCAATGAAAGAAGTACAGAACTGGTTTCCTATTTTACACATAAGTAAGGTTTTCATTGCCTGCAAACCCAGTATTTACCCCACTTAAATGAAGAGGCCTACAATGTATTTGGATTATATTTTTGAATGGGAATCCAAGTTCTAATAGTAATAATTTTGGTACGTACTTTAACATGACGTCTAAAAGAACCAGGTTTTGGAGATACACTTTTTTCAAAGTTTTTCAAATTAAATATCCTCTCCTCTCAAGTTCACTTTCAGTTTTTGCAGAAAGTGTTAGGTTCTGAAAAATATCTATATTATAAGGTCAAAGATATTATTCTAGGAAATTACAAACTGAACACACCAAGAAAAAGTGTATTTTTCCAGGAGTATTGAACTAGCAACATGCTCTGAATATTAGAAAAGTATTCACACAACACAATCTTTACGGAAGTTATTTATACTTTTATCTTTGTTTCAGATTAATTACAGGACGCTATTCATTCCTTTTAAAGCAAAGTGAGAATTTCAGCTATTTCAACTTGAGTCTAACTTAATTCTTACAAGGTGCATGATCAAATTTTCTGGTCCACCCAACAACTTTGTTGAACCCCAGATCATATCAATGCTACATCAGGTAACTGTCCTGTCCTTCTACTGACAATATGTTATTTTTGTGATGAAGCACCCTAATAATGGAAATAAGGCTTTTAAAGTAATTTCTCTGCACAGCTTTCTTAAGCAGTTAATCTTCATTCTTCAACAAAAGAAAAAAGGGAGGTGAATTTTTGGAAAACGTCTTTCAGAGTCCTGAGTTAGTCACTAACAACTGTACAGTTAATACATGTAATTCTAGATTATGATTATTTTGGAGAATCAAATATTTTGTCCTCTGAGCTTTGTCTTGAAAAGGCCTCTATTGGAAATGTATTTGCTAATGTGAGGTATTGCTTTTAAAAATCAAACACAATTTAATAGAACAGGGCAGCCTTTTAAAGCCATTTCACAGTATTACACAGATATAGAATATTTAAAATCTCAGAGCTATTTTTAAAATCCTGTGGATAATGTATCACTTTTCATTAGTTTCTACTGATAATTTATTATTTTTAATTATAGATTAATAAATTAGTAGTTGAAATTAATAAAAAGCATAAAATAATTTCCATTTTTTAGGATTGCAGTATAAAGTTTGAAGAATTTAAACTACCATAATTTAGAAGGAAATCTAAGCTACTGGAGGGTATGGATTTACAGATAAAATAAACTTAATTCAGGTGGAAATATGCAACATTTGATGATGAACCTAAGCCTGGATTAATATGTATATCATTGCTGAAATGCTATAACCAAAGTTGTCACTTCATCAGGTTTTATCATGGGGTTTATCCCATATCAACTATTAAAAGGATAATTTCTAAATTAGGTGTTAGAGACACTATTGCAATCTCTTTGACTAACAAACCCTCTTTCACTCAGAAAAGGAGACAGACCATCAAACATGCTCTGATGGCTTATTTTGATGTAATATCATTAACTTAACCCCATTTATACAACAGCATAATCAAGTTAAAAATGAAGTAGTAACCAAACATATCTGACATTCTGGAAAAATATAAAAATTATATTTGCTCTCATAAACATATATCAACATGTGTCAAGCTATTTGAAAGTTACTATTATCAAAGAAACTTGTATTAAATACATGGAGATATCCTGGACAGAATTCAGGTTACACATTTTCCACTTGAGTGCAGAAAAAAACCAAATCACTTATTTAGCTGTAGAATAAAAAGCTGTGTATCATTTTTTTTCCCCATAAAAGTCCAGCAGTAAATGAATGCATGAAATGCATTCAATTACTTCCCTGTACTAAATGAAAAAGTCTCATTGCATGTTATATATCAAAACCACACTAAGTTTCCACCGTATCCTTTCAGACCTGCATAAAAATAAAAAATAATTAAAAAAAAATCCCTTGATTTTATTGGTATATCTAAGCTTCTCATTCTTGAAGTTCAGCTGTAATTGTAAAAGACAAAACTGGCTAATACCCAGCCTAGAAACAAAACCATGTAGGGTAATCTCAATAACAGTGATCACAGGCAAACTCGTGCCATCACTGCACTATGTGTTAGCCAGCTACACTGCTGGCTATAACACATTCACTGAGCTTCTAGAGCCAGCAGGCACAACTTCAACAATGGTTTCAAATGCTGAAAGTTTGGGTGTCATTCAGTACCTGAATACTTAAAACATTATCATGACTGAAAAATATTTTTAATTACTTATTAATTAAAAATATTGATTTAAACTATTTAAAAGTAAGTAAAGCTTCAATGTTTAATGAACATAGTAGTTGGTTTATTTCTCTAGCTTTGTGGAACATTAGACATGGGCAAGAGGTATTCTGTGGTCTCTGAGCAATCTAAATCTAAAATAAATCACTATACTAAATCTAGATATCTAAAGCATAATTGTAGAAGACAAAGCCAAAGATGCAAAACACATAAGAGGACAATGTCCATCTTCTATTTAGTTCTTGAATGTAATTGGTGAAGGCTGCCGATAACAGTTATAATCCATCTGGGAGACACTTTACATTCCATGGATATACTTTGTAAAAGGTGACGAGGTACCACAAGTGTAGTTCTGTGAAAGACTAGTCAAACCGCTTTCATTGCTTCCACTACACTTTAGTAAGTGTAATAGCTTTCAGTTCTTTCATTTAGACACACAATCAATAGATATATGACCACCTTTAATGCAATAATTCTGAACAGCACAAACCTATATTGTAACCACTGACTCACAGACGGAGAAATAACTGGCTGGTCTCTGAAAGTGTGTGTAGACATGACTTTGACTTTAATTATGGACCTGATTTAAAGAACTTAGTGCACCTGGCAAAGAATTTCAGCTCTTTACAGAAACAATTAAGTTTCTAATGTAGATCCATAGCTTTTCTTAAGGCCAGTTTTGGCTCTAAGTTGACACTACAGGAATATAAGAGCATTACTGCACCATCTGTGAGTTACTTTGACATAAAGTATTTCAGTGAGGAAAACAGAGGTAAATTTCAAAAGTCAAACCCTAGTCTGAAGCCTGACTCAAAGAACCTATGATATTAGTAATTGCCAATGAATTTCAGAAGGAAAACAGGGATTTAGGCAGATGGTTCTTTTTACTTTTCCTTTCAGGGAACTGCATTGATCTTTTAAGAGAGCTTTGATCTGTGCTACATTCACGTTAAGATAAAGGAGAGAAACAAGAAAGATGGATGTCTACTTGTTACTGAATAAAAAAGTTACCTGACCTTGTATTCCATTAAAAGTGTAGCAGTCCAGCTTGGCTTCAGACTAAGCAGCTCATGTATTATAACACAGTTGTAGGACACCTTTTTTATGTTGTGGTGTTTTGCTACATAAATTAGTTTTTTCCTGTTGACAGATCTATATACTTATTTTGCAAGGAAGGCCAAACGTAAGAAATGTTTTCTGTTTTGTTTTTTTTTTTTCATTTCATCTTGCCAGCTTTTCTGAGCATATCGGACAACATCATGTCTGAGGCTACTGCAGGTATTAAGTAATTATAATTCTTCAGATGATTAATGGGAATACTATAATTTTTTTGAAATTTCATCAGATTTTACAAACTGAAGTTAACATTCATATTAAGCAAAAGCTGCAACTCAGTAGCTGAGTACTCTAATTTCTATTGTATTGTGTTGTATTTCATCGCACTTTTTGTGATATGCTATTTTATTTTATTTTAATTTATTTTATTTTATTTTAATTACTTCATGGCCTACTTCCAGAATAAACTCTTACTATATTTTTGTCCTTTACGTATCTCAAGGTGATAGTGGTTATTAACTGTAATGTAACTGTAGCTCTTTGATAGATAAAATAATACATGTACATGCATCTTATGCACACAATACTTGAAATATCTTCCCTTAAGACTATATTTTTCTTTTGTGTTACCTGTGGTTTCAACTGAAGTTGTTAAGAGAAGAGATATGATCTTTTCATGATTTCCTGATAATTTAAATTAATGGTAGCTGAAGACTCCAACAAGGGCATATGATGGGTTGGGGAACAGGCAGTAACTACACTACCTGGAAAGAACATAGCTGATGATGGCCGACTATTCTTATTCTGATAGTGTGTGTGACTTATGAATGAGAAGTATTGTTACACTTAGCTTGCCATGTGCAAAACCAGAAAAAACCTTCTGCATGGAGTCAAATATTTGTTAGCAACTCTAATCAATCTAATCAAAATATAATGAGCAGTTATGAGCAGTCTAGTTGCAAAAACATTAATAATCATAATCCAGACTAATACAGAAAAGAGATAATAGTAGCCTTAACACCATTAAATCAGACACTTTACTAACCTCTATCTCTCTTCTCTGGTGTTAGTACTCACCCATCAGGCATCCCTCTGGGTCCTCAGGTGGACAGTTTCACTCTCCCTCAGGAGAAGAGGAGGATTACAAGCTTTCAGCATCCTCAAGGCTTCACTGAGAGGAGTCTGATGTTCATGGTGGAATTTTCTTCCTCCTCAGTCTTGGGTCCACTTAGGTTTATTTCTGTATGTTTCCTCAGCTCAGGCCGCACCTCTGATGGTATTGCACAGCCTCAATGTACCACGGGGAGGCAGGAGCCACCCACTCCCAGGCAGCCAGGGCAATCTGTGCCAACCAGACCAGCCCCAGGCCCTGCACACCCAGGGCAGTGCAGAGCCAGGGGGCTTCTGCTAGCAAATCATATTTTCTGGGTTGCAGCATTATTCCCATAGGATGATAGGCCATAAGGAAAGGACATTCAAACAAAAGTATTTAAAGAAATACAGTAAATTCCTGACTGTATGTTGGATACATGTTTTTTTCTCTCACTTTTGAATTTTGAGAAGGAAAGTAGCTCAGTAAATAATTGATTCACTGGCAGTCTTGAACTGCCACAGAGAAGAACTGTGGCATTCAGTTTTAACAGTCCCTCCTCAAACACTGACAAAACACAGACAACAAAATCTTATCAAAATTCTAAAATTACAGTTGTTGTTAATCATAATAAGCACATATAGCAGTACAGTACAGAATAAGAATGACCAGTAGATAAGCTCGGATATGTTTTTTTTTTGCTGGAAATCTAAAGGCTTCAGTTCATTTCCTTGTATTCAATTGGAGAATCTTTACAACTTCCAGAGGTAAACTTCCTAGTAAAGAAATTTTGCTAGATGTATGACAAAGAGCTTAAAACCACCCAGTATCTCACTGGTGTCTTTGCCCCATGCTGGAGAAATATCATACATTGTCAGGGTTTAAGTTGAGATGTTTGGCAATGATATGACTATCAAAGGCAACTAAACAATGTAATTTTCATTAAATGGGAAATACTCTTTTATATATAAATATACATATGTATCTAAAAATTTCAGTCAGATTCCTTTCTGAAGTACCAAGGAACTTGTGAGTGCTCCACTCAGGAAGAGCCCTTCACTCATCTCTGGGTGGTGTGATTTACCAGAAGTGCCAGCTGCCTAGTTTGTTGCAAAATCTGGAAAGGTTTTGAGAGAAACTTGTGTGAAATATGGTGAATTTAAATCCAGACTATTTTGAAAGATGATTGTAGTACTTATTAGAACAGGGTAGATGAAAGAATACTCAGAAGAATTTACATTGACAAAAAGTATTTATTGATAATGCTCTAAGACAATGACATCAACATTATTGAGTGGCTTTGGTGAATTGCATCTAAAGCACAATGGAAAGACACTTCAGAGTATGTTTAAGCATTAGAAGCAGAAAGAGCAAAGACTGCTGACCTGAACAAAGACTTTTCATATGTTCATATTTCATTTCAGGAAAGCAAAGACAGTACTGACACAGCACTTATTGAGAAAATTTGGTCAAGAAAAAGCATGGGCAGGACATGAGAAGAAAGTCTCATATCCATTAGAGTAGTGAGGTTCTGAAACACACCTCCAGTGAAAGTAATGGGAAAATCAAAGCTAATATTTTTTTTGTAGTAAAATGTATGAATGGAAATATACCTAGGCTTGATGACCTATGCTCTAGTCTTCAACTTTGACATAAAAAAAATTTTCTGGCCTTATTTTAATGCCTGAAATGTTGGCATCTGTATCTAAGCTAATAATTTGAGCTAATTTTTCAGTCCATGAATAAAACCAGGCCCTATCAGAATATATTTAATCTGATTTATTTTAAATGTCTGCCTTGGGATGAAATGAAATTCATTCTCAAAAGTAATGCCTGTTCTGTTACTAGTCTGTTAATTTAAAAAAAAAAAAGGCATTTAAGGTGAGATATACAGTAATAAAATGTTTTTCCTTACATTGTAGTAACAGAGTAAAGCCATAAATACAAGGTAAGATTTCTGTTTCCAGCTGACAGAAAGGCCATCTTAAAAGGGCTTTTTCAACCACCACGACATCAAGCTTTTGAGATTCACTTTGTCATTTAATGTTTTGTAACCTTCAAGATTTCTTTTTTGCTTCTTCTCTGCGCACATTTCTTTTTCAAACAAATGCATCATGTTAATATTTTCATTATAATGAATACGTTTCTTGCAAGAAAGTACACTTTAATTTGCAAATTATTTGCAAAGAACCTTTTCCAACAAAATAGTGAACAGCCTTTTGAGCAATATTTTGCACAATTTTCCATTTTCTTTAAAGCGAATATCTGGAGATAAATACTCCATAAAGCCTTCATATGCACTCTAACTTTTTTTGAATGTAATGTGTTTTCATTGGTTGACCATCTTCTCTTTAATCCTCAGAGGTTGTAAGAACTATGGAAGCAGGGTACATGAGCAGCCGTTAAAACAAAGAACACTGAAAAGGTCGAAGTAGCACTATGCTGTTTGCTTTTCACAGTGTTTGTTGAACGAAAAAATCTCATTCTTGCAGTAATGGGTATTGCTGGAGGAAAAAGGCGCAAGTAACACAATCTAAAAAATTCCAGTCCTCATGAGGTCTAGTTAGTACAGTTTCAAACAAAAGAAATAACACTGCTACTGACTTAAACTTTATGTTGTTTCCTAAGAAAATCTTATTTGCATTTCAATAAAATTGATTTACATTGTAATAACAAAACACAAACATGAAAGAAATAGATGCAAAAAGATTTCTTACGAATATAGAACATTAGACATCATAACTGAGTGGTAATTCTATTTTTATGTGTTTGGTTAAACAACATCGTGTTTCTAAAACATTCCTGAATATTCATATGTTAATTTACATGTTTTTATACATCTGCATACCGAAAGTCTATAGCATGTTTCCTCCCCTTGTACAACAAAGATCAAATAGGTTTTTGCCTATATTTTTCTACTATTTGGACTTAGCACTAGCTACAGGGAGATTTATTTATTAGTAGTAGTATAGGAGAATTCCTGATTCTAGGAACAGCCAATCTTTCTAGACTTAATATTGACTTCTCAAGAGGTAGGGAAAGCTCAGTCTTTTTTTTTTTTTTTTTTTTTTTTTTTTTTATTGTTATATATGCTGCAATTCCACACAGAGGCAGGCAGACTCTAACTCTAAATAATTTTGATGGGCTGTCAGTTGACAGAGATGGAATTTAAATTATCACTATCAGCGGCTCAGGTTTATATGAAGAATATTCAGTTCATTCTATTTAGCAGTATTTCAGCTGCAATGTATTTTGTTCTGGCCTAAAGCCAAGGAACATTTAAGCATATGGGCAAGATAATTAGAACATTTCAAAATCTGTCACTTTAGAATCATAATACTGGTGGATTAAACTGATCAATTTTTTCTGACCTATAGCAATACTTTGCATTAGGCTATTAGAACAGAACTGTACCAACACTTTACTTTTTTACCTGCCAAGGTTCTAATGAGACTCTAATTTCAGAAAACATTTTAGTACATTTCTAAAACAGAAGATGAAATGGGAAAAAACAGACATTTGTTAGAGTAAACAGTAAGCTATCACAGAAAAATGCAATATACGTAATTTCAAAGCATGAGAATAATTTTTTTATGAATAAATAAACAAGCTGTCCTCTTTGCCCGTAGTTCCACTGAGCATCATTAGACAATTCTAAAGTAACTGCTTAAGTGTCAGGCCCTTACAGTTTTTGTCTATGAACATATAGGAGATCAAATCATGCAGAAAAATTGAAAGGGCGAACATTTCTGAATTTCAGCAAGCCTTCAACAACAACAACAAAAAATCAAGTGCAAAGCTGAAAACCCACGTCTAACATTCAATTTCGACCTTGGTGTGGACAGTAATATCATTAACGGTTCACTTCTGGTCTGCTCATGATGGGATGTTACCATGGGTCACAGCCTTGGACCCTGACATTCCAAGTCAGTTTCCTGAAATGACAGCGCAATCCCATGTGGAGATACATTAAAATCTTCTATATCTTTGTAGAAGATTCAGCAAGAAATAAAAGCTACAGGATAATTCCCCCTACAAGTAACAGCTGTTTGTCACCCACTGATTTTGGTCTTATGCTAATTGCCATGCTAACAGATTGTTGATGATTTCTGAAGTTCAGAGGCTATGCAGAAAGAGATGGTGATTACGAGCAAAATTGTAGCCAACAAAGGGGATAAAAAAGGATTTCAAGTTACGTTGCCTACACTGGAATTTTCACAAATAGTAACTGGGTACTTTTTACAGATTATTGTTACTGCTTCCTGTTGAATATTGTAAAAGTGTAGCAATCAGTGAACGTGTGTTTATTAAACTCCTCTGGAGAGCTGTTGGCTGATGCATTGCTGCAAATTTTTTATCTGTCTATCAAGCATTTACTAAAACTTGATATATTATCTTAATATTACAGGGAGTTTGCAACCTAAGAAGCCATTTAACAACTTGCAAAATAGAAGAAAAACATTGGCAAGATTGAGAAATCCCTTTTATCCCAGGTGAACATGAAAGAAAGCAAGGTAAATTTTCAGTAGTAGTGGCTTGTCCAGAGAGCAAGCTGTTCTAAAACAGCCCAGCCTTAGGCTAGAGCTTTCACGCTGGTGCTGCACCTGCTGCAGAAAGGCCTGTGTCAGATCTCTCTCCCATTGCTAACATTAAGGATTTTGGAGGGCTGTTAAAGGGCACCCATGTCCAGTTTTAAGGATTAACAGTGCTGATGGGAAACAGATTGGTTCAAACTCAGAATCCTCTCTGGGCCTGAAGTACAAAGGCTATGAAATGTAACCAAATTACTTAGCTATTAAACAGGCAGCTGTGGGAAGTAACCACAGTGCATTTTATCGATGATAACCAATAGTGGAAATATTAAAAAATCACAACAAGGGTTCACAAGGTGATGCAGCTCAAATTGAAGTTACATAACATCACTGTGAGCCTGTATGTGCTTTCACATACATGCACTCGCAATGTTCTAAAAAGTAGGTCCGGTTTGTGAGCGGTGACACCTAGAGCCCATATAATCAGAATCCCTTTGATTTCTGGAAAGGTGTGTGTCCCCTTCATCAAAAAAAAGGTGTCTTCTGTTTCTGTGCAGCTTTGGAATAAGATTTTACAAATGGCACTGACTATAATCTCAGACAGGATAGTGTGTTAAACTAGAATATTTTATTTAAACTTCTGTCCATTTGAGAAGCGTATACAAACTGCCATTACCAAACAGTCTTCCTAGGTTTGCCCACTTACTGTGCACTGTCTTCTCAGTGCATATAAGGCCTTTCCATTTTTTCAACACAACTCAACATCTTAAAGGGCCAAGACACTCTCAATTCAGTTTTTAAACTGAAATACGTTACATTTACATTAAAAATAATGAAATACATAGTATAATTTAAGAATACTTCAGAAACATTTTTGACATCTTGTTTAGCTTATAATTAGCAAATAATTCTCCACTTTTGTTTCAGAGAGCATTACAAGCCAGATCTTTTCTTTTCTTTTTTAAGTCTTCATAGTATTTCACCATTTATTTCAGTATTCCCAGCTAATATAAATTAGCTGACTAACTTTAAGTATATTACATTGAATTATGTGCTATAAAATCAATAATTAAAGTCACTAAACTTATTTAATATCCAGTATGAGAATTCATTATACTTCATCAAAGGTGCTTATTCAGTAATTGAAGAGTACTGGAAAACAGCCTGAAAGCCCTGCTAACATTAAGATCCAACCAGTTAAGAACTAGCCCAAAGTTATTTGAATTTTTCTAGTATCAGGATATTAGAATAATGTACGAACAAACATTTTCCAGATATTACATAGCCCACTAGTATCACACTCTGTTTAACTTAATGAAAGAATCCTTCTATATTAGTAGATTAGAAAGAAGGATAAAGTCAAACGTAAAAGGAATAGGTTTCCTATCAGCAAACAAGTGAGATTCAATTTTGCCTTCCGATTTGTGGGGCTGAATTGTGATTCTGAATCTTATTGATACAAGAATGCAGGTCTAAGATTAAAGTGCAGATAATCTAGACAGGCTTTAGAATGCTAATCTACAAAATGCTGGTAGATTTCCCTATACAAATTTTCCTTCTAAAAATGACCTGTTCTTTACTCTCACTACCTGGTTTGAATTTAAATATAAATCTTTTTTTTTTTGATTTTTGGTTTTACATTTTTTCCAGTCTTTCTATGCATTTAATTTCCATAGGTAAGTTAAAGGATTTTACAAAGCTGGTGGAATTACACTGTAATGCACAAAAAAGTCGTAATTAATCATATTTTTGTAAAAGAAAATATTTGCAAAGACAAAGCTTATGTTCATAATCATTTATGCTCACAGATTCATAAAGCATGACCATAGCTGTGATAGGTTTAATCAAACAGAAGAAGGGTAAAATCAAGAGAAACTGAGATATTTTTTTTCCAGAAAAAAATCCACAGAAAGCAATGCTTTCTGCTGTGAAGCAGAAGGAGTAGAAAATGCCACCTCTTTCCCAAAGAACACACAGTTGGAATGAAATACTATTTCTGTCTAAAATCAGATGACAACAGCTGCTACACTGGGATGACAATTCTTACTAATACAGACTAATATGTCCAATCTGAAAATACTAAAGAAAAGCATTGCAACATCTTCCCATATGACATGCCTTTTATACTTTCTCATTAGATCAAGTTCAAAATATACCACAAGCAGCTGGAAAAAAAATCAGGGGAATTAATAAGAGAGCATTAAAATCTGTAAATAACCCAAAAGAACAAGAGTCTGGAAATTTTCACAGTGAATTCAGAGGCACAAACAGAATTCAAACAAGCCAGTCCTGTTCACAGGCAAGAACACTGAGCTCCAATCCTGAGTTTGCATGGTTTTGTAGTTCAAGTTGCACCATTTCTAAAGTTCTTACTGAGGTTTAAAATATGACTAAGGTAATTTACCTCCCAATATGGCATTAAATTTAGCAGTTCTTAATGATCACATATAATCCATTTAATTCCATTGAACTGCAGCAGGGTAAGTGCAAATTGATGGAAGACTGATATAATTATATCCTACCAATAACTAGATTATTTTAAGAGGCTGTCAAAAAGATTTAAAATGTAAAGATTTTCTAAAGCCATCCTGGAATAGTATTTAATAGGGCTCTTTCTTTGTTCAAAGAAAGTTTTTTTTTTATTTTCTTAGCTCAAAGATAAAATAAAATAACCATAAAGAGAGCTAAATTTTATTAAATAACAAAATATTATCTATCAAAACAACATATATCACAGAATCATAGAATGGTTTGGGCTGGAGGGGACCTTTAAAGATCATATAGTTCCAAGCCCCCGGCAGTGAGCAGGGACATCTTTAGCTCAACCAGGTTGCTCAAAGCCCCGTCCAACCTGACCTTGGATGTTTCCAGGGATGGGGCTTCTACCACCTCTTGGGGCAGCTTGTTCCAGGCTGAACAACTCCAACTCTCTCAGCCTGTCCTTACAGCGGAGATGCTACAGCCCCCTGGTCATCTCTATGGCTCTCTTCTGGACCTGCTCCAACATGTCCATGTCTTTCCTGTGCTAAGGACTCCAAAGCTGGATGCAGAACTGCAGGTGGGGTCTCACCAGAGCAAAGTAGACGGGGAGAACCCCCTCCCTGGACCTGCTGGCCCTATTTCTTTTGATGCAGCCCAGGATACAGTCGGCCTTCTGGGCTGTGAACGCACATTGCCTTTCATCCACCAGCACCCCCAAGTCCTGCTCAGCAGGGCTGCTCTCAATCCCTTCATCCCCCAGCCTGTATTGATAGCAGGTGTTGCCCCAACCCAGATGCAGGACCTTGCACTTGGCCTTATCGATCCTCATGAGGTTCACATGGGCCCACTTCTCAAGCTTGTCCAGGTCCCTCTGGATGGCATCCCATCCCTCAGGTGTGTCAACTGCACCATTCAACTTGGTGTCAGCTGCAAATGTGTTGAGAGTGCACTTAATCCCACCATCTGTGTCATTGATGAAGATATTAAACAGCACTGGTCCCAATACAAACTCCTGAGGGATACCACTCATCACTGATCTCCACCCTGATATTGAGCCATTGACCACTACCCTTTGGATGTGACCCTCCAGCCAATTCCTCACCCACTGAACAGTCCACCCATCAAATCTATGTCTTTCCAATTTAGAAGGAAGGATGTCATGGGGGACTGTGTCAAAGGCCCTACAGAAGTCCAGATAGACAGCATCCATAGCTTTTCCTTTGTCCACTGAGGCAGTTGCTCCATCACAGAAGGCCACTAGGTTGATCAGGCAAGACTTGCCCTTGATGAAGCCATGCTGGCTGTCTCGAATCACCTCCCTGTCCTCCATGTGCTTTAGCACAGCTTCTAGGAGGATCTGTTCCATGATCTTCCCAGGCATAGAGGTGAGGCTGACAGGTCGGTAGTTCCCAGGGTCCTTCTTTCTACCCTTTTAAAAAAACGGGTGCAATGTTTCCCTTTTTCCAGTCACCAGGGACTTCACCTGACTGCCATGACTTTTCAAATATCATGGAGAGTGGCTTGGCAACTACATCAGCCAGTTCCCTCAGGACTCTGGGTTGCATCTCATCAGGTCCCATAGACTTAGATATGTTCAGGTTCTTCAGGTAGTCACGAACCTGATCTTCTCTTGCTGCAGGAGGGACTTTGCTCCCCCAGTTCCTGTCTCACGGCCCATCCACTCAAGAGGTGTAGGAAGAGAGGCTGTCAGTGAAGACTGAGGCAAAAATGTTCCTGGGTACCTCAGCCTTCTCCTTGTCTGTTGTTACCAGCTTGCCAGTCACAGAACCATAGAATCATTAGGTTGGAATAGATCTCTGAGATCATCAAGTCCAACTGTTGACCTAATACCACCATGCCCACTAAACCATGTCCTGAAGTGCTAAATCTACATGTTTTTTGAACACCTCCAGGGACGGACGGTGACTCACCACATACCTAGGCAGATGGGTCCAATGTTTGACCACTCTTTCGGTAAAGAAATTTTTCCTAATGTCCAATCTAAACCTCTCCTGGAGCAACATGAGGCCAGTTCCTCTTGTGCTATCACTTGTTAGAGAAGAGACTGACACCCACCTCACTGCAACCTCCTTTCAGGTAGTTGTAGAGCATGATAAGGTCTCCCCTCAGCCTCCTCTTCTCCAGACTAAAGAACCCCAGTTCCCTCAGCCGCTCCTTATAAGACCTGTTCTCCAGACCCTTCACCAGCTTTGTTGCCCTTCTCTGGACATGCTCCAGCACCTCAAGGTCTCTCTTGCAGTGAGGGGCCCAAAACTACACACAGGATTCGAGGTGCAGCCTCACCAGTGCTGTGTACAGGGGCACGACCACCTCCCTACTCCTGCTGGCCACACTATTGCTGATACAGGCCAGGATGCTGTTGGCCTTCTTGGCCACCTGGGCACACTGCTGGCTCATGTTCAGCTGACTGTTGACCAACACCCCCAGGTCCTCTTCTGCTGGGCAGCTTTCCAGCCACTCCTCCCCAAGCCTGTAGCACTGCATGGGGTTGTTGTGACCCAAGTGCAGGACCCAGCAGTTGGCCTTGTTCAACCTCATAGTATTGGCCTCAGCCCACCGATCTAGCCTGTCCAGGTCCCTCTGCAGAGCCTTCCTACCCTTGAGCAGATGAACACTCCCACCCAACTTGGTATAACCTGCAAACTTACTGAGGGAACACTTGATCCCCTCATCCGGATCATTGATAAAGTTGTTAAACAAGAGCAGTCCCAATACTGAGCCCTGGGGAACACCACTTGTGACTGGCCACTAGCTGGATTTAACTCCGTTCACCACCACTCTCTGTGCTCAGCCATCCAGCCATGCTCATTTGGGGGGGTACGCTTTCTTTAACCTTCCTTTTCTGTCTGACATACCTCTAGAAGCCCTTCTTGTTACTCTTTGCTGCAGCTGCGCCTTGGCCTTCCTGACATCATCCCTACACGACCAGACAGCGACCCCCTACTCTTCCCAGTGACGTGCGGAAAACGGACTCCACAGTCTGTAAGATTGTAAAGTAGGTATGTTTATTCAGCGCTGGGCAGCACAGGGGGTAGCCTCACCAAAGTCGTGCACGCCCCAACGCAGCAACTTGTCTCTGATTTATATGGTCAGATGCTACATATACATAAGGTTTCCCAATACGCCTATACATATGCATAACCTATCCCCGCTTCGTATTAAAATTAGTTCCAAAAGGTCATTTCCATAAACTCCTCCTAACTGCGCTTGCGCAGTGCCTCCTTGTGGTGGTCGTCGGGGGGGGGGGGGGCTGGGGGGGGGGGTGTCGTGGAGATGAAGGCTGATGGCTCCTCTTTGTCACCCCTAGTAACAACCCCTTGAAGGCTGATGGCTCCTTTTCACCACCGCTAGTAACCCCTTGTTCTTGTGCAGACTCAGTTGCTCCTTGGCTCTTGCCCAAACTGTAGGGTTGGTTTTAGTTGGATCTTGAGGCACCCCCCAGGTTCTTATCAGGAACTGTCCTTGTGTGGAGCCATAAATCTCCATGCTTCTGTGAGTTTATCAGGAATTGTCTTTTGTAAGGGGCCACAACATTCCTTGCTTCGACTAGTTTGTACAATAGCCAGCAAAATATTAAGCAGTATCCATTAGCTTGATTCTTTGGGTCACACAGCAATCTAGACCATCATTAAGCAATAATATTTTCACCAAGATTTCCTTAACCCCTTCCCTCACCAGGACACCTGTCCCTGCTTCCACTCTCAACCAATACATTTGAATTCTATTTTGAACAATTTCACAAATGAGGAAAAGAAGAAAAACAAGAAAAGAGAAAGGAGAGGAATGTGGAAAGAGAAGACAGAGGGGAGAAGGGAGAGCTGGGTCGAGATGGATTCCAGATTTATACTGCTTAGCCGATTTCTGTTAGAACTGTATTTTCCCTTGAAATTTGAAACTCCAGCTGGCATTCATTATGGCACGGTGTTAAACTTCCACATTGGTATGTATCGATCTTCTTGTAACTTTTGTGCTGGGCGCGGGTGCCCGGCCGCCGCCGGCCTCGGGGCCATCTCTGCCGGACGGCCCCCGGGCGGCCCCGCGCCGGCCCCAGACGGTTCCCGCCGGCTTCAGCGGCCCCAGCGCGGAGCACAGTCGAGCCCCTCGGCCACGGGCGGGCGCCGCGGGGCCAGCCCGGGTCAGAGCGGGCACAGCGCTGCCCGGCAGCCGGGGCTGAGGGGAACCGGGGGAGAAACGGCCCCCCGAGCCCCGCGGGGAGAGCGGCGGGAGGGGCGGAGGGGCTCCGGGCCCCCGGCAGAGACGCCCCGGCGGCCCCGGGAGAGACCCCGCTGGGGCAGGGCCTTCCCTGTAGCCCCTGGGAAGGGTCCGGGCTGGGGCGGGGAGCGGCGGGAGGGGGCGGCAGCGGCAGAGAGGAGCGGCCCTGGGCTGACCGCAGCCCCCCGGGCCCCGACCCCTGCGCTCCTCAGGGGGAGGAGGTGGAGGAGTCGGGAGTGATGGAGTGAAGGTGGGCCTGGGAAAAGGAGGGAATGGGGAGAAGGAGTTTCATCTTTTGGTTTTTGTTTCTTACCCTCCGACTCTATTTTTAATTGATAATACATTAAATTACTTTTCCTTAAGTTGAGTGTTGTGCCCGGAATGGTAACTGCTGAGTTATGTCCCTGTCCTTATCTTGACGCACGAGATTTTATCTTGTTTCCCCCCCTTTGTAATTGAGGAGGGGGAGTGAGAATGCTGTTCGGTGGGCATCTGGCAGTCAGCCGAGGCACCACACTTTTTAAAAATAAAATAATTGATTTACTGTTTTGTAAGTATGTGATGAGACCTGGTGGAGGCAAAATACTGAATGTCCCAAAACTGCCTTTCTTTTTCATGGTATTTTGGTGGTTGTAAGTAAGGGAGTTAGAAAGGACGTCTGACAATTTTTTTTTGCAAAGAGGGATGAAATAAGTAGTTACAAGAACTTTTGGGAGTTAGTATAGCAGATAATAAGTGCTTATGAGCTAGAAGACAGTGGTTTCATAAACAGCGTAATGATCCATCTAAGCTTGAGTTAGTACAGATGTCAGGAAGTATTATGTTCTACCAAGGATCTTATGTACCCAGTATAGGAATAATATATCATGGATTTCAATATTTTCCAATATTTAATACTTACTTTGTATGTTGTAACATTTGCAGTGTAGTGCCACTTAAATACACTTGAAAATCAAGTTTTTAAGATGGCAGTGTGTAATTCAGATTTATCAATTATTGATCACTTCTTTCCTAAAATTCAATCTAGACACCTGCTTTTCAATGAAAGTACCTTGTTTTTCAGATGTCGTACATTCTAAAAAAATCTATCTCAGTTGCGTTTTACCAAACTTCTGCAGAAAAAGAGTAACTGTTACTGCTCTCAGTCTATTAATGATATAACAGTAGACTAAAACACTAGGCAATACTGAAAAAAAACCCAGCAACAAAACCCAGACGGAAAACAATTGCATACAAGCTGGTGGGGAAAAAAGAAATTTTTATTTGGAAAGTATAACTTCAGATTTCAAGTAGTCAAGACTCCCTTATACTCAGCCTGATCTTTATGCTTAAAGGCATTTCTTGGCACTGACCATGGAGAACCCAATATGAATGCAGAAACAGCAGAGACTCTGACTCTGTTGTCTATGTTTCTTAAGGTAACTTCCTCATTCTGCTCTATAATGCAAGCCCATGGCTATACTGCATACAGAGAAAAGGTAGCTTCTCTCAGAGAAAAACAGAATGTGTGAAGTATATGAAGATTTAACCAGCCTTGGTGTCCAGTAGAGTCATAAGTTGGATTTCACATCAAATCTCTGCTCAAGGAAAATGTCAGCCTATTTGAGGTACTGTAGCTGACAGAGATCAATCTGTAAATACATACAGAATTACTAAAACCTTGGATTTTATTCATTCTATACCCATTTGCTTAAAGAACTAAAAAATAAGAATTAATAGATGATAGTCATATAAAATGCACGTTTCTTTTCTAAAATCAGGAACTAAATATTAAAATTCCTCAGTACCACATGGATGCTATATACTGAATGGGTTACCAGAACATTCTTTAAACTGCCTTTTGACTGTAACTAAAAATGTCTGCATAGCTGCATAATTGTGACATAGTTCTAAGAAATAAAACTGAACACAGGAACTAAAAGTGAAACAAATTTATTAATACATTAGAAATATGCCTTATCCTTCAGTTACTCAGGTATGTTGACTTACAGTGTTTAAATGAAATACATAGAACACAAATACTTAGACCACAGTTACCAATCACTCTAGAGCAAATATAACTGATGAGAAATAACAAAAGACCTAATTCTGTAAATCTTTATTTATAATTGCTTTTCAAGCTACTGTGATATAACTTCAGCTCCTCAAATGACAGGGAAGGAGAAGAGCAAACGAAGATACTGGTGCTCTTTAAGAATTCAGATGCCAGCATGGCTTAGACCCAGATTACTCTCATAGCTAACAACTACCTCCTTATGGCAAAGGGGTTATAATAATGAGTAGTTTGTAAAACTTGCATGTTCTGCTTTTGTTACTGCACATTGTTTCAGGTGTTATGCATTATGAAGCGTAGACTACTTCAAATTGTAAATGTATATGAAGAAGAGTTATAGTAAGCTGTGTAGTGATTTGTGTAAGAGTGGGTCACATTTCACCTATAACAAAAAAGGGAATGTGACGTTTTCTTAAACTGCATCTAGTATAACTTTTGTGGATGATAAGGACTAGAGAATGTATTGGCCATCACTAAATTAAGAACTGGGTAACTGTCAAATCTCTACAACTGCCAGCTGAAGAAAACAAATAATCCAACGGGAGTGTTTCAAACAGGTTCCACAGGGCCTGAACTAGTGCTATTTAACATTTTTGATCCGTGACCTGGAAATAAATATGAAAGTCATCACTGGGAAGATTTATACATGCCATAAAAGTTAGTGGAATGAAACTTAACGAAGAGAACACAGAAAAACAAAACTATCTGGATTACTTGATAAGTGATGCACTTAAATAGCATTTACTTTGTAGAGCCATATGTACAATTATAAATCTAGAAGCAAGGAACACAAGCCATACCTACTCAAAGACTGACTGTTTCCTATAAAGAGTATTTGTTTTCTTAGACGGTTTTGAAAAACTGGTTGATGCACTTTAGTGAGTTTATTGTCCTGTAGCCCATCTGCAGAGTAAAATGTAACATCAATGTAATACTAAATCATGCTCTATTAGAGGCTGAAACAGCAGGATGGACTAGAACAAGTTCAGTGCATGCTAGAACATGTAAACCACATTTATAGAATACTTGTTTATTGTATTTGGAATCATCTTAGTGGCCATGGATTTCTTTCCTTGCCTTATTTCGTGTGACATTTGTCACTCATGATGAGGAGGCTTACATATATCTCTCACACTTACCTTGTGGACAGTCTTAGTGTCTGTGCAAAAAGCCTGTTTTCTGGTGTTTGTGGTTTTTTTGTCATTAATTTTTTTATGAGCTGCTTTTGTAGCAAGACCTTTGGCTATAGGCAAATTTCTGTAAGAAACCTTACTATAATGCATCCTGGGAATAAAATACAGAATAACATTACAATGCTTGGGCATGCAGTGACAGCGACTCTGAAAAGAATGTAGAGGTCCTAACAGACAAACCTGAACATGACATAGTAAAGACTTTGTGTGATACTGCTATACAAGACAAAGTTAGCTTTATGAATACGGGAGTAGTGACCTACCAATGACCCCCACACATGCATTGTTGGAATGATTTTACAACATTGTTCTTTTCTGGTGTCCTCAATTTCAACGGGTATTGAAAAAAGGGGATGCATAAAAGAGACTTTTCATTGAAGGGTGGACAGAAAGCAGTCTATTTAGCGTTTAAAGAACTTAGTTGCAGTGTGCAATCATATCTATGAAGAAAGTGTACTAGAAAGTACTGGGATATTTCATTTATCAGAAAAAAAAAGTATAACAGGAACCAGTGGCTTGAACCTGAAATGAAGTAAACTGGAAATACCATCTATCCTTTTAACCAAGAGGGCAATAAACCCTGGACAAAGGAAGATGTGAAGGGAAATGCACTCTCTGTGACAGTGTACTCCCCGTTCTTCACTTAAGTCATAATCACCAGTGGGATTTGTGATGGCTGCATCCAACTTTCTCTGGACTTTGGGGGACAGATTGCAACATGGTAGTGAAGGGCTGCCTGGAACCCTGATGCAGCTGTCTTGCTGGTATGCAAATATGAATGTAAGTCACTTTATAAATAGTGGACAGCCCAGGGCCCGTTGAGCTCTCATGGCAGCAGGCTGCATGCCAGGATCTCCCCTTGAGCAGGGATGCCTCTCAAGGCTGCTCCTTGAGGTTGAGAGATTCCTTGCCACAACAGATTTTCGGTAAGTGACTGATAGCAGGATAAAATTTGAAGTATTAGCTAAGTGATAGAAAGGATTGATTGCACATATATAATCTTTTAAACATAAACTGTTTTGGATAGACCCTATCCTCTATGCAGTAAATAATCAAGTGTACCTTGCCATCGAATCTTGTTAAGCCACTGTCACATTTAGCATTGAACTTTTTTAAATCACTGTTTTATACCAATAAGGTACATTGTTGCTTCTCTCTTACAAGTGAAGTGCATGACTCCACCCATGACACTGTCTGTTAATATTTTAATTAAAATTATATGCCTTTTTGGATAATAAGCTTTAGCTAAAGAAAGTTTCTAGCCTTCATCAAAAGATTCTTGGGGAACTCTAAGAATGTCCATGGAAATGAAAATGCATAGGGATGTTTCTGTATTAGGAAGATGAAAGCAACATTACCTTTTCCAGAATGTGTATAAATGTAAAAATATATACATATACATATATATATATCTATATCTATCTCAACTTAAATGTAGACACATGCTAGGAATAGGTGTCTTTATCAGCTTTTATCAATTTACAGTACTGATTTTCTAGACCCAAACAAAAGTAATGGAAAATTATTTTGCTACTCCCTTGATTCATCAATGTTCAGAAATCCTGCTCATTTCATGTTTTTTCAGAAATACGGAAGCTTATACTGTGCTTGCTTGTCTCCTCCCCTGAGAAGAAGAGAGGCCATGTAATAGTGGGACCCTGTCTGTCTCTAAGATGACTAGATCACCTGGTCTTTGCTCTACCTTTCTCATTAATCTCAGAGAAACACAAGCACTCATGCCTTATTTCTTAAGTGGGTGCAGGGTCTCAAAGTTTAGGGTTGTGTAGTCCTTGGCCATCTGCTCAGTGTTCACTGTTTTTAATCATGTTATAAGTATTTTGTCTGTCACAATACTAATTTTATTAACTTCCTTTCCATGGTAGTGCCTCTTCAGTTCCTGAAAGAATTCCCTAGTGGCAGATAAAAGGGCAGCAGTTACTCTGTTTTAAAGAAAGGCTGATTAGAAGGCTTTCCTAACAAAATAAATATATACAATTGTTTTATTGTGTGTATCCCATATTGTGTATATGGCAGCACGGGCAACAAACAGGAGGAGCTGGAAGCTGTTGTGCAATGAGAAAACGATGATTGAGTTGACATCACAGAAACATGGTGGGATGACTCACACAAATGTAATGCTGCAATGGATGGCTATAAACTCTTCAGAAGGGACAAGCAAGGAAGGAGAGGCGGTGGGGTAGCCCTCTATGTTAAGGAGTGTTTTGGCTGTCTAGAGCTTGATGATGGTGATGATAGGGTCGAGTGTTTATGGGCAAGAATCAGGGGGAAGGCCAACAAGGTAGATATCATGGTGGGAGTCTGTTACAGACTGCCCAACCAGGACAAAGATGCAGACGAAATATTCTATAAGCAGGTGGGAGAAGTCTCACAATCGCTAGCCCTTGTTCTCATGGGGGACTTCAACTTACCAGATGTCCTCTGGAAATACAACACAGCAGAGAGGAAAGTCTAGGAGATTCCTGGAAGAGAACTTCCTGACACAGCTGGTGATGGAGGCAACTAGGGAAGGCACCCCACTGGACCTGTTGTTTGTGAACAGAGAAGGATTTGTGGGTGATGTGGTCATTGGAGGCCATCTTGGGCATAGGGATCATGAAATGACAGCGGTTTTGATTCTTGGAGAAGTAAGGAGGGGGTCAGCAGAACTTCCACCTTGGACTTCTGGAAGGCAGACTTTTACCTGTTTAGGAGCCTGGTTGACAGAGTCCCTTGGGAGGCAGTCCTGAAGGGCAGAGTAGTCCAGGAAGGCTGGACATGCTTCAATAAGGAAATCTTAAAGGCACAGGAGCAGGCCATCCCCATGTGCCAAAAGACAAGCCAGCAGGGAAGAAGGCTGGCCTGGCTGAGCAGAGAGCTTTGGCTGGAACTCAAGAAAAGAAAGAGAGTTTATGACCTTTGGAAAAAGGGACAGGAAGCTCAGGAGGACTACAAGGAAGTTGTGAGCTTATGCAGGGAGAAAGTTAGAAGGGCCAAAGCCCAACTAGAACTTAAGCTGGCTACTACCATAAAAGAGAATAAAGAATGTTTCTGTAAATACATTAGCAACAAAAGGAGGACTCAGGAGAATTGCGATCCTTTCCTGGATGCAAGGAAACATAGTGACAAAGGATGAGGAAAAGGCTGAGCTACTTAATGCCTTCTTTGCCTCAGTCTTTAAGACCTGTTGTTCTTGGGCTACCCAGCTCCATAAGCTGGAAGAGAGGGATGGGGAGAAAAATGAAGCCCCCATAATCCAAGGGGAAATGATTAGCGACCTGCTTAGAAATGCACAAGCCATGGGGCTGGATGGGATCCACCCAAGGGTACTGAGGGAGCTGGTGGAAGTCCTCATCAGGCCTCTTCCAATCATTTATCAGCAGTCCTGGCTAACCGGGGAGGTCCAGTAATAACGTTAGGAATGAATAGAACTAAATTTTATCCAGAAAAATGTGTGTTACACAACAAGTGTGTAACAAAGCAAGTGTGACAAACCCATCATATATTGCAAATATTTGCAACTACTATTTTTATGTTTGTTTGTGATCTCTGTAATTAGTCAAATTTTTTTTTTCATGTTTTGAATGACCACCTCTCAGATTACAGAAATATTATGCCCATTAATAAGATACTTTCATTTTACATGTATATCTGTTCATGTGTATTAGTCAGTGGAGTGTAATTTTCCCATTACGCTAGCTTGAGGAGACTTGAAAAAAGTCTCATGATTCCATACCAACATTTAAAAAGCTTGTTTTCAAAGCACTTGTGCGTTATTTTGCCCAAATAATAAATCTTCTTTCAAGGTCATGTCTGTGTACCCCTTTCTGTGTAGATATGACCTCAGAACTTTGTTTTGAAATGCTATAGAATTGAAATGCTGCAAATGATGTAAATGCTGTAAAATGCTGTTTTAGAATGCACTCCACCCATGTTGTTTAAGGAAAGTAGATTATTTAGGGCAAGAATTTGTGTTATATATGCGCTTTGATTTATTTTGAATCTGGGCTGTACTTCACAGCAGGAACCTCGTAGTCATGTAATCAGGCTTTAAAAGCACTGTCCTTTCACTGAAATAAATATACTATTGACAAATTATGCATACAAAAAAATTATCTCTCAAGTAGGCATCACTGCCAGTAATATCGAAGTGTGAGCATGTTGTGACTTATTGTAGAAGTGATATCTTCAAGTCATTGGTCATTCATTTGGGGTGAATTCACATGGGCAAGCTTTTTTTTTTAACATCCATCTGTTCACATAAATTCCACAGATTGTGCTTGTGGTTCTGGCTGTCAAAGAACAAGAAGGCTTAGCAAATATATCTAATATACTTTAAAAGTAGTTTGGAAACGATTTAAGAACATGGAGAAATGTGTAGGCTCCAGGCAATCTAGTACCTTAGAGAATGTACCCATCGCAGAGCTGTAAACTCCAATAAATCATACTGTGAACATACTGTAAACATTTTCATTGTTCCAGCTGGCAAAATGTTTTTTTCATGCACGCAACATAGGCCTGGTTTCCAGCACATTTTTTGCTCTTGACCAAAAATATACAAGTACTTCTTTTAAACAGCATTTAGGTTCTATGTTGCATTTTTTGCATTCACTTAAAATACCATACTCCCTTTTTGACAGCATCACAGAGAAGCTGAAAGACAAGCAATGAGTAACTAGAATCTAAATGTACAAATGGGCAGTTAAAATACAATATAAACTGAAAATAATAACATGTCCTGCATAAAGTTAATGAGATCTAGTTAGTAGTCATGTGAACATAAATGGAAAAAAAATATTTATGAAGATCTCTTTCCTTCAAATTTGCATTGAGGCTTGCCTGCAGAAAAGATCCCATGAGAAGTCTCCTTATAAAACAGACTATGCTACAGAGGTTCTTTCTTTATAAGTAGCAGATAAGCAACATGGAACTGCATAACTACTATTATCTCTTGAATAAAATTTAATTGGTGAGTGACTTTTGACTTTGATTCATTATTTTCAGATGCTGACACATATAGGGTTTTATTAGTTTAGTCATGTATGTTAGAGACAAGACAAAAGATTAAGTGAATGAGCAGTAGAAGTTGGAACTTTATAGGGAAATCAAAGAGAAAATAAAGCAGAGATACAGAATAGTGTTTCATGTTGGTGCACAGAGCAGACTGAGAGAAAGAAGATGTCAGGGCCTAGAGTGCACTGTTAGGTATTGCTGTCCCTGCCTTGGCAAAGGACCGCATTTCATCACCCCTAGGGCCTCAGTCCTTGATATTGTCAGAGAAGGCAATCACATTGGTCAGTCATGATTTACCCTTGGTAAATCCATGTTGACTGTTCCCAGTTACCTTATTGTCCTCCTTGTGCTCAGAAATGTGTTCCCAGGGGACTTGTTCCATGATTTCTGCAGGCACCAAAGTGAAGCTGAACAGCATGTAGTTCCCTGGATTTTTGAAGATGTTGCAACATCTGCCTTTCTCCAAATATTACGGGCGCTGTCCACATCTCCATGGCCTTTCAAAGATGATAGAAAGCAGACTTGCTAAGACATCTGCCTGCCCTCTCAGTACCCTTGGATGTAGCCCATCTGGCCCCATGAACTTATATAGATTGATTTCTGGGAAATAGTCTCTCCCTTGATCCCAGTCTTCCACAAGTTCTCTTCTTTGAACCCTGCGTGTAAGTAGAGAGGTCTATAATGGTGATACATAAGCCAAGTCTCCAATTCAGATTTCATAACACGACCGAATGACCAGTCCCCAGTTGTCCGGCTGCAGAGCTTCTCCTAGTTTAGTCCATCATGGGTACTGCTTACCTTACTCCAGAGAATCAGGCCTCACATCAAAACTCCCATCTTCCTACTGTTTCACTCCTGAGCTCCCTGTTTATGCTATTTCTGTGTGGAGGCCAGTTCTGTAAAAACTTCCTGATAACCCACTTTCATCACTTCCATATTCCATGGCATCTCACATTTCTTCACCAGGGAAAAATGTTTTAATCAACATTAAAGATAATCAACATAAAGAGCAGAGGCTACGCTAGGAAGGTGTGATTCCTGACAAATGCTGGGTAGGGCTGCCATCTAGGAGCCACCTATCTAAATTCATTCCCATGGGTTTTGAGCTTCCAGATGTGGCTCATGGTCTGAAGGACATTGTGATGGAAGACACAGACTAAGGAGATAAGAGGAGCCCAGCAGAGAACTGCCTGGCATCCAGAAATCTTACTTGCTCTGTGTCGCAGGGCACCAACCTGCTCAGGAGGTTGTAGCAGCTTGTCTTGGATCACTGGAAGCAAACGTTAGCAAGGTGGGATGCAAGTGACAGTGTGAGAAGCAATGTAAATGACTTCCCTCCAGTTTAATTGCACAGTCCCCAAGATCTGCTATGGCTTCGACCTGTCCTGCTCATTTCTGCCTTGCTCTTCATTGCCATGCCCTTAGCCCTTGTGTTAGCTGTCAGTATGCTGTCCAACCTTCTCATTAGCTGTCATATTCAACTGAGCTCATGTCCTTAGCTGAACTTTACCTCTCAGTTAGCCAGCCCTGCAAAAGAGTGCCACCTCACACATCTGACTAGATTTCACAATGCTGGATACAGCTGTTTTTTGTGAAAAACTAACCCTGATGAAAATAGGCATAAAAGAATACGTGTCCAGGAAAAATTATATGCATAAGTATCTGTAGATACAGAATAGTCCAGAGATAGTGGTATTTATGTATTGATATTAGTATTTATGTAATATGCAATGTTTTGCAGAAATGACTTGTGGTCCTCAGTAAATATAATTTAATTAATCAGCTCAACCCTTGATCCAAATAACATGTGTCAACATCTTCAGTCAGAGATTCAATACTAAATTAGAGGACTAGTTTTGACAAACCAAATATATGAACACCATCTTTCTGTGATTTTCTTGTCCTTTCTCTTCAGTGAATTGCATCGGTTTCAACCTATGATATCCATAAGAGTGTAAGCCCCAAAAGATTTGCTTCCCTGTGCACCTATTGCAAGACACTAGTTTGTCAATGTTTATGCTAAGCTTTAAAATATAACACCCAACTAATATAAGCTATGAGGCCGCTAGAAATAATCATATTTGAGAACCAGTTTAATGTAAATGTTATCTCCTCATTTTCACTTTAATCTAAAGAATGTTAAATATGCAAATAATGTATTTTTGTTAGTATCACCCAAAGATTTTAAAGTATGTGCTTAAAGTTAGGCTCACATATTTAATTGTGCTGCACTATACGTCGTGCCTACTTACTGAAAAAGAGTATTTTAAGTTTGGTTTTCCAAAGTGCTCAGCACTTAGAACTCATTTTTCTTCAATTCAAATTTCACATGCTCAGCAGTTTGGTACAAGAGGATGTGTTTAGTGGTTTGTAGATGTAAATATCAATACAGAACCCTAACTTTAGGCATTCAGGTTTCAAACTTTCTTGGTATGGTGTATTAAATTTATTTAGAAATATTCATTGGCCATCTGTGAACCCACAAGTGTACTATATCTCATATGGTAAGAAAATCTGTAGCTTTTTTTTCTATGTAGCCAAGAATCATTACTTGCATGTCGCTCTCAATTTAAGCATGGATTGCAGAGAAAGTATTTTGAAACTCTGTCATAACCTGCTGCCAAGATACTGTTTACATTGACAATTTAATAGAGTAGAAAAATGCTTGTTTTCTATTTAGTAAAATTTAGGACCTGGTCTAGATGTGAATTGTTTCCACGGTAGGTCTCACAAAAAATGTCAGGCAATGGGTTATGTAGCACTGCCAGTGAAATGAAATTTTGAAAGGTAATATACCTTTGCCAGCAGACAATTGGACACTCTGCACAGGTTACATCTCAAGGAGGAAATTTTCATACTATATAGCAAAAAGCTACCGAACCTTGCTGATTTCATTAGTACGCTGGACATTCTTAGTGTTTATTGAGCATGGGCACTTACATTATCTGAGCATTGTTACATCTGAGGATTGAATTATTTTAAGTGTTTGAAAAGCAGAGGAGGTAAAATAAGCTTAAATAGAAAAGAGTTCAAAACAGCAAGTTCCTCCCTTGCCAGTCTCTTTTTCTAATGTCATACATTAGAAGCATATAATATGCATCATGCCTTGTCCAAAAGTCCATCTTTTCAATACTGATGGAAAGCCAGCTATGAAGATGTGAGTCTCCCATTTTAAATTCATAAATGGAACTATCAGCTAATCATAGCAGGGTAAGTCAGTAATCTTACTTTTTTGTTTAAATAGTGGCCAGGTAATCACCAGCAGCCCAAGTCAATTAAAATGAAAAATCTAGCTAATTATTGTTATTGTTAATCTGGTTAATTGTTGTCTCCAGCACCAATGATCACATGAAGATTGCACACTGTCCTGCCTGTTGGCATATGGCTTGATGAGATTTCCCCACAGCATTCAAGAGGCTTTAAATTTTAATTAAAAGATTTCTGGTTCCTTCCCCATGATGTCACAGAAGCGAGCTGTTCTGAACAGGTACTTCTCAAACAGTAGCAGAATATGAGGCATGGCATTATATGAAAGAATATTCTGAAGAGAATATTCTGATTCACTAGATCATCTTAACTGAATTCTAGTTATTGAAACTCATCGTATTCCATTTCTGAATCAGGAATAATCACTGACTACTGTGCATTCCTCATCTGTTCAAAAAATCAAGTGCAGAAGGACTGCTGCTAATACCACCTGCTTTGGGGCTGAGGTTGATGTAACAAACTGGCTAGGAATTAGCTGAAGTGCCCTGGCCATGGCAGTTCCCAAAACCACTCTTGGATGTGCAAAGCCACTTTTAACATGTTTGGAGCTTTCTTCCCAATCTCAATAATTTAAATGTATGCTTTAAATTCATATTCTCTAGAAATGAAATTGTACAGTACAATTATAGAACCTATAGAATTGAATGTATATTGTATATACTGAATATAATGTAAAATGTAATGGAAATTATTAACAATTTCCACGACATCAAGATGAAATGTAAACTGAAAAGAAAGAGCACCATTAATTAACTTTAAGGAGAAAGGAAATAACTTCTAATATATAAGAACACTGTAATAAAGCTAGATTCGCTCATGCAATACTGTTGAAGTCAGTAAACCTGTGCTAACAATAATACCTCTACACACAGGGGTATTATAACACATGGCTTGGAAAATGTTTACTATTAATGAAATGCAAATTCTTAATATTAAAGAGTGTTGACCAGTGAAACATTTTATCAAGGATTCTAATACACTGATTTTCTCTGGAAATTTAGAAATCCAGTTTGGAAATTTTTCTGCTGCATGTGAATTAAGAATTGTTTCAGAGAATTTTTATTACTTGTGTTACATTGTAAATCACTCTAGATATGGCAGACTTTATATGGTGTTCTAAAGAAGTATCTTCCAGCCTTTTCCAGTGTTTATTAAATTATCAGAATAAAAATGAAAATATTGTGGTAATCTTGATATTTCTTAAAATTTTACTATTCTCTTAACATTTTTTGCATGTAACAGTTACAGAACAGCATTACTTCATACTGTATTTTTCCCTAGGTAATTTGAATTCTAGATAAGGTGGCTAATATTTCTCCACACATTGCTTCTTTTAGTTTCTGTATTTTAATCCTACTTTTGTCTTGAAGTTAGACTCTGTATTGCTGACTTTATTAGAGTAAGACCCACTCCTTGAAAGGAAAGGATTTAATATATTTTCTCACCACTGGCATTTGAAAGTGTTTTATATATGTTAGATTTTTAATAGAATTGTAACTTTAGAACTTTCCAAATACAGCTTTTCTTTTTTTAAAATACTCTGATGAAGTCCAGTAATGCAGTTAAACGTATGTCAGTAATTAGACAAACCCTTGCTACCTGAATGATTTGTAACATTAAAATTGATTTCATTCATATGGGTGAGACAGTGTCAGGACAGCGCAAATTTGATAGAACTGCACATGAGTCAGTGAGTTTCTTCAGGTTTTAAGCGCCCCAAAGGAGATCACAGTATCATAGGACATAATCTAACACACATTTAAATCAGTGCATCTACATTTTGAAAAATGAAATTGTGTGGATTTTTTGCAGATTTTACACCTTGGAAGCCATCTGATCGTCATGAGCTGATAGCTAGAGACAGGTTCAACACTTTACTAGTCAATTTGTTTTGGTCTTATTTTTGTACCTAATGGGGATGGTAACTGTTTTTGTCACTTTGTCATATACTTGGATCTCTCCGCTGACAGCCACAAGAGAGGCTACAAGCTGGCTAACTGCTGAAAACACTTTTTAAAATTTGCAACAAATAGCCGCTGTCTTCAGGGCATTGTTTCATTATTTCCTGTTATTTGATAAAGGAGATGCCTCAGCTGCATAGGAGACATGATCACTTGAGGAAAAAAGTCAGCTTTTCAGTAACTTTCAGATGGTACTTGTTTTGCTGATTCTTCATAAATAGCTTAGCATAGTAATACTGCAAATTTTAATTGCATCTACAAAGTTAATGGAGATACACCTGAAGCCTCTACAGTGCCTCAGTGGTTGACACTGAAGAGAAACTGATGACATTTGTGTGGTGGTTTGGTCCTGGCCAGATGCCAGGTACCCACCAAAGCCTCTCTATCACTCTCACCCCCTCAGCTGGACAGGGGAGAGAAAATAAAACAATGGGCATGTGAGTCAAATAAAGACAGCTTAATGAAGCAAAAACCATGCGCAGCAGCAAAAGCAAAACAAAAGATCTTATTCTGCACTTCCCATCAGCAGGCGATGTCCAGCCATTTCCTGGGAAGTAGGGCTCCAGTACGCGTAGCGGTTGCTCTGGACAACAAACGTGAAATGAATGTCCCCCCCTTCCTCCTGTTTTCCCCAGCTTATATTGCTGAACAGACATCATGTGGTATGGAATATCCCTTTGGACAGTCTGAGTCAGCTGTCCTGGCTATATCCCCTCCCAAGTTTTTACCCACCCCCAGCCTACTGGGGAAATGTTGGGGAAGCAGCCTTGGTGCTGTGTGAGCCCAGCTCAGCAGTAGTCAAAACACTGATGTGTTATCTAGCTACCACTGCACAGCACGGTGAGGGCTGCATCTCAGGCAGACCCATTACACTATCCACCCCTTATTCCATACCACTTGTGTCATGCTCAGGTACGACATAATTTAATGTACATCCTTCTTACAACTTACAATTGATGCTACATGCTTAAACTATCTTTATCCCCAACATAGAGATTTAACATTCTGATTAACTACATCCCTTGTCCTTTAGCAGACAGATAGTCTTTTTCCCAGGTCTACAACTTGTGTCCCATCTGTCAAGATGAGTGTTCAGGACAGGAAAAGCAGTATGTTCGATCGTTGGGCACCAGTGCCGGCTTGGTTTTGGTCATCGCTGCACTCATCTGGTTTCTTGCAAAACTCTGTCTTCATCACTCCAGGTCACTCCTGCTACATTACTTTCCTGCAACATACACATTACCTCTCAGCAAAGGTTAAGTCTCCTTGGGGCACACATTGGGTCTCCCCATTGTTCCGCATTACCCACCAAGTACACCCAGGGCCCTAAGCAAAGACAATCCCATGAATGGGTTTGCCTTTTCCCATGGGAGGAGCAACCCACACCACCTTTCCCAGCTACTTTCTTGTATGCACTACAGGGACTTTATCTCCTCCCACAGTATGCAGGGGTTTTGTTTGGGCAGAACCAGGACGGTTAGCAGATCCTCTGATATTAACTAGCCAAGTGGCTTCTGCTAAATTTACGTCCCAGTGCTTCCATGCCCCATGGCCCAATGCTTTCAACATTGTCTTTGACAGTCCATTATATCGTTAAATCTTTCCAGAAGCTTGTGGGTGATAGGGGATGTGATACATTCACTCAATGCCATGTTTGTTCGCCCAGGAGTGTATTAGGTTATTTCGGAAATGTGTTCCATTGTCTGATTCAATTCTTTCTGGGGTGCCATATTGCCACAAAATTTGTCTTTCAAGGCCTAAGATGGTGTTTCGGGCAGTGGCATGGTTTACAGGGTATGTTTCTAGCCAACCAGTAGTTGCTTCCACCATGGTGAGTACGTAGTACTTGCCTTGACGTGTTCGTGGCAGTGGTCCAATATAGTCAATTTGCCAGGCCTCACTATATCAAAAACCCAGCCACTGCCCTCTATTCCAGGGAGATTTTACTCGTGTGGCTCGCTTGATTGCAGAACATGTTTCACATTCATGAATGACCTGTGTAATGACCTCGATGGTCAGGTCCACCCCTTGATCATGAGCCCATATGTATGTTGCATCTCTTCCTAAATGTCCGGATGTTTCATGGGCCCATTGAGCTACAAATAGCTCACCCTTACGCTCCCAGTCCAGGTCCACCTGAACTACTTCAATTTTGGCAGACTTGTCTACCTGTTCATTGTTTTGATGTTCTTCTCTGGCACAGCTTTTGGGCATGTGAGCATCTACATGACGTACATTTAGAGTCATGTTTTCTACCCGTGCAGCAATGTCCTGCCACAGTGCAGCAGCCCAGATGGGTTTACCTCTGCGCTGCCCATTAGTCTTCTTCCACTGCTGTAACCAACCCCATAGGGCATTAGCCAGGAATCAGTATAGAGATAGAGTACTGGCCACTTTTCTCTCTCCGCAGTCTCCAGGGCTAGTTGGATAGCTTTTACTTCTGCAAACTGACTTGACTTGCCTTCTACTTCAGCAGCCTCAATGACTTGTCGTGTGGGATTCCACACAGCAGCTTTCCACTTCCGACGGTTTCCTACCACACGACAGGATCCATGTGTAAACAAAGCATAACGCCTTTCATCTTCTGGTAACTCATTATATGGTGGTGCCTCTTGGGCACGAGCCGTCTCCTCAGGCAGTGCTCCAAAATCTCTGCCTTCTGGCCAGTCCATGATTTCTTCCAGGATTCCTGGATGGTTGGGTTTTCCCAGTCGAGCTCGTTGGGTGATCAATGCTACCCACTTACTCCATGTAGTGCTGGTTGCATGATGCGTAGAAGGCATGTCTCCTTTGAACATCCAGTGTAACACAGGCAATCGTGGTGCCAAGAGGAGAGATGCTTCTGTACCAACAACTTCTGAAGCAGCTCGAACCCCCTCATATGCTGCTAGTATCTCTTTTTCAGTCGGGGTGTAGTGGGCTTCTGATCCTCGATATCCTCGGCTCCAAAACCCTAATGGTCGACCTCGGGTTTCTCCTGATGTTTTCTGCCAGAGGCTCCAGGTGAGCCCATGCTCCCCAGCTGCGGTATAGAGTGCATTTTGCACAGTTGGTCCTGTCCGGACAGGCCCAAGAGCTATTGCACGAGCTATTTCCTGTTATGCTCAAAGGCTTGTTGTTGCTCAGAGCCCCACTCAAAACAGTTCTTCTTTCATGTCACTCGATAGAGAGGAGTCACAAGCTGACAGTAACCTGGAATATGCATTCTCCAGAACCCTGCAAGGCCTAGGAAAGTTTGTGTTTCCTTTTTGTTAGCTGGTGGAGACATAGTTGCTATCTTGTTGACTACCTCCATAGGCACATGACAGCGTCCATCCTGCCATTTTATTCCTAAGAACTCAATCTCCTGTGCAGGTCCCTTAACTTTGTTTTTCTTTATGGTGAAGCCAGCCTTCTTGGGTGATCCCTTCTTAACAGGTGTCTTCCCTCTCAGTTCACGTACACAGGCTTCCATCTTGGGGGTGCTGTCCCATAATAATGAGGTACACAGATTTTCTTCAAAGTTTTGGAGCCAAGCAGATATTTCTACAGTCACTGTATCCATATCTGGGTAATACATTGAAGCCAGACTGCTAGAATATGACTGACTTAACTTTCAGGTATCCTTATCTTTTGGGGTTATAGTAGAGTCAATAAAAATACTTATGTTTTCCTTCTGACAAACAGTGCTATTTACTTGGTCCCTCACATATTGATTTCCTGCTTTGGGCAAACTACATCAAATGAAGTCCTGGTACTTTTTTAATTATGACTTACGAGGTCCTTGTAGTCGTAGATCAGAGGTGGCCACAGTGGTATTGAGACTAACTTGCCCACCTTTAGGGAGCAGCTAGCCCTCGCTTCACCCTGACACAAATAGTACTATGCTTCTGCTGAGTGAACTGAAAGTCTTCTGTTTTGTATGAATTTTATGCTAAATATTTTTTCCTGTAAATTGGAATATGTATCTTTTTAGTTTCAGTCTCTGTTTAATAATATGTTTTCCTCAATTATCATGACAATGATATCTGCCTGGTAGTTATGCTGATTTCAGCCAGCAGTTCATGGAATATAAGCAAAATCTGGCAAGCTGTCACGGACATTTAGGAAGCCATCAATGCTGGGACTCTGACAGTTGTCTTAACTCCTATTTTAAAGTGATCCTGGAGTTGACTGCTGAGTTTCAGACTGACGAGTAACTTGTCCTGTCTTATTTAGGCCTTCTACATGGATTTTTTGCCTCCAGTGGCAGTAAGAGTAGATTTTACTTTCATTTTCTTTGGAAGTAACAATGGAATTCCAAGTTGCTTCAGTAGATCTGTTCACTTTTTGATGAACAGTTTACAGTCTCACAATTTTAAATGTTAGTTGTATTATTTGCATTCTTACAAATAATAGATCATGAAAAACATGAACTCATGAATTCTCTTTAAGCAACAAAAAAGGCAAAAGTTAAAGCCTGCACTGAGAGGAAGAAATTCCTGGGGTGTTGATTTTAAGCAGAATAAATAATGATATGTTAATAGGCAGTTGCAAGTTATGTCTGTTCTCTCCTTTATACCTTTGGCTAGTGAGTGCCAGCTGGTGTACATAGCACAGATTACACTTGGATGAACAAGTGTTCACGAAGATTCCAGTCTCCATTTTCCAGTATATGTAGAAGTCCCTGGGGAATCACTTAAAGAATAATTAAAATTTTAGAAAGAAAAATATGTTACAAGTTTATGCTTTTGTAAGTGGTCGTGACAGTAGGTTTAGTAAAAGAAGCATGCTGATGCATCGATGACTGGGGAGAAAAGCAGCTTCAGTGTAGAAAGGGACTTGCAAATTCACAAAATTATGCAGATGGTAGAAAAAAAGACTATCATCAGAACCTGTAGCTTTCATCAGGCAGTTGTGCAAGGAGTGTAAGACATGATATAACACTGACCCTGGAGACATAAATCCCTCTATTTACTATGTTGTTGAGCATACTTTGCCTGTCCATAGAGTTTGTTTCTTACCAGAACAACTCCTCCACTCTTTGTTGCCAGAAGCAAACTACATCTGGCTCTGGATGTCAGTTCAGTCCTTGAGACACATATACAAATGAGGAAAAAACCACAACCCTTGCAATATTCAGAAGCAGACTCCTTTCGTTCAACTAAGAAGCCTTAGAGATGTAATTACAAAGCAGGTAATCGACTGCTATGCATGCTGATCCTTAATCAACACATACTCAAAGCTAGAAGCCCATAGTACAAGAAAATGATTAGTTAATTTAATAGCTGAAGGAAGTCAGATGGGAATATGTTAAGAGCAGCCTGCCAGTTTATTACTGTGCTAGCATTTTGTGTCAGTAAAACACTCGTTTATCTGGAACCTATATGATAATTTTACCAAAACCAAAACAAATTGTTAAAAAGATCAAAATATCAATCACCAACTAGAAAAATTTTAAATAAATTGCACTCTAAATTTTCCCTTTGTATTTATTAGCTATTTTTTCCTGCCTTTTTGTGAAGATTAATTTAGAAATACGAAATAATGACATTTTAGCCTTAAAAAGAGATGGGATTATATGATTCTGTGTCAATATACCTCCATTAAATAGAGTTTTCCCTAATTTACACCAGGTTGAGAAAGGATGAAGTCAGATCTGTTTTGGATAAAAATAAACAGTGAGAAGTCATAGAAAAATGTGACAGGCTTTAACATTTCCCTGAGTTCTTTCCCTTATCACAGACAACAAGGTAAAACATCCAGGTCTGCTTTGATCACATTGTAACTGTATAAAATGGATTCCATATTGATCTATATGAGCTATGGTTATGCAACTAGACATTTTCCCTTCCCAGGCAAAGGTGGATTTCCCCTTTGTAAACATAGCTAGCTCCATGAGTAGCAATACTTGTTCCAATATGCAGGAAAAGTCCAAGATGAATGCCATTTGTTGTGTGTGAAATCTAACTTTTTCATAGATTCTTTTTAATTCCGTTGATCAATGTGAAACATGATACAACAAAAATGGCAAAAGCTTAACAGAACAATAGAAGTCAGCAAAGGAAATGATCAAACATATAAAATGAAGGTTGAAAGGAGTTTCTGCTTTTAATCAGCTGCGGAATTTTACACATTTACATTATGGCTTCAGAAGTATATTACATTTGTTTATCCCATCTGTTGTCCATTCGGATCACTTCAACTTTTCGTTTCACGTTATCAAGTGACTGAGTCACAATAAATAACAGCACTTAGGTGCTTCAAAATATTATAAATACTATTTTTAAATAAAAAAGCAACACCTGGGAAAGACGGTATTACGTATGTATGGTTTTATATGAAAATGTTTGAGTATTATCAGAAGACCAGTTGAAATGCTTAATGCAACATTTTTTTCTTAAATATGTAACTTTTGGTTATGCATGGTTATAATAGTTTATACTTGCTTTAAGACCGTGCTGTGCTAGCATTTAAAAAAAAGGAGTAGGAAATTATGAGTGTAGTATGTTTACACCTAGTAACATCCTTCACTTTAGTTAGCACCTAGGGTAGTGAGTGTTTGGTTACTCTTCTGGAAAGCCTTTTTTTCCCCTTGTCCCCTCGAGTCTCCAGAAGAAGGTGTGCAGGCTGTGATTTAAGTCATTACTTCTATGACTATACCCTGATAACTCTGATTGCCTCCTGTCTTCTGTGGGAAGTTAAGCACTCCAACGAGGATTAAAACCTGCCTGGTGAGAATCTGATTTGTTAGTTGCTGGATCCTGACCCATGTCAGCGAAGAGCTCATGTAATAACCTTCAACAGGTACAAAACATTATTCTAAACATTACGTGCACTTATTTTTATTATTTTATTTCTTGTGTCAGCTATGTCTTCTCCCCGGCCTCCCCCTCCGTATTCTTATCTATGGATTTGTGATAAAGTGAAGAGCAAAAGCAGAACCTCTCAGCAGATCTTTGTGAAAAAAAGTCTACTGAGTTTTAAACGCTGAGTCTGTTGGAAAGAGAAGCAGTTAGAGGAGCCGAGGTAGCTAGTACAAGAAATGTAATAGAAAGTCTACATGAAACAAGACAGGTGAAAATTATATAGAGAAAAAGCAATATATTTCAGTAACAGGACTCTGTGCGGTACAAGCAGCTAAATGATAGATTACTGTGAGTAAATGTAAATATACACATTTCTGCATTCAGTTATTGAACTGGCTTCAGTAAATAGATGCCTTTTGTGACCTCCAAGCAGAATAAATAGAAATTGGATTCTGCGTGAGCAATGAAACCACATTAGTGGGCAATATTTTAAACATTAGTCTCAATAAAAATACACCCATTTTACTCAAGGAATACATGTCTGACAGGGCGGCTTCCCAGAGTGGATTAAATTGTATATATTTTTTGCTATTTAACATAATTTTCTTTCAGTCCACCCCTTCTGAAGGCCAAGTTAACTTACAGAAATGTTTTGCTCTGTAATGTGATATTAAGGAACAGTCTGATCTTATACCATCTATTGATGCATTTAATAACAGCTTTCACTGCTAACTGGGTTTATGAGTTCCTTAAATGCACTTTAAGGTCCCAGTTCAACAAGGTACTTAAAAACAAGCCTGCATTTGAGCATGAGTGCTAAAATCAATGGGATGACTTAGGCACTTATAGTGTCAGTTCAAGCATCTTGCCGATTTGGAACGTGCAAATGAATTGGAAGCAGATGGCAGCACATCTCTCATTTGGTGGTTAGCAGGGGTGGAACCATGTAAGCTGCATACCAGGTTTAAGATTTTGAAGAAGCTGAATAGTGTGGACAGGCTGGAAAATTGGTTGTCTAGCAAGTTTTGCTTCTGATTTAAGTCAAAGTATATCCCCTTACAGAATCTCTAGGTGCACTGCTGCATTAGACTTCCATCTGTCTGAATCTGTCTGGTGTATGTCCTCACATATAACTAAAAAAATCAGTTTTGGGGGGAGGGTCATAAAGCAGTTTTTCTGCTCCTTCTCCCATATCTGGTGTTTCATGCTACATTTGCCTGGAGAGATGTGAGTTCACACAAGGGTTCCTCATGTTTCTTACTGGATGCAGATTATGTTTATATTTAAGAACAAAAAAAAAGACAATATAGAGTATCTCAATAAATGCAAGGACTTCTTATTAAAAGGAAGATTAAAAATAATTGAAAAGCTACTTCCATGTGCATCAGGAAAAAGGTTGGTAGTGGTTGTTGTGTCCTGTCCACCCCCTTCTTTGGAGGGCTACAAGATTAGTACTCTTGATTTTGCTTCTCCTGGTATTAGAACAGTGCTTCTTTTAGCATAGCTAATATTGCTCTGTTCTATTTTTCCTCCATCTTCTCTGTGATGCTTTTCTTTCCTGTCACTTAACGTGCAATAAAACTAAGAAATATTTATCTGAATGTGTTTAGAAAAAGTGGTTTTCTTCCACTATTGATTTGTTGTGTATACATTCCCAAAGTGGAAAAAAAAAATCTTTCACTGAAGTGCTTATAAATAAAGGATCTTATAACCAGCAGGAAAGGGCTGTGGACTGATTAATTCATAAGCCCCTTTTGCTGTTTTGCCTAATTTCTAGTAACTGTACAATTCAGCCAGGAGAGGTTAGGTGAAATGTAAACACAGTGTTTCTTAGTGATATTAATTTGCATCACAGGACCAGATTTCAGGACTAACTTTAGTTGTTTCCTTTCTTGACATGCCATGCTCTTTACCACACAATTTTAGTAGAGCCATCCCTGCTTCCTCAGAAGGAGCAATTATTGGATAACTATTGCCAGAGCACTGTGGAGGTTGTCTTTTTTTTTCTCCTTTGTTTAGGCTTTTTGAGGTAGATTGGAGGAAGAAAGAGAGATGACCTTACTCTAAAAGAGTATTTTGGGGTTTTGTTTTAAATTATATAGAAAATAACAATATATATTCAGGTTTTGTTTCTGGAGTGCCTTTTGTCAAAAAAAAAAAGGCAACCCCTAACGGAAAGGAAGAATCACAACAGGAAGAAATTAAAGACGTCTCACATACCTATGGAGATATATTTTAGGTTTGTTTTCACAGATAAGCTTCTCAGGCTCAAGTCAGTTTTACATGTGTCATACTGATTAAATTAGTCTTCAGTAACATTAATATTTTCTGCAAGACGATTTACAGCTCAAAGGATCTGTAACTTATCGGGGGAGGAAATAAAAGGTTGTACTACATTTCAATTTTTTTCTTTTTTAAAAATCTCACTTCTTTATCTAAAGAAGGAAAAAACCTGATTCATTTAATATCTCACAAATTCAAAAAGTGTTGAGCAAAAAGCATAGTACAGAGATCTGCCTGTGCTCATCTCGAGATGTAGTCAAAATGCACCTTTCCTTTCAGGGAGAAAAATTAAGCAATGGTGATGAAATGGCTGCTTTATTCAGATGATTCCACAAGTTGGGAGGGGAAAAAAGAAACAGGAAGAGGCTCACAAAATTTCCACAGAAATGAAGCAAGTCCTTAATCTTTTAAACAGAAGTGTTTCTGTGGCCCACAAAAGACCCCAGGGAAAAAAGGATTTCTTAGGAAAAACTATACTTTTCCTATCTGGTTATATGACAGAAGACCTTTGGACAGTGATACTTGGGAAGTTCACCAGTGCATAGACATGCACACACTCTCATGCATGCACATCAGAGTATTGATAGAGAAGACGATTCACTACTTGTGATGAATAAATGCATAGTAAAAGACAATTTATATCAGTCCTATGTTCAGTATTTTCCAGTGTGCTGGGAAAGGAGCTCTTAGGATTTATATTTTGCAGTGGCATGTTAGCAGGTAAAAGTACATGTTGTTGGATATTAAACTGTAGTATGACCTTTCTGTGCATTAGTTTCTCCACAAATCCTGCATGCATCCATGTATGCATGCTCCCACCTCATGTCAGAATAAATATGATCTGGCTCACCTCTTATTTGAGCTTTCTGTGATGGATAGGCTGCTACTGTTTACTCTGATACTTTGAGACAGGTGTTGCAATGTATTTCTATAATTAACACAGAACATCTAATGCACTGTAAATTAGCTTTCCTGAGATACCTTTGTCTTGGAATGCAGGAATTTATGATAATTGGATGAGAACTGATATTTAAATATTAAATATTAAAACCACTGAGATACGGCAAAAGGAGCATGGTCTGAGAAGCTGACGAAGATGTTAACATTTGCCTGATCAAGCCAGTACCAATTGATTGAGTGATATGCTGAGGTTGCAGGTACTGCTAGCTCACTCTTAAATATGGAAGGGAAATGAAATAAAACAGAAAGTCAAAGAAGAGCATGTACTGTTCAAGGTGTCTTGGTGAAGTGTGATCTTACTTGTTCAAGTTCAGTTTAATTACAACCACAATACCCCCTGAAATAGAATTCTAAGCAGCAATATCTGTTGACATTAGCATGCAAATTCATAAAGTGTAGGGAAATCTCTACTCATCTATTTTATTTATATTAAAAACCATATATATTCCTGTTTGTCTTTTCCTTCAGGATCATGAACATGAATAGGACTGTAGGAATGGGTGAATGTATGTGCCGGCTCTATATTATGTATTTTACCCATACTTTTATGGTGCCACACTTCTGACCAGGGCAGTTGAAGGAATGTGTTACAAGGATAGACAGATGAAGACCTAAAGAGAATTTTCCTGTAAATAGTATTTTAACCTGTAGGCAATGGCTCCCCAGGCAGGTGGGCCAAGATTTAATGGGTTTATATTTATTCTCATTGGTGAGGAAAATCTCTGTGTGACAAAAAATATGTTGAATGGTTATAAACCGTGTGAGAATAATGTGAAAATTGTCTCAGGGACAGTATGGGACTCTCTCTGCAAAAAGCGATACAGCATTTCTATCCCTATTGCAATTAAATAGAAAAATGACACAAATCTGCTTCTTGAGCTGCTTGGAAATTGCTCTGTTAAAAAGGCCTGTGTCTCTCAGCTCCCCTCCAACATAACTACACTGCACAGTTGTGTTTGACCACTCTTGTAACTGAATATATAGATCTGCATATCTGTTAAGAAATTAGATACCACTATGATGGGAGTGTTTAAACACTAACAAATCAGGCCAGTTTCAAACTTCAAAACAACTCTTTACTGGATTGGATACACATTGCCAGTGTTCAATTCTTAATAGCTATCAATCATTATCACTACATCTACAAAGTTGGTCTTTACAAACATACCCTAAACTGTCTGTCAACATACAATACCACGGAACATAGGAAGTGTAGTTAGAACTGATGGCTGTGGTCCATTGCCAAGGCCAAGCTCATTAGTCTTGAGATTTTATTCACAAGGGAAGCCAGAACTGGAATGGGCCTCCTCCTTTTTTTTGCCATCATTCCTGTTTCATCATTGTTGTGCCAACCACATCCCCAAAACAAAATCGTACAATCTCAGAAGCAATTAGGTTGAAAAAGACCTTTAGGATCATGGAGTCCAACCACAAACCTAACACTGCCAAGTCCACCACTGAGCCATGTCCCTAAGCGGCACATATACACATCTTTTAAATACCTCCAGGGATGATGACTCAACCACTTCCCTGGGCAGCCTGTTCCAATGGTTGACAACCCTTTTGGTGAAGAAATTTTTCCTAATGTCCAATTTAAACCTCTCCTGGCACAACTTGAGGCCAGTTCCTCTCATCCTATCACTTGTTACTTGGGAAAAGAGACTGACTCCCACCTCACTGCAACCTCCTTTCAGGTAGTTGTAGAGCATGATAAGGTCTCCCCTCACCTCTTCTTCTCCAGACTGAAGAAGCCCATTTTCCTCAGCCGCTCCTCATAAGAACTGTTCTCCAGACCCTTCACCAGCTTCATTGCCCTTCTCTGGACACGGTCCAGCACCTCAAGGTCTTTCTTGAGTGAGGGGCCCAAAACTGCACACAGGATTCGAGGTACAGCCTCACCAGTGCTGAGTACAGGGGCATGACCACCTCCCTACTCCTGCTGGCCACACTATTGCTGATACAGGCCAGGATGCTGTTGGCCTTCTTGGCCACCTGGGCACACTGCTGGTGCATGTTCAGCCAGATGTCGACCAGCACCCCCAGATCCTTTTCTGCTGGGCAGTTTTCCAGCCACTCATCCCCAAGCCTGCACTGCTGCATGGGGTTGTTGTGACTCAAGTGCAGGACCCAGCACTTGGTCTTGTTGAACCTCATACAATTGGCCTTGGCCCATCAATCCGGTCTGTCCAGATCCCTCTGAAGAGCCCTTCTTCCCTCAAGCAGATGAACACACCCGCCCAACTTAGTGTAATCTGCAAATTTACTGAGAGTGCCTCAATCCCCTTGTCCAGATCGTTGGTAAAGATATTAAACAGGATTAGCCCCAATACTGAGCCCTGGAGTGATTTAATCTGCTTTTAACCTCCTGATATTGGAATCCAGACTAGTTCAGGTTTCTTTTATTCTGAAGTATTTTTCTGGTTCCATCAGGCCTCTGAGTGACTAGCAGCCAGTCATGGGTGGAGTTCCTTAGAGGTTTGATACTATTCAGTATCTTTCTAACAGATGTGGATGAAAGGGTTGAAAGAACGCCACTCATATCAGCCATGTGGATGATAGCAAACTGGGAGATAATATAGATAGACTAGAAGGAAGGGCCACCATTCAAAGAGACCTAGACATGCTGGAAGATTAGGTGAGCAAGAACTATGTGAAGTTTAACAAACATGGAAGAATCCCAAGCAGCAGCATAGGTTGGGGTCTGACTGGCTGTGGTGCATCTGCATAAAAATACCTGGGGATCCTGGTGTACAAGAAGTTGAATATGTGCCATGAAAGCACCCTTGCAGCAATGAAGGCAACCCCAAATATCCTGTGTTGCATCAACAGGAGATCAAAGGATGTATATACTCTACTTGACATTTTTTGGCCACAGCTGGGACAGTGTGTCTGGGCTTGGTCCCCACAGTTCAAGAGACATTAATAAACTGGAGAGGGTTCAGGAGCCACCAAGGGCACCATCAAGATGGCAGGAGGGTTGGAGAATTTTAAATATGAGGGAACGTTAAAGGAATCAGATTTGTTCAGCATAGAGAAGTGAAGTATATATGTGGGAGGAGTTATCACAGCTTTCCAGTGCTTAAAACGCAGCCAGAGAGAAGACAGATGTGTTGTCTTCACAAGGATGAAGTGACAGGACAGGAGGATATGGGCACAAGCTGCTTCAGGGGAAATTCTATCTGAATATAAGAAAAAAAAAGAAGTCTTCACTGTGGGGAGAGTTAAACAATGGTCACCCAAAAAAAGTGGTGGTATCTTTTTTGTTAAAAACATTTAACACTTAGCTTGACAGTTCCTTGGATAAATCTAAGACTGTACTTTCAAAAGGAGGTTGGATCAGATGGTCTCCAGAGGTCCCTTCCAAGACAGACTTTTCTGAGACTTTAGGATTCTGTAGTCTTGCCTGCTTCTTCTGCAGGGTTCTTGTAATTATACCATACAGCCTTCCTGCTTGTTCTGCAGAATTATTAGTTTTTCAAACCATATTTCCTGCCTGCAGATTTTATGTCTTGTATGTATTTTCCTTCACCCCATTTGTGCAACTGTACCACAAGTCTCTGTTGGCCTCTGCAGTTACGGCTCAGGTGTGTTACAAAATGCTATTGTTTGTGATAAATGTTGTAAAATACTTACACACTGTCACCAGTTATTCAATTTTGTCACTGCTGTCTGGGTTCAAGATAGCAAATATTAATTGCTTAGTATGTATCTGTTTTATACATGCAACAGGCGTGCTTTGGCCGTACCACATAACATGGAGGGAGTAGGACAAAGGGATTTAAGGGAGATAGAAATAATTCTCCGGGACTAAGGTGCTCTGAAATGCTGCAGCAAAAGGTAAGATGGGAAGCAATTATGTTTTTTGGGGCTTGACAACCCAAAAGGTACATGAATTACAGGGTAAAGGCAAAATCAGTTTGTGTTGAAATAACACGACTGTTATCTGAATTTTCCAAGGACTGATGGATGTGTTCTTTTATGAGGAAGTGAATATATTTTTTACTCATATTATTAGGGAAACACCTAATAACGAAATTCATTGGACTGTTATGTAAAAGACTAGCAACCTGGAAGTGCCTTGTGATGACAGACCTTCATATGAATGGTGGGTGGACAAAGGCAACTCATGACAGTCTCTTGGCCAGATAGAAACAAAAATGAACCATGACCTGCACTGTATGAGTTACTGCCAGATAGCTCTCAGATGAATTAATACACTGAAACCTAATTAAACCACAATCCTTTTATGTTGTCTTTCTCTCTGCATGTCTAGGACAAGTAGAAGTCTTCATAAAACTGAAATATTATAGATCAATTAATATGCACACAAGCTACATACACTGTAATGGGAATAGAGTTAATCTAACATAAGTTCCTTTTTGGAGACTCAGAGTAACATTAAAATATTTGTCCCAACTGTGGTCCTACTTGTGCTGATTTCTCAGCAATGTAATATTAATGATTTTTCACAGTGGTGTAAATTGAGCAAAGCTTTTGCTTGTTGTCCCCAGCATTTAAAGTATGTGGACTTCATTGTTCTTCTCCATTAGTTAATGGAAATTTTATGTGCAAAGCTGAAGTAGGATGAGTGATTCATTTTACACAGAATTCTTCTGTTCTATTAAGCTTATTATAGACCACATAGTTTAACATCGCATTGCTCGCAATGGTTTTGTTTCATTAGTCACTTGACCACTGTATTAGCCTGGACACTCACAGGTTGGGAAAAATATATTTTGCTTTTACATAATTCTGTAAATCCAGACATGCAAAGGCAATGACTGAAGAGTGTCTATAAGAACTGTATTTTGAATCCATTTGCAATTATTTTATAGTGCTTATTATGATACTAATAGTTTTATTACAGAAATATGTTAAATTCTTATCCCTACAAATTCTAAGATTAAACGAAGAGTGGTACGGGTCAGATACATGTTCTACCAAACCGACTACCTTGTCTCTGACAGATGCTGTCTGCAGCATATGCTTAGTTAAGAGTAAGAGAACAGCAGCACAGAGTACAAATACGCAGATGCTGTCCCAGCTTCCATTAATTTATAGATCATTGAATTTCTGATTTCCAAATGGTGCCTTGTATTTCTAGGCTAAGCAGTTTGCTTTTATTATGGATTTGCACCATGGAGTTAATCACTTTCAGAACCCTTATTAATTTTTAGTATCCACAATGTCTCCCAGAAATTGTATCCTCTGAAGAACAACCTACTTTTGGATTATTTTGAAACTTCGACCAATTTCATCTGACATTCCCTTATTCTTGTACTAGATGTGTATCCCAGTAAATGTGAATTTTGCCACTATTAACAGAAGCCCTCCAGCCTGCCAGCCCCACAGTGCCTTAGGGGAGCAGTGTCTGAGCCCTGTGGGGCTGCGCTTGTCCTGGTCGTGGTACACGTGGCACTGGCTGACCTGGCTGCCTGGGGGTGAGTGGCTCTAACCTCCCAAGTGTGCACTAGGGCTGTGAGATACTGTTGGTGGTGTGGGCCATGCTGAGGAAAGATATAAAAATAAACTTAAAGGGGCCCAAAACTGAGGAGGAAAGGAGCCCCTCCATGAACATCAGAGTCCTCTCAGCAAAGCCCTGAGGACGCTGAAAGCTTGTAATCACTTGTAATACAGAGTGTGAGTGTGCAATGTATGTGCTGATTCACGTTGCAAAGGAATGACAGCAAAAGAAGACAGGGGAAGAGTCTGCTATTTGTTCCTGTCCTGAAGTCCTTAGCAGCTGCAAATGATCCATGTGCTGAACAGATCCCTATCAGAACAAATAATATTTTAGTTAAACCCGTATTCTGCATGAATAATGAGAAAACAATCTAGTCTTTTGCTTTCTGCCAAGTTTCAATATATACTTCAAAATGATTGTTCCAGTTCAGTTCTAATTTGAGGAAAAATTGTTTTGGTTCAGCAGTAATTGTTCCCATTTTTTGTTTAATAAAATCTACTATTACAATGACATTTAAAGGGAATGATTCAGAAATTTGAATTTCCATTTTAAATAAATTGTATTGTAATTCAATTGATGCAACTCAGAGATTCTGATGACCTATTTTCTCTATGTGAATTACTTTAATCTGAATTTGTTGTCAAGCTTAGTCTTTATTCCACCTTCAAAGAAGCACTATCAAAACCGATAAAAGGACTATTCCAAGCAAGAGGGCACTTCATTTCTTGCTGCTTGGTTTTATTCTGGCTTTTTACCTAATAACTTCCTTTTGGAATTTAGCATTGCTTGTGCTGGGATTTCCTTTATTTGAAAACTCACTGTGACAAGTTTACTGGGTACAGACCATTCACAAGCAATATTTGGATCATGGTGGTTAAACTAGCTTCCCACCACAGAAAAAAGCAATTTTGTTTTAAAGAAATTCAGATTCCTTCCAGTGTTTTAGGGGCAGCTTTGCCCCTAATAACAAGTATCCTGGGATGTAAAGTAGATTTTAGCTGCCCATCAGCCCTAGCTCCCATTCCCAGACAGTGATACTGGGAAAGCTGCTTTTCCCTGGGCTCGACTGGGAGCTAAGCAATCCTGAGCGGCACAGTCTCATAGCTCCTGCTTACCTCAGAGTTCAGAGAGACCTCAGGTGTGTAACTCAGCCTTTCACAAAGGCAAGCGTGACTAGGAAGAAAAAGACAACTGCATAGTTTAGGTAGTTCATTACTGCTCCAAAGATCTGAAGTTCTGTCTACACCATCGTCAGAGAATCTGTGTGACACTCAGTAACACAAAGGCAATTAATTGTTAGTTGCGTATTTATCATTTGCTGGCTGCTCAGTTTGGAGGAAATGATAACTGCAGCAGAAATCAATGCGTTTTTAAATACATGAAGACACAAAATGCAAAGCAATCTGGAAAGTTAGATTCTGTATCTCTTATATTGGCTATGTGAATATAGTAAATTCTTTGATTTGTAGTCTCTGTCTCCTGTCTAAATAATCACTGTAATATCCCACTCACAATTAACAATGATGTTACAAATTTAAATTTATTAAATGCACTTCTAGTATATTGATGAGCCTTGTAGAAAAGTTCATGAAGAAGCTAATTCTGTGTTCAGACCAGGGATTAAATACTGTGCAGTAACTGATCCTGCACATAAAAATGTTGCTGACTGTGACTAGCTGTTCATTAACCAAGCACAGCCCCTTCCTCTGCAGGAACCATGTATGAGAATATGAAATAAAGTACTGTGTAATTACATATCAAAAAAATTATCATAATGATACACACAGTGGGATTAAATTACTGTTTTGAAGAGAATGCATATTCTAGCATTCCCTAGCTTGAGAATGTTTTTGACTAAATGGTGACTTGATATTGTGTGTTAAAATCTTGGTGGGAGGGAGTATTAGATAATATGGTAAACCACATATATTAAACTAACTCCTTTATATATTTACTTCTTCTGGAGAAAGGTCAGTGACTATTTACATTATCAAGACTTTATTAGAAGTTCACAATTGCCAGCATGTCATTTTTTTTTTTTCAGAAAGGAGGAGAGGAAGGAATGTCATTGAAATTAAAGTTAAGGGAACAAGCATAAGGTTAAGGTATTCATTTTACACTTATCGTTGTTCTCATTGTTTTCCTTTTTACTTGGTTAGTGTTAAGCTTCTTTAGCCTTATTTTAGTCATAAAATAACATTGTTTTTCAAAAAGTAAACTTTTACTGAAAGATTTTTTAGGAAAAATATTTTTATTTGAAAGTACAGGAGAGATTTTTGCATGCCACACAACTTTAAAACAATATGCATTCTGAAAGGAGGTAGTCCTAGGACCTCTTCTTCAGAACAGGTTTATTTTATTTCTGAAAGCAATATTACTTTGTGTTTAGTAGGAGAATGAGGAGAAAGTTTAAGTAAAAAGCTGTAGAGAAAAGTCCCATTGGATGTGGCAACCTGTCCCCTGCAAGTCTGTGATGCAGCCTGCTGTCACTGGACAATAAAAGTTCTTCTGGATTCTGGTGTCTTATCTTAATGACTTTTAAAATGTATTTGAATGATCCTGCTACTATGGTAAGAAAGTAAATCTATCTGACAGGGGAAGTAGGAGAATTATTCTTCCTAAGGCTATCTGGAAGAAGAAATGGTTTCTAACTGCCAGAATTTCTTCTGGACTGGTCTGAGGAAGAAGGGTTGTATCTGTGCTTTGGTTTCAGGAAAGGAGAGGTTCTGGTGCCTGGTGTGGCACTTTGGGGCCAGATCTTTACACAATTAAGCCAGGACCACGTCTGTGGTATAGTTAGAAGCATGTAGCAACACTCTTGCTCCACAGTAGGCATCTATTTTATTCACTAACCTTTCTGTAGAAATCTAAAGCTGATCTCTGCTGTACTGCTGAGAGCTGCTCCTTCCCTCTCATTTTCTGAACAGCAAAGAAAAAGGAGAGGCTTAATTATTCACCTTATTTCTGGATAAGGTGGGAAGTATATGTAGGGGACAACCAAAAGAACAGGTGGGATTTCACACGTTTTCAGTGAGACAGGGGAACAACTTCTCCTGTAGTTTGGAAAGAGCCCAGTGGCCGTGGGCCTGATTGTCTTGTTTCTTCTCCTTTTCTCATGGCAAAAGTGAGAAGATGGGGAAGACAGCAGTATATTCAGCCTGTTCTTCCTTGTATGTTGTACTTGTAAACCAATGAACTAAACTAAAAATCTCCCAGCTCTATCCTCAAGGACTCACTTCAGCAGAAAAAGGTAGCAGTGGCAAAATGCTGTAATTAAAGTTCTCTAATTCCTTCTCTCTTGCCTAGAAAAATTTACCTGAAAGTCAGTACAACAGAAGGAGAAGGGAGTCGACGCTCACAGAAAATTTAGCTGCTGAGACACTTAGGAGGTTTGACAGTAAGAAAGCTTTATTCTGGAGAAACAAACAGAACCAGTCAGGAAGGATATGAGATTAGCCAGACAGATGAACCATGTGTAAATTCTGGCTAGCACTCTGGGTCATCCCAGCTGTGCAAGCTGAGGAACAAGTTTGTACCGCTTCCTGCCATTGTCCTGTTTCAGATACTGATTTGGTAAGCCTCCTCTTAGCATGAGGGAGAAATGTTTCATATTAGCTGCTTTTCATGAATCTTTAAGATTGCATTTTATGAGTCTTTAACATTCTGCTTATGTTCATTGTCTAAGAGGTCTTATAAAACTGTGTAGTGAGTAACAGTAGTTGTTGCTTCATCATGTTCCCCAAGTATCCCTGTAGTTGTTTTTCTCATTTGGATATTTTAGAAAAATCTAGATTGGAAGGAAAGAGATGTCAGGAGAGATGAGAATATAAAAAGTCACAAGCCAAAGGAAAGTAAATGGTGTAGGAAGAGAGGGAAAAGGCACCAGATATTTTAATTTGAGAGGAAAAAAAGAGCAAAAAAGGTCATAAGGTATGACTCAATGGGAATCAACAAAAAGACTGTCTAGATATCATCCAAAGCTGCCTTTTTAATTTTTTTAAGTGACAGATTTTGTATTATTTGGGGAAAATCGTGGTCTTCATAGCAATATAGCTATCTCTGTTTACCTTACTGTTTATTTTTGTCTGATTTGTACAAAGCAAAATGTTTGAATTGTTGATGACTCTTTTTATTTCTACAGTGACATAATGTCACTTCAAAAGTATTAGTCAAAAGTTCCTGTTTATCTTCTCTGACTTCAGAGTAAAATCTTTGCTCTAAATCACACGTTTTCCAGGGGAGGTATTTTAGTTGCACACTGAAAAATATGTTTCTGTTGGCTACACTGGTGAGGAATTACTGAGTTGATCACAAAATAGGTGAGGGGATGGAGCTAATTCCCTTCATGTGTTTAAGCTTTTATTGTTCCTAGACTATGTGTGACAATAACTCATGATTCTCAAATATGCTTGGGGGATGAAAAAATAAGAAAATCAATCTTTCTGCCCTTTGGTACATACTATCTGCAACAGAAAATAAACCATGAACAACATTAACTATGAGTGTTCTGAAAATGCTTGCTTATTTTTCATAAACGTACAACTCAAATCACCCTCAGCTCTAAAACCTATTGAAAGAGTGGATCTGTCCTACAGAGAAAATGGACAGATGCATAAAGAAGCAGAAGTGGAGGGGATACTAACAACTAGAGAGTGGAAAATGGAAAACTTTTCCCTATACTGTCAAAAATTAAGACTGATCCTGTCTATATGTGGGTGCATGTGTGCATTTGTATATAGAGTTTTAATGTAAAATTATGAAACATCAATCCATGAAAATTTCTCACAAATACTTCTTAAGTCAGTCTGGAGTTCAGTATTTCTTGTCTTGGTACACAACAGTGCTTTTACAATAGATGTAAAAAATGGAAAACAAATCAAGCACATCTTGTTCCTTTGTTTCATGCACCTCTTGATTTAGCACTATAGAATACAGTCATACATTCCTCGTTGAAGTCATTTGGCAAGTGCAACAGCCATGCAATAGGTGTCCACCGGGAAAACTACACTCAAGAAAGAACACTGAGCACAAAATTGGCTGTCCCTACTTTGGTTTCTCAGAGGACCCAGGGAATAATCCACTAGCGTGGACTGCAGATGGCCATTTTGGGATGAAGCCTAGGAATTACAGGGGAGTGGTGGGCTTTAGTTCATACTGATACATCAGCTTTTGATCCATAACTACCCACACCAGCTGACAAAGATTGAAAGGAATGAATTAACAGAAGAAAGAAAGGGAGCTTTTGAACACTTGTGTGCTCTTTTTTGCCAGCTTTGGAGACAGTCTTATGCAAGTTTAGAGTTGATTCCATTTTCAATGTCTTTTAAAAGTGCTTTGATTCCAACTGAGCATTTTTCACAATGTCATTCTAAACAAAGTATTCAGATGACTCTCTCATGCACGAACAAAGTAGTTGAAATTGCTTGTAAATATATTATCAGGGCAAATATGTATTAACTTGCTGCCTTAGGTTATAAGCCTTCTTTTAAAGGAAGATAATATTTGTGGAGAGTGAATAGCTTTATTGAATTATAACTTATAATGCAGCATTACAGGCTGTCAATAAATGACATCGTGTTTCTGTAATGGTTGTATTTGAGGAGAGACACCATAATCACAGAAAGCAGATACTTAGAGTAGATGATCTGGAAACTTTATCAAATCTCTTTGTTTTTTTCCCCCCAGAGTAAAGATGGGAAACAGAACTCTTGTTTTTACAAATACCATTTTGTTCTAGTAACTGACTTACAGTAGAGCTAGATGCAAAATCTAAGACATATGTTACACTTTCAGATATTAATCACTCACCACTTTCTATTCTCTTGTAGGCTAAAAATATGAACATAAAGGTTCTTTGTCCATCATTTGTTACCAAAGAACAAGCAGAAGTTAGCATTTCCTTTCAGTCCAAACTTTCAGACTAAGTCTTGATTGCTAGTTTACGATGTTAACTTCATAAATTTCAATTTTTGCACCCAGATGCTTACAAGACAGAAGTAAAAAGACTGGAAGTTGCACAATTTATTTTGGCCAAAATTCTTGGTGCTTTAAAAGTATAAGCTTAGAATTGTGTTTCTTCAGTGTGCGTATCTCTTCAGAAAACTCAGGGTTACAGTGGTGAGCAGAATTAACTGGTCTTCCTGGGTTACAATAATAAAAGTTGATGAGCTCATTCTAACCATTCCATATCACCTACACTTATTTAAAAGGGAAAAAGAAAAACAAACATTCCCGATGTATTTTGAGATCTGTTGAGAGATGTTACCATTTAATTTCACAAGTTCTACAGAATATATCTATTAGATAAACAGGGCAACAGTCTGACTTTTCCACATATGGCACTTTTGACAGTACTGCAATGCTGTAGGGTTGGCAGATGGAGCAATTACATGTTTTCTAGCTAGGAAGTAACCTTTAAAGTAAGACTTTAATGTAACATAGAATATGCTATGATTTAAGAAATTTCTACTTGAGTTCTCACTAGGTAATAACTTTCAGTATTATATTGGCTGGACTATTGAGATTAGTTTCCTCTAAATATGTCTATACACCAGTCCTCTGACATTCAAGTTTTACATATGGGAGTACATCTGAGTTGAGTTGTTTGATGAAACAACAAATTAAGTGGGTTTTTTTTTTTAATTAATACATTATATGGCTTCATTTTGCCGTTGAGGAATCAGAAAAAATATTAAAGGAATGTCAACAAAACGATTTTTAAAAAAGCCAATTTTTTAAAGATATTTCCTAAAAATTAACTTGAAAGGATTTTTTTGCATTCTCTTTGTATCATCTTTGATCTTTTAAGAACAGTCTCATGAACAGTAAAAACATGTATAATTTAAATAAGATATTCAGAATATGTTCAAACTATGTTAAAATACCCACTCTATAGATGGACCTATTTTTTTCATATTCTAGCCTGTGACTTCCAGAATTCTTTCATCAAGAGTTTTGTTTACTGAGATGTTGTTTGCAGTACACTGGAGCTTTGCCCTTCATTGAATGTACCTAGGTCTTCAACTTAATAGCTTATACTCCTCTTTTTAATGACAAAGAACAAAGTCCAACCTGACAAAAACAAAAGAAAGAATGCTACTGTGAATATATTAATGTAGATTGATTTTTATGTAACAATTTACATTTTCATTTAACTTGTAGTTATCAGGATATTACAGATAAAGTATTTGGCAAATTTATACTTGAGATATGCCTCATGGCTTATTCAATCATGACATACAGGTATCTGTAGCTAACCTTGAATATATGCTGTTATTCAAAATTTAGCTTAAGCATAAATTGTCCTTGGACAACATATTTGACTCAAAAATTATGAAGATACAAGTTATTCATTGACTCAGATATTCATATTATTTTCCTTACTATTGTGTAAGGTGGACCATTGGCAGCAGGAAACTGGTGGTTTGGCTTCTTGAAAATTGTGGTTACCTTAACATATCTGTTGACAAGAAGAACAGCTATTCATCTGCATGAAAACAGCAATAAGGTTTTAATAAGAGCTTAGTATTATATACCATACATAATAAATCTTTATCATTTCAAATTTAGTGATAAAATCACGGATAAAATAAGGAGGGGAAAGGGAAAACTAAGAGATAAAGGATTATCTTCATGTCTCAATCAAACAAATGAGCCTCAGGACCTATGAAAGCTGTGTCCTACCATCTAAGTAGAATTTAATATGTGCTGGTAAAAATACAGAATTCGTTCCACAGTGTAGCATGAAGAAACCAGGCAGTTTCTCACCCTTGATAATGACCCATAGCTTCTGATCGTCTTTATCCTGTGTTGGTAGTTGTGTATTTTTAACCTCAGATTTAATCGGAAGACAGTGATACGTCACAGAAATTATTATTACTCTTAAACTATGTGAATTAGAGGTGCTGACAAATACTGAAAGAGAATGTAGATAATGTCAGTGGTATCTGCTTCCAGTATCCCTCTTACTCTCTCTCCCTGTTTCCTTTTCTTGAGTACGTGAACCAGCACAGAGTGAGAAGGTGGCCTTTTCTTCCCTGAGCATGCCTATCAGCTTTATATCCTGCCCTTAGTTTTGAAGACAGGGACTGGTGCCATCTCTATTTCTTCATGCAGAGAACAAGTCACTGTTAGTAGTGGGGTTTACATCTCTGCAGAGGCTGGAAGCGTAAGGGTCTCTAACAGTCTATTCTGAGACCTGAGGAGTAAGTGTTGAAAAGTTTGTGGTCTGTTTTCCAAAACACTCTGTTCACACCCTGTTTTTTCTTACTATTCTCAAATCTCTTATTTAAGGCTTGGATGGTACAATTCAATGCCTCTTTGCTAGGAGTTTTTTCATAGTTTCATCCTGTCTCCTTCTCTCCTGTCCTGTATTTTTTCCTACCTTTTGCCCCTCTCCCCGATCTATTTTGTTCTCCTTTTTTATCTTTTCTTTCTCCATTTCCTCCTTTTCCTCCTTTGCTACCACAATATGACTAAAGATATCAGAGACTAGGCAATTCCTGCTATGGGGCATATAAACACAGTAGTCACGATTATTTTTTATTATTGACTTAACCTAAACTGTTTCATAGAATCACAGAATTGTTTAGGTTGAAAGGGACCTCTTGAGATCATCTAGTCCAACATTTTCTTACTTGAGCAGGGTCAACTACAGCAGATTGTCAAGGACTGTGTTCAGTTGGGTCTCCAAGGATGGAGAGTCCACAACCTCTCTGGAAAATCTGTGTCAGTGTTTGACCAGCCTTACAGTAAAAAAAAGTGAGTTTTAGCATTCAGATGGAATTTCATGTTCTTCAGTTCACGCCTACTGCCTCTTGTCTTGTCACTAGGCACCACCGAAACTAGACACTCCCTTCCCATCAGGGTATTTATAGACATCAGTAAGATCCTCAGAAACCCTCTTTTTTTCCAGCCTGTACAGTGTCAGTTGTCTGTGCCCCTTACTGTGCAAAGATAGAAGAAGATGCAATAGCTGGACTCCTTTAAGCAGGATAGATTCAAATGGAGTTAAAACCACACTTACAACAGTGACAATAATTAACTGACGGGAATAACTTACAGTGTTGAATAATGTGTTTTAAATCAATGAATTTGCTCTGGAAAAGGACTTGGCTACTCATAAGATACATGGGATAATGACATCTTAATTTTAGCATGTTCAACTTGTAAGGCCTTGATGGAGTCAAATTTTCTGTAGCTGTTGAAACCTGGCTTTCCATAAGATGGCCACTTGCACTTTCTAAGTGTGAGGTATGTAAAAAAATATATAGTAAAAATTATAACAAAATAACTGAAATCTGAGCCCAAGCAACATTAGTTTTACACTCATTTATTTCTTCTCTTCCTATTCTCTGCTACATTCTCTTTTCTTTGCAATGCCAGAGATGCATTTTATTTGATATTTATAAGAACGTCATAAGAAATCTATTTCATGATTCTTTTTAAAAATATTTAATAAGACCTTTAACAATAATGAACTTTGACATCACCTTGATGTCTCTATGACATCCGAGGCAGCGTATCCACTTCCATATTGTGTGCCCAAAAATGTGTCTGGCCAGTACACCATGAAGACTTCCTTGACTAACAGAACTGTGCTTGAAGAAGATCCTATAGATTGCAAGGGGCTGCAAGGATGGCCAGTGGGTGGGAGAGAACACTCCCTGTCCAGCCACAGCAGGTATTGGGAATCCTTGATAAATAAGTAGTAAAATGAACCTATGGAATAGGCATACCAGCATATGCTTTTTGGTTCTTTTCAGAATAACTTATTAGTAAAATGAAAACTAAATAATTCTGTAGGAAGATTGGTTTATGGATGTGCTAGGTACTTCACAGCTGGAAGCTGTACATGCTTGCTGGCATTTGCAGTTCCTAATAAGCACCACAAGTGGTTCCCCATGATTTTGTTACTTTTAAATTACATTGTTCATTGTTAAGAAATATACTTGTTTGGACTACTGTTTATTTTGAAGAGAGAAGAAAGAAAGTATAGGTATTTAAATCCACAACCTTCACTTTTCTTTAAGTCATTGCTTACTAAATAAATATTCTCTGCAATACTTTAATAGCATTTTCGTTATTCTACTATATATTTCCATGGCAGTGATAGAAGTGCATCAAATTAGCTCACACAACTCCTGTGTTATCAGAAGTTTCTGCAAGATACTTAACTTTTTAACTGCATCACTTCAGAAAATGGCAAAGTATCATATAAATGGCATCTCTTAGGAAACCATAATTACAGAGTTGTTGAATCAAATTCAGACATGTTAAGTATCACATACATCTTCTTATGCTGATAGACTAAAAAAAATACAGAATGGAGGAAGAAGGCAACAGTAAGAAAGAGCTTATTTTCTACTCTCAGTTTTTGTTGGTTCCCAATTACAATCAAGCTTAAAGAAGCAACAAATGTTCTTTTAAAGGTATCATAAATAGGGAGCTCATCTGTTAAGTCAGAAAAGCCCTTATTAATGTGGTGGCTCCATAGCCTGGGTGCATACATATGTCATATCATATGACAGGACATTGTTTGCTGTACAGCCTTTTGGGTTCAGACATATGTCATTTCATATAACCAACACATAGGGCTAGTTCAAACAATGCCTTCTGACAGTAGGTATGTATTCAGGGAGATAGCTATTAACATAGTCCACAAATACTGTTATATTTGTGTCTGCTGTCTAAAAGGAGATAACTTTTTGCCTGTAATATTTGCATCGCTCCTTTGAAACATGTCATATTTTTACCTCTGATTGTTGAGATATGTTGTTAGGATGTGTTGGGATATGTTATGCCTTTAGAAAATAGTAACTTGCCAGCTTGGAGTGCTGGATGGTGGGGAGTGGGTGGTAGAGTGAAAGAGGTACTAGAAGTGATTTTATTATTTCCCATTTCAGTTCAGTGAGAACAAAACCCCATTTTTTCCTTGACCCTCAGGCAGTACTGAGGTTTAATTCTTGCTTATGTTCTATTGGATACGTGTATCCATCATATTCCTCTCTTCAATTGTGTTGATATTACAGACAGGATGCTGATGTAGTGTTTGGTTTTAACTTTATTTTTTTCCTGAAGCGTCACTTTCACATGGAGTGGCACATTGTTAACTCCGTTGATAACTGTTCTTTACTGTCAGTTTGTTTTTTTCTTTTGTTTTGTTTTGGTTTTTCTCCACACACTACTACTGTTTTATGAAATGGAGAAAGGGAATTTTTGGGTTACTCTCACTGTGTTGAACAAGAAAAAAATCTATTATTTGTGTCGGGGCTCTTTTGCATATCTGTGAATCTTGCACAGCTGTTTGTTTCTTATTTTAGCCACAGAGCTCCTCCTTACTTTGTCTCATTTTGAAGGAATTTTGTTTCTTATCTATTTCAAATTTTTGAAACACAAACTTTAGCCCCTTATTTCTTTACCTGAAGAGTAAAAAAAAATGTTTATTTTCCTAGCTTTATGGAAAGGTATTGTGAGCTGCCATACGGATGTGTGTAAATTGTTTCTTCTGCCCAAAAACTTTGGTAGAGTATAGCTAAGATAAATAAGAAATATTTAAAAGGATACATAGACTGAACAAGTGACATGTATTTTAATATATTTTCTATTCTTCCAAATTGTATTTAAGATTACTATTAGTAAAAAAGGCTTAAATAAAAATTTAATTGCTCTTTGTTTGCCTTTTGCATCAATATCATTTTATCTACAGATAAATGCACCATTTTCTTTACAAACTCAGTCATTTAATGAGTTTCTCTTATTTGTTTTCAAGCAACAGTGGCAGAAAAGAAACATTCTGAACATCATTAGAATATGAAAAAAGGGAAGGAATCTGTTACTCCTAACCTGAGAGAGCGACAGCACTATTTGAGCTAGTGTACCTAAAACTGAAAGTAAGAAGCAACATAAAATAAACAGTCTGGTGACTAAGACAGTAATATCTGGGGAATTACATTAAAAGTCTGTAGGAAATGGAAAAAAAAAAATTGAATAAACACTGTTACATATTCCATCCTAAGTTACACATGAAATGTTAATTTCTGTATCATTAGCCTAAAAATGACAAACTCAATGAAAAGTCACTATTCTTTTTTTTTTTTATACTAATGTTCATTTGCTGTTTATGAACCCTTACTGGTATGTGAACAACTGACAAGAATGTTGCTGTATAGGAAAACTAAAGGTTAGATGTGTTCTCACTTGAATTTATTTAGACAGGCAAAGATATTTAACAATAAAGGATTTTTTTGAGTTCCGGCAGGTTTCAACTTTTTTACTTGACTTGTATCCTAATGAAGCAACTATTCAGGTGTACGGATAATTGATATTTAAATAATAAAATCTTATTGAATTAATATGTAGGAATAAGATAATACTGAAACCCAAAACTTTCTATATATATTGAGAAACAGATAATGACTACTTACAAAATAATTGTTTCCAATATTCTTTTTTTGTGATGAAATTGAATTATTAATCCCAATACAATATTAAACATGATATTTTTAAATTTAAGATTGTGTGCTCACAGAAGGTTATAATTACAGGAGCTCTCTGATTTATGGGAGTTTATGAGGCTCAGACATTTTTTTCTGTAAGTGCAATGCTCAGATTTTAGTTAGTTCCTTTAGCTATTTAATCCAAGTATGTTTTAAAGCTTTCTCAGCAAGAAAATTAGGAATACATGTACTGGAAAGAACTGTCATTCTCTATATAAATCAGGATTGTAATTTTCCTGTTGACATCGCTTCACTGGAATTCCTTTATCCCCATGGAGGTGAATGTCTTCATTCACAATTACAACTTGACAAGATAGCAAAGGAAAAAAATCTTCCCTGTTTATCAATTAAAAATGTATCTAAATTGCCCTCACTCTTGCTCTCTGTTTTTTGATAATTTAGTTATTTGTCTTTTCTTTTTGAAATATGTTATTTCTTTATTGAACATGACTCCTCTTTTCATGCAGAGAATCACTTCTTCAGGCCATTTAAAAATACAGCCTCAAAACAGAAATATTAAAAGGATTTTATTTTACAAATGCACTGTCAAAAGGATGAATGTGGTAACTCTGATTGTTTTGCATGGTTTTGATATCTGATACCAGTTTTGGGGAAATGAAGGGGAAAGGGGAACATATTCTGAGTAAAAATAGACAAAATGTTTATTGTAACTGGTGTAAAAGTTTGGGTTTATTCTATTGTTCTATAAAGGTTCAAATCATGCTGTGTCAAATAAACTGGTGAGAACTCATAAAGGACAATTAAATTACCCAATACTGGAGTTTGTGAAACTGAAGCAGTATTTTTAAAGAACATCACAGAGATGTAAGATAATAAGTGAAAGTTATAACACTACATATGTTTCCTGTTGAGTCTATAACATCTTACCATTATTTTCATAACTTCTTAATGAAAAACAATAAACCACTTCTGTTTTAATGACATAACATGTTGGCTCTAAGTAAAATATTTATTTAAGGAAACTTTGGCCTTTCTGTATAGGAGAAAATCAAGAACCTGTTTGTCAGTAATCAAATGTAAATGCTGGACTTGCCACTATGTCTGACTTAAATTGTGCTGACTGGTTTAAATTTTCTGAAAACTTGTGTTTTTAAACACCTACTCTATCAGCGGAAAAGAAGCAAAACTTTGAAAATGACAGTTCAGAAACATGCATGGGGGCAGGTGTACAACATAATTACCCATAATTAACCTGCTCTACCGCTAAATTTAACGTTCACAGCTTTTCTCTACAGATGAGCTAGCATTAGAGCACTTTCTACATTCTGCTCTGTTGCCTGCAGGTGTTTCCAAAAGGAGCTGGTATGTAAATACCAGTGTTATCATGTCTGTGCTAATGAAAACAAAAGATGAGGTACAATGTTGAACCTGTATCATCTACGTTTCTTATCTATATGTGTTTGATCTCCAAAACTTGCCTCGTATTGTAAGCAGACAAGACATGACCGGCAGTTGTTGATTGTTGGTGAAAGTTTGATTTGGGTTTGTTCTATTACAGAGTGTTTTGGGGTGTCAATTCATATTCTTAAACTTAATAAATGCCTTTGTAGACTAAACAAAATGAAAATATTATAATTGCAAAAAGAGCAGACAGAAAGGTTTCATAGAAGTCAATGGGAGGTGAGAGGAGAGGTCACGAAGTGGGGGAGCAATGCATTGATGTTGCTTCCCTTGCTCCCAAAGCCCAGTACATCCTTCTTCCTCTTAGTTGGCTATTCTGTCATCTTTTGAACACATACCTGCAATATCTGAGTTTACTATTGTTACCATAACTGAGCTTTTATCTTGAATTGTAGAAGTTAATTAATTCTGTGAGAAGGGTAGGAAGATTATTGCACTCTCTCAACACTCTCGCTACACGGAGTGCATAGATGCTGGAGAAGTGGAAGAGCAGAAAGACAATATTGCCACAAGAACAAATAAGTATGAACTTGTCGCAAATAACTGAGAAATATAAAATAATATTCTTTGGAATAATTGGAAAAGATCAGAAGTGTATTAAAATTTATTAGAGGAGTTAGATGAAATGGATGCCTGTGAGATCAGGGGACTGAAAACACTGGTTCGGGAAGTCTGATTTAGTCCTTATGAAAGCTTGAGATAGGGATCCTTTGGTTTAGTGATAAAATATTTTCAGGAAGGATATTCAACATGTGTCTGTCACATATTCCTTTTTGCATAAGGTATACAACTACTGCATTAGTATATTATTTGCTTACACAGTTTTGTAATTTGGTCATAAAAAATATGGCCAGATTTAGATGAGATTTTAACTGCAATAGCCTTTTTTTTTCCAATCTGTAAAGCGTAAGGACATCTTTACAAAGTAAAATGCAGTTATGTGCAGATACATTTGAGCCCTCCTCTGGACGAGCTTGTTGTGAAAATGGAATGAGTGTTATCACAGCATTTGCTTAGGAAAGCTAAGACAGATGTAGCAGCATGCTCTTTAAAGCCACGTTTTCTTGGGGATCGATATTTTTGACATCACTGTCCTGTACTTTATAAGGAGACCAGTTCCAGTATCCCTACGCTGGATTGAAATCCCTATACTGCATTAAGCAATGGAAGGACAGAAAGGCAGCATACAGAAAGTACCAGAAAAAGGCATAACACAAAAGCTTAGTCTAGTAGAAAAATGGACTAGGAATATGTTATTTCAAACAGAAAAATTATGCAGTCTGTTTGCAGAAACAGCCAAACAGCCAAATGCAGGAATATAGCTTTGCTATTAAAAAAAAAAAAAATCAGTCAGTGTCAGTGGAACCTTGTATTATCTGAACTGAGGAGTATCCCAATGAATACTACCAAAACTTGTGGGTTAGGAAGGCTAAGGCACTGCAAAACTCTATTAACACAAATGCTATGCAATATCATGTGTAGGTAATGTTATTTCAGACCATCTTCTCCCACTTCCAAATAGATAATACAAAATTTAGTTTCTTCTTTTTAGTGTTATCTCTTTCAGATGCTGGACTTTTACCGTTTTTTGAGGCAGGCTGAGTTGGCTTGGATACTTAGAGAACTGGACTTTATCTTTCAAATCAAATGGTGTGTAGCTCTGGTGAAAATGATGCTAAGCATGAAAGTAGTAAGTTCCACGTGAAGCCTTCATAGCCTTAGTTCAGCTCTGCAAGGCTTTGCAGATGCCAGTGCAGTGAGGTCCCAAGTCCTTCTGAAGATCATGCATTCTCCTTTCTTCCAGATTGTTGTCAGAGTTGTTAAACAATATTTGCCCCAGTGGCAATAGGACTGCACCTACGGTGGCACCTACTCAGGTTCTGAGCTGTGGATCTCTACTATTTGTACCTGATGGTTCAACTACTTTTTCACTAACCTTGTAGCCCACTACTCAGTCCATATTTCCACAGATTTGCTCCAAGTTATTTCAATGGCAACACTGAAAAAAGGAACAGTGGTAACAGAATTCAGGTATCATGCTTTTAAGCTATTAATATTCTTTCAACTTCTTTTTTAGACAGCTCTGGACAGAAATCACTGTGCCACTGTGTGAGATTAATGTCAGGTTTTTAATCAAATATATTATTAATGTTTAAAAACTTGTTTGAATTATGCTTATAATGGGCATTTTCACACCATATGAATAAATATTAACCCATCTCTCTTGTCATATTATTGTCATATCATGTTGTCTCTTTAGTGAACAGCAAAAAGAGGATGCTCGAGGGGAAAAAAATGGATCTGTTATGTTAGTGTCTCTTGGAATTTTTTACACGTTGGATGTAACTGCTATTAATCACTCATGTTTTCAGCTAGATCTTGTATCCAGCTGGTAAAGGCTTTTATACTTTGTTGTTCATCAAAGCCCTGTAGAGAATTATAAAGCATTAGGTAGACCTTCTGCTGTTGCTCTGACAAGTCCACTTGACTTGTGTGCGTAACGGAGGGGAAAGGGAGGGAGAGAGAGGTATTTGCAGCCTTATTTTTATAATATTCTAGCATTTTCTTAATAACAATTTTTTTTTAAGATTTCTTAGAACAGTTCACATTGTGAGTAGACACATAAGCCAGCAATGTGCCCTTGTGGCCAAGAAGACCAGTGGCATCCTGGGGTGTATTAGAAGGGGTGTGGTCAGCAGGTCGAGAGAGATTCTCCTCCCCCTCTAGTCTGCCCTGGTGAGACCACATCTAGAATAGTGCATCCAGTTCTGGGCCCCTCAGTTCAAGGACAGGGAACTGCTTGAAAGAGTCCAGTGCAGAGCCACAAAGATGATTAAGGGGGTGGAACATCTCCCTTATGAGGAAAGGCTGAGGGAGCTGGGTCTCTTGAGCTTGGAGAAGAGGAAACTGAGGGGTGACCTCATCAATGTTTATAAATACGTAAAGGGTGAGTGTCAGGAGGATGGAGCCAGGCTCTTCTTGGTGATGTCCAGTGATAGGACAAGGGGCAACGGGTGCAAGCTGGAGCATAGGAGGTTCCACATTAACCTAAGGAAAAACTTTTTCGCTGTGAGGGTGACAGAGCACTGGAACAGGCTGCCCAGAGAGGCTGTGGAGTCTCCTTCTCTGGAGACATTCAAAACCCACCTGGACACATTCCTGCATGACCTACTCTAGGGGGTCCTGCTCTGGCAGGGGGGTTGGACTAGACGATCTTTCGAGGTCCCTTCCAACCCCTAACATTCTGTGATTCTGTGATGCCATAGCACTTTCTGAATTTTGACTAAAAAAAGACTGGTTTTCCTTACTTAACAACTCGGAATAAGTTTTGTTTGTATTTTAAGTTTATTCTGAAGCTGTGTTTGTCCTACAGAACCATTTTTGGTGCAGATGAGACTAGTAAAAAAAAAGTTTTCGTAGATGAAATACTGCAACCCAGTGGAAACACTCAGGTGAGTCAATAAAACCACATCAGAAAAGGACTTGGGACTCAAAAGAAATGATGAAATTGAAGTTACAGTTTTCCTCAAATTGTGTAGCCAAGCTTTCTACATATTTCTCTGTAAGCTTACTGAGATAGTTGTAACATCATGAGGTAATCATGCAATCTTTCAGGTAATCCAGCTAAATTTAATGTGCCAAGGTCGTCTGTGCAGTCAATGAATTGGTACGTGCAAGTTCACTGATTTGCAGCTTCACAGCTTCACAGTGGAAAACCATAAGCAGTAGTTCTGTTGTACAGATGCCACAGATAACAGATTTTGGAAAGAATCACTAGGTATGGCAGACTCTGTGTCGTACATGCTACTGTATTTTTTGTTAGAGAATCACAGAGGCTGTTCTTTTCTAAAAGGAGCTAAGGATTCCATAGCTCTTTACATTCATTGGAATTAGCCACTGTCTTTAGATGCTGTTGAAAACCTAGTCTAGCATTGCTGATTTTTGTATAACTTACAAACAAGCTTAAGGGATAATGTAGTGGGATAAAGGTATGTGTTCAGTTCTGCGTAGCTATTTTGTTCTTATTTGATGGGACACCCTGGTAATATTTCATCTGAACCTTTCTTGCTTGAAAGGAGTTGACATCTGCATAAAAATTAATATTCTCCACTTTTGTACTGGGTCTGGCTGGGATGGAGTTAAGTTTCTTCGTAGCAGCCCACATAGTGCTGTGCTTTGCATTTGTGTTTAAAACAGCATTGTTAACATACCAGTATTTTGGCTGTTTGTGAACAGTTGTTGCACAGCATCAAGGCTTTCTCCCCATTCTGTCCCCACAGCGAATAGGCTGGGGATGGGCAAGAGATCGGGAGGAGACACAGCTGGGACAGCTGACCCAAATTGACCAAAAGGATACTCTGTAACATATGATGTCCTGCTGAGCAATAAAAGCTCAGGGAAAGGGGGAGGAAGGAAGGGTATTCATAGGTAATGTTGTCTGTCTTCCCAAGCAACTGCTTCCCAGGGAGAGTCTGGACAACTGCCTGCTGAAGTAGTGAATGAATCTTTCTTTTTGCTTTGCTTATGCATGCAGCTTTGCTTTCCCTATTAAACTGCCTTTCTCTCAATTCACAAGTCTTCTCTTCCTTCTGTTTTCTCCACATCCTGTGGAGAGGACAGTGGGTAAGAGGCAGGGTGGGTCTTTAGCTGCTAGTCAGTGTCAACCCACCATAACCTTCAGATAAATAAATGAGAATCCTAAAGAAAATAATCTTAATCCATTTCTAAATACAGTTTTCAAAATTTCAGAGTGATGCTTTGAAAATCCTTAAAGAACTGTTGCTTATGAAAGAAACTTATTTCTTGAACATGTTCCTCTCTCTGTGTATTCATCTATATGTGTACAGTTCTTATTGGCAGGAGGTTAAGGCTATGCATACAAGAGACATGAAGCAGCATAGCCAGGACCTCATATTACAAATTTGTATTATTAGCTGAGCATTTCAAAAATTGTTGGGAATTCAGAACTGATGGCAGTTCCCGCAGAAGCACAGCTACTATTTGGTAGTCATTTGGTAGCCATTTCAAATATTTACCGTTGTTCTCGCAGATACGATTCTTGATAACTGTAAGGCAGTACCCTTACAATACTGAGAGACACATGTAAGAATTTAATCAGTTAGACAGAGGAATTTGGCATTTCCAGATCCAGAAAACAAGTTTAGCCCAGACATCTTTAATATAGAGGACACTTTTCAACAAAATGTTTGAAGTGTTGATAATGTTTCACAGAGTAACCTACCATTTTGTGGACTTTACAAAAGTAACATATTACAAGAGTAATAGAAATGGGAAGCAGTGTAAAAAAAATTCAGGGTCATGTGTTTGGGGACTAAAACAAAAAAAAATTTGCTATATGCTTGGAAAAGAGCCTAAATGGATGAACTGATCATCGGAACACTACAAAATAAAAATTTTATTCAGCTGTGAAAAAGCAATGCATCAGTATGAGTATTTCCAATTGAAACAGGTAGTATCAGTAACAGTACAAAAGCCTAATGAAATCCCATCTGGAGTATTTAATATAATTCTGGCTACTCATTTCTAGAAAGATGTTTTGAAACTGAGTCAGACACAGAGCTATTAAGAATATAATAGTATAGAAAGGAACATATAGAGCCCAAATGGAGAAAAGCCAAAGGGTAATACAGCAAGAAGGAAAAAAAAAAATCTATTAATAAATTTAGGATAGAAATCGCTAAACTAATCAGTTCTATAATAGCCACCAATGAGAGAAATATAGCCCTGCTCCCAAAAAAAAATCACCTCTAAGAAGTTTTGTTAGAGTTATGATGGGCATCATGATCTGTGATCTTCTACAGCCTGTGAAGAACATTAGACCAGAAAATCTGTAAATTTGTAGCTGCTCTGTAGGAGGTCTAGGTGATATATCAGACAGTAGTTAGCTAGTCTGATTGCTCTTCAGTCTCAAGGTTTGTCTGGTTCTGTTATGAATTGACTAGGTGCTGTCATTCAGATCTGTACTCTTCGGTGGTCTGGATTTGGTAAAAGTATTACACATACAAACGTGAGATCTAAAATGTAGTGTGAAACAGTATTAAGCCAGGACTGAGGCAAAAAATATATTGTTCATTTGACATTCAATTATTCTGTTTGAAAAGTATGCTGAGCAAAATGGGAAGAAAAATGATTGGCCTATTCCACCTTTATTAATATTGAAAATATTAAAAATTAAAATATCAGAAAGGTTCCAAGGCTAAAGCTTGCAGTTGTTATTATCCATACAGTGTTGCTGTTGTTATCCATACCTGTGAGGAAATGCTATTAACAATTACATGAAACCAAAATCAGTATAACTTTATAACACTAAATAATCAGAAATGGAAGACATTTCCCCCACGAACATTACTAATGCTAAATGTCTCAGTATTTTTGAGTTACGTAACTAGTTAGACAGCAATTTACACTTACCTTTAAAACAGGAAGAAAACTGAGAAATGAAGATAAAGTATTATGCTGGTAATAGACTGTGAAATTTTTTAAATATGATGCTTCTCAGGTGAAAATACTGCTTTCTTCCATCTTCCATGTTAATATTTATCCCTAATACACATAATTACTTTTATTAGTTTCATACAAACAGTGACAATTCTAAATGAATTATTGAAACTTAAAATCTATTAATAAAAAGAAGGAAGTTTTAATAAGCATTCCAGGTTAGGTAATAGAGGCTGGTAGTGTCACAGTTCCCTTAACTAGATGTCTTCACTATTAAAAAACCCACAAATTAATTTGCTTTGAGAGGTAAAGTTACATTTAATAATAAAGCAGGAAGTTACCTTTCAGACAGCATGATGCAGGTTTTTCTCTGGTGAAGCTTAGGACAATGGAATCTCACAAAGCTCAGAAATATTAGCAGTATTTCTGAACTGATACAATTTCAGGACAGACAAATGGTCATGGTCTGGAGAGTTGACCTTTTTCAATTCTTTTCGGCTCAGAACTAAAACATAATGCTGCTGTTTTCCAGATACCACCCTGTATTCCACTTTGAACATGAAAACCCCTTCCTTCTTCAGATCTGCCTTTGCAGTGTTTAGAAGTGCAGTGTCTATACTTCTGCACCTGCAAAAATGAGACTAAGCACTAGTTGTAAGTAAAATGAAAAGTTTCCACTAAAAATTATTTTGACAGGAAATTGTGTTTGTAACAAAACAAAGCATTTTCATTCTGCCTCTCCACAGAGATGAAAATGACACTATTTGCTACTGTTCGCTATGGTTTTGATTTTTCTATGTAGGATAGCACTAGCCTTTCAAAATTCGTCCCTGGAATCTTGCAAATTTTAAGTTTATAATGTCTTGACTTTTTTGTTTAATATTTTTACTTCATTCCCTGCAGTTTTATACTAAATCTCATGGTGAGTAGTTGGAGGGATGTAAGACCAGATTTTTGCCTTGTGGCTTGCAGTGTGCCTAGTCTTTAATGCATCTCTTTATGTTATCAACAAGTAAACTTTTCCTGTTAGCAATACTCGGGTTTACTGTTTTGTTTTGTTTTGTTTTGTTTTCCAAACCTCGTTGTCGCTGTGTAAAGTAAAAGAACACTAATTTTGTAACTGTCCCACTTAGCTCAGCATTGTTGCAATTCCAGAGATTCAAGAAAAGGCTTCATTATCAGATGCTTTTATGTTAAATCCCAGAAAGGAAGACAATGCTGACCAAATAGAAAATAATAGATTCAAAATTAAACTAAGCATTTTTACAAAGAAATGATCTAACTTGAAATAGAATGAAAGATGCACAAAAATTATGCAGACCTAGTGAGATCCAGAGGATCATCCAAGATGCTTTAATTTACATCTTTTTCTTGTCCTTGCAAAAATATTACCTCTACTTATAAAGTACATCCAAAGACTACATGAAAAGAGGCTTTAAAATCTAATTTATTGGTGACCAAGCAGCCTGTTTTCAAAGCTGGATATGAAGCTATAAAGAATCACAAATATCATGTAAAGCCAAAGCTCAGCCAGAATGTCTTGATTGCTTTCTGGTACAGTTTTGTGTAACCAAAAGGTGTTTGACAGGAATTTCACTGGCAATTTGACAATAGCATACTTCAGTGCTTACCTCTTCTTAATTTTTGGTTCCCTACTGAAGAAAGAAGGTTTATAAGGAGTTGGAGATAAAAGCATCAGAGGCATGTGAAAGGTCTGTTTCAGGCTTCCTCTGTTCTCAGCCAGCGGCTGGCTGTACCACGTTTCTCCAAATATCTGGATTAAATTTTCTGTGCAATCTCCTGTTCTTCAGAAGCTGCATACCCTATTCCTGTGAAGTCACTCTACACTCAATTTGCCACTTCCATATAAGGAAATATCAGTATAACAATAGTAAGCAGACATTCAGCTAACTATGACTGCCTAGAGGGTAAACTGAAATGTATGCACAAAATAAGTCATGTGTAAAGTGAACGGAAGCCCAGCAAACATGATAAGCCTTCAGAGCAGTTGCCTAACGGAAATGCATAAATTCACCTGCAGGAGAATGACTGTTTTTCCAGAGATTGCCTCTATACTAGTTCTGATCTATTGCATCATCTTTTCCATCGGTGTTACTGTATTTAAAACTTCTAGAATAGAAGAACCTGCTAGAGAAGTAATCTGAGCATATAGCTGGTATTATAGGAGAGATCTGTGATATCACATACAGATACTGCTCAGCACAGGTATCAGTTTACAATGCCTAGAACTGTTCAAGAATGTCATTCTAATGCAGAAAATCCACAGAAGAGCACTGAGAATCTTCAGAAGTCTAGACAGTGTAACTTTCAAGGGAAACTTAAAGGATTTGGTGCTCAGACTAAAAATAAGGCACGATACTTCTTTTCAGATGAGTGACAGGTGAAATCCTTCCTTATGTTGGCTGTGTACTGGACGAGAATAGGTTTAAAATTCTGAAAGAAATGAGCTGTGAAGAAAACAATTAAATATTTCTGAGGATGAGACTACCCTCTGCATTGAAGGTAAGAACTCAGTTTGACTTTGAATCTGATTTTTAGTGGGAGACGCAGAAAAAGGAGAAAGCCTTCTTTCGTTTAGAATCTGTTCTGTAAATGGTAAAGGATATACAATGCCATGCAAAGCTATATTCAAGCAATGGAGAGCACCAGAAATGTGAGATCTTAATATATTAAGCAGCTGTCAACTACATACATCATGAAATATTTTAAATCTCTACATATGAGCACCTATACAGGCTAGCCCAGCCTGAAAAAAATTACTTTGAGAATATAGACTATGAAGGTTGTGAAAAAAATTATTTAAAACCAAAACAAATTAAAACAGAACAGATGTCTTAAAAATTTTTATACATTGCGTACAATCCTTGTACGTCCAAGAGATTAATCACGGTAGGGTACAGTCTTTACTGCATTTCTTTAACACATTATTTATTAGTGTGGAGTGCTGCTTAAAGTAGTGGTATTTTGTTTCCAGTTAATAATTCTGATAGCACAATCAGGAGTATAGTCTATCTGTGCTAAGCTTTCCACACAAAACACAACTCAAGAGAGATAAAATATGAAGGAAAGGATTACACCATAGTGTTAGAGTTATACCTCAATTGCAGACAACTCTTGCAGCTGCAATGCTACAAGAACAGAGAGAAATCCATACCTCTGGCCATATGAGAAAGAATACTTACATTCCCCATTTGGCATTAAAAAGTTGCAAAATTCTGCTTTTAGCTTCAACAGCCATTGAATTCAGAAGTCACCAGGGTGCAATGAGGAATGCAGTTTTGCTTTCAGGAGTTTTGATGGAGAATTGAGTGTATTTCCTGTGAAAACCTAGTCATAGGGGCAATAAGTAGAACTATAAAGAACATCATTCCTTCATTAAGTTTCGTGGTTTGTCATTGTCCAGTCAACAGCATGCTTTTAAAGAGGTAGCTATTGCAGACAGCTATCTAAATAAATGGAATAAAAAGAGACATTTGCTGCTTAAGAATTCTTTGTTAATAAGATAACCTGATATTTTCAGGTTCCCCTGAAAAAGGGGGAACCTGTGCATTTTTCTCTTGACAGTTTTGGAAAATACAAAAGAAAACAAAAACCTTTTTAAAAACAGAAGTTCTGACAGTTAATATTTATTTTCTATTTTGATGACCAAGCACACAGAAGGAACTGTGTGACAACTTGTAGCCAAATACTGCTCAACAATCAAATTATGTCAGCTTAAAAAAAAAAAACAACAAAACACTGGAATCCTTCTATCTAGTTTAGATAATTTCAACATCAACAACAGACTGTGTGAATAGTTATTTAAAGAGCTGACAAAAGGACAGATTATTAGGACAGACAGAAGCTAAACACACAGTAACAGAAACACTGACTAGCCCAATTTTAAGAACATCCTGAAGGACTGAGCACAAAATTGTTTGAAGTCAGTTAACTAAGGTAGTTCTAATCCATGAGGGAGGTTGTTGTAAAATTTAGGTAAGTGTGGTGATCACAATTATTTCATTTGAAGTGTCTTGTGAAAATAGATTAACATGGACTTTTAAATTTTTTTAAAAAATAAACATATAAAAAGGCTATAACTGAAAAGAAGTCAGAGGAAGTACTGTATGTGGTGTTAATGATGCATTTTCTCTTATAATCACTTAATCATTCCAGCTGTTACAGATTTTTCACTTCTGATTACTAAGTAGCTCCTAATGTCAACATCAGAAAATGCTGTACATGGCCGATGTTTGCTCATGAGATTTTTAAAGAATTTTCATAATTACTTGTGTATGCTTAAGTACTTTCTGTCAAACTGACAGAAGAAAAAATTACTACTTTTTTTTAAAAAAAAAACAACAAATAAACACAAAAAATAACAACGAACCAACCAAAACCCCAAAAAACAACCCGCCACAACCTTCTGAGTAGTTGCAAAATATTTTTAAATATTCTTTTTATTCCTAAAAAAAAATATTTATGGAATACATTAACATCACCCTACCTTGTGCAATACAATTGCATGATGCAGGTCTTTACACTTTTGTAGCATGAAAATGTGGTCATTGTGTGAGAAGAAGGTGATACAGCCAACACAGATAATGAATTATTCTTTAGAGGATTTATATTAAAATAAGTGTAAGCTGTTTAGTTAAACTTAGAGCAGAAAGGAATAAGAATGTAATTCTGGTTTCTACAAAAATGTTTGGAAACCTTTGTTGCACTGGGCAAATAAAATGCAACTTCCAGCATGACAGAAATCCTCATCTTTCATTGCTTTTGTCAATTTGTACGTCTAGTATTCCTATTCACCAAAATACAAATATTCTTCACAATATAATAATGAAACAGTACCACTTAACCTCTTAACAAAGTATCTCTCCATAAATTTATTAGATGCAAGTCTTAAAATCCTTGTTTTATGACACCTTTTTCATTGTTACACCACAGAAGTATTGTGATTACTGTGATTATGTTTCTTCCCGTAGTAATAGTGACAGAGAGGGTCATTCACAAATATAGTTACAAAAAACAGCAGCTACTAGAGAGGTATATAGATTACAGCCTTCAAAAAAATATATTCCTTTTTACAATATAAAACTTGTCACTTATAAGTTTATGGTTTATGTCTTTTCTTCTTTTTTCCGCTGTTAAGTAGTTCCCACAAACCAGGGCAGTAAAATCTTATATCATTCAATCTCTGGAGTTATTAAAAATACTATAGGAGTGTCCTGTATGTTTCCTGTGTATCTGTAGTTTGTAAGGTTTGTGAGTTTAAGTGCATGGAAATATTCAAATTTGTCATTATGATTCCCTTATCCCTAGTTCAGTTTTACTTTATATTCCTGTACATGACTGCAATTTCAATGATATAAAGCCAAATTCTTACTGATGTCATAGGAAATCTGTGTGTATGAAGCAAACATGGCTCATTGATACTTATGCAGCTGGAGTCATCCATTTTTCAAGATTCCCTTTTTCCATTGTAAAACAGATGACTGGGCACTGGAAGAGAAGATAAGTGTTTCCTCAGAGTGTGAGGCTTAACTGGGTAGAACAGACTGTGGTAAGTATCTAGTAAATTTGCAGAGCAATAGAAAGCAAGGACAAATCGTTCAGATTTTCATCATCTTGTTGCATCTTTGTCCCTAGCAGTCTGGCCCTGCTGTATCACATTAAGCATGCAATCAAGATTACATTTTTGAATGCAGTAGTGATTAAAGCATATTGACAGGCAAGTTGCTGATACTCAGCTTATTTCTTACCTTCTTTGTTAGGAATGCTTCCTGAATTGTTTCATTTGAAATTTAGGACAGGATTTGCCTTCTGTATGTTTGGAATAACTTACTCATAAAGTCAAAATAATAAGTGCATATTTGTGAAACATACAGAGCAATGATCAGCTTTTTATTACTCTTTATAAAGGAAAATTCACCCCACTATAGTAATCTTTCTTGCCAGGTCTTTGCCAGATTGAAAGGCAGGTTGTTGGGGGAGGGATGGAGCAGGATGACTGTTTCAGAGATAACTACAGATGGATTTTTCTTAAATGAACACTTACTATTTTGATAGTAACAAATGATGAAGTAATCATTCACATTTTACAAACAGGAAGGTTAAGTGACTTGCCAGGACCACTCTTTTTCTTGATAACCTGTGCCTTAAGTAAACCTCTGCAGCTGCTGCATCACAGCTTCCCTTTTCTTCCAAGCATTCAGCCCCACCTACGTTCCTGTTCCTCACCCCAATGAAGTGTCCCACCCCCAGGGCTTCTCATCTTAAACTGATAAACTTTTTTTCTGTAATGCTTTTGATCATTTAGAATGGCTTTCTTTCCCTTCATTTATCATTTCTGGTCTGTTTTCTGCCTGTTCAATCCCATTTTCTTCAATTGTGAGCTCAAAGTTCCCTCAGTGAGAGACAGGCTAAGCTATTTCAAATTACATTATGTTTTCTGTGACTAATGGGCAGCTGCCATTGTCCTGGTTTGGCTGGGACAGAATCCCAGCCCAGCCATGCCAGGCAGGACATTAGCAGTTTGGAGTCAGCCAGGGCAGCTGACCTGAGTGAGCTACAGCTGTAGCCCGTCCCATCATGTCATGGGCATTACAAAGGGGGAAGGTTCCCTAAGGAAGGGGTGCTCCTGTGAGGTTTCTCCTGTTTCTTTTCTGCCCTCTTCTGAGGACTGCTCTCTGGTCGGTTATGATGAGTAGATACTCATTTAACTAAGTATATCCCTGTTTGTATTGTTTGTGTTTTCATTAAATCTGTTTTCACTTCTACCCACAGGTCTGCTTTCCTTTTTCCTGATTCCCCTCCCTGGCTGGTGAGGGTTCATCAGGTGATGGAGTGCCGTTTAGTCCTCAGTACAGGCTAAATGTAGACAACCATAGATCACTTTAGGGTACAAATTTTGATCTCAAATATCTGTTTTGGCTATTAGAATTCTGATGTTGAAAAAACTTGCAGAAAGGTTTCATGGGAGAAGTCATATAGATACTGCTTTTTTTCCCCTGAATATGAAATCATATATTTAATAATGGGGTATGTGTGTGTGGGGGGGTGTGTGTTCCTTTAGTTTTCTGATTAAACACCTACAGCTTAGGCCTAAACTTATATTTTTAGCAAAATTAAAAGTAAAAAGTAGGGGTGTGTCTCCATTATACAGTAAGGACTATAAATAAACACAAGGTGGGATCTTTGGATTTGTCTGAATTGTATAAAGGAGGCTACTAAGGATGGATCAGACATCTAATTTAGAGTTCTGTTGATAGATAGTTCTGCTGATTGATAGAATAGTTCGGTACTGTATTGCCCAGAAAGCCAGACAACCAGTAGTCAGGCCTTTCTTGAAGAAATGGTTACTCCTAGCTTCTTAACTAAGAGTAACACATGTAAGGCACTATTTTCTTAATGCTGTGACCATATGAACATGTGCTTCATCCTGAAATAAAACTTAACTTCTCCTACTGATGCTATTTTCGTTTATTGTGTATGTACAATGGCAGAAAAGGCATGTTTATGTTATACTTCAGATTAGTACTGTAGAAGAAAATTAAATCTTCTGCTTTGCAGGCAGATCTTAAAAATAATCTTTTGGTCCCACTGCTGCTCCCTTGTTTTTGCTTTTATTTCAGTTTTACTACCACTACATTGTATTCATTTTATTATTAATAAATGTGGTGACTCTCTAGCTGCTTCTCTAAAATGCCTCCAGGTGTATGAATTAATCAACATGCCAGTAAGACAGACAAATAGACTTTCTATTTCATAGATGAGAATTCTGAATAGCAGAGGAACAGATTTCATTAAAAAAAAAAAAATACTCATGAAGTTAGGGGAAAAAAGTGAAGTTAATCCCTATATTACTGATCTTCCAGTCCAACAATGTAGCTGACTGGTATGCTGTAATCTCTTTCTGCTTTTACTTTACCTGAACTTCTTAGCTCGTCCCTTCATTCACAAATTCAAGGAATGGTTGGGGCTGGAACGGACCTCTCAAGGTCATATCTTTCAACCCCTTCTGCTCAAGTAAGGCCACCTAGAGCCAGTTTCCTAGGACCACGTCCAGATGTCTTCTGAATATCTCCACAACCTCTCTGGGCAACTTTTGCCAGTGCTTAGTTACTCTCACAGTAAAAAATTTTCCCTTGTATTTGGACAGAACCTCCTGTGTCTCAGTTCGTGCCTATTGCCACTGGTCCTGACGGTGGGCAGAAGTTTCTTGTTGTGTTTACAAACCATAGAGTAAATATCAGAAATAGAGATTAATTTCAACTGCAATGAAAGTGCCCAAAATTCCCAGTGAGGTCATACTTTCTTATGGCTGGCCTAATTTTGATCCAGTATCTCCCGGAAAAATCCTTTTCCTCCCTTATAATCTGCACGAGCAGCTAGTCACTCTGTTAAGAAATTCAGATATGAATAAAATGCTTAAAATTACTGTGTTTTGCAAATCTCCCCTAAATGAATTCCATGGACTGTAACAAAAAAGCTTCTTTGTTGCCTATTGTTCACTTATAAACACAAAGTAGTAAGTAAATTTAATACACATACATATTGCAGCACCTAAAATAAATGTCAATGCATTTGATAAATACTCAGGAAAAAAAAAAATCCATCTTCATTGATGTTATAACAGATGGGTTTCTGCAAAAGATAGGAAGAGCTCAGTTGGAAGTAGACCAGAGGCTATTTTTGACATCCTTGTTAGAGGGACAGATGATGCCACAGTAACTTTTTAACCAAAATTCGCTTAGCCTTGAGTGATGTTTAGTAAAAATCAACTTAGAGTTCAAATGAGTTCAATGAATGTATTTCGTGTATGTGTTCAAGGTTAGAATTCTAACTCTTCCTTTTACACTGTGAATTTTCTATTAACATGTATATAATTCAGTAGTAAAGGATTTAATACTTGTGGTGGTGGATGTTGACCCTTGTACAAATATTTACCAGAAAAAAGGAAGTGCACTGGCTTGATATTAACCATTGATAACCTTCATGAAAAATTGTTTAGAAATAAATCTAAACTTATCCCTTATCCCCATTTCTCTCCCAATCTTCCTAGCTTTGCTATGGTCATGTTTCATTTTTTGATAGAAGTGTTTTTTAACAGAAATGGTTATTTGTAACAGAAAGCAGGGAGCAGCAAGCAAGTATCAAAGCTTCTTTAATTTATTATGACTGTCTCATCAGCTTTATTGAGGGTATTATATCTCAATTATGTAGGTTTATAGATTATCTGGATTCTGAAAATGCAAAGGACTTTGATAACGGATTTTTTTCTGAGCTATGGGAAAGTATATTTCTCTCATAGAGTTATTTAGTTTCACGTATTTGGGATTATAATGTTATTCAATGTTATTCATTGATTAAAGACACTTTCTTTGGCAGTATGAGTTCTTATTCATCTCTAATTTCAGAACAGTATGTGCAAGAAAAAGATGAGCAGAGGCTACTAGCTTTCATTCATGACAATGAAGATAAGACATAAAAGCTGTAAACTGAAGTGTTGATAGTCTAGAGATTTTGATGTAATGCTAAATGTACTGAGGGAAGGGGGAAGTAAAATTTTCCTTCAAGTTATTTCAAGTCAGTGAAGCTTTGCATGTGAGCCTACAGACAATTGTTTGAGTTTTTAAGTGAGTTTATTTTGACTGCTCTCTTCCCATTCTTTTTCTATTAATTTTGTAGATGAGTAAGTTTATAAGCAGAACTGTTTCCCTAAACTGATATCTCAAGCTGTCATTTCACAGAAGAAAAAAAAGGTGTAATGAGTATTCACAGAATTCTGCAAAATTAGTAGTTATCATCTTAAGACAAAGAAATGGACTATCTAACCAGGGTCATCAGAACAAAACACTAACTATAATAATTATCTATCTAACCTCTTTCTCCACTACTTGTTCTGTGCAGTGATTACACTCAGGGGTGGATGAGGAGCTGACTGAGAGCTTATGGGTCAGGGTTAAAGGGAGGGCAGGGACAGATGGCATTATAGTGGGGGTCTGCTACAGGCCACCGGACCAGGAAGATTGAGTAGATGAGGCCCTCTATAGACAGGTAGGAGCATCCTCATGTCCACAAGCCCTGGTCCTCATGGGGGACTTCAGCCACTCTGATACCTGTTGGAAGGGTAATAGAGCAGGGCATAAGCAATCCAGGAGGTGATGATAACTTCCTTCTCCAAGTGACAGAGGAGCCAAAGAGGAGAGAAGCTGTGCTGGATCTTGTTCTCACCAAAAAGGAGGGGCTGGTGGAGAATGTGAAACTCAAGGGCAGTCTTGGCTACAGTGACTATGAAATGGTGGAGTTCAAGATCCTTAGGGCAGTGAGGAGGGTGCACAGCAAGCTCACTACCCTGGACTTTGGGAGAGCAGACTTCGGCCTCTTCAGGGAACTGCTTGGTAGAGTACCATGGGATAAAGCCCAGGAGTTAGTATTGGGACCAATACTCTGGGTTGGTATTAGGACCGGTGCTGTTTAACGTCTTTGTCAGTGACATGTACAATGGGATTGAGTGCACTTTCATCAAGTTTGCTGACAATACCAAGCTGTGTAGTGTGGTTGACATGCTGGAGGGGAGGCATGCTATCCAGAGAGACCTTGGCAGGAAGGAGAGTTGGGCCTATGCAAGCCTCCTGAATTTCAACAAGGTCAAGGGCAAGGTCCTGCATCTGGGTTGGGGCAATCTCAAGCACAAATACAGGCTGGGCGATGAGTGGATTGAGAGCAGCCCTGCAGAGAAGGACTTCGGGGTGCTGATGGATGAAAAACTGAAGATGAGCCAGCAAGGTGCACTTGCAGCCCAGAAAGCCAATTGCATCCTGGGCATCAAGAGATGCGTGGCCAGCAGGTTGAGGGAGGTGATTCTGCCCCTCCACTCCACTCTCATGAGACCCCACCTGGAGTACTGCATCCAGCTCTGGGGCCCCCAGCACAAGAAAGACATGGACCTGCTTGAGAAGGTCCAGAGGAGGGCCAGGAAGATTATCAGAGGGCTGGAGCACCTGCCCTATGAGGAAAGGCTGAGAGAGTTGGGGTTGTTCAGCCTGGAGAAGGCTCCAGGGAGACCTTCTAGCGGCCTTCCAGTACTTAAAGGGTGCCTACAGGAAAGGTAGAGAGGGCAGTGATAGGATGTGGGGTGATGGTTTCAAACTGAAAGAGGGTAGATTTGGATTAGATACTAGGAAAAAGTTCTTTACTGTGAAGATGGTGAGGCACTGGCACAGGTTGCCCAGAGCAGCTGTGGCTGCCCCCTCTCTGGCAATGTTCAAGGCCAGGCTGGACGGGGCTACAAGCAACCTGGTCTAGTGGAAGGTGTCCCTGCCCATGGCAGGGGGGTTGGAATTAGATGATCTTTAAGGTCCCTTCGAACCCAAACCATCCTATGATTCTATGATTATGTTATAATAAATGTAATGTGATATGCTTCACTTTAATTAACTGCTTGTGTGTTAAACACAATTTTAGTGCTTTACTCTCTTATTTTATGTTTGTATGAACCTTTTAGAAGTTGTAGAATCAGAACAGTGAGACACTGATCTGAAGCCTCAGAAATCATTATAAATTTAATGAGCCTTAAAGTTTTTCTCCATTTATACACATGATCACCTGCTTGCAAACTGGGTGCATGTATTCTTGCTTCATACACTGCCAATGGATTTGATTTTTACTGTTTTTATTCTAATTCTCCATTCCAACTGGTACATACCTGAGCCATGTTTTTCACATGTGGGAAATGCTCTAAGGAATAAGGTCTTGAGTATTTTGAGATTGATACATCTTCCACCATCTTGAATCACTTCCTCCCATGTCGTTTGAACAGAATCACATTCTGAATCTTCTGTCTTTTCTCACAAAAAAGAATAGTTCCCTGATTGGTCATACACATAAATTTTGATCAATCTAGGTCTTCTAAGAAGAAGCCTTTCATAAAAAAGTCCCCACCTCATAATATTAATTATAATGACTGTAAGTTATTATATAATGAATGAAATATTAATGTCAGTTGCCAGAAAAACTTTAAAGAAAGAAAAAACCACAACTTTTAAATCAGGAAGGATTGCTTTTCCTTTTCAGTTATATTAAAGCACAAAAAAAAATTAAAATTAGTGTTTTGAACAAAGTTTTTTGAGTTACAAAGAGGCCCAACATGAAAGTAAGTTTCATGCTGTCTTGAGCTGTGCTTCTTAAGAAGATTTTTTTTTAAAATTGTACATGTTTATGTAAGCATAACTTGTAAACTTCATATTAATTTTACACATTCAAGGTGTCTGGATTGTGGTATCAGGAATCATATTTTAAGTAAAAAGACAGTCAAAGTTCACATACTAATGAAAACAACAGCTTTTAAAAAAAAATTCTTCATAGATATTTCAGTGCAGCTGGAAAAATAGACTGCTTGAACATTAAGGATTTGGTCATTTTTTTGTGTTTTTTTTTTTTTTCCCCTAAATTAATTTTAAATTATTAATTGTATTGGAATTACATGACTTCCACTTGGGTGCACTAAGTTAGAGTTTATTTTCAAGGAATCGTTTTCACACCAATATAAAGGAGTGAGTCATGTAAGATTTTTTTCTTAGAGACTTGGGAAGAGATGTAGCCAGTGTTTCCATGAGTAGCAGCTAAGCTTAAAAATAGATAGCACCAGTGACAGATGATTAGAATGTTTTTTTCATGGTACTTCAGACATAGAGCTCAAAGAACTTGGTCAATTTCAAGGAACTGTACACCCAGCTCCTGGCTATCAACGTAGCAACATCCTTCCCATTCTTGTCATATTTCTTTGCTGGTGGAAGAATAGTCTCTGATGTCTACCCTATGTATTACATAGAATTTTGTAAGGAAGACTGATACCGTTTTCATTTGCATTTGTGGAATCTGGAAATATGTCCTCAAAACATAATGTATTGTCACACAGTTTCCCAAGTGATTTAAACTTGTTAAAGGAATCTTATGACGCTAATATATTCAGTCAGCCCAATAAATAAATTTGTCAGAGATGATAAAAAAAAAATGCTAGCTTCTATTAAATTATCAATTGTATGTTTACATTTGACTGTTACTGGCCCTAACTAATTTATAGGCTTAAGTACTTCTAATTCTTTTTTTTCCCCCAGCAACTCATTGATCCGGTCCTGCAGTTCACCTTAGAGTAGCCTACTGTTTCTTTCACCTGGACTTCTTCAGAGACAATGACCGTGGGGGTCAATTCAGAAGGTAATACAGCGATTCAGTCTTGCACTCCCTGAAAAAACTCTCATTTCACTCTTCTCTGAGAATACATACGATAACTTGTGTCTAATTGTGAGTTCAAACCAGAAAACAGAAATTACAAGTACAACTGTATGTCAAGGTACTGTGGGTGCCAGGCACTGGGACCATCTACATCAGGGTAGGGCCTGATAGCCAGGGCCTTTCCCACCACCTTTTCCTACCACCTGGGCAGGCCCAGGCATTGGGCATGTCCCTGGCGATGGGCTGGGGTGTGGACCTGTGGAACAGGGCAGGGATGTGGGAGTCAGATAGTGGCCCTGCTGGGGCATAGCTAGGGCAGGTGCTGATGGCCCCCCATGGCCATAAATGGGGTCCTGGGCCATGGGCAGGGTGGGGGGAGCCTCAGAGGGCTGGACAGAGACAGTCAAGTAACAGTGCCCTCAGGGCCATGACACTGCATTTAGTCATGAAGTCCTGTGTAAAATAAGTTATAGCATAAAAGCTGTAAGTTTACACCATGCTGCTTTACCATTGGAGGTGGGTGTAAGATGTAACAAATTTTTATTACTGAATGTTACAGTAAGAGTATTCTTGAAATCTTATGTTACACAAGGAATAGCACAACTTCCCTTGGTTCTTCTAAAAGTTGGAGGGTTGTTTCATTAAATTTTATGCAAAAAGAAATCTAATTTTAAAGCTTTATTCAGTAGTAGCTTTGGTTTGTTTTTTTTCACAGCTCACTTTTTTTGTGCTAGGATAGCTAGAAAGTTAAATATGACAGTAGGTGCCATCTCTGTTAGCTATAGTTGACTCACTTTCATAAAATGCAGCATAAGAAATTACAAGAAATTGCTGCTCTAAGCTACAGTTCAGCTGCTGTAAGAGAAACTGTTTCATGAGTTCTAATAACTAATAAAAAAGTAATGTGAAATCTCTTTATAGAAATCCATCAAATTTAATTTGAATAAGAGTTACTTGGAATGACTATAGTATAAATTAGAAAATTACAAACTGGGCTCATAATGACAGAAATTTACAAGGTAAATATTATAGAACAAGCAGAGCTCACTTACTTTTGCAGTTAAAAATAAAGAAAAAAGTGAAGGTATTAGCACCACTTCCAGGGCTCCTAGTTTCAGAATGCTGCATTACTGATAATATCTTTTACCTGGCAAAAGCATTTTTTGAAGAAATTAAATGGGCTCAGAGATATTGCATTTTTAAATTTTGTTTAGATATTCATCCCTTTCCCAACATTTCATTCTTTCTGAATTATAATTCTCCAGTATTAATCCCACCTTTCCTTGCAGATATTATAGAACAAAAAATAATGAAGAAAGTAAACTTCCATGCTATAACAAGATGTGAGACTTACACCACAGTCTTTTATGCTATTTGTAATTATGTCTGTTTAGCCCATATCTGGGGCTAAACCATAAAAGTTGCTCTGTCACCTGACAACCCCCCACCAGCCAGGAAGGTAAATCAGGAAAAAGATAGGATATCCATGGGTAGAAGTGAAAAGAGATTTAACAAAACAGCACTAATACCAACAAAGGTGTACAGAGTTATACTCAGCCAAATGAATATGCAGCAGTCATAATCAACAGAGGAGCAAGAGGAACCCTACAGGAGCTCCCTTTCCTCAGCCAACCTTCCCCCATTATAATACCCATGACATTATGGGATGGACTACACCTGTAGCTCCCTCAGGGCAGCTGCCCTGACTGACTCCAAACTGCTAACAGCCTGCCTGGCATGGCTGGGCTGTGGTTCTGTCCCAGCCAAACCAGCACAGATTAGCACTATTAAAAAAGTATATATTCAGTTTATTTATTATATGCAGATTAATATAAGTAAAGACCATGTAAAATTCCTTGAGTGCTTTTTTGACTTAGGCACGTACGGCAAAATGTTGTAAGGGAAAAGAGCCCTGAAGCTGTATTCATTCAGGTGGCAAGCAAGTAAAACCAACCAATCTTTGTGATAACTTACATAAATAGCTGTGTTTCTGTATTTAACAAGTAACATCAAAAAACCTGTCACTCCCAGTGAGGTTTGCTGCAGTAAATAACTGAATAAAGGAGCAAAACTATTAAAGGACTCTGGAGATGTATAGTAGTAACCTGATCAATTGTATAAATTAACCCTACTAAATGAAGTTGAGGTTTTGAGGTAAATGAAAGCTGAAGAAAACTATAACTGACAGAGAAGGGGTTTTAAACAAACAAGTCTCCAGCAAAGACCAGAGACCTGTGTTTCTCACATAAGAACCCATTATTTCAGAAGCACTGGTACAAAGGTAGTAAGGAAATAAGTGAAAAGGAAGAAGAACAAGCTAATTAATTCAATTGGTAACTGAATGAGGTAACAATGTTTAAGAGCAGCATTTGCTACGCATGCAATTCACACACTTATGGACAGCAAATATGAAGTTTGTGCAGGATTTAAATTGCTTCAGAGAAAAGGTTTATCTTGGAGACCTGTGGCACATAACAGAGCTGGGTCAGTTTCACTCTAACAAATAATATTTGGACAACTAATAGTGTTTGCAAAATACTTGTAAGTCTGGAATACAAAAAGCGTGTACTACAGATAATTTTCTACCTGTTAGTTAGTACGCACTTTTACCAATTGGACATCCATTATTCTTTTCCAAAATACTCAGCCAATTTGGAGGACCAACAGAACGTCCTGTAACAAACTACGCACATATTTTAATAAAAAGTGGTGCTGAATAACTGCAATTTCATCAAGGCTAGTTGTTGAATGTTATACTGAGTATGTTTTCACAAGCCAGGACAAATTTGCAAATGAAGCTGCAAATACAGTTGATACACCTATTCTAGTTTTTTGCATTTTACATCAGTTCACTTTTCTCTCATTATTTTGTTGTGGCTTTTCTGTGCCACAACCATTTAAAATTTCCAATCTTTTTCTCTTCTATGGAGAAGAAAATAAGTAAACCTGTATTCTAAAAATCAGTAGTCCCTAAACTGGAAACACATATGGTCTTTTAGAAGTTCCACTGATATCTGCATGCTCTTGTCTTCTGAGAAATTCAACTGGAAACATTGTTTGAAGCACTGTCTGCCATTCTGGTTATGGACTTTACTTTTGAACACTTTATTAATTCAGTTGATCACTCGGTGCCCTACTTACACTACAACAACTCATGTCGTATTTAATTAGAGTAATAAGGACTTAAAAATAAATCTTTTCTTCTATAATGTCTACATATTCAATTTTGTAACCTAATGTCAGGACCAGCTAGTCTGAATAAAACATGGTGATTTACAATATGAGGTAGTGTCTTAACAGTTACCAGCATTTTTAGACCTCTTTATAAGTTGGTTGGATTTGGGGTTTGGAGGTTTTTTTCGTTGGCTGTTTGGGTTTTTTTTAGTTAGGCATATAGAATAATTCAGGTGTAAAGGGATGTCTGGCAGTTATCTTAACCTGCCTCCTGCTAAAAGTTTCCTTAGGTAATGAAAATAGTTGAAACACTATCAGAAAATGTTAATATGTCCAAGTTCATCTGCTTCAGTATTCCGTCCAGTCGTGAAAGTTTAAGTAGGAACCATAGAAAAATAGATTCACAATATTTCTACATTTACTTCTGATGAAGACTCCTTTTTGTATATCAATAAATACTTTCCATACTTCTGAATTTTTGACTGAATAAGAGAGAAACAGTAGATATTTTCTGACCATAGCCAATCAGGATGTATTTTTGCAATTTACTGCACTGTTTATGCTTCCATTTGAAAGTCTGTAGGAACAGATCCTGACAGAAATTAACCTAACTCTACAAAGCAGGTGCAGGTGTGTCAGCATTTCAGTAGTCCGTGGTCTTTTTATGTGTCACACACCCAGTGCTACATACTTGAAAACAACAGCATTTTCACTTTGAGTTCTGCTAAGAGAGACAAGAAGCACATATAATGCTGCTGAAGTGTATGTGCACCCAGAAGAAAATATTAGGCCAAAATCTATTTTTAATACACAAGCAGACACCAGTTCATGGCCCATTAGGATTCAAGCAGAGACAGGTCAAGTAAATGGAAGACAAATCTATAGAACTAATGACATATATGGAACTTTGTTCTGCTCAGAAAGTCCCCTGAGCTGAAAATAGCTGGAGACCGGAGTACTAAGGAGGGGGTGGTGGCACTATCGTTTTATGATTGCCCTTTTTTTTTTATACCTCCTCAGGCACTGTTTTTTTCTCCACTGGAGGGATAGTACTCCACAGGATACTGAGCAACATGAACATTTATTCTGTCGCTGTATGGCTGTTCTTATGCTGTTATTACAAAGTACGAGGATATAATGTGAAAATTATATGAATTAGACATGGCTGGTTTAGTTCATCATAGTAGGCCACTAGTTCTTTTATGATTGAGGTAATTTTGTTTAAAGATGAGAAATGTTCCAGATGCTTCAAAATCCACATGAAGTTAAAGTTGTCTTGAAGTGCATTCTGCCTTGAAGTTGTTTGAGAAGGGTGATAGGCAAGGCTGAAGGCTCAGCATCGTTCAGAAGGGTGCGTGTTTACAGTGGTAGCTGATCACCAAGCCACTAGTAAACAGTGCCCTGTGCTTCTCCTTGTTGAACTCAGCAGTCACTTCCTACTTCTCCTTTCTATCTCTCGCCTTTTCTGCTGCTGACTACTGAGCTCTGCATGAGAACAAAGATTTCTGGGACAAATCATGAAAAAAGAAGGGGTGCTCCCTGAACTCAGCAGCTGGAAATACAGATTAAAAATCCCTTTTGGGATGATTCATTCCTCTGTCCATACTGCCTCCTAGCCATCTTTGCCCTTGTGTTGAACTCATCTAGAATCTATTTCTCCAATGCTCTTACCTGCACAACTTGCTGAGACGTAGAACTGTCTAGTTCTGTGGAGTGGAAGGAAATCTGCTCAGGCTCCCTGTCTCTCTACTCGTATGCTCTGTCCTCAGAATTGATAGATACTTGAAGATTAGACTTTCTAAAGCTTTCTAAAATACAGTTAGCATGCAGGCTTCATATTGCAAGTTCCAACTACTTACTGTCAAAAATCCAGACAACCTGAAAGGGGATGTGGCAGAAGATAAATTGATGTTCTAAGGCTCATACAGTATAACAATGAAATAGTAAAGCTGTAAGTTTGATTAAATAAGTTATTATAGGCTGGTGATAGTCATGTTCTCCCAGAACACGTGACACTGAATTTTGGCTGAACTTAAATTTCTGTTAAGAAGGAAAAAACAAAACATGAGTCTTTGCTCCAAAAAAACAATGCTTGTAACTGTTAATGATATGTATGTGGCTTCACCTACCTTTGCGATGTTGAACTTTGTGAATCAGGAACCATAAAAGAAATTCTAATGCAAAATTTTGTGTCAGGGAAGCTGTAACAAACAGAAAACAGACTTGCAAGATACTAGCTCTTTTTTTTTTTCTTTGCTATGGATTTTAATTAAGCAGTAGTGTTTATATGGATTAACTTCATGTCTGGGTGCTCTGAGTCTCCTTTGGATCTTTTGCCAATGCTAGGCCTTTATGTCACACCTTAGAAAAGCAGAATATCAGAGGTTTTACAATTGGTCAAAAACTTCTTTTAAAATTTCAGAGCTTCAGTAGTCCGTTTCTTACTTTTCCTGATGGATTAGTTCATATCAGCACCCACAGACAATCATTTACTTGAGAAGCTGTAGACTGTCTGTTACTAATACTTTAGCTGTTACCTAGTTCGAAATCTGGGTCCTTAATAAGGTGCGGAATTGCAGGAAGAGAAAAAAGCATGTTATGTTGGACACACTTGAATATATCTATGGAAAACTGTATTGCCACAGAGAAAAATCCACTAAGACTTACCTTTTAATAGGTGATCACGGTTGCATGTTCCTCTTTTTTTACAGATGACTACCTTGAGAATCTAAAGTCATTCATTCTTCATTCTGGCTTAAGTGCTGAGAACTTGCAATGGCTACTGAACAAAATAGCAGCTATGAGTTGAACAAGTAAAGTGACAAGCAATACTATGTACTCTGATGTTCAAGTAGTCTTAAAATGATGACATAATTTACTGTTCAGAGAGAAGTGTTGTGCTGGGTTGACCTTGGCTGGCTGCTAGGTTGTCATGCAGCGCACTCTCCCTTTCTCAAGAGGACAGGGGAGAAAATAAGATGGCAAAGCTCATGGGTTAAGACAAAGACAGGGACATCCCTTACCAATCACCATCACGGGCAAAACAGTCTCGACTTGGGGGAAATGAATTCCCCTCAGCCCTGGATGCCAGGCAGTGCTGAGCCTGGTCTGACCCGGGCTTTCCTCACGGCACCCACCGGTGCCTGAGGGGCTCGGCTGTGCCCCGCACAGGGGCTGCCTGGCAGAGGTGCCCCCGCACCCCGCCCAAGGGAGAAACAGCGGAAGTTCATGGCGGGACTTGCTGCACGTGACCCTAAATCCGAACAGCTGTGCAGTGCTACCGACTTCCGACATCCCTTTAAGTACACGGGTTGCAGTCGTCTGGTAAGTTTAGTTAAAGATGTAGGTTTGTGTATGTCTTGGTTTGAAAGACAGGTGTCTGCTGAGGAAGGCAGGAGCCTCCCTTGAAATGGAAAATGCAACCCCCTTCCCTCCAAATTATTATAATTTTGAAATTAACGGGCCTTCAGGTGAAGATATGGGGAATAGGAATAACAATTCTTTACTAATATATATATCTATATCTATATCTATCTATATATATATATATATAAAACACAAGGCAGGAAAAAAAAAAATCAAAACCAACCCACTGGTTTACACTGACAGAATCAGAAATACAACCTGACACCCTGTTAGAGTGGCAGTAGCAGTCCGATAAGATGGTGGCTGCAGTCCTCCTGAAGCGATGGATGTAGTTCTGTTGAAGCAGCGATCTTGTAAAAGGGTCTGGTCTTCCTCCGAAGGTCCAGTGGTAGGTAGGTAGCTCTTGTCCTCTGGAACTCCAGTGGGGGGAAAACTCCTCTGGGAATCCAGTGGAAGAAGGCTGCTAGGGTGTTCGAGATCTCAGTTTTTATTTAGCATGGACTGCTTGGCTCCTTCCCCCCGGGCGGAGCATCTCACAATGGGATGGCGAGTCGTGAGGCAGTTCCTTGATGGGCCATTAACAGGAGATAGTCCAGGAGCCAGTTATCTATGTGTCATGCGATAAGGCATTTTTGTGCCCATTAACAGAAGATAGTCCAGAGAGGGGAAGCAGGGAGCACCGCCCCACCTGGTCTCAACAGCTCCTGAAGATGGTAATAGAATACTTTTTTTTTTTTCTTTTGGCACATTTTACACTGTAACCTAGGACAGTGTAGTGTGATAATACCAGAATAAAGTCTAAATACATTTTGGAATTTCACTAACAATTACTTTCTTGAAAAAATATATAGGCAAAAATATTCTGCTTGCTTGACTTTCAGTTAAGAAGTTACTTTCTGACAAATGATAAAGAGAGAAAAAATTTGGGCATGGGTTTCCAAAACCATCTTGTTTGTTAGTGTCAGAAGTTCTGTTGACACCAGTTGTGAAAGGCATTTGTCTCCCTGATTCTTAAGCTTTCCACAGAGGGAACAGGTAACACCACGGTGACCTCTTGTAGGGTATGAAAACATGAAAATATTTCATATCACTTTATTCTGTTGATGATTACACAGAAGAGCCATGCAGAAATGGATAAATCTTATTTGGAGCATAGCAAGGCCAGGAGGCGCACACTGAAAGGGAGAAAACAAAGAGTTAAATGCCTTTTTCCAAGACAGTAAAGAATAGTAGCAGGTGAATTATAGACTTTACATAGTCCGCCTTCTGGTAGCCTTGAAAGCTATGTTAATCTGCAATAGCTGTTGTGCACACAAAAGGTGCTCTCTGGATTTCCTGATTTAACGGGTGTTAGGTCAATAGACTATACATAATTATGACAGAAATCTCCGTGTTTCTGTACTTTTAATATGGAAATGAGTCTTGGATTCTTAGCAGGAAAGAAAGAAAATTCTGTCATATTGCTTGTAGGAAGCAAGATGGGCAGACTCTCCTGACTGATTCTAGAGTTTCTGACTTGGATCTATGAAGGTGATAATGGTGAGATTGTGTAAAAATTCTGTTATATTGTTCTGTGGTCAGATGGGGGGGGGGTTGCCATCATTTTTTACTCGTTTTGCACAGATGACATTTATTTTCTTATATGCTGTATGTTACTGACAGTATAAATGATGTTGTTCTGAAAATAATGGTTTAAATGAGAGTAAGACTGATTAATCAAAAATTCTTCCTTCTAAAGTCTTTGTTTCTTGTGGCATAATGCAACTGTGTATTTATTAGCAGACAACTTGTAAAAAAAGCATTAAAATAAAGAGGCAAACATCTTCATTTACTTAAAAATTGTTTCCAGAAGACCAAATGAGATACAGATCTTGCTTATTTTTATAATATGGTGACAACAACTACAGCAACTATAATACAACAAATTATTTCCAACACATTAAGCAAACAAGTCATTTATATAGACTAAAGTGAGTAAATTATTTATATATTTATTGTGCACAGTGCAGCAGTAAACTGTGCCTAAGAGCCCTGTAGCAAAAAGCACATCACATTGTCTAAATCTGTAAAATGCTACTTGCAGGTTGAACATAATACATAAAGATTTAAGTTGTGTTCTGGATTATATCTTAAAAAAGAAAGAGAAAATCCAGCCTCACATTAAAGAAAAGGCATAGGGGAATCCAGTGACTTGTGTAAAATTTTGTTGTTTCAAGTGATTCAAAATTAAGATATTTAATGTAAAAAATGTGATCTGTTAATTATTTCACAGTGAAGAAAGGGCTAGAGCTTTGTGACTTAAACAGCAGTAAACTTGGATAAACTCAATGACTTGATATGGAGTGAATGGAGAAGGCTCTGCTCTCATTTAGACAATATAGCATTTCATCCTGTTTACCAGAACTCTGAAATTACAGTATTTGGGGTTCCAAAAAAAGCCTATTGTGGACACATCTGCCAGCTTGGAGAAGGCAATGAATTCTTTATAAAACAGTAGCTTCAAAGCTGCTATAGTCTCCAATCATAGGTAGAGCACCTTGAGAAGGCAGCCAACCTTAAGGTGGCTTTCGCTTTCTATAGCCATGTCGTCTCTGGTCACTTTATGCTTTTAGTAGAGGAGGATATAAATAACAGAAATTACTTGTGCTGATAAGAGTCCTGTGTCTTAATTAAATGTCTATCCAACATTACATTACCAGAGTACCAATATAACCTCAGGCTTTTTCTTCCTTTTTCTCAGTGTGGGTAAACTACTCGACCAGTCTTTCTCTCCTCATACGATTTTCCCTACTGTATCTATTTTGAGATTCTCTGTTCAGAAACTATAAATCTACCTTCTGATTTCTACAATATTCTAAAATATTGTTTATAAATGACGTAATTTGTCTTGATACTGATGAATTTTCCAAAGTCAAGCTGAATTTGTACATTTAGGAAAACACCTCCTAACTTAACTGAGGGAAATTTTTTTAACTGCCATTGTCCTTGAAAATACTCAATATTTTTACAGTATTAGTAATCTGCTTTTCATAATTTCTCAAGCTTCCCAAACTGAAAACTTTGTTTTCAGTTAATTAGGGTTAAAAAGAATCTTCGATAGACTGAAATGTAAGCAGCAATATATCTAGAAGTATAAGTCCCGAACTTCTTCAAAACCTCTCGAAAGATCTCAGGGATAGTGGAAAAAGCTTGCTACTATACTCAAGACTGTATAGAAAAACTTTCTCATCACCTTCAGCATATGTGTTTAGATATTAATAACAGACACAGGATTGACAATTTGTGGAATCATGTTATAATATGTGATTAACTGAAATTCTTATGTATACTTTTGATTAGCATCAACACAGATGTCTGTTTTTCCATCTCCATGGGAATTAACCTTCAAAACACTTGAATGCTGTAAACCTGCCATTATTTGTCAGAAAATCAGAAAATGTTATAATGTTACATTGCCTTGATGTCCTAAACTAAACACACATTGTTTTAAAAACAAAACACTGCTCTTGAAGGAACAAAAAAACCCAACCCATCCCAAACACCTAGAAATCATAACTTAAAGATACAGGAAAATGGCTTTTTCCAGCTTTTAGTAAACCTTGGATTCAGTTTTGAAAACTAATGTAAAATGGCCTCTTTTCTTGTTGACCATGCTACTAGGATTCTCATCAGTGTGGTAATGAAGGATAGGAACAAAAAGCTGAAGGAACAGGCCAACAGGAACCTCATACATACCAACAGGGACAAGAGTACAATACTGCATGTGGCTCAGAATGACATAAAGAAGCAACAGAAGTTGGACATCCATGTGCTAGTTAGCAGCTCTGCAGAAAAAGATACGGGTCTCACTGGACAGGCTGAACCTGGGTGAGCAGTGTGCTCTTGTGGTGATGAGCAGTAATTGGGCTGTATTAGTAAGCACATAGCCAGCTGGATGGAGGTGATTGTTCCCCTCTACTGGGCATATATGAAACCGTATCTGGCACACTATGCTCAGTGTTGGCCCCTCACTGGAGAGATTCTATCAGAGGGCCACGTATAGGAGCTGAAACACACAGGTTATCAAGAAAGGCTGAGGGAGCTGTACTTGGTTAGCTGGCAGACAGAAAACCTTTAAGAGAACCTGACCGTATAACCAGGTTATAAAGAAGACCTAGTTAGACTGTTCTCAGGAGTGTGCAGCAGAAAACAAGAATCAATGGTCACAAGTTGCAGAAAAAGAAATGAGACTTAAAGAGGGTGGAGGAACTCAAGCCTATCAAAAAAAGTGCCTATCAACAGCTGAGTATATGAAAGTTTAAAACTATTGAAAACCACATTTTTGATTCCTGACAGCTCTACAAGAGAGGCTGACTACTCTCAAAGCTCAGAAACTAAGAGGAAGATAAGAAGTACATAATGCCTGCACTGAGTTAGGTAGTAGGAAAACATAGTCTGGAAGAAAAATGTTAATTTTTTAAAATTTTTTTCACAGGGTGATTATGGGGTCTGACTCTCATAAAGTTCTGGTGACATGTAATGCACAGGAATAAAACTATTTTATTTTTTAACAGCAATGGTGTATTCCTACATTTAGTCGTTCTCTGCCAATTGATTAGACATTTTTCTTGTTTGCAACGATGACATATTTCTAGTCTGTTTATTTATGATACTAAATGCTTCTTGCATTATAGAATCACAGAATTAAGAATAATTTAGGTTAGAAGGGACCTCCAGAGATATCTAGCACAGCCACCTGCTCAAAACATTCCTCATAAAATCAAGTTTTGCAGGGCAATATCCAGTTGAAACTTTATCATCTTGAAGACAGAGATTCCACAACCTGTTCCAATTATTGACCACCCTCATGGGAAGAAAATTTTCCCAGTTTTTCACATTCCAACTTGTGCAGTTTTGAATCTGGTGGTTTGACCTCTGGAGGTCCATCTGATTTTTCTGAGTCTATAGTACAAGTATTTGCTTTATTTGTAACTTGCTGTTCTTTGAGAAATACCATTTTATATCTCTGTCTCAAATTTAGGCTTAGATAATTCACTGTTCTAAGCAATAAGGTATAACGCTTATTGTAAGATTATAATTCTTTCCTTTGCCTTTCAAATGTCATGGGGAATGGAGAATGAAAAAATAAATTGATCAAGTCAGTCTCACATCTGAGGTTGAAAATACCACAAACCAGTAGAGTTAATACCATTTAAATGAGTACTACAACCAAAACTTCAGAGCACAAAAGGCTGAAATCCAGAGGTCTTTAAACTGGTACCTAATTATAGTAGATGGCACAGGTGGAACAGAGACAGTTGGTTTGACACAGAGCTCTGCATCTTACATCACCAGCTTTCAGCACAGTAAGTCATTGCTGATCATGTATTCTCCTGTAAAAGACAATAGTGATAAAAATGTCTGTCAAAGACAAAAAACTATGGCTTGTAGATTGATTGATTAATTATAATCAACAAAGACCACTGTCAATTAATTCTGTTAAACAGTTTTACAGTAAAAGAAAACCAAAACCCCAAAAAACTTCAAGCTAAGGTTCAGAATCTTCCTAGTGATGTAAAACCAACCTATGCAGTGTAGTGAGATTTCGTAACTTAGAGCAGTATCTTCATTGGATCTACTTGTGCTACAGTTTTTTCCTGTCTCCATAGAAGCTGTTAGTAAAACACTGTAATTTCAAAACAAGCATCCAGTTCTTCTGAACTGATGTCGAGGTGAAAAGAAACATAGGGATGATTTTATTAATGTCCAGCTTTCAAAACCATTATGGCATTCACATACATCAGAGAAAAACAGAAAACGGCACAGGCAAAAAGGCAGCAGTACCTATTCATATGGTAAGATGGCGTTAAGTATTGGCAAGAAACTGTATTATGTTGGACAGTCAGTAAATGTGGTTCACAGCACTAATGACAGGACAAGGGGCAGTGGGTGCAAGCTGGAGCATACCAAGTTCCACATAAACCTAAGGAAAAACTTTTTCACTGTGAAGGTGACAGAGCACTGGAACAGGCTGCCCAGAGAGGCTGTGGAGTCTTCTTCTCTGGAGACATTCAAAACCCGCCTGGACGCATTCCTGTGTGACCTACTCTAGGTGGCCCTGCTCTGGCAGGGGGGTTGGACTAGATGATCTTTCGAGGTCCCTTCCAACCCCTGACATTTCGTGATTCTGTGATTTTGTGAAATCAGGGTTTATGAAGCTCATAATATCTATTTGTTGATAATACTCCCCAATGCACACACACACACAATTTTTTTGCAAAGAGAAAGAAATGTTAAAGAAAATACTGAACAAAGAGAAATTCCTCCTAACAGTTTGTTCTTCCTTCATTCTTTCTCTGGAATATTATTTTATTTTCACAGAGTTTCAAAACTCACAGAGTTTACTCTCAAGGAAGCAGAATTATGGCTTAGTCTCCAAGGCCTTGGATGGGCACTCCCTAGTAAGAATAGGTAACATTTAAAAAGCTATATGAACTTACTTGGTTTATTTTTTCTTTTGGAGGTGTTTCCTTTGGACTTCATTGGTGGGAAAAATGTTTTTGCCATTTTCAAAGCTGTTTTCTTTTTGCCTATGTCAATAGATAAATCCTGCACTTTTTTTGTCTTTTTTTTTCAATACTTACAATCTCTTCTTACACATCAAAACTATAAGTTTATTAGAACTGTTATTAAATTCCCCTCTTAGAAAGCTTAAGTACCCCACACTGTAAGAATAAATATTGTCTGGATATTTAAGGTTATGAGAATTCGAACATTCATCCTCCTGTGCTCTTTTAGTTTTCCTTATCTCATATCGCTGGCATGCAATGAATGGAACGGAACACTTATGTCGTGGTTTGAGCCCACCCAGCTGGCAACAAAGCATCCCGCAGCTGCTCGCTCACCTCTACCCCCTCCTCAGTGGGATAGGAAGGAGAAAATACAACCAAAAGGCCTGACGAGACAAAGGATAGTGAGGGCTCACTCACCAGTTATGGTCACGGGCAAGAGACAGACTCAAGTCAGGGATAACAACATCAATTTAACGAACAACCACCAAGGGTAATGAGAAATACAACCAGCTCCTAAAAAAACCTTCCCCCCACCACTCCAGTCTCCCTGGGCAGCTCTGCTACCTCTTCTCCCCCAGCAGAGCAGGGGGCAGGGAATGGGGGTTACAGTACGTCCATCACAAGGTGTCTCCACTGCACCTCAGGGAGAGGGGCCCTCGCAGCCCTCCCCTGCCCCACCGCGGGGTCCCTCTCACGGCAGACATTCCTCCACCCCACTGCCCCAACGCGAGTCCTTCCCGCGGGGCCGCAGCTCCCCAGAACCCCCCGGGGCGGGTCCCTCCCGGGGCTGCCGCCCTCCCACCGACGGGCGGCTCCAGCGCGGGCTGCCTCGGAGCCACGGCTGCTTCGGGCCCGGTCCCTGCTCCTCTGGCCCGGGGCCCTCCACGGGTGCAGGGCGACCTCTGGGCCACCGCTGGGCTCCAGGGGCTGCGGGGGCTCAGCCGCCACCCCACCGCGGGCCGCAGGGGGACCTCTGCTCCGGCACAGCTCCCCCCCTCCTGCCTCACTGACCTGGGTGTCCGCATGGTTGTCTCACTCCCATCCACCTTCTCTCTCCCACTCACCAATATTGCTATTGGGTCAGATATCCAGGTGGCATCCACATAGCCAATACTGTGTTACCTTTCACAAAGAATTTCAAAATTATAGTAGTTTTGTTTGTATGGGAATGAAACTAAGTTTTGAGGCTGCTTCCCACAATAAGGAACAGTGTATTTGAACACTGTCCATATTGTGCTTTGTCATTCAGTATTTTGCTGCACAAATTATAGATGGTGTTGGAGTATTTTCTTGTCCTTACTAGTTGCTGTTGTCACTGCTACCATAATTCTAATGAATGGGTTGAAACCAGATCAGGCTAGAGTCAAAGCCGTTTTTGATATTTTTCATTTTGCACATTACACATGAACTAGTCCATACCTGTATCATAAAAAATATTCTTACATGTTCTGTTAGTTTCAAAAATGTATCCATAGATGCAGAAATTGTTTCAGTTTCTTCTTTATTCCATTTATTAAAATAATATTTCATATTCTTTCATTTCTTTGTAAACAGATGGTCACTGGTACACATCTATGATAAATGGGTGGAGTAAGTGCTAAAGACTTCTGAAATGTTTACAAGAGCAAGTCATATAAGTAAAAGCATATACCGAAGGTACATATTTTGCTGTATTGGGACAGACTTTTTGATGTTACTTGAAAACCTAAACCAAAAATTAGAAGAAAGTTGTTCACTTCACCACACCTCACCTTGCTTCACATTTTTTTAATCATTATTATTTCTTAATGAAGTTAAAAAGTCCAAAGTCCTATGTCCCCAGGTTTAAACTATGCCTATAGAAATTAATTCTAAATCTGTGTGACTCAAAGATTATTTGTACATTTCTAACAAGGCTGTGGTGTGCCTAGTCAAGCTAATGTTTGACTGTGAAATGCAAGTTAAGAAGCTGTGGCATTGACTTCAGTATCTGTTGTACAAGGCAATGGAATACTTGGTAGAGAAAGAAGCCTGGCTTGAGTGTCGTCATTAGAGTTTCTATCTAGATTAGTGCTTCAGATATACATCACACCTTTCCTTACAGTTCAAGTACACTTGCAAACACAACACAGCAGCTTTATATTTCACTTCATTACCCAAGTCAAACCCCCAGGTATCTTTACAATGTAGGTTTCAATTTATTTTCTTCAGTTGGTTTCACCTGTCTGGGGAATTCTCTTTGGAATTTAAAACAAGCCCAGAGGGCTGTCTTACTGGAAGATCATAGCAAGCAGAAAGCTCATATGCTGAGCAACAATCATCATTTACCCTTTCAGCATATAACAATATAGTAAAGGAACATGTTAAAGTGCCTCTAAGTAGCAGCAGAGATTTGACATAATTTTAGAGAAGTATGATGAAGTTATTTTTTTTTTAAAGTTGCTGACTTTTTTTTGTGGCCTAATTGGTTTTTTGTCAAGTGCAAGACAGAAGCTCTCCATTAATAAGGGAGTAGACAAAGGTGCTATTTCAACAGTTAGAAGAGTTTTCTGAGGTCTCAGGATGTTAAAACCAAGCCCTAAGAGACATTCTCTTGCCTTAGCTACCTTTTCTGGTCATTTTACCATCTCACAGAGTCCTCTGGCAATCATAGCAACTGATGCGTGAAAAGCTTATACTCAAAATGTCTTTAGTACATTTTATTTTCTTTGCCTGTAATTTACTTTAAAACAAGGAGAAACAACAAGACTAGGAAGCTTTCTAGCTGTACGTAAATATTTTGTAGAATATTGATGTTTGCTGGACCACCATTTAAAAATCTTGACCATACAGTGGTCCTAGAATTTCATTACCTCATTCTGCTCTGAAAAATAATACAGAATTCTGAAAGGCTTCATATCCTCTCAAAGTGCCATGAGAGACAGAACTGTTCTCTTCACATCAATACCCATAGCACTGATGTTTCTCCATATGCATACACCAAGAAAAAAATATCCCTTTTCTACTATTTTTTCAGAAAAGCTGGATGTACTACACTTTCTCATTATAATTCAGTATAAATATAATAAAAAGAGTTCTGCCATTGTATTTGTTAAACATCTTTGTCAACCTTAGTGCCACAGTCTATCCATACAGGAATAGTTACAGTTATTTGTATTAAACAAAAACCCTCATATTTTTTAAAAATTGCTTTATAGATTTGCTTTATTAAGCATATTATTATCTATTTAAGCATAAAATATGCTTTATTAAGCATAAGTATTCTCTAGACAGCATATTAATGACACTTACTTTCTGGACTTTTTAGTTAAAGGTGTGATGGGAGATCAGATAGCAGCAGCTGAATAGGAAGATGAATTTAGTTCCAAATGGTTATTCTCAAAAGCAAAAAATATCCACAGTATTTGAATTACTAGGTCTGTGAAAGGGCAGGGGGTGGTGGTAGAGAAAAAGAATGATAACAAAAGTTCATACTTTTTCTCCTTTAAATAGAACTAAAAATTTGATACTTTTCTTATTAGTAAAAAAAACCTAGTCAGATTGAGGCTCTCAGCATATCTAGTTCTTCATAGGACTGCTGCCCAAAGCATTTTTTCAAACAAAATTTAAGGCAATTACTTTCTGTAGTGGGCAGGAAAGTGTATCTTAGAGATTGCTAAAAGCTAATTAAACTAAATATTAGCAGCATTATCAAGTAACCGAATTTATCAGTAATGGTACACTTTTCCATTTATTAATTCTAATATACCTGGATTTAATAATAGAGACATACAAATCCAATATATGTATTACTGTAATGTACACTGAATCATCAGTGTCTTCACATGTAGTCTTTGAAACTGATTTGTAGAACTGTGATAGCAAAATTACAGTAATGAGTTATGGGAACCAAAAAGCTGTTGTTTCCAGTTACCATTGGTCTCTTCAACAGAATGAACAAAGTTTTACAAAGCCAAAAGATGGCCAAAAATCAGACAGACATTTGTGTCAAAAAGGTGATCAGTAAAAATGCTTGTGTCTCTAAAGCCTCTTTGGGAAGCACTACATTTGCTCTAGTGTTTTGCATACTGTATGTCATTGGTATAGGTATTCTCAGCAACTTTAAGATGATATTAAGAGGTAAAATATTTCTATACATAAAAAGTCTGGTAGACACAAACTTTGTTGTCTTGTTCTGTGTGAGTGAGATGTTTTCAAGGGGTTGACACATGAATATTTTTGTCCTTTGAGTGAAATGTCTTGGATATTGTGTTCAGCTTATTATAAGACAAAGAAGATACTAGAAATAAGAGAAAGGAAAAAAGACAGGAAAGCAAGCAAGCAAGAAAACAAAACAAAGAAAAAAGAAAAAATTAAAAATCAAAATACAGTATGAAAGAGACAAGGCTTAACACAGTATTATATATAAATTATTTTGGATGTATCCGACAGAAGGAATGAGATTGCTTCCTGTTACTTTAGTCCCTCAGAAAGCTGTACTCTGAGAGTCACGCTGGCCTAGAACTGATGACCTCAGGTGACTGAGATGTAAATACATCACAGGATCAATAAACACTTACAATGGTAAACTTTTCTCATTGTCTTAAGATTTTTGAACAGAAAAAGTAAGATATTTTACACTTGCTATATATATGAAAATAGTTGTCCTGGTTTGTCTGGGATAGAATCGTAGGCCAGCCATGTTAGGCAGGCTCAAGTCAGCCAGGGCAGCTGACCTGAGTTAGCTACAGGGGTAACCCATCCCATAATGTCATGGTCATTATAAAGGAAGGAGGTTTACCGGGGAGAAGGGGAGCTCTTGTGAGGTCGTTTCCTGCTGGGGTGCCTTCTGCTTCTTCTTTTCCGCTGGTGATGATTCTGCAGTATGTCCTAAAGACAGCCTATTCATTTGGCTGAGTATTTTCTGTTTATACTAGTGGTGTTTTCATGAAACCTTTGTACTTTCACCTACGGGTTTTCTCTCCTTTTTCCTGATTCCCCCCTGTGGCCGATGAGGGTTTGTCAGGTGACAGAGCAGCTGTTACAGTTTAGCCCTGATACAAGCTAAGTGTAGACAATAGGTTAGAGAAGTTAATGTTTCTATTGCAGTGGTAAGAATTAAATCGTGCTATATATAAAAATAACTCCAGAGAGTCATTGTGATACGTTCACCTATGCTTTAATCATATGTACAAAACAAAGATGCTACATATTATCTATATATACTTAAGAATCAAGTAGTAATATTTATTTTTAGTTTTTATAGTGGTTGTGGTCCATGACTGTAACATAAATTAACAAAATGTTTATAAAATAAAGACCGGAGTGAACTGTTGTTCACTATCTGAGTCCAACTACAGATTAATAACCTTTATGGTTCACGTAATATAATTAATTTTTTTTCTCGTGTTTCCAGTTCTCTAATCTTTGGTTACTGTCACTTTAGTGACAGCTTCAAAATATTCTGGAGAAACTACTAGTTCATAGTATTTCAATCTTAAACATATACATTCTGAAAACTTTATGTATTCATACTCACAGAGATAATCACACACAACGCAGTTTCCATCTATTTTCCTAAACCAATGATATTTAATCATTGAGCAACGCTCGTCTGAGTAGAGATAAAACCTGAATATTTGTACTTGATGATGGTTTCTCACCAGTAGACTATCTGGGTAATAGGAACAATTTTCTTAGGACCAAAGGGTAGGGAGACTGGAAGGGACCTGAGGAGGTCTCTTCTCCAGCCTTCTGCTCAAAGCAGGATGGGTTATGGGGTCAGACAAGGCTGCTTGAGTCTTGAAAAACTGGAAAAGTATGGAGACTGCATGGCCCTTGTGGGGAACCACCTCCAACATGTTGTCCATGGGGTGAAAATTGTTTTCCCTGTTTTCTGAACTCAGAACCACTTTTGTTCAACTTATGACCGTTAATTTTTCGTATTTCAGAACTGTAACATTTCTAAAGCAATACTTTTTTAAAGAACACACTCTAAATATGTCATGTTATTATTGCTAGCATTTGACTCAATAGCATCATGTGTACATTTCCCAGACTAATTTTTTTTCCAGTTTCTTTGGCATCTGAATATATTTTTAATGAAATGCTATTAATTGATTAACATTTTAATGGAACAGAAAAATACTAAAGTTGTATTTATGTTCATGAAATTCTTCACTCCAAATGTGCTCATATTTCTGGTAAACATAGGAAAAAAGTCAGTGTATAAGGAAAAGTTTAATTTTGTGAGGTTATTAAGAAATAAACAATGAAAAATACTCTTGAGGCCTTGAACATGTTAGAAAAGATGTTATTTTTTTGGAACTCATTAACCAAATGGTATACTTCTAACAGATATTTAAAATTATTCATATAGTTTTGGTTTAGTAACTTGCAGAATGAAAAGCTTCAGATAACATAGTCACTTCTTTATATGGGAGGCTAATCTAAAGGTCACCCCTTATGGAACAGAATTTGTGAAGGTCAAATCCGGTATGAGAGAGAATTCCAAATAAAGTGAACCTTAGGCAAATATAAATACTTCCTTGGACATTTATTACAGAATGTTAATAAAATGAGAAGCCAAATACTGAGCAACCTTTGGGGTTAGACTTTAACTGGCATAAGGATTTTACTATCCTCAAAAAAATTTTGAGGACCTCATCTTGTCTTGAAAATAATCAGAGTTTTCCCATTTGATTTAAATTTATGAGGGAATCCAGAATTTACTGAAGTGTCTTAAGTGGCAATCTCCGCCTCTCTCCATCAGGCAGCACATTTCATACTCATCACTTCTGTCTCAGGGGAGCCTTTAATGCTGTAATAATTTGTGGTTAGAAAGATGCCTCCAGTTGTACATATATATCACTTAAGCTTAGGGGGAGGAAGGAGAGAGACTAATGACTACATTAGAGACTGCCCAAAAGGAAGAGTGGGTTCCTGAAAGAAGTGTTCAGTCTCCGCCACTAAGAAGAATAAATCGTTCTCTATAAAGTAACTGCTTTTATGATGTAATTTCCCATAACGTCATCTTGTTTATGGCGAAAATTGTCAATCATGACACTTGTATAGAGAATAAGTATTGCTGGAATTGATAAATGACACTAAAGCCAGAGGTAACTGCTAATTAACTATCTTGTGAACACCTGAGTCTCTGAACAATTCACTCAAGGGGTTGATTTCACAAATTCCAAAACCAAATACAATTAACTACCTAGAAGTAGTACATAAGTTTTACGGCTATCACCATGAAAATGTTTAAGACAGTTTATGTTTATTTCATTGCACCCTTGTGGTTGACTTTCTTTTCAGGTGGTTCAGGTCACTTTTCAAAATGGCTGTCATTACTTTAGACATTCACATTAAACTTTTGTGCAAGAACATACGTGCGTTTCAGTTATTTCATGAATAGTTTTGTACATATACCATGTTTCCATCGTTTATTGTCATTATTCTTTTTAGAAATAGGCTTTATACCCATAGAAAAAACTAATTTAAAAAAAAAAAAAGTGTTGTTGTCAATGACCTGTTATATGCTACCATTCTAGTTAACGTTTGTTTCTTTTGCTTGTTTTTAATAATGACCATTGGCAAAGTTAAGTTTCCTAAGAGTTTAATCCAAGTCTTACCTGCCAGACAGTGATTTGATCTTTGTTTATATAGTTTACCTATTGGAGATTTCTTCTTGTTTAGAATGAACTCTTTAATAAAACCTATCTACAGTGAGAAATGGAGATTATATCTATTGCTTACTATTTGGAACTAACATTTACCACAAAGATGTCATAGTAATTTAATAGTAATTGTTCCTGAGAATTGAATCTGTGTTCTTTATCATCAAAACCCGTGAAGTCTTGCAATGTGTTGCTCTGTTGTCTGTCTTGCATTGTAGCAGTAACACTGTAGTAGTACAGAGCACCTAAACTCCCTGCTGCAGCCTTTGTGCGATTTCAGGGCACCTTGGAAATCAGTGCCGGCATGTGCAAGGCACAGTGGAGGATTTCCATAGGCATGCAGGGAGGGATCTGATCGAACTAGTGAAAATACCACTACACAGTGCTGTTGGGCATAAGTATCTGCTCCATTTGCCTGCCTTTTCAACAAGCACTGTCTCCGGCCTGTCTTGTCACATGCAGAGTTCTGTAAAGATGCAGCTGAGCATGAGGTTTCGTTTTTACTAGGAAGTGACATCTACTAGAGGCTGAAATGAGCTCTGTGGCAGGGTGAGGCATAGGCAGACAGTGCTATATTACCTCTCAGCAAAAACAGAAGCTTCAGTGAATGAAAAATGGGTTTGGCAACTGCTCAAAGAGGTATATTATGGGATGGCAAAGATAGAAATGATAGTGACAGGAAAAGAATTCACCTGAGACCACTGGCTGCTTCTAGCAGGTTAAGTATTGCCTAGTGCAATGCTAGTCCAGGGACTGTGTGGTTTTATCTAACCATGCAGACTCCTGTAGATGAGGTTACTCGTTAGTGATGGCTTGATCTGATTATATGCTCTTGAAGCTCAGCTGCCACAGTGGCAGGCAGCTGCTGAATTTCAGGAATTATCTGTCTTTGCCTAGTCACATCACTTTGCTTTTCACCTTCTTTGGCACAAGATACCAGTCTTTGGTACTAGTTAGAGCACAAAACCTGTGAGTTTGGAGGTAATATAGCCCCAGTGCTGTCTAATAACCGTTTAAAGTTTCCCTATTTCCATTTTCTATGTGCTTTTCTTTGCCACCAGCAACTGTGCTTGATGTCAAACTGTTCTGCACTAGATCAGAAGAATAAGTCTAACCTTACTGTAAGAATGACTTTTACATAAATTGTCTTCTAGGACTATTCTGTCAGTGACAACATTTCTGTGTTCAGCCCAGATAGTGTTAAACCCAAAGCTGGGACTGGCAACTGAGTACCTTTCATTTTGAAATCTACAGCAGATTAATGCTACGTGCAGTAGAACTAAAACAAGAGTCCAAAAGAATACCCCAAAAAATTCATCACCCCATGTTTTGAATTGTGGGAGAACTAGATCTAGTCTTAAATTGGAACTTTTCAACCCTAGCCTAGAACTGACTTTCATCCTTTTCTACTAATTACATGCATGACAAGGGAAGCTGATGAAGATTTTGAGCTCAGTGTTCTTACAGGACATAAAGTAGTTTGTTCCAATTCTTTGTCTTGCATAAAGTTAAAACTCTAACAAACATACTTCCAATTAGAGCAAAGGCTCGGGTCATCATAGTGCTGAACTGGCCTGCCTTGACTCTGCTTTATGAAACACAGCTACCCTTTTGTCTTCGCTTCTTTTCTCTACCTTGTTGCCTTTTATCACATTGCCATATTTTCCTCCATTTTTCTGTCCTTTTATCTTAAGCTGTGTTTGTATTAGCTGCTCTTCCTTTCTTCTCTCAGTTTTTTCCATGACTGATTGTCCTAGGTTACAGTGTAAGATGTGCCCCCAAAAAAGTATTCTATTACCATCTTCAGGAGCTGTTGAGACCAGGTGGGGCGGTGCTCCCTGCCTCCCCCCTCTGGACTATCTTCTGTTAATGGGCACAACAATGCCTTATCTCATGACCCATAGATAACTCGCTCCTGGACTATCTCCTGTTAATGGCCCATCAAGGAACTGCCTCACGACTCGCCATCCCATTGTGAGATGCTTCGCCCGGGGGGAAGGAGCCAAGCAGTCCATGCTAAATAAAAACTGAGATCTCGAACACCCTAGCCGCCTTCTTCCACTGCATTCCCGGAGGAGTTTTTTTTCCCCCACTGGATTTCCAGAGGACAAGAGCTACCTACCTACCACTGGACCTTCGGAGGAAGACCAGACCCTTTTACAAGATCGCTGCTTCAACAGAACTACATCCATCGCTTCAGGAGGACTGCAGCCACCATCTTATCGGACTGCTACTGCCATCCTAACAGGGTATCAGGTTGTATTTCTGACTTTGTCAGTGTAAACCAGTGGGTTTGTTTTTTTTTCCTCTGCCTTGTGTTATATATATATGTATATATATATATAAGTAAAGAACTGTTATTCCTATTCCCCATATCTTTGCCTGAAGGCCCCTTAATTTCAAAATCATAATAATTTGGAGGGAAGGGGTTTGCATTTTTTCCATTTCAAGGGAGGCTCCTGCCTTCCTCAGCAGACACCTGTCTTTCAAACCAGGACACTGATGTCTCCAGTGCTTCGTTTTGCACTCTTGTAGCATTTGGTCCTCATGTTGGACCTACCACTGTCTTTTATAGTCTTTCATTTGTGCATTCGCTCTTAGGTTTCTTGTATTTCAGAATATTATAACACTATATTGACCCCCTATATCCACCACAGCCCACAGGTAAAAAGCCTGATACTTCTTTTTCAGTACTTTCCCCTTCTGCTTTCTAACACAGAAAATAATACTGATGGCACTTCGTTTTTTTACTCCAGGGGCAGAAAGAAGAAGATTTTTGTGGGGGGGGGGGGGGGGGGGGGGGTGTGTGTTGTTTGTTAGTTCTTCTAATGTCCTGTCAGTGTCAGATGAAAAAAAGAAAGGAAAATGGGTTATACAAGGTGGAAAAATTAAATCAATAACTTGGAAGCAATTCCTAGGGAGCTGACAAGCAACGTTTCTGTACATGTTGGCTAGCAGAAGTAATTGCAAGCCATTTGGGCCATAAATTGCTCCTTGACTCTTTCTTTTGAAGCTTCTTTCAGCTATTGTTGACATTCATCTTACCATTACAAACCTGCAGCTCTTCTTTGAGGTCAGCAGAAGCAATTGAGGAAACTGATGCTTTTTTCACATATTTCTTGCTCTACTTTTGCTGTCGCTCTGGCAACTAATGTTGTTCACAGTAGGAAAGAGTAGAAGCTGTTTATTATTTTCTAACCGTATCAGGAATTAGAAATAAACCTGAATCTGAAGATGAGGTTTCCCCTTGGATTAATTTGATCTAAAAATTTCCCTGAGCACAACTCTATGCACATGTAGAAAAAAAATACCATTAGCTATACCTTGCTCACATAAACCATCTAACTAAATGTTCTTTAGGGACGAACAGCTAGAGGTTTTTTATGATGTGAAAAATTACAATAGGTTTGAAGTAAAACATAGGTAGTTTTCTGGAACAAAAAGATCAAATACTACTGTCACATTGCCTGAAATAGGTCATGATTTGTACACATTGGCTGATTTTGCCCAAAGCATCAATGTATTTGGCAGTACGTAAAAGCAACCCTATATGTATCTGACCTCTCAATAGTAATACCTTACCTTAAACGACTGACTGGTTATTACCTAGTCATTTGGACTTTACAGAGATCTGATGTTTTCCTTCGCATTTTACCTGACACGTAGTATATGTTCAAGTCTATTAAAAGCAAGATTACCTGTGTATTTGGACTGATTTGCTTTGGGTTTTTTGGGTTGTTTTTTTTTTTTGTGTGTTTTTCAACAATTTGTTATTTAAAATCCCACTTGAGGCCCTTGCTTATTAGGAGGATACACACTGTATAGGACTTCCTTTAATCATCTATCATTTTCTACATTATGCTGTACATAGAAATATTTTGCATGTGTGCATTACATTTCCACAGTCTGTTAGTACGTTTAAGAACAATTGTTATGTACATAGCTCTAAAAATGCACTCTAGGGATGATAGTAAACTTTTTTCTTGTGTATGTCAGGCTAATCCAAAATGGAATCTGAAATTGTTAGGAAATAAGATTTCTTAACACCTTTAAAATTCAGTGTTTCAGTGCTGTGCCTGAATGTATAGACTCTTATGACTTTAAGCACATATATATATAAAATATAAGAAAAAATATACACTCACCCTATGGTCACAGAAGTCCCTCTATGGTCATTGTATTGTTTTAATCCATCATACTGACCATAATTTTGAGCATTTCTGTTTGAAATATATTGTGTTCTCTTCTGGGATCAATGTCATACTCTGATATGAACTTATTTTGTTATTTTTAAAAAATACATCAGCCAGCTATTAAACTGATTTATTTTTGGGTGTTGACATGTATTTTTGACACAATCAGGCCTCAGTCATGCAGATGCTGATTTCCAGAACGCAATGTTCTCTGGTATAATTACTATAGGATGTTGTAGTTTTACTAATAATTTTAATAGAGCTAAACAGAATTGTTGACAATGCAAATTCCTTTCCTGCGATACTGAATTTGTAAGTAAAATAAGTATAGGAAAATGAGGAAAAACTTCTTTACTCTGAGGGTGACAGAGCACTGGAACAGGCTGCCCAGGGAGGTTGTGGAGTCTCCTCCCCTGGAAATATTCAAAATCTGCCTGGACACAATCCTGTGCAACCTGCTCTAGGTGAACTTGCTTTAGCAGGGGGCTGGGCTAGATGATCTCCAGAGGTCCCTTCCAACTGCTGCGATTTTTTGATAGAGTCCATTGGAAGCAAGACGATGTATAAGCAACAGTTTAAGTGCTTGCATTATAAATAAAAGAATCAATGATCACTTTCCAATGAGTTCATCTCACCTGGCAATGATTTCATACTTTGATCAGCTAGTTAAGCTAAAAATGTTATGGAGGCAGATCTTGGACACTATAGGTTATTTATAACTAAATGTGATGACTAAAATGGGTAAGGTTTTTAATTCTCCGTAATGCCACTGCATACTGTTGGTAATTTGAGGAGTTATTTATCTCTGCCTCTTGCATGTAAATGAACAGTATGTGACATATTTGATCTACTCTTTCTAATATCAGTTTAAAATCTGGTTGTAACTGAAATGTTAATTCCAAAGAATAACAAACAGAAGTAATTTGTGGAGGAAGCATAGGGAGTGCTTCAGATTATTGTGGTGAACTAATTACACTTCCATGTTCAAAAGTGATTATTTTAATTTAATTCAGCCTTGGCTGTTTTTGCAGGATATGAAGGATCATGTGATTGTGGAAATGCTATGATTCTGATATATATCCTCAGACGTATATCTGATATATGTCCTCCTACGAGGACAGGCTGAGAGAGTTGGGCTTGTTCAGCCTGGAAAAGAGAAGGCCCCGGGGAGACCTTATAGCGGCCTTTCCCCCCACCCACCCTGAAGGGGGCTGACAAGAAGGCTGGGGAGGGACTTTTTACAAGGGCGTGCAGTGATAGGATGAGGGGTAATGGTTGGAAACTGGGAGAGTGCAGGTTTAGACTAGATACACGGAAGAAGTTCTTCACCCTGAGAGTGGTGAGACACTGGCACAGGTTGCCCAGAGAAGCTGTGGCTGCCCCCTCCCTGGCAGTGTTCAAGACCAGTCGGATGGAGCCTTGAACAACCTGGTCTAGTGGGAGGTGTCCCTGCCACAACAGGGGGGTTAGAATTGGGTGATCTTTGAGGTCACTTCCAACCCAAACCATTCTGTGATTCAGTGATATATATCTATATATATCTATATAAAGCTGAAAAAGATTTACCAAATTGGAGAATTCAAGAACTCAAGAACTCAATAACCTGGAGGGTAATTTTTGGAGAAACATTATCTATTCCACTGGCAAGAAGAGGGCTGAAGGACTTGTTTTTTTCTTTTTTTATAATCCATGTTTATCTGCCCTGTTAAGAAATCCCAGTAGATACTGCAATTTAGTTCACCCTACTATAATTAAAAGAATGTACCTTAAAACCAAAATTACACTTGACTAACAATGCATCTTGTCCAAGTTAAAAAAATAATGAAAAAAATCAGTTACAAACCAACTTTATGTTCAATGAGCTGCTAACTCATATGCTTTTTAAATGAACACAGTTTGGATAAGATTTACAATTTGTTAAGTATTACAAAAAATGTAGAATCTATAATTTAAAGTGTTCCAAAAATAAAACCGAAGTTGAAATGCAATTTTGCAAAATAGAAGCATTTTACTGAGAACATATTTTTTGGTGGGATGGAATAATTCATTCACCAATTTGATTTTTCTCAGCCGTCTACCTTGTACTGCAATATTATTTGAACTGTAGTAATTTATAACTGAAAGTGTTATATTTATTTTCCAGATAAAAACATATCAGTTTCTCTCCTCTGGAGCATTCTTTTATGAATATTATATATACTTATACATACCAATCATACAAAGTTACAAAACATTTTTTAACTATATGACTAAAAACCTGTTTCCAAGAATGACATTTCAGTTACAGTATACCTACTGGCTAATTTTGCATGCGCATTTCTTATAATTACATGAAATTCTGAAAAATCTCTAAGAGATTTAGAGTAAATATTTATTCTGCGTGAGCTTGGGATTGACTTTTAATATATAGAACTGATCTATAAAGCTCTCCCATTTTATTTGGAGATTAAATGATTTGGTTCTGAATTAAATTCTGTGTATTCCAAGTTATCCATGATTGCTGCTGGATTTGGGTTTTTTTCTCATCATAGAACCACACATTCATGTAATTACTTCTGTTGGAAGAGACCTGTGGAGATCATCTAGTCCAGACCTCACAGTAAAAAAAGCTTTTTCTTATGTTCGAATGTAATTTCTGGTGTTTCAGTTTGTGACCGTTGCCTGACTGAGAAGTGCCTGGCTCCATCTTCTTTATTCTGTCCCAGGAAGTATTTCATAAACATTGATAAGATCCCCCTGAGGCTTATCTTCTCTAGGCTAGACAATCCCAGCTCTCTCAGCCTCTCCTTGTATGACACATTCTCCAGTTTCTTAATGATCTTTGTGGCCTTTTGCTGGACTTGTTCCAGTATGTCCGTATCTGTCTTTCACTGGAGAGCCCAGAACTACACCAAATCTCCACTCATGCACTTTACCTTTCCCTTGTCTTTTTCCAATTCTTTTCCACTGAAAACACAGGTACGGTAATTTTGTATGTCACAAATTTTGGTACAACAGATGAAAAGGAATCGCTGTAGACAACTGCAGTTTAATTAAATAGGTATTTGGAATTTCAGGAAAGAGTCCAAAATGACTAAATTGTCATGTCTCCACTGCTGATCATTCCTCTGAAATTCTGTATGCAGCTATATTGCTTTTATATGTCATAGTGGGAAATGTGGGGAGGGGAAGTGGGGAGAAAATTGATAAGTTCCACAATCACATAATATTTTCCCTGAACAACAATAATAAACCCATTGTATGTCAGAGTATTTCAGGAAAATGGTGTTTCAAAGTGTTAGTACAGCATGGAATATAGAATGTTATTAAGTGCATAGGAATTTATGATTCTTGACCAATATCAACGTACCCAGATAACCATTAAATAAATTTATATTTACCTATCTTGTTATTGATTAGATTTTATAACAAAGCAGGATTAGAGCCTGGCTAGAAAGGAAAATTCGTACTTTGTTTTAGATACTAAAAAGAACAATTTTAAATGTTCACTTAAATATTATTTAATTGATGTGCTTTCTGTCATGAGTAATACCATATCATCAGCTACATCCACTGCCATTTTCATTTGTTCAAGTTGTTCTTCGTGTGCTGCCAGGTTCAGACAGTACTGAAAGGTATTAACCTTCCTTACAAATATCCTCAAGACGTTCCACAGTAATATTTTTCCCCTTGCACAGCAAGCATGGGTAATAGTAGCCACTCTGAGATTTTTGTGACACAAACTTCAGAGGTCACCGCTGTGTGACAAAATCAACCAAAAAAATTTACTGTCTTTATAATATCTTGTGTACTCCTCAAATATAAATATTTAGTCAAAGAACATTTAACAAAATAGCAGAAGTGTATCAACATCACTACCTTATATTTTATAATCTATACTTAAAAATCTGACAGAATTACCTTCTTTATGATAATATTATAGTAATAGTACAGATCAAGAGCAGTAGCTGCTTATTTATATGATGTATATAGAACATGAATATAATTGTATAAAAAGCACTCAAAATAAAGTTCAGGCTTTATGAATGTAAACTGTAAAAATCAACAAACAGGTAGCTAAAAAAATTCATTTGTGTTCAGATATCATATACTTAAATAGTCCTTTTTTCCGTTGTCATAATACCTTCCTTTACGATACAGAAAAACAATGCTGTATGTATCCAAAACCTGAAAAATAACATACAAATTCGTAGCTCCTGCCACAACCCGTGACATTATATCAGCTGCAAACACGGGAAGAGTAAATTATGTGATGTTCCATACACTCATGGAGACAAGATGAGAATGGATTTTGTTTTGTGATCTTTTTCCTGATGAATGTCACCCCACCACTCTTGTCATCTTGTGGCAACTTTCAGGTTGCTCCACAGCCCTGAATACTTCTTTCTGACTTGGATTTCTTTGCAAAACTGTCCAAGCTTGGGTAGTATATTTGTAACGTATGGGAAAAAAAAATAGCAAACTATTAAGCAGAGGCAAAAAAAGGAAAGAGGTAATGTGTGTAGTTTCTAGCAGCTGCAACTGTGGCACCTGAACATACCATCTCAATGCAAAAGAAAATAAACCAAAAATATGGTCTCTATTGAAGACTGTAAAAATATATTTTGAAAAAAAATAGTATCCATGTAAGCAGGGATTAAATCCAGGTATTTGAGAGGAATTAGAGATGACTGCTTAACTGCACATCTAAATCAGCCTTAACTAACTACAGAACAGCTGTGGTGCCTTTGTGAGGTAGAGCTGTGTGGATGTGTTATGTAAAATGGCAAGCTGATTTCACTTCTGTGTGACTAATTTTTATCACTGAAAGTGACCATTTTGTTTTCTTTCCTCTTCAAAAAATAAAATAAAATTTTAATGAAGAGTTATAATATTTATAAATTGCTACAGACATCTGAAATTTAGGAGGCAGGAAAAGACCTCCAGAGAATGCATATTTTCTCCATGAAGTATTGTTTAATATTGTTTGCAGTTCTGTGGGGTACTTCTCTTTCTTTTGTCCAACTGTGAGGGATCTGTTAAATCTATGAAGATTCAGGCTCAGACAGAAAACTCCACTTAGAGGAAGACGAGCTTTCCTCCTGGAATAACCCATATACATGCAGACTTATGCATATGCAGGAGTGCACTCCACTATCCGCAGTTTCAGGATGCAAGATGTGCTGCTCTGGCTCCTAACTGGTGAAGAAAAATGAGAGTGTGCCACTATAGACTACTCCCATACTGTTTCCCAGACACAACACGTTGCTCATTCTCACCCTGGGCTAGCAAGTCCCTGTACTACCAGCTATAACTTTTACTCTGGTAGCTTGCTTATTAAAGATTCATGCTAATTCATATCCTACTGATGTATTAAAAACAAGGTAAAGATGGATTGCTTATTGCATTTTTCTATTTTTAAATTCTAGTGATTCTGAAAAGCATCCAGTATTCTTCTTCTGAAAGCAACTGCTCATACATTAATGCCACATTTACAATGTGATTGACCTTAATTTATCCCCTCCCTCTTGTGTGGATCTGTATGTACTGACATTAACATAATGCTGCATTCTGCATTCATTTTTTTTTTAAGCTTTGTTTTGCACAGGATGAAATAACTTTCATAGGAAATTGTAAAACTGTTGTGCCCATTTCCTTTTTTCTGTGTAGGATGCTATTCATCTGGCAAGATTAAGAAATTTTGGAATGCAAATATCTCACACCATTTCTCTGTTTCTTCGAAAAATTCATTTATGCTGTTTGATTTGGTTTTCTATACTAGAACATAGTTCACAAAGGTGTTAAACAGATTGACTAACATCCTAAGAATCTTAAAGATAAAAACTGGAAAATGCTAACAGTACATCTGTGTTTTATAAAAATATTTTAAGTTGTTTGCAGCGCCTTTTGACTGTAGCACTGAAAATATATAAAGGACACGTATTGAGGATGTGAATCTGAAACACCGTCAAAATTAGGCTAAACATAAGCGTAACCACAGCAGAGGGAAATATTCATTAATCCCAGCTTTGTCGGTTTAGAATTTCGCTTTTTTGCTTTTCTATTTGAAGTTAAATTGACAGCTAACTGCAAAATATATTCAGGAACTCCTTTTGAATAGACATATAGATTGCTTTGTCAGGGAATAATCTAAACTGCAGCCTGTTGTGAGGAAAAAAAATACAGGGAAAATATAAGTAGCCCCAAGTACATATCTCAACAATTCAAATTCTCTTGAAAGTCTCTTATGCATATGCCATGGGATCAGTTAGAGCTCTACATATTTTATTGAATCTTATACCTTTTAATGCAAACGATACTATTATTGTTAATATTCCATTCAGAAAATGATTTTATAGCCCTCCAGTTAACATAAAGAATATAACAGATATTTTTTCCCATATAAAATTTACAAACTTCAATGCAAGGGTTGAGTCAAAATATTGTTTAAGGGCAAAAAGGAGGCACACTTCATAAACATATAAGTAAAGCCAACAATTTACCTTTAGTATAATGTTAATAGTCTAGATATGACTATTACAGAAAAAAGAAAATGGTAGAGTACTTACAGAAAAAATTGCAATAATAGTAATAGGACAATTAAAATTGTAACTCACTTAGTTTCTAGTGCTTTTTTGGGTGTTATGCTCACCCTTTTTGTGCTTTTCTAGGTCCTGTAGTCAGTGGTTTCACAGTAGTGTTAGTGGTGGAGTTTGCTACCGTGAGTGGCCAGCATCTGGAGTCCTTCGTTGGGAGGATTATGATGGTCATGTTGATGGTTTGTTCTTCCCTTCCCTCTTTCTTCTCTCCTCATCCCCGCACACCCCACACCCACACCCCCCCCCCCTTCTTCCTCTTAGGGTCATTTTCAATTGCTTGCTAACATGGTTTTATACCGTTCTTTCTCCTTTGGTTGACACTTCCACGTTACATGCAAATGTACTGTATATGGTAAATTTTACGTCAGATACTATTTCTGTGTTCTCTTTGTTATCCCTAAAACCAGGTGTGCCCATCCCTGGGTCTGCATTTCATTAACTGACCACAAAAGAGTTGTTGGTCATTGTGGGATCTCCAGTGCCAAACCTGTGTCCCCTCTCTTCTCATCCCATGAGACTCCTCCACACCCCATCTTGCACCTCCATTTCTCAATGCCTCTGTTATTATATGAGGCCTGTATTTCTCTACGCTACATCATTATGTTAGAGTCGTAAATATCTCATTCTAAGTAGAATATCTGCTCATTACTGCAATCTAACACTTCAGTTGTAGTGTACAAAGATAAACAAAAGTAAAGCACATTAACCATAGACAATGAATTAGAGAAATTGCTGCCACAGATAAAACAAGTAAAACAAAGCTACAAGCAGATCAAGCAAAGGTCAGACAGAGCAGGTCTGACAAGCCTCTGTACTGAGGCCTTACAAGCTCAATACAAAGCTTATAGTCTGCTACTAGCAGTGTCAGTACCATATTATTGGGCTACATGGCTACATAGTGAAGTGCAAGACCAATCTTGTACCCTGGCTGTGTAACAGGTGTTTAAAGTCATTGAAGTTACTACAGCCAGTCAGTGCAACAGCTGAGATTCAGACCCTTGGCTTCCCCTAGTTGGGTAATGTTATGGGGTATAATGCTGCCTGGGGTTGAAGGCAATTAACACGTACATTGGCATTTGCCTAATAAATAAAATAACAGTAGTCACTACTGCTATGGAACTTACAACATTGTATATAGAGCAAAAGATACATCAGTGGTGAGAAATAACAACCTACTTGAAGATGGATATTTTGATGGAAGAACAGAAATATTGAATAAAGTAACACATTATGTGCTCCTTCATGCTTACCTAATAAATAAAATGAAATTGAAAGCACTGCTAAGTACATTTTGTTTATTTACTATTACATTTTAAATTGACAATTTAAAAAAAAAAAAACAAAAAAAAACAAAGCAAAAAACATATTATGGTTAAGATTCTAACCAAACTAAATGGTTGGATGGTGATGATTTTATTGAGAAATTAATTTTCAAACCAAATTAAAAGGGAGTGCTTTGGAAGCCAATACAAAAAAAAAAAAAAAAAAGTGATAAAAATAGAATAAGGGGATGAATAAGCCTACCTTAGAATAACTCCACTGCATGTTCTCCATAGAATGCTTGGCATTTATTATGGAAATACTTGGTAGCTGTGGGAGTCGACCTGTAACTCCCTAGAACAAAAGCAGGCTAATGAAAGAAGAGAAGCAGAGGGAGGAGCAAAGGCCCTCCTGAGCCTTCCCCTTAAAACGTCTCAAACACTCGCAAAGTGCCCAGAAAACAAAACCTGTAGTCACAGGGTGGGTGATGGGGGATCTGGATGATGCTGGCCTTGTGCTCAACAACACATAAGGCCAACACTTGCTTATCTCTTGTCCTGGAGGAGGGAAGCTCTGTGGAGATGGGGAGGTTCTGCTCTGGCCCAGCTTGTTTTGGTCTCAGGGCCATCGCACCTGATGAATGGCCTTTGCATATGTTAATGAAGATTAGCACTCGTCTGCCCACCCACATTGTGCTCCGCATCACCTGGGGAAGGGGGAAACCTGAGGCTGAGTAGTGGGGTGGGTGCAGCAAATATAAAAGGGGGAGAGAAGGAACACAGAACACTAAGAAGAAAAAAGAAAAACAAGTACTTAGTAGAGTAGAGTTGATGGTTGGACTCTGTAATCTCAAAGGTCTTTTCCAACCTGAACGATTCTATGAACACACAGATGAGTGCTCCTAGGAACGAGAGACAACCCCCCACCCACCTCATGTTGGCTGGACTAATGCTGGAACCTGAACTGGTGATCGACTGATCTCTCACTCTCTCTCCTTTTACTTTTGGGCACTATATATGTGTGTGTGTATGTATATATATATGTGAATTATTTTGAGCAAGCTCTTTTTGCCGAAGTTGTTTCATTTGTTCAGGAGAACTCTTGTTGAAGTTGTTTTGTTTGGGAGGACCCTTTTGCCAAGCTATTTGTTCCTTACAATTCCACCTCATTGCAAGTAAATTTGTGATTTAAATGAGCTTCTGGAATAATTGTTGTTATTCCAGATTATTGCACAGACTATTTAAAAAGATCACCTTCCCCTAGCCCACTGAGTGGGATGGGACACTAGCTATTTCAATAACTTTTGCATTTAAAATATTGACTACTATTTATATGCTTTTTGAAGCTTTGTTAAATAATCACACTTGAAAGTTACTGTAGAAGTAAATCACCAGTAGGGTTTCATCAGCTCACCGAGTCAATCATCTGTAGATCAAACAGAGAAACTTTTGCTTTTTTGAGGCAGAGCTGAGAAAAGATATTCAGGTGATTAATTCAATTAAAGCAAGCAGCACCTTGCTAGGGTGATCAAGAAGTTGTGTGCTACATTGTCACTCTAGTCTAAAAGAAGCCTCTGGGAATACTCAAACTAAAACCAAGAAAGTGTGCTATTGACTGGAAATAAACTATAGTGGCATATTTAGGGGGAAATCCATTGCTGCTTGATTTTAAAAGCTTGGAGTGCATTATGACTGCATCATATTAATCTGTAATATTGATAATAATGTGTTCACAGAGGAGGAAGTTTGTTAAAACTTTGGACTATATGATGATGCACATAAGCACAGGCAACTAATTTTATAAACAAAGAGGTTTCCTCAGTGAGTAATTTCAAGATGTTCCTCTTCTCTGCCATATGACTGCTGACCTTCTTTGCTCCCCTCCATAAACAACAATACACGCTCCTTCCATTTCTAAATGGGTGTTTAAATAAATTGCTTTCATTTTTTTCGCTTCTATACACAGATCATACTGCTTCAGTTTCCACTCGATCCTCTTCATCTGGAACTGCTTTTATGATACCTTCTAACAGTTCTGGCTAGATGTTCTAGTCTGTCTTTCATCACATGACCTGAAGCCTTTCTATTGATTTATTTCATCAGCAATGAAAGTCGTCTTCTCCTAGATGTCCATGATTTTACAAGAGTATTTGCAAGTCTGATGTCTCTTGATTCTCCTACATTTTTTAATAATCACCAGGAATCTGCATTGGTGGTTTCATCCCTGTTTCCCTAAATACTCAGGATACCAGTGTTCTTACTCTTCTAGTCTCATTCTTTGGATGCCCTTAACTTTCTTTTCCTTGTGCATTGTCATGAGCTCTCAGACCACATCATGACTGGGGATCAAGAGTTATCCATTTTTCTGTCCTAAGTTAGCACTTTTTCAGGTGTCTCCAAGGCTTCTCTCAGAACACTGCCTTGCTGATCTCTTGTCCTCCTATATCTCTGTTGCTGGTGGACTCTTTAATTGGATGAAAAGCTTTGATGACAGCTCACCACCACAGTACCAAATGAGACAAATGAGAAGACTGCACACTTCTACTCTTTTGCTGAGACTCCAGTGATCTATCAGAGCTCCTTATGCTGTTGGATAAAAAAAGGCAATGAAGTAGCTTTTGCTTCTTGTGCTTGTTTTGAGAGCAAATTCTAGTACTTTTGTTCATTTGTGCACTGTTCATTTGTGCACTGAATACCTGGCCTGTGAAGTTTTTTCAGGGAAGGGAAAGGTAAATTGGATCTAATGTGATTTTAAGTGGAAAGCTATTACTGCTTCATTAATACTGTGTTAATCTTCCGCTTACGTATTATTTTTCTTTCCAAGAGTACTGTGAAAGGAGTCTGCAACTGCAGATGTTGGCATATGATCTCATGGCAGGTGATGCCATTTGCCATAGAATAGTAGGAGTCATCTAACTTTTGCGTTTGATGGCTTTAGCACTACTACCAGGGCTGCGTTCCAGCAAGGTACTGAGCAGCTTCTGCAAAATGCTCAACACCAGCAAGTACAGGAGTATAGGAGTCTCTGAATGTGTGCATGTGTATGTGTGTGTTTGTACGTCATGTTAGTGTTCGTTGCTCTGAAAAGGTACTTAACTGCCTCCAAAGTTCTGGCTTTAAGTAACATTGGTTTTCATGGAGCCTAAGCACTTACCTTGATTTTCATTACTTGTCAGTTTTCTGTCAAACCTCGGGCTTATTAAGTGTAATCTATATTGCTTTGTACATTAGGTGAGGCAAATAGCATGTTAAGTTTCATATTCAAGTTCTGCTCAAATCCTCATAAATTGCACATACATTTTCTTTCTGTGCTACCTTTTGAAAATGAAGTGCTTTCATTACTCTGTTGTAGGAACAGGCAATCTCTTGCCATTTTCTTGTCTGTTTGCCTATTTCCCTGTGTATCTTTTTATAGTTTATAAGGAAAGAAAAAAATTAACACTTTTTTCTTGCAACATATTTCCAAATAAAACTTTGAAACCACTTTTTGATTTAAAAAAATGAAGAATTTAAGTAATTGCTTGATTAAAAAATGCATTTGGCTTCTGTACAATGATACTGCCCATGTCTAACTAATGAATTTTATAAAAAGTGTATGTTTATAAAAATGTTGAAGAAATTAACAGGACTGATGAATAGTCTGTTCCTTTAACTTGAAATCAGTATGTACTGAACCTTTCACTTTTTGGAATTCTGACCCATTTGGCAGGAAACAATGCCTCACTAGTATTCATCTTTAACAGGTCATTTAAATCTTGGTCTTACAGTTAAATGGACCAAAACAAGCTGAGAGCTGTAGCTCACTGTACTCAATCAAATGATCAAACAAAAGTAGGACACAGGATTGAGTAGTTAACAAAAATGTGTTTCAGCAAGACTTCAACCAAAGTTTAACTTAACTATACTTCCCTGTATCACTTATTTTTTCTTTTTATAAAGCTTTCCAAGTAACTTTCCAGTTCGCTTTCCTTTTTTTCCTCAGTGTCTTGTTTTATTACTCATTTACATTTCATATTGTCACATATTTGTATAATGACTTTTTTCTAAGTACTTTGATTTATTTAAAATGATCATCCTATTTATAGAACTACTAGATTCATCACATACATACTAGTATGATGAAGGTGATATGTCTGTGATCAAATCAGAGAGTAATAATTGGGTATAAAGATATTTTAAAGGATCAAGTCCTTTAAACCAGAAATTATAGTATTCTATAACATTGGTGTGATTAATAGCTATTATTTTTGCTTTAATTTTAAAAAGTGAAACATGTAAAGTATAACGAAAACAATAAATTAACTTATTTTTTTAAAAGAGAGAAATTTAAATATTCATGTAACTTGGAATTTTTTTCTATGTTCTCCATCCTGAAGGATATGAAAGCGTGCTTACGAAAAACCTTGATTTGATTGCTGCTTTATGTATATTTTGGATAGTGGATGGAATTTTCATTTATTGTATATATTTATATATGTAGGATACTTCACCATGTTAAACATTAAGTAGATTTAATAATAATACTGATTAAAACCTTATCTTTATTGTACATTACACAGACTACCACTTTTCACAAGACTAAAATGCAACCCGTATTTAAAGCCTTTTCAAAGAGTGTGTATACTTGTGGTTAAACTTTTTTTTTCAACTGAAAATATAGGAGTAATTTTGAGAGGGCAAAGTTAACCATTATTCATATTGAAATATTTCTGGCAAAAAAAGGGATACGGGTTTTTTTTTTGGTTTTGTTCTTGGTTTGTTGTGTATTTTTTTTTAATTGCCCCTTATCAGGGATGATGTGGATATGTTTCAGGCATAAATCCATTGGCAACTACAATGTTTAACAAAAAAATTGTTTCTCATGCTGATCTGAACAGGGAGAAGGCTATCTATGTATCATATAACTATCCATTTTCAGCACAAATAAAATTAATTTACTTTTCAGCTTTTTCACATGAAAAGTGAGTCTGGGTTTTTAAAATCACCTAAGTCAGTTTTTACTATAAAAACTGTTGCAGCTGAAAGTCCCTGCACTCAAGAGATAATGCTCTTGAAACCTGTAGGAGTTGCTAAACTAAGAGAAAACTATCCATGAAAAAAACAAAGTTCTCTTCCTAATGCTTGATCCTAAATATAAAATTTAAGACAAACCCAAAAAAACCCTGCAGAAAAAACAAGCTACATGAATACAGGGATTATTTGTAGAACAGTAACTATATTTTAATGAAAAAGTGGTCTTTTCAGTACTGTCTACATAATCCTTTCATGTTATTTGTGCCGATTGCTTTTTTTCCAGGTAGAGAACTCCGAAAAAAACCCCATAGCAAATCAATAGCAGCTGAGCTTATCTTACGCAGAAGGGAAAGCTAGAAACGATGCATTTGGTAATTTTGAAGCATGAAAGAAAGCAGCTGCCATGAAAGGTTATTTAATAATCCTAAAACAATGATTAAGCAATCATAGTCAGTAATTCCATATTAGCAAAGCAGGTTGGAGTACTGAGAAGGTAGAACAGAATAGTGGCCTGTCTTTTTGAAATAAAACTATACACTTGTATATGCATATGAGATTGAATGAGATTATTAAATATGGTAAACATCCCCACTGGGACCATTGAAATGTTAGAATTAGTGACTGTAAAACAAAATTTGTGAGAAATTTGAAGGCACTTGGGGAAAAAAAATGAAGAAAAAGAAAGGTCAGTTATCCTGGCTGTATGACATGTAGAACAGGAAAAACAAAAGCTGATTCTGGAATTTCTTAAAAAATTAAATTATAAAAATTGAATTACTTTCTGACTTTTAATGTTATAATAAGTACATCCTGTCCAGCTGGATTTTCTGCTTTGACTTTGGACATTTGGGTTATAAAAAAACCTAATCAGATGTAACAAAAGAGCTTTTTAAGATACATGATATTGCACAGCATAAGGTGCTAACTAAGCCAAAAGTAAAACGCCACCAAACAAGAAGCACATCTCTAGAATTTGTTATGGTATAGGAGGTAGTCAACTGACAGATCCAAGAAAGAAAGTGTCAGCAGGGAACTCTGAGCAGAGAAATATTTTAGAGTGGTATCACAAAGTGATAGCTTGTTACGAATTTAGGTGATGTGTTAAGAGGATGGCTTCTTGCTAATTTAATATTTCAATTAATCTAATTTATAATTATAAAAGTTATGAAAGATTATTCCTGAGGCAGAATAAACTGGGAATAATAGCTATAAAATAAAGATGGTAAAAGTTCTGAGATCCTTTTTTTCTCCTTTTATTCCTGTCATAACAACAGCTGAAGCTATGCACTCCAGATAATGCATCTATTCTACTCTACATCTACCTATTCTATTCTATATCTATCATCTAATCTTCCCTAGCTAGGTCTTGGGAGAAGAAGTAAAGCACTTCAACCAGCTGTCTCACCCATCCAAACACTGAAGGATGAACTCTCCTGTATTTTAAGCCTTCAGCATCTAGTAAATAACAACCTTGTGAGTTAAACAGCCTGACAAACAAGTAGAGAACCTCTCTGGGCAGCCTGCTCCAGTGGTCTGTCACCCTCACAGTGAAAAAGTTTTTCCTTATGTTAATATGGAACCTCCTATGCTCCAGCTTGCACCCGTTGCCCCTTGTCCTATCACTGGACATCACCAAGAAGAGCCTGGTTCCATCCTCCTGATACTCACCCTTTACGTATTTATAAACATTAATGGGGTCACCCCTCAATCTCCTCTTCTCCAGGCTCAAGAGACCCAGCTCCCTCAGCCTTTCCTCATAAGGGAGATGTTCCACCCCCTTAATCATCTTTGTGGCTCTGCGCTGGACTCTTTCAAGCAGTTTCCTGTCCTTGAACTGGGGGGCCCAGAACGGGACACACTCTTCCAGATGTGGTCTCATCAGGGCAGAGTAGAGGGTGAGGAGAACCTCTCTCGACCTGCTGACCATACCTCTTCTAATACACCCCAGGATGCCATTGGCCTTCTTGGCCAGATTGCTGGCTCATGATCATCCTGCTGCCCACCAGGACCCCCAGAGCCTTTCCCCTATGCTACTCTCTAACAGCTCAGTCCCCAACCTATACCAGTTCATGGGGTTGTTCTTTCCCAGATGCAAGACTCTGCACTTGACCTTGTTTTTCATTAAATCTCTCCCCACCCAGCTCTCCAGCTTGTCCAGGTCTCACTGAATGGCAGCAGAGCCTTCTGGTGTGTCAGCCACTCCTCCCAGTTTTTTGTCATCGGCAAACTTGCTGACGGTGCACTCTGTTCCTTTATCCAGGTCATTGATTAATATATTGACTAGTACTGGTCCCAGTACCGAACCCTGATGGACTCCACTGGATACAGGCCTCCAACTAGACTCTGTCCCATTGACCACAACTCTCTGATTTCTTTCTTTCAACCAATTCACAAGCCACCTCACTACCTGATCATCTAGACGACTCTTCCTCAGTTTAGCTGCGAGGATGCTCTGGAGACAGTGTCAAATACTTTACTGAAATCAAGATAAACCACATCCACTGCACTACCATCATCTATCCACCAGGTTATGTCTTCATAAAAGGCTATCAGGTTGGTCAAATGTGACTTCCCCTCGGTCAAGCCATGTTGACTGCTCCTAATGACCCTCTTATCCTTGATATGCCCAGGACAGCGCTGAGAATGAGTTGTTCCATCACTTTTCCAGGGATGGAGGTGAGGCTGACTGGTCTGTAGTTACTCGGGTCCTCCTTCTTGACCTTTTTGAAGACTGGAGTCATATTTGCTTTCCTCCAGTCCTCGGGCATCTCACCTGTTCCCCACGACTTGCCAAAGATGATGGAGAGTGGTCTAGCAGTTGTTCTTACCTAAGCCAGTAGGTTGCATTAGTTATAACGCTGTCTGTGACAGAAACTGAAAGTAAGGCTGCTCTTTAAATTTCCTGAGTTGAGGCTACAATGTAATCATCTCTTCTAGAGTCATAACTTGTTTTGATTACCTGTTGTACTTTAGGTGATGGAGTAATCTGAAACTACTGATTTAATCTTAATTGTAACCTTAATTTAATCATAAAAAATTTCTCTCTTATCTTAGTGGTATTTCTATGTAACTGTATATTTGCTTGTTTCCCCTTTAAAATAAAATCCATAAGAGTTATCTGGAGCTGACTTAGTCCGAAGACTGTTTTGTGAATTTTATCTGAAACAATCATTAGATAAAATACTTAAATACTACATCTTAATTAGTAGTAATAAATCGGAGAGTGCCAGGAAATATGCCTGGGCACTGCAGTCTGTCATATGTTCTGATAAATTGGTAGAGCTATCCCTGGCTAAGGCTTGACATCAGACAACCCACACTTCGAAGGCACAGTTTGGGAGCTTGAAGAGGCCAGGGTGATTTGCATAAGGGTGAGAGAATTTCGTAGTATGAATGTAGTGCATACCTTGCCAGTTTATCTCGGTGTCAAGGAGTTCCAGGTTTGTTTAATTTTCTGGGCATAGTTAGAGTCAGTAGAGCTGGGTCTAGAACCAGCCTCTCCTTTTTGCCTCCCACGTGAGTACCTTAATTTCTAGGCTGAAGACCTGAACACACTCTCAACTGTGTTCTGATGAATCCTCTGCTTCTCATTTCATACACACATGTATAATCTTAACACAGCGTTAGCTATGTTAACACGTAGCACAGCTTTAACTGCTAAAGGAAGGATGCCAGCCAGTTGAGAATGTAGTTGTGGAAATGCTAAGGCAAAGGAATTCCATGCAAGAATAGATTCCTTACATTGGCAGACAAAGGATGCTTTTCTTCCCCAAGCCATCCTAGGTAAATAATCTAAGCACGTGATTGCAAAACAAGAAAGGGAATGATAATATTACTGTAATGGCCAGTTCCTTCATTTCTTTCTCACATTTCAGAAATGGTACAATACCTTTTTTTTTTTTTTTTTCCCCAGTTTTACGGTCTTTGAAACAAAGGATTTACTTGACTTTACACAGAAAAGTGCTAATCTAAGTTGTGGGAGGGATACACTTAAGATATACTCTGTCTTTGAATTGCTTCAGCATGTAACTGGTTCCTTCTCAACATGCTGGTTGGTGTACTTCATGTTTTGAAGTTTAACTTTTCACAAACAGTGTATACCTAATCTAGGTTTAGGGATTTTACTTAGGTTCCTGTGTTAGCCTTGCAGTTCAGCACTAAACCCTTTCTTGGATCTGCTCCTATATCTCTCATGCTACCCAATGGACAAGTTAAATAAATATGAATAATGATTAAGTGAAAAAAACTGGATTGGTCTATGTGTAACATAAAGATATTTTGGGGGACAGTAAGTGCCATCAGAGGGGAGCATTAGCTTCTGCATCAGACCCATGTGATGTGAAACATACAATCCACATGCTTTCAACACTAGTTCAAGCAATTTCTTTGGCCAGCCTGACTTTTCTTACTTCAGAAAAGATCACTTATCAGAGGGCTAGGAGAGTAGGGCTCATTCTGCTTCAACTGTTTAGCTGTGAGTATGTGATGGGGTAAGTCAATACTCACTGGTTAGACAAGAGGCAGTCATATTAAGGCTTACTTCTGCATCTGATGATTCAGGATTTATATAAAGCCTCTACACTTTATTCTCAGCCCAGCAATAGAGCCCAAAGAAACAACAAGAAATATGTGCCTCGGTATTTGTACACTGAAATATAGCTACATAAAATTGATGTTAATCGATGTAACCATTTAAAAGCACTTTTATGCTTCAAAACTGATTTACAATCAATTGGCTATGTATAATTTGTATTTTAAACTATGATATATTCTGATATATATGGAATTAACTTTGTCTCAATAACTTCAGTCAAAGCTCAGAAAGGGGAAAAGAAATTGAAAGCTAGTCAATGAAAGTAGCAAGAGATGTGAAAAGTTTAATAAGAGATGCATGGTTGCACTGAGATCTTTGAGAGTTTATTTTCAGTCTGTGTATAAGAAAAATGTCCACAAGATGTGACTCAAACTGAAGAAGAATTCTGATTCTATGCCTATTTTGCTTAATTGTTGTATCATTAGAATGCAGAGAGAGAGAACTGTATGTGTTTATCTGTAGAAGGGAGAAAAATAGAACTGTGAAGTTATATTCTTTTATGCTCTCTAGTTACCATCTAGTTGTGGAGGAAAAAGAGAAACTCATGTAACTTCCCTGTCACGCATCTCTCACCATAAGAAATAGTGGCTGTAAAGCTTGTACTCAGAGTTTAAGCCTCCTTTTATGGATTTAGTCTCATACAAAAATGCTCTGAATAAAAAAGGATGGATAACAGGGCAGATGCTGCCCCACATGCACTTTCGAGAAAACTCTTCAGCAAGGGAGGAGAAAGAATTTACATCTTCTCTTGAGGTTTCTGTCTCATTAAGAAAGGACCTCCTTGAAGAAGCTGAGTGGAATATGTAGGTCTGTTTTTCACTTGATCCAGGTCAACATGTTCTAGGAAAACTCAAGGTCTATATGCATGCATGCTATTTGTTCTCTTTTTTTCCTATAGCTGTTGCAAACTACAAATTTTTCTGAAATTATTGTCCCAAGCCACTGTCATGTTCATACAAATAAATTATTCCAGACAAGGCAACAGATCAAAGTCAGAGCTTAAAACCTGAGGTAACATCATAGCTCACTGTCTGTTCGTTGCTTCCCCTCCACTTTTTTAATTATCAAAGTGTTTCAGTCCTCTTCCTTCCCTTGGCACTTACAATCTAGTTTTTATGCTACTTCATAACTTACTATGAGTACTTACTACAGATTTCTTTCTGTAATCTTTCATCCTTAGGTTGTAGAGGGGACTTCTGAGACTTTTGGGTTTTTTTCATTAGTTAGTTTACAGTATGTAAATTTCTCATGCTGTGGGCCAATAAAGATCTGAGATTCCTTTGGAGCTGGTTGTGGAGATACATGAGAGTACAGAGTGCAGGACTATATGACACACAAAGCGATTAATGTGTATAAATAAAGTCGTATTTTGATGTTTGCTCATCTCTTCTGTTGTTCCAAAGTATGAAAAACTGCCACTTGAATACCGACACGACGTATCTTGAAGAGAGAGTAAAATGCTCTAAAAAAAGTATTTCTGTGCACTCCTGTCTAGATTGTTTCAGGGAACTGTGATAGAAGGTAGGAGATTTTCATCAAAGATCCTAATTTGGAAAGCTCAGTGGCAAGTTTTTACCCTTTGCAGAAGATGCCATAGGAGAGCAGCTATTGCCAGCTGTCTGTTCACACTTGTTCCCTGTGCTGAGCAGTCTTTAGAGTTCTCAGTACTCTGGTAAAGCTGTCCCCGTGTTTCTGGAGGATCCAGATAACGATGACAGGCAGATAAGCCAGAGCAATTTAAGGTAAGAGCTGTGCTGCAATAGGTGGAAAATTTGAGAGCGCTGTAATATTCCTTTCTGCTGCTTTTGTCTGTTTCAATCTAAAAGCTTGGCTTCCAACTGGGTTTATTATTGAACTGCTACTTTAACAGTTCTAAGAAATATGCAAAACCAACATAATAGATCTATCATATATAGTTTACTTTTTTTTCCAATATGTGGATGTGAAGGTTAAATTAGAGCACTGTACAGTGCAAGAAAGAGCATCTCGGTTCACTAAGCAGTGAAAAAATAAGATCTCACTCTCCTAGTCCATGGGAAATATTATATTTCCCTATTCCAGGTTTAATTTGGGGAAACAGTGTTATTGCAGTTGCTGGTGCCATCCATTGCCTTTCAACATATCTAGATAGGATATTTGCAGGTGGGATTATTTGGATATAGAATGAGTGACAAATGTATTTATATTAACCATGCCTTCTAGAAGTTTTAAGTTTACCTCAAAAATGAAACTTTTTTTTTTCTTCTGCATTCTGCTAACAGTTCAGGCCTTGTTTTCTACCTCTGAGGATTACATAAAAAAAAACAACTGTGAGATTATTAATTCCCTTCTGTTTGGAGATATCCATGATTGCATATGCTTACATACTCATCCTTTATGAAGTTGTATACTATATAGCAACAGTAAAATTTTCACTTAAACAATGCTTACTGAAACTTGGAAAGAAAAAAAGCTGAAGAGTCCATGAAGTTCATCTAATTTCCTTGCAAGAAAATTGCAAAAATTTTGTTAAGTAGGATTTAGAAACCTTAAAAATTATAGTTTAAAAATATAAAGAGTATTATTTTTAAAACTCTTGTGACATTAAAAATATACTATGATAAAGAGAAGACATTTCTGTGAAGCTCTTTAATGCAGTGCAGCTTATAATCATGTACACACAGAGAAATATATTCAAAATTTTAAGCTACATTAAATTTTTCATGACTTGCTAGTGTTTTGAACACAGTAGTTAATTTTGAAATAAGCTTGAATTCAGTTAGTAGGCTACAGTATACTACAGAATTTTAAAGATACTGGTGGAAAGAAATGGGATGGATGTGTCTTTGGAATGCAACCTCAAAAACATAAGTGTACAGAACTTCAATTACAGTCATTTCTGTTACTGTGTATGACTATTTGGAAATAAGAGTAGCCATAGTGAATTTTTGTTGAAGGGAAAAAACACAGGGAAAATTATCCCTTCTGCAGAAATAGTGAAATAACTTCATATAAGAGACTATATGTAATAAAAACAGAAAGATTTTTTCGTTCTTGATGTTGGGCTAAAGTAATATGAGGGAAAATCACACAGTAGGAAAATTATTATTCCAAATATCTTCCTGGATGCTCATAGCAAATGCTGCCATTTGGGGGGATTTTTTTATTGTTAGTGTTTTCTGAAAGATGTGTTGGGAGTTAGTTACTTTGATAGAGCTGATTGGGTTTTTTTGCTAATCAGAATATCATTTTCCTGTCATAACCGTCAGACCCACTGAGTGGGTACTTCATTTTGTCCTTCTCCTTTATTGAAGATGGAAAGATGACGCACCCAGGTTCTGTGACAATCAACTGATTATTTTGTCTCCCTTCCCAGGGGATGTCTATTAATATGCTTAGATCATTGGTAATACCCCTTCTGAAGGCTGTGGCAGTTCATTGTACTTTGTCAGTGCAGCAGTTTGACACCATGTTGCATTTAATGTACTCAATTTCTTTAGTACCTTTCATGTGGTAGTTCAAACACAGATCTGAACTAAAGTGTATGTACATTCATTATGGCTCTATCTGATCTTGTTTCCACGACTTTAAATGAAAGCAGTCCATGTTTGCTGATGATACTAAACTGGGAGGAGTGGCTGACATGCCAGAAGTTTGTGATGCCATTCAGCGAGACCTGGACATGCTGGAGAGCTGGTCAGTGAGGAACCTAATGAGGTTCAATAAGAGCAAGTGTAGGGTCCTACACCTGGGGAGGAATAACCCCATGCACCACCAGTACAGGTGGGGGTCGACCTGCTGGAGAGCAGCTCTGCGGAGAAGAACCTGGGAGTTGTGGTAGGCAACAAGTTGACCACAAGCCAGCAATGTGTCCTTGTGGCCAAGGCAGCCAATGGTGTCCGGGTGTGCATTAAGAAGAGTGTGGCCAGCAAGTTGTGGGAGGTTATTCTCCACCTCTACTCTGCCACACCTGGAGTACTGTGTCCAGTTCTGGGGCCCTCAGTTCAAGAGGGACAGGGTACTACTGGAGACAGTCCAGCAGAGAACTATGAAGATGATAAGGGGACTGGAGCATCTCTGCTATGAGGAAAGGCTGAGAGACCTGGGGCTCTTTAGCCTGGAGAAGAGAAGACTGAGAAGGGACCTTATGAACACTCATAAATACCTAAAGGGTGGGTGTCAAGAGGATGGGGCCAAGATTTTTTCAGTGGTGTCCAGTAACGGGACAAGGGGCAACAGGCACAAACTGGAGCACAGGAAGTTCTGCCTCAACATGAGGAAAAACTCCTTTACATTAAGGGTGACAGAGCACTGGAACAGGCTGCCCAGGGAGGTTGTGGAGTCTCCTTCCCTGGAGATATTCAAAACCCGCCTGGATGCGTTCCTGTGCAACCTGCTATTGGTGAACCTGATTTAGCAGGGGGTTGGACTAGATGATCTCCAGAGGTCCCTTCCAACCCCTACCAGTCTGTGATTTGTGAATAGGGTTGGTTACATGTTTAAAAACATTTACATGTTTCTCTATTAAAACTATTTTTCTGAGATTTAGAAAAATATAGCTACGAGTTGTCTTTATCTTGACTTCCCACTTTTCCAGTTGTTTTTCTTTAAATACAGATGATTACAGGTAGGAAAGGCTCTTCAGACTCTGTTTTCAGCTTGGTAAATGGGAATAGTGGAGGCAATGTAGAAAGTTCACTTGCAAATTTTTCTTCCAGTGTGTGTGGTGTTAGAAAATTGGGTAACATTCCTTACTGTTGTGTACACTGCATAGGACTGCATCATTATGTTTGATATTAAAGGTCCATCTTATGGCATAGAAAACTAGGCACAGACCAGGAACTGAATTGCACCAGAAAGGTGTCAGAAGAAAGAGGGACCTGTTTTGATGGAGCACTGGATTGTCATTCAGTGTCTGGGTTATATGGTGCTTGACTTAAGCAACAGAGTCCCCTCGGATAAAAACTGACAAGGCTTATTAGACAGGCTTTAAGTAGGTAGGATAAATAGAGAAGAGTCTTTTCCTTGCATGTAACGTAACACGTACTTCAGTCAGAGGTGTTCTCCCATAAGATATGACAAATAAAAAATGCATAACATGCTGTGGAATGGATCATCACTGCTTATCATTGAAGCCAAGATCTTATTAGGATTTGAAAAAAGGATTAGACAGTTATATGGATGAGAACATCCACAGGTCTTTCAGATAAAATTAGAAAGAGCTATAATCCTTTACGCTTCAAAGAAATACCACGCTTTAATTGATGGGGAAAAAAAAAAAAACTTTCTTTAAGATCAGATGACTCCATTACTTACCACTGTTCTAATTTTGTTGTATTTCTGTGATGGTGGGGCCCTGGCTACTCTCAGAGAGAAGATACCAGACTAGAGATATTTATGATTACATGCGCACATACTGGCAATTTTACAAGTGTACAGGAGTCATGTGAGAACTGAAATAAATAGCATGTGACAAAAAAAGAAGACAATACAAGAGTAAATAAACCATGGCATTGGAGTATCAGTATGATGCCGTATGATGTAAACAAACAGTTGAAAGATTAGATACCTTCAAGGTAGCTTGATGAATAATATCTATTTATTTCTAAAGGTTCTTTGCCATTTCCATCAATTTAGGAGTTTTTTTATTCACTTTGTACTCACGCTGTTTAGAGGAATGCGACACAACGATAAACACTGAGTGTTTTCCTGGAACCAGTTAATAGAAAATTACACCTTAAACCAACGTCACAGTTTAAAACAATGACAAAAGGACATAATTTTGTATGAATATTTGTTTAAAATATTCTAACTTCATTCATAATAAGTTCAGAAATAGAGATAATATAATTTCATGTTCTTACTCGTAATACTGATATAAGGTTGCACTATAAATTTCTAGCATTTTCCAGTATTTATATACGCCCTCTGTGTAATGCTGTAACATAATTTAAGTGCATAAGTTGTTCATTTGTATTACTCATCTTTGACCTCAATATGCATTAATATCATGGTAGGAATATAATTGGCCACAGGAGGTATTTCAGAAATACTTTCAGTGTTTATTTTGTCCTTTCAGACATGCGGAGGGGAATCCACAGGACTGGGGCTAGAAGGAGAAACTGACGATAGAGAGTGTGCTAATTAAATTTGCAAACAATACCAAGCTAGGAGACACAGCAAGTATATGAAGGACAAGAATAGAATTCAAAATTATCTTGACAAATTAAAGCAATGGACTGAAAAACCTAAGATGAAATTCAGGAGGGAAAAGTACAAAGTAATACATTATAGTAGGATTAATCAGGTGCATAAATATAGAAGAAAGATCAACTAGTTAGGTAGCAGCCAGGAGCTACAGTGGATTTCAAGCTAAACCAGCGTAATTCTATTGCTAAAAAGTTGAACAACACACTGGAAAGTATAAAGCAGAAACATAGGCTTCTAGACTCTTAGATTTCAGAAAAGCTAGGAGTTGCTTTGACACAGTCCAGAGGACAGCAACTAGAAAGAATGAAAAGAGGTATAGGAAATGTGGTTGGTTTACCCAGAAGGCTGAAAAAGATAGCCAAAAGTGAATATTTCAGGGATCAAGGGAATGAGAACAGTTTTAAGATCTGCAAGAATGTTTTCTCTGTACACACTGTGGATGAGAAATGTGCAGAGGGAGTATTTAGGTTAGACATCTGGAAAATATTTTTAGTAGTAAGAATAGGCTGCACAAGCATCTGTCAGGATTCACTTGTTTGCAGTTGTTCATGCCTTCTGACAGTGGGATGAGCAAGACAATCTTTTGAGAATTCTTCCAGGACTTTACTAACAATCTAGGACTTCCAGCAGGAACCAACCTGCAGTCCTTTCTGGTCTTCTTTACGTGGAAAGACCCATCAAGGTTTGGTGGAAAAAAATAGTACACATGAGAAGGGAGTAGAGGGGAGGAGTGGCAGCAGCTTAGGGAAATGTTTACAAAGGTAAGCAAAATACTGATCCCAAAGATTGAGGTAGGTTCGGAATCTCTAGATATTCATTGGTTGAATCCAAACTGCAATTCATGCATAAAATTTGTGGAAAATTTAAATATGTTGCAAATATTAGAAGAAATCAGTTTAGAAGTACTTGGCTGAAATGATTTTAAAAATTATGAATATCGCTCCCACAAATTTTCCATTCATTCATCATTTTTGCAGTCGTAGTGCATCACTCTTTTATGTTCATGTCAGTTACGCTGTTTTACAATTTGACCACAACAGAAAAAATTCTCTCTGTTATAAAGACTAATCCAGTGAGTACTGAGAAAAAGAACACCAGGGACCAACTCTTAGGACTGATCCTTCCTGGAAGAATCTAGCTAGTCACAGATATGTCTGGCAACTAAAAGAGCTAAAGAGTCATATTCCTTCACAAGTATGGCTGATGATACTACAGAGTTCACCTTTATGACCTGGTAACAAATATTTCAACTAGAATGTAGACATCTTGCATATATTTCTAATATGGAAGATAGTTTCAGAACAAGAGAATTTCTAGTCTATTATGCTCTACCCAGCCCAGGAGACCTAAACGGTTTGGAAAACATGTGCTAACTTTTTAAATGTAGTCAAAAATTACATACTTATACTCTGTTTTATAGATAATACCTTTACATTCCCTTGCATATATTTAGATACTAAAAATAACCTAATTTTCAGAATTACGCAGTATTTAATATAGTTACAGATGGTAATATAGGAATACAAATGCATTCAATCTGTTGGAGGAAATACACTAGTCAATTTATATTTCAGTGAATATTTCAGTAATTTCCACATAGCTCAAATGTCTCTGTTGTTAAATACAGATGTAGGTATGTAGATCATTAGAATTCAGGGAATCGTATTTTTGACAGTGAAGAAATATTGGCTACATTATGCCATCATTGTTGCTCACAGAATTAATCTTAGTGAGGTTCACATACTGTTCAACTTCAGTCATGCCTGCAAGTACAGCTGTAACTGAACGGGCAGTGGATGGGAATTTTTGATCATCGAATTCCCAATTCTTTACTGTAAGGAAACTGAGGCACAAAAATTATGTAACTGATAATTATTAAACTCTGGTTTTTGGATTGCATGCAGAAAATCTCCTGAATTCACAGTCTCAGTATTAAACATTTTAATACAGAACGAAAGGGAAGGAATAATGTGCAGAAGAATGAAAGGAATAAATAGGAAAAAGGAGGCACTGAAGTAAGTAGCAGATGTCAGAGGATAAACAAAGCTGGAAATGAAAAATAAGAGACAAGAAAACAAGAGTATACAGTCCATTAAAAGCTTGGAAGCAAAAGACAAAGAAAGGTCACAAAACAAATAAAATTATTCACAGTCAAAGGCCTACACACTACAATTAATGGAGGTTCTTGATCATCAAAGATCAGTTAGAAGATGCCAGGCATACAACACAGAAAACAAAATGTATGCTATTGCTGACCAAATGTATGTCCCGCTGCAGCCTCCTTGAAAAGGTACAAGTCTGTAGCTGAGGAAGTTATGCGAATTGTGAGAACCATGACAAGATTTGTCTACCTGTTGTAAGGATCAGATCTCACAATATGCTCACTTTACTCTGTCAAAGTATTGCAGTAAGCCAAATCAAAAAACATACTTATAAATTTAATGCTATTTATAGACATCTAATAATGTTGCAAAGATGTCAAAGAAATTAGATGCCATATATGTCAGGAGCTGTACTCATAACCCACTGTAGCTGCATTTTAAAAAGTACATTTCAAGACACTGTATACCTTTAGAAGCAAGGACACATTTGTAAAGCTCAACCATGATCCAAAATGTGGGAGAGATGATAAAGAGGTCATGTTTTGCACTGTTGTTCTTTCTAGGAAGCCCTCGATAGAATGGTCCATGTGAACTGAAACTAAGAGGCATCCTCCTGTATCACATATGGTCTGTGCTTTGCTGGCACTTTCTATAGTGAGTGTATACACGCATGTTATCGTGCTCTAGGTGGGGAAAGTGAAGGAGGATCTGTTCAGTTAAACTGTTAAGAAAGCAGATTAAGTGTCTATTGATAGAAAGCTCCAATGCTTGTCTTCATGTCACCACAAAGTATCACATCCGTTCATTACAAACTGATGCAAACTGGCAGGCAAAATTAACACGTCAACTTTGTGTCTTCTCTCTGAGGGCTAATAGGCATCCTAGGGTATTTTTTACCATTATATGTCTTGCTAACAGGCTGATACTGTCACGAATTAAAGGGATAGTCTTCTAGTGGAAGTAATCTTGGGCTCAGAACATACTACAGTGCTCAGAAAAGCCCACAGGCTAATCAACTGTGTGAAGATACTGTTCTGTAAATGACAAACAAAAGCTCCAAGTCATGCAACTCCTGAAAAGCATGATATATATTTTTACAGTGCAGGAGAAGTGGGATGAATGCCCAGAGCAAACATCTAAGCATATAGGAAAAAAAGGTATGTGAAAGCTGAGGGTTTTGGGGGCCACATTTGTTCATTCTTCTAGGCCCTGTTGAGTCTAGTTCAGAAACAAAGCATATTCAATTTGTGTAAGTTATCTTACACAAATTAATTGCTATTAAATGACCATACGGGACTCTATATTCATCTATACACAGTTTATATACTGCGGTAATAGAAATAGGTCCACAGAAATAGAATTTTTGAAATGAGGACACTAACAAGTTGCAATGGACAGTTGTCTCATGCATTTATGTGTTTCTATGATTATCTCCCTGGAAAGTGGAAAAAGGTTGGTCTTATTCTGCAGAAGGATGGAGCTTATTCAAGGGAAGATTTTTGAGTCTGTAGGGTGTGGTAAGCAAGAATGACACTGCTCTTCCCTTTTAAAAATATTCTATTACTATTTTCTCACAGTGTTGAAAATATATAATACCTTTATCTTTTAAAGGAATCATACTGAATTTTGTGGAAAGCACTAAAGTTATACAGAAGATTCCATTATAGGCTAGCAAAATCTGCATAAAATTTGGCTATTATGTTAAACATGTTTATATGTCTACACATGATTTTTAACCATGAGCAACAAATACTAATGAAGCATGTGGGAGAAAGAAGGGTGAGAAAAACAGAGTAAACCAAAAGGCATCTGAATGGTATATATTTCATCTTTGCCACAACTGGAAGATGGTTGGGAAGTCATCTGAAGAAGAAACATGTAGTAATATTGTCTAGAAAGAAACTGAAAGGTAGGAAAAGATATTGTTTTGCATAATAAATTATTGTTGCTCTTTCATACAGAGGAGAAATGAGTAATGAGTGTAGGAAACAGCTGTAGAGTGATGAGATAAAGTCACTAAGTAATTTGGACCCAATATTGAAAATAAAAGGAGGGCAATTTTTTTTTAGGTAATGAACAAAGGGCTTTGAGAATAGTACTCCCCTCAAAATCTGTAGTATAATCCTATTTGTATAAAACTATGTTTCCTCATCATCCCAGCCTCTGCCACCCTCAACTACCCATTTATTGTTTATAGCATCTTCCCACTCTTCCCAAGTATACAATACAGTAGAGAATCACACTGGATTAAGTTGAAGATACACATTTTATACTCCATAAGTGATTCATGCAATTTATGAAAATTGTAGCATTTACACTCCTGTAGCATGAAGTGCCAGACAAAGAAGATTTAAATGTAAAACATTTAAATTGTAAAATATGTTTCGCAATATATTGAGAAGCAGGAGCTTCTACATCAAATACATTTATGCAGGTATTAGGAGGAAAACAACTGGGCTATGAGAAAGATTCAGAGCAAAACTCAAGAACCAGGCTCAGTGAAATGAATTTAATTTTGAGCCATGTTGTGACAGTTACTGTCAGAAATCTACTAGAAGTGTATAGATTGGACCACAAACCAAACAGAATGTGCTATTTTTTACTGATGTCGACATCGAATATGAAGACAGAGCTCACAGTGAAACAAGTGAGCACGTGAGTAGGTGTAAATTGCAACTGTTATAAACCAGGAATTTGAGGTACGTCAAATATTCATATAATCTTCTCTGAACTCTTTCACCTAATTTTAGGCTAATATGGAGCTTAAACTGTAGGAATTATTTGAGATAAAATTGAGCAGATCATGTAGTTTAATGTCGTAATTCAAATGCCTTATAATGCATACTCTTAATCTGAAACTTGATGTAGTTTACCTGTTCTGGTCATGACCACTGACCAGTATACCTTGTATCAATGGTGCAGTCATTACATACGTCAATGATGTGGAGACATCCAACACACACAATCACATCTTCCCATTTAAATAATAGTACCATCCATCATTATAATATCACTGATGAAATCGCAGTGTTCAGCATTACCCAGCACTTTCATTTGTGTCCATCACTTTGACAAAATCATGATTAGAATGCTAAAACAGATTTTCAAGAGTGCTTTGATGAGTCACTAAGTTGAAATGTAGGGAATGCTGCTCCAGACTATATCTTGTCTAAAAGTTAGTATATACTGTACAAGAGTTAGGATGAAATGAAAGACATCTGAAGTCATCAAGCAACTTCGTACTCCAGCCATCTAACTGGTTGAGAGCAACCATCCAATTTTTTTTCAGCAGATCAAAATTAACATGCGGAAGTACAACTTTCATCATATTTCAAATATTTATTTCACATATCCTCTAAAAATATAGCTGTCAAGTGAGTTTTAAAGATTACAGTCTGCATAATGTCTTCATTCTTCAAAAAATTAAACTTAAATTAAATGGTCAAAATGCTGTCATCAAAGAATGTGACTGAAGAGACAAATTTAAATCCAGTAATATTTTTAAAGGAATCTTAAGACACTTCTTACTCTTCATGCACAAGTAAATACTTTCATGGGAAAAGGATACTTATTTTTTACCAACGAAGGATATTAAGACTCACATTCCAAGCTCCAAAGCTACGGCTGTGTGAAAAGGTGAATTTGAATGAGGCTTTTCTGATGTATAGATGGAAAGTACATTACAGCGGCATATATATAATGAAAATTTACTGGCATGAGTTAAACTTGGTTTCCTATTCACAGGTAGTAATCTCACACAAATTACTCAAGTCCTCCTAATGTCAATATTACTTATGTACAGCCATGTAACATCAGATATTTTAATATGAGAAATTTTCACCCAGATTTAAGAAAATCTTTATCAAAATAGTGCTGATAAAAAACCTTCTAACTTTCCATCCATAAAGCCATGCTCCCTGAAACTGGATTATAGTACAAGAGGTTACATTGGCTTCATGAAAAACAAGACATTAGTACCATTAATTCAGCCTTTATTATCAGCAAGCTAATGATGAGTAAAAGGAACATATGGTCTTACATAACAAGCACAATGGATTTGAAACACAATAATTACAGGCTCTCCAGGGCACTATAACAATGCTGTGCGCATAGTGCTGGGGAGCTGGAATGTACCCTTTTCCCATTGTACAAACACTTTCTTGCAGCTTTGTTCAGGAAAAATACTGTGTCTTAAACCTGTTGTTGCTACAAAAGTGAACACTGCTTACTACAGTCATAGAACTTTTTATTGCAAATATGAAGGAGAGTATGGCAATTTTGGAAAAGTGGAAAAGATGCATCTATTCAATGTTTTCTTCAAGGCTATTAATTGGAGCAGCTGCTTAATGTTTCTGAGAAGCAGCAGTAGACTTGATGAATCAGGGATAAAGGTGATCAGTTGTGGTTTACAAGCATATAAAGGCAATTTATCACTTTGCTTATCTCAAACTGAAAATGTTTTGATTACCTGAACAAGAACAGAAGATAGGGACAGAGAATTTGTGGTACTAAGTATATGAATGTAGACAAAATTATCTAGACTGGCTATTAATGTGAGGTCCATAAAACAATGCTGTTCTCATCTTGTTCTTTAAGTACTGCTATGAATCCCTAGTTTGTTTCTTGCTTTTGTGAGTCTTTCATAAATATGATCTAGAACAGCTGTGTCCCTATAGGAGATGGCATTAACAAATGTTTAAACTGCTGATCTCTAAAGGATTGTCTCCATGCCCTTGCATAACAGAAAGAGGAAAAACGGAATTTAAAGGCAGAAATGTGAAATGCTAAAATTAAATAGTTCATTCCAGACAGTAAAATGGCTTTTAAAGCAAACTTTGTGTATTATACTATCAGAATCAGATTTCATTAATGATCTAGTAATGGGCTTATATATTAAGGCTATCATTCTTTGGGGCATTTGTTTGTTAGACCTTCCTGTTTTCCCCATTTAAAAAAAATAAGTAACAGTAAAGTGGCTATTGCTTTTACATTGTACCTCTGAGGAAGACTTTTAGTTCATTTCAGTGTGTTTAGAACAGATTCATATTTCCTCACAGTCTTTTTACTTGAAGTTTTCAGTATGATGGACACAGTATTTCTGTTTCGGAAGGTGCAGGTTTAGGCCTTACGTTCATACTGAGTGACTAAGTTACTGTTAATAGCAGTTTCTGGGGGATAGAAAGCAATGTAGATGTTTCATCCTCCTTGTCAATGCATTTGTCACTAAAGATCACCATAAAAATTGACCTCGTTTCTGCCTCACCGTGAAAGCCATACAATGGGTGGACAAAGGCATTGTTTCCTTCTTGCTCCAAGAACTATTCAGGAGGTCAAAATTTAGGCACAGTAGCTGTAAATAGTGTAGGAGATTAGCTGAATTAGCAATACATATCAAGTCCATAGATAATACTAAGGATTTTTGCTGCCAGTATTGTCAATCAAGTTGCTTCAGCACTACAAATCAATGTAGAAAAGTTAAAATTCTTGTCTCATTTCCTTGCCCTTTGGTCATGGTACCCCTTCTTTCTTAAATGTCACACGATGTGTTTAAGTTTGTACTAGGAATACTCAAAGTGAATTTTACAGTCCTTAAACTAAGACTAATTATGTTCTTGCTTGTATAGCTGTTTCATGTTTTTTGGTCAGACTTTCAATGAAAATATAACTTCAGTGAATATTTTTCTTTCTTGTTTAGCCACCAAATATATAAAAAGTCACATATTCATTGTATAATTGCTGATATTTGACATTTAGTTTTCCCATTGAAATACATGGTAGGAATCAGTTACAAAGAGAATATTGACATTTCATCCCTGTCTTGTATTTCAGTGATGCAAATTCCATAGTTGTGTACACAGGTACACCCATGAAAACGGCGTTGAGATAGAAGAGATAGGAAAAGTGAATGAAATGTAATTTAGAAGTGGCAAAAAAAGACAATTTTGAGAGGGAAGAGGAAGGAACAGATAATTGTAGGTCTACTGTGTTTAGACCTGTAAGGCAGTTCTTTAGTTGTCCTTATAGTATGCTATTGTAGCTCTTATTTATGTCTTAGACCTGTTTTTTAGTGTAAGGTATTTTCCATTTGAAGCTTTAATTACTGCTTGGAATGTGATAATTAAAACACGAACAGCATTTACTAGAAAGTTATGTGGAATGGGAAGTCACTAGAAAGGTTATGGTCCTGTGGTGGGTTGCCCCCAGCCAACAATTAAGCACCCATCCAGCTGCTTGCTGCCATCTCCCTGAGAGGAATCAGAAAAGCAAAAGTAAGAAAAACTCATGGGTCGAGACAAAAACAGTTCAATAAATGAAGGAAAGATGGGAGGATTTTTTTTAAAAAAAGCGGGTAATACAAAGGCAATCATTTAGCATGTTTTAACAAGCAGACTGATGCCCAGCCACCCTGCAAGCAATGGTTATTTGGGAAAGACTACCACCCAGCTTTTATTGATAAGTATGATGTCACATGGCATGGAATATCTCTTTGGTAATTCAGGTCAGCTGTCCCAGCTGTGTCTCAATCTCTTGCCCAGCTGTAGTCTACTCATTGTGGGAGCAGACTGGGAAACAGAAAAGGCCTCGGTGTTGTGCAAGTCCTGTTCAGCAGTAAAACACTGCTGTGCTATCAACACTGGTTTAGTCACAAATCCAAAATACAGCACCATACAGACTGCTATTAAGAAAGTTAACCTCATCCCAGATTCAGTGCAGTTCTTCATTCTGTCATGCATAAGGAATCGTTAGAAAAAGGAAAAAAAAAAAAAAAAAAAAAAAAAAAAAAGAGGAAAATGAAACCCAAGAAAAACAAGTGATGCAAATAAAAACAAATTGCTCACCACCAACTGACTGATGCCCAGCCAGTCCTCGAGCAGCCTTCCCACTGCCAACCTCCCCTCCAGTTTTGTTGCTGAGCTGTTGCTGACCATCATATGGTCTGGAATATCCCTTTAGTCAGTTAGGATCAGCTGTTCCAGCTGTGTCCCCTCCCAACGTTTTGTGCATCCCCAGCTTACTCACCAGCAGGGCAGTGCTGGGAGCAGAAAAGGCCTTGATGCTGTGTAAGCACTGCTCAGAAATAAGTAAAATATCCCTGTGTTATTCACATATACAAGCTACTGTGAAGAAATTTATCCAAGCCAAAACCAGTACATGCACTTAGGCTTTAGGTCAACTCTATGATCACATCATAGAATCACACAATGGTTTGGGTTGGAAGGGACCTTAAGGACCATCTGGTTCCAAGCCCCCTGCCATGGGCAGAGACACCTTCCACTAGACCAGGTTGCTCCGAGCCCCATCCAACCTGGCCTCAAACTCTGCCAGGGAGGGGGCAGCCACAGCTTCTCTGGGCAAATATCAGTCAAATACATCATTGACAGCAGTCAAATATATACTCAGACTGTGTCATATGTTAGTGGAAAATTGATTTTCTTTAAAGACTGAATTAAATCCATCAGCTTTATATATTGCCTGAAGCTCAATGGAGTTCTCACGTATATGTCTAAACTAGATTCTGTTTGCCTTCTTTGACTGGAAGACACAGAATATGTTATGAGTTAAAGTGACACTGGCTACCAAAAATCTCTTGCATTTCTCAGAAGTAATTTCTAACACCCAGAAAGATGTTTGAAGCTCGTAAGACAACATTGAGATCAAAAGAAATGACAGCATGCTCACATTAGGCGGGTATTGTGCTGTCAGTTCATGACACCAACTACCGCATTACTAAAGAAAAACAGTACTTCCATCTTTACCCATGTAGAGCTTGTGGTACTGTGGAAATTAGTGAGCAGCAGTCATTGAAGAAAATACATCAACATTAGAAAGAAAAAAGAAGGGATTACTTAATTGATGTGGTCAGTCTTGATTCCAAAAGAAATAGTAACCTCTGTGAAGGTTTCTGAGTTTGTGGCCATGAACACTTTACAAAAGGACTAGGCAATTTATCAAAGATAAATGATTTTGTCTTTATTGGACAATATATAATCTAATATCCTCTGACTTTTTTTGACAGTTACTGTGTCATCTCTGTGACCTGTGATACCTGTTTCATCAACAAGTCACAAAATGCAATTTGGTTGCTCTTCTCAATGATGATGGATAAAAAACCTTGGGTTTGTACTGTCATCACTTGCATTCTTAGTTTACTTCTTAAGGTTGCTAGGGTTAAGGGACACCTAATATTATATTTCAGATTCTGGTTATGCCTCAAAACCTGTCTGGTCAGGCTGTGTAAGTTCTATATGCTTTCTTGAGTATATTTCAAAACCCACCACAATTAATAGTTTCTATTTTAAAAAATGTACCTGAGTAGAACTATTTTGATTTTTCTGTTCTGTGGTTTAAAAAAAAAAAAAAAAGAACAGTTCACATAATTTTTTAATTATGTGATAAGATTATTTGGATATAATGAATAAACAAATATTTTATTGTGTGTCAGTCCAACCTGTCCAAGCATACTCTGTCTTTGAATGGAAACAAGACATTTCTTTTTCTAAAATTTAATCACAACACTAAACTCTATTTTATATTTTAGTTTCCACTGCCTTGTGGGAGCTGTAGTTTCTTTTTCATAAAGAAACATGCAAATCTGCTAGCCAGGAACTGATTGCAGATTTCACAGCCAGGAACCTTAGTAGTGCTATTTTCCAGAAAAGGTTGATTAGCTATTGTTGTAAACAATAGGACCATAACTGTGTGATTTCTTTCTCCTCATAATAATAAGTAGAAATCCAAGATGCAATGCAAAATACAAAGACAAATGAAAGCGCAAGAAAAGCAATAGGAATATCACAAAGAAAGCAAATACTGAATAGAGATTTGGGGCTTGGGTTTTCAATTTTCTTTGTCTTAAAATAGAAAGGTACAAGTATTTTTTTCAAATGGGTAATTATTTAAAAGTTTTGCTTTCTTACAGATCTAATTCTTTCAACTGATATTTGAATAAATCCATATTGTTAAAGGCTGTTTGCACAAATGATGCTTCCTATTATTGTATGACACGCTTTCATTTTCCTCCTATTTTATCTTTTAAAATAAAAATATTTTCTTTCTTGTGCTTTCTAAAGCATAACGCTTGTGAAAATACGTCACACCTGGTGTAGCAAACTGTATTTCCCATAGCCGATCATCAGTGAGTCTTGACTTTTACTGACCTTTGGCTCTTTAAAAGCTATCAGAATTCCATTTTCTTATATTTAATGTGAATGCAAGAGGTTATTTTTGTTCATATTTAAAGAAAGGCATCTAGTTGGGAAAAATCTCTTGCAATTATTTTAATGAGAATATAAAATTGAGGTAGAAAGGATCTTTTTCATTGAGAAAATGTTTTTGAAAAGTTTGAATGGGAAGAAACAGTATCTATGTGGCTGTGAAGCAAACAGAAAAACGACATAAAATTTATAGTATTTATGTGAATACACCTTTAGCCCTCCTGTCTGAATGTCAGTACAGTTCTTATTCTTCTCTCTAGTTTATAAGAAAAGATTTTTTTAATTTTGTGGAAGAATTCTGCAGATCAATGTGATACACAAATATTTGCATTTTATAATTGTTTCTTCTGTGAAATACTAGAAACAATGAAACTTGACAAACAAAACTGTTTTGATTATGTAAAGAGCAAAATTTTAACAAGTAGATGCAAGAAGTAGAAAACACTCTTGCCTCTGAAAATATGTTTTCAGTGAGAAAATATTCCTGACATAAGCTTAGTGATCTGTTTTATCTTGTAACTGCTAGGAACTGTCAATTTCCTTGGAATTAATTGCAGGTGATACTCTTTGCATTACTTTGATACTGGATATTAAATGAATCACATTTATGAATTAATATTCAGGTCAAGGTTGCAACGAATGTATGAGTAGAAAAGGGTTTAAAAAGTAATAGCAGGTGTGTATATATATATATATGTGTGTGTGTGTATGTAGTTGTATACATATAAATACTCATTAGACATTACTTGGATTTCCGAAGCACAGCAGCTATAGAAATACGTATTTTATGTGCTTCGGTTAAGATTAAGTGTTGGACAACAGTGGAAACTGCGTATCTGCTATACTATCAACAGCAGGGAATAGGGTTTCCTGCAACCATTCCCTTAAGAATATAATGGCCATGCAGAATATATCATAGTCTGGAATGAAACAATCATTAGATTCTCTGATTTGCCTGATGTGAAGCACCATTCAAGAGTAAGTTAATCCACCCCACTCTCTGCCAGTAAATGAGAACACTTCTACAGCCTCTGGGTCTTTAAGTCTCCACTTATTGACTGCCTTCTTTAACCGCTGAGTGCTTTGAACAGTTAAGAGGAAGCAAGCAAGGCAGACAAGGGGCAGGCATAAAGGGGCCTTTATAAGCTATTTTTGAGACCTTCAGTTCAGATGCTGCACTGTGTCCCAAATGTTGCAGCTAAAAGGTATTTCCATTTTCTGCAGACAGCCCTAAGAGACCGTCAAAAGCAAGGAGTTGTTTTGGCAACTTCTTACTTCTGAAGGTCCTAATTATACAGACCTCTGTGCTACCAGGCTGCAGCAAGACTATGCCTTGATCTTCCCCTATTAAAAAAAAAAATACACTGCATGAGTAGATGTATGTGGGAAGTATCAGACAACATTCTAACTGAGTTTTGGACAGTAAGAGGGAGCATACTCCCAACATTTTTTCATGATTTATGTACTTCAGGCACTGGCTTTTGCCTCAAAGTACAAACTTGATGTTGCATTTTAGCATGTGACTTTAAAAATGCTACTCAGGGAGATTAGCCAGTCTAGTTAAAAAAAAAAATAATCCATGCAAAGTGTAGCAAATATTTCTTACCTGATTCAGTCTTTTGAATCATAGCAGGTATTAAGAAATAATAAGAGACCACTTCACCATAAAAAAATATATCTTTGCACCCTTCCAATGAAATCATGAAACTATTCTTACTACTGTTGTTAGTAAAATTCCTAAACAGAATGGCTAAAACCAGATTTTCTCTCACAACTCTTAGGAGTCTTGTCTGTACTTCAGTATTTCTTGCATAATACAGTTTGCTTAATTCATAGGCAATTTCAACTGCATAACATTTAATTTATCCTTCTTGAAAACAATTTTTTAAAACCTTTTTTAAAATTGTAAATTGATTTTAAATAAATTTGAATTTATTAATAATTAATTTGAAATAGATTTTAAATACCAAAATTTGTTACCTGCAACTAGGCTTCTGCAAAATATTATGAAATGTGTCAGATTCTTCTCTAAAAACCATCACTTGTTAGCAAGAAGTAATATCTCTTTCATTAATTCATATCAGTATTTTATCCTGTGTGGCCACAGAAATGTGTGCACTGCGTATGCTACCTATACACACACACACACACACACAGGCATCTGCTTCTCTGGAGACATTCAAAACCCGCCTGGACGCGTTCCACTGTGACCTACTCTAGGTGGTCCTGCTCTGGCAGGGGGGCTGGACTAGATGAACTTTTGAGGCCCCTTCCAACCCCTGACATTCTGTGATTTTGTGATATATATAAAATTACAACTATTTACTTGGAGGAGGCAAATATCACAAAACAGCCATGGGACTCCTATGGAAGGAAATAGTTTGGAATATTGTTTATTTGTTTCTGCTTTGTTTTTCTTCAAGGGGCACAGCCTTCAACAGCTTTTCTACTTTTAGAAATCTTGTTCTTTGCTGACAGTTGGGCTATAACTATATTTCATAAAATCTAAAGCTCCCAAGTTGCTGGAAATAAATTGATTTTGTGAAAATATGTGACACACAAGTTTTCAATATTGGTCCTGAACAGCCTGTCCCTAAAGTAGTTATTTCCATTTACACCCCTGACCTGCTGGTGTCTTCAGTGGTGCTGTAGTTTTTCATGTACTTCAAAAGCCACAGATCTGTTTCCATCCTTCTTAATTTAATATAAACTGCACATGCTTTCATCAGTAAGGGCTTTCATTTTTATACTTCTTCGATTTCACGACACCAAGGGTTCTATATTTCACAGTGTAGGGAGCAGAATGAAATTACACTGCTCTCAGACTTCAACAATATCTGGTTTATGTGATTCAGGACCTCCACACAAAGAAGAGGTCACTCTCAATATTTCTGTAAATGGCTTTTTCTGGAGGAGTATATACGGTAAGTCTGACAAAGTGTGATTTGTTTGTTGTGTATAAAGTGGGGCGAAAGCCCCACACGCTTCTATGAGAGTGGTAAAATGCAGCTGCATAATCCAACACCCAATTATTTGATTCTGACGTAATGCTACAGAGGTCGGAAAGATTTAAATAAGAGTTCCTAATTTTTTTGCCATCAGCTATATCTCACTGTTACAGTCTCTGCCAGCAGGATTTTAGCTTTTAAAAAGCCTCCTCCCTTTACACTTAAGAGCAAAATCTGGCCTTATGTCTATATATGTTCCAGTAAATGACTGCTGCTATACAGAATCGGAACTATCAGATTAAATTTGGAAAACTGTTTTTGTGTACCTAAGGAAATTGATATTTGTACTGAATATTTTAAATACTTCCTCAGTGTGTACTTTCTCAGCTCAGGTAATACCTTAAGAGTCTTTACTGTAATTGGTTCACTACAGAACTGTGATTTCTATTGTTTCAATGCTGTAATTCTCATAGATATTTCTGTCCTCACTCCAGCCATCGAACCATTGTAATTTTGACAAATGACTTATTTCTCTCAGCAGACTGACTCATGTGATGATTCTTCCACTACGGTGACAAAGTAAACAAAGAACACAATACACAACAAGAAAATATTGTAAAAAATATTGGTAGGAAACTATCTGAAGGAGCGGTCATTATAATGTCTTCTGGGTGATGGAATGTATAACTAGGGGGTCAGGTTCTGTCAGTGAATGTAGCTAAAGGTAGAGGTTAACAGAGTTTCTTCAAACAATAGTAGTTTTATCACATTATTGACAACATATGTTTAAAAGAATCACTATGTATTTCTCTGGCTGCAAGGCTGAAATAACAACAATAAAAAATGTTGTTTTCTTGTTACTTTAATGGGATGATAACCTCTAGCAAAATGACAGAGCAGAAGAATTACAGCTCATCTGGCCCTTTGAAAATCTCCATCATGTAGCTTATGTTTCATGTTTAGGCATCTGCATTTCTTCATGGATATCTTAAGACTGTGTAGGAGAGAGTATCATGCTTGGCTAGTGTACAGGACAGTTAGAAGATTCAATAGCCATTGATGCTCTGTAAAATTATAAAAACATGGTCATACAGTTTCTATTAGAGGGAAAGTCAAGTCCTTGGGTAGTTTCCATAACTGAAAAATATAAATTGTGTTGTATAGTGAAATATAGCTGATTTCCAGAGTCTTGAAACCATGAGAGTGCTTCAGAAAACAGATTAGATACTGCACATTCAAGAGAAATTCTGAATTTATTTCCGCCATTTTGTGACCCACACTGTGGTTGTACACACATGGAGGGAGGAAGGAAAAAAAAAGTTTAAGGGGATAAGAATCTGAGATGGTGACAATATTTTAAAAAGTTTTTCAGTTTTTTTACTTGTTAGGTTTTTATTTAAAATGTCAAAACAGGCATGTCAGTAACTCATGTGTAGCTTGCACATTGTTATTTATTGAAGACTGCAAACAAAAAAATCGAGGCCTGTATCCAATGGAATCCCTCAGGGGTCGGTACTGGGACCAGTACTAGTCAATATATTAATCAATGACCTGGATGAGGGAACAGAGTGCACTGTCAGCAAGTTTGCTGATGACACAAAACTGGGAGGAGTGGCTGACACACCAGAAGGCTGTGCGGCCATTCAGAGAGACCTAGACAGGCTGGAGAACTGGGCGGAGAGAGATTTAATGAAATACAACAAAGGCAAGTGCAGAGTCTTGCATCTGGGAAAGAACAACCCCAGGTACCAGTATAGGTTGGGGACTGAGCTGTTAGACAGTAGCGTAGGGGAAAGGATCTGGGGGTCCTGGTGGGCAGCAGGATGACCATGAGCCAGCAATGTGCCCTTGTGGCCAAGAAGGCCAATGGCATCCTGGGGTATATTAGAAGAGGTGTGGTCAGCAGGTCAAGAGATGTTCTCCTCGCCCTCTACTCTGCCCTGATGAGACCACATCTGGAATAGTGTGTCCCATTCTGGGCCCCTCATTCAAGAAGGACAGGGAACTGCTTGAAAGAGTCCAGCGCAGAGCCACAAAGGTGATTAAGGGGGTGGAACATCTCCCTTATGATGAAAGGCTGAGGGAGCTGAGTCTCTTGAGCTTGGAGAAGAGGAAACTGAGGGGTGACCTCATCAATGTTTATAAATACGTAAAGGGCGAGTGTCAGAAGGATGAAGCCAGGCTCTTCTCAGTGATGGCCAGTGACAGGACAAGGTGCAACAGGTACAAGCTGGAGCATAAGAGGTTCCACATTAACATAAGGAAAAACTTTTTCACTGTGAGAGTGACGGAGCACTGGAACAGGCTGCCCAGAGAGGCTGTGGAGTCTCCTTCTCTGGGGACATTCAAAACCCACCTGGACACGTTCCTGCATGACCTACTCTAGGGGGTCCTGCTCTGGTAGGGGAGTTGGACTAGATGATCTTTCGAGGTCCCTTCCAACCCCTGACGTTCTGTGATTCTGCGATTCTTGAAAAGGATTACCTTTGGAATGCAAAAATATATCAAACTAGCAAGTACACAGAATACCAAAAGATGCAATCAACTAAATTTGTTACAAGTAATAAAGTATCAGCTCTTCAGTACAGTCTTTATGAACTTTATTGTTTTAAAACAACCAATTAATTCTAGGATTTTTTGAGCTGAAAACCCAACTGTAGCAAAATGTGTTAGTCCTATGGTTATATTTATACAGTTCTGGGACTTTGTACATTGTTTCGCAGAATGAGTGTGTACATCATAAAACTCTTCCTGGTTTACTTTCCGAAAGAATTCCGTTATCATCAACCATTACCATGTATTTCTTTTATAAATAAGACAACACTTGGTTTTAAATTAATACATGAGTTCTTTTCAGAGCCTATTATACAACGTTATTACAAAATTTGTTCTTACACAGCAAAACACTTTTCTTGTCAGTGTGGCTTAACTCATAACACCTAAGTGCCTCCTTAATCATGGAAGGATGTCCACAAACAGGTGATTTCACAAGCTCAGCACTTGGTTAAATTGGAGAACAAGGCAACATTTAGTTTCATGAACCAGAAACCATAATTATTTTTTGTTAACTTCCAAAGGAGATCAGTACTTGTGGTAATTAAATTTCATTTTTTTAAACAAATCAGCTCTATCTGCCTATCCCATTTTACCTTCCACTGGTACAACTTCCTTAGACTGAACACAATTGCGTTTCCTACCTATCACTTGAGTGTTCTCAGTCACACTATCATTTGGTACAGTTTGATATTGGAACTGTCATAGTGAAGAACCTGGATAAGCTGGGTTAGAAAAACAGAATGTATTGTAGAATGTAATGTTATGATTTTGCATTTAAATCAGCAGAAAATACACTTCTGAGAAGAAAACCGGTAAACAAATCAGTTATCTATATAGATTTTTTAATATTCTATAATTCTGTTAGTAGCAAGCACTAAGTACATCCCAACCACTACCTGAAGAACCTTCTACTCCAGAATAATAGAAGAATGATATTTACTTCTCTGCTATTGACTGAATCCTTTTCTCTTTTTTTTTCCTGGTGGCTACTTTGTTCAGAAAATGAAAATGCTAACCTCAATTGTGCTTTAAAGCTTAGATGTCTTTCCAGCAAGGTGTGATTGACTTAAAACACAATGTATATCAAGGCACTGATTATCTTCATTACGCTTCCTTTTTTTTTTTTTTTATCCATAGTACTACAGTAAAACTGAAGATTTAGTTCCAGAGTTTATTTTCTGTTATATCAACATCTGTATCTGTAAAAGTATTTTGTTAAGAAAAAAAATCTAACCAAACATGAGGAAGAGAACTGGAATTGGAAGGTTCTGAGAAAATTTACTGTACTAGTGGACATTTGTTTTAATTATCAAATTAATTAAAGTGAGAGAAATATGTTTTTGTTATCATGTAGGAAAAAAGCCTTCAAACATTGAATCTGATTGCTGCAAAATTTTTATAGACAGTAAGTAAACAAGGCTGTTCTTATTGCATATAGCAACTTCCTTTTTTTATGAATAAATGTCAAACTTCCCTGTTTGTTGCTTCAGCTTTCATGTGAAGCAGTGAAACTTTATTGTGCTCATTTGAAAAATGCCCGAAGTGAGTCATTGCCCAAGGTGAATCAAAGAGTTCAGGTCAGAAGCAGCAGGATCCATCTCCACATTGCCTGCTGTCATCATCAGAAAATATCTCTGCCAGGTTCTGTACAGGCTCCTATATGTTTTCAGTCCCAATTTCTTGTTTCTCGTACCAAGTTACATACACGGCAAAATTAGTAATACAGTAAATTTGTATTGGATTGTCAGATGCTGTGTAATTCTACAGTCTTCTGTTGAAAACAAAACTGTAACCTCTTGACACTAATAATGTATTCTCTGAAACAGTTAGGAGTTTTACTGAAAGGAGATTAAATTCTAATTAACTTTTTACTAACTGAAGTGAAGCTGGAAAAACTGAACTAAGTATTCTGATGTGGTAAGCATTCCCCTTTGTTACACTCTGTTCCAATCATTCTCAAAGGAGTGCTAAAAAAAATAAAAAAGCTACTGCTGGATAGGGTCATGAAGAATGGAAGTGAGGCACCAGTTCCAGTTGTTCCTCAAAATCTTGTGCTACTAGAATTTCAGTAGGAAATGTGCATAAAGGAGAAATTGTTGTTTCGGTTGTAGCTGGAGGGCTCATAACTGAAGAAATATTTAAGTCTCCTGGGTTCCTTTATTTTTTCCTTTAGGGTTTGAAGATTCTTAATAATGATATTTACTTAGCTTTCATATCAATATCTCTATCTCTTGATAGTGCTTCACTTGACTGATAGTGTTTCTTTCTCTCAGTGCAAAGAGTCGTATTGAGGTTTGCTAGGGCAACCCTTGGGACTGCAGGCTTAGATTTCAGGTTTAGTACCATAAATCTCTTTCGGTTATTGAATGTCTATTGAGGAAATCTTACAAAAAACTGCACATATAAAAATAAATTCATGAAATATGTGTTGCTTTATCTGTCACATTGTGCAACTGAGTACCTAGCAGTTGGCTGTAATGTTCACATTTTATGGTTAGAATGTAACAGCTTGTCATTATCTCAGAAAAAACCTGCTCAGTTCACATAGTTTAAACCAAATCGGGACAGAAGTGGTTTGTTGATTTATTAGCAACACATAATTAACTGACAATCATTGAACTATACATTCAGGATGAGTATCAATAATTCAATAAACAGTGTTAGTTAGCCACTTTCAAAATGTTAATGCAGATACAAATTTCTAAGCGTATATCTAACCCCAAACAGTTCTAACCCCACACATACTCATGCAGTTACATTTGGGCTACAAGCACACCCTCTTTTCTGGGGATAGTGCAGGTTCCCTGAGTGTACACCCCTCCTGTGAGAGATGTGGGTGCTCCAGCGCTGCAAGTTCCCCTGCTGCTTCCTGCCACCTGCTCCCCAGCAAGGCAGCACTCCACAAGTGCCCACACCCGCACCACCTGAGGTGTGGGTTCCTGCTTGCTGCGCCCCACGCTCGCCGCCCTGGCTGGGTGCAGGCTGCTCCCAGTGCCCCAGAGGGAGGCTGCACTGTCAGCCCTAGGCAGCGATTGCAATGCCAGCAGTGTCAAACCAGGGGCTGACTGCTGCTGTTTTCACACTGTCCTGGTTTGGGCTAAATCGGAACTAATTCTGTTTTAGTGCAGTGATAAGGCCTGATGTTTATAGTTCGTACCAAGGAATGGGATGCAGAGAGGCCCTTGCTTATACTTGTTCTTGTAGCGACCAAGGTCACTGCTAAATCTTGTACTCCGTGTTGGGGTGCTGGGAGTGAAAAGGGTCGCACCTGCAGGGAGGAGCAAACTGGACAGGTGACACAAACCTGACCAACAGAGTATTCCATCCCATATACGTCATATTCAGTATAAAGCTGAGGGATCACGAGGGTCTCTCTCTCTCTCCTCTTCGATGGCCGATATCTGAGGAGGACTCTGTCTGTTCTTCTGTCGTCGATCCCCATCCATGCATCCCTGAATCCAGTGCCTGAGTCCAGCTCCTGCATCCCGTCCCTGTCTGCTGCCAAGTCCAGCCTGGGACTGCCCCAGTGCCATCCCTGTAGTGTAGTGGTGATGTATCGTCATCAGGGTGGGGGCAGTTGGGTTCGGTAGTGGTTTTGTATATATTTGTACATATTGTATCTATTTCATTATTTCCTTATTCTTATTATCTTTTCTTTTATTGTTATTATTTCATTAAAGCTGATTTTAGTTTTCTTTTCCAAACCATAAAGTCTCTCTCTCCCTTGTTCTCTCTCCTTTTCCTTTTTGGGAGGGGAGAGGGGTTAATAGAGAGTGTCTGTCATTTGTTAGTGGCCGGCCCAGCCTCAAACCTTGACACACACTAATGTCTCACTGTTTCAAATTCCTTTGCTTCTTTTACGTGTCTTTTTGGGCTGATTCCTTTGTTTCAAAAGTCACTTTGTAATTACCTGGTTCCTGTTCAAACCAGCTGATGGTCATCTTCCTCTTAATAGGCCTTTTAGAAAGGTTGAGCCATGTGATCATCCTCATAATCAAAAGCTTTAGATTGAACTTTTTATATAAGCAATTAGACAGTCAAAGCAGCATAATTATCCAGCTATGCAAACAATTATAATCTCTGAATTCACCTGAAATTCAACAAGGAGGGATGAGCAATAAAGGAGTCTCATGAGTCCAAATCCTTCAAAGGCAGACTAAGCACTTCATCTAAGGAACTGCTGGTCAATAGGGAACTCATCTGGTCGATTCCAATTTTAGCTACACAGACATCAAGCATGTTCTGCTAAACCCCAATAAACCTTGGGACAGCAGTGTTTTAATCTTTCTTGAAACTAAAAGGATTATACCTGAATGTCTAACTGGAGAAAACATGACATATTAAAAGAAATGCTGAGATTGAAATTCTAGCTGCATGTGCCAAATGTGAAATGAAGTATCGTTTCACACACACACACACACACACACACACACACACGTAGCATTGTGAGAGGACATACTCCTATTTTTTTTTCCCAAGCCTTTCTGAAATACCTTTCCGAAATGCCTTTCCTAAGGCAGTTCAATGAAGTACTTCCGGGCATATTTCTGCATCTGTCATTTGTTTGTTCACTGCCCCATGTTCATTTAATGTTCCCAATGCTCACAATCATCTGGTTGTACTCTTGGCATTTAGCCATTTTCCTATTATTTCTGTCTTCCTGCTTACAGAAGGTCATTTGATACTTTCAGAGGTAGGTTCACAGTATTTTTACTTAGGGTAGGTTCTCTAGAGACTTGCAGAACAGGCAGCAATATCTCATGTAGTAATTTCATTCCTTCTCTTGGTTCTGGCCAGAACTGAAAAGATGAAATGCATACAGGTTTATGTCATAGATTTCTGGAAAGCCACATGGTGGATTCATGGAATGATTAGTGGTATCTGGAGAATAGTGTCTTCTCTCCATCACCTGTGGAAACAATTGCAAAATTAAAAACAAGGAGGTAGAAATAAGGGTGGCTTCCAATGTCATGAAGGATGTTAGCACTCTGAATGAGAAATAACATTTCAAAGAGGAAAAAAATGTATATGTTTTGTCTTAGTAAAATGTTCTAGATAAGAAAACTGAGCAAACAAAACATAACAAGAAATACAATGGTCATAATTTAAGTGTATGTCACTCTAGGTAACAAAAAGCAACCCAGAAAATCCTACTTCACATTTTAATGGAGTTTTTAAAATAATTAAACAGAGAAATTTAGTATCTAACCATGAGAACTTATTCCAGTCTTGTTCAGTACACTTAGTCTAATGTAATCCCTCTCCCTTGATATAACAACAGGTGCATCAAAATAAGAGGAAGAATTCTTTGGGGCATACTGTCTGTCATGAAAATGATTATTTTTAATCTGATGTAACAGTTACAGAGGCAGTTGTGCTCTCCAGTAAAATGAAGGATGATATTTGTCTTTTCATTTCATTATGATCCAAAGCAGCAAGTTATCCAGGAAGATTTTGTTGCTTACATTAATGTTTATTTATTTAATTATGATCTTGGTGAAAGGTTTAGCTTATCTCCTCAAGGTACAAATTGAACAAAATTCTACTAGTAAAATCATTCATTTAAAATTTATCTTCTATTAATTAAAGAAATAATTAATTATTTGACTGTAATCACTCTTCCCCATCAGTACTCAGTTCTATTTCAAAAATATCTCAAAGAAGGGACAATTTGTACCACATGTGCTTAATGAGTTACTTGTTCCATTAATATGTAATGTGAGGTCCCTACAGAAACCAAAATATGCTGAAATGCAGACTATCTGAAATGGTGTTATATGTAATGTTCCAAATTTCTATGTTGCAGCTTTTTACAGAACCATGAAAAGGTTTATATTGTAATTTGTGCTACTAGAGAAGAAGGGAACAGAAAAAAAAAAAATTACTGCAGGATTTTGAAAGGCCTCTAAAGTATGTATGGTTTGTAAAATGTTATGGCATAAATTTATGACTACAATTCAGTTAGTTTCATGACAGAAGACATAAACACAGGAAGAATAACTGACATTTCAGGGTCTCTCTTTAATCTTCTGAGATATCTGTTCTGAAAGAAGCTTAAGAGTATTCTGTTGGCAGCCTCCACTAAGATGAAGGTCAGCATATGAAGTCGTTTACTAAGTTAGTAGGCAAAAATGGAGAAAGTGTATCTCAATTTCTATTTTGAAACTTCAAGGGCAGTTATGATGTCTTGAAAGATAACTATTGATATTCCACTTGCATTATATAATACAGCTAATAAAACATGAGGCTAAATAAATATTGTGACCAAAACAAGGAGTAGTTCTCTGAAGCTTGCTTCTGTTGGAAGGAATGCAACCCACAGAACAGCTTCAGCTGGAGGGTGAACAACCTGAGAGAGAAATCACTGGCTGAGAGTTGGGAACAGAACGAAGTTTTCAGGTAAAAATTAACGCCTTTGATTTTGCTGTAGTATTATACAAATGCTGCAATGGGATGTTTATATATTTTTTTACTATTCTTGTTCCTAAGTCTTCTCTATATGTGAAATCTCTGAATAAATGAGCAAGTGCTGGACACTGCTTTACTGAGAACAGGATTTTCACACTGAGTAGTATACTCAGCAATTAGCATGAACTTAGGTCTTCTAGTACTATGGACTGAGATTTCATCCTCGTGACAGGATCAGTTTGGGGACTAGCAGCTACAAATCTGGAGAAGAATCTCTTCTGGCAACCAGAAAAGAATGTTTAGAACATACTCGTGAATTCACTAAAAGGCATGCATTCATCACAAGCATATTTCCAGAAACTCCCTGTGCCTTAATATGGAATCATATTATTTCAGTTGACAGAGAGAGAGAGAGATGGCTTGCAAAAGATTTGCCATTTTATGTTCTTAGTTAAAAGAAAAAAGCTGATTCCACTCATATTGAAGTTAACAGCAAAATTCCTGCTTATTTCAATGACAGCTGGATTGGCCTATAAATGTCCCTTTGTTACGCTTATTCTGCTGCGCATAGTATGTTTGCCTTTAACAACATTCTGTAATTAACAACAGTTTGACAGACTGAAAGATCCAACTGTTTCATACTTGTTATTGCTGCACAAAGCTGAATTGTGGGGTTTGTTGATAGAGGGAAATTTCAGTTAAGTGAAATGTGCTCTCTTTCCCACAAAATAGCTCTTTCAGTATAACTGTATGATGCTTACACAAAATAACAACTTGCTGATTATAAACTCACAAGATTACCATGATGAAGACTTTTTACTATGCAAACACAAGAGTATCCAGATTTGCTTAAACTGGCAAATTCTGGCTTAACTATGCCTTAAAAAAAACCCTTAGCATCCCTTCCTCCACCCAAGCTTGAGCATTTGTTGTCATTACATGATTTTTCTAAGTGTTAAAGTAAATCCTTTCTTGGGATAACTCTTCTATTTTGCCTACCTGGCAGATGGGATTGCCATTTTTCCAATTATAATTATTTGGACAATTAGTGATGTAAAAAGATAGTTTAGTATCTTCACATTTCATTTCATTAAGAGATCAAGATATTGCTTCAAAAGCATTGACCTTGTTTGCAGAATGTGCTCGAGAGCATGAAAAGGAACCAATAGTCAAGGATTTATTAGTACAAGTCTTCCATCATTTACCTTCTACTTTGAAATATATTTTGCTGTATTTAATTCAAAATGATATCAATAGCATTTTTCTTTCATAAAATATTTGCCTGCAAAACAAGTAAGTAGATGATGTTCCTCCACTCATATTTGAACACACCTAAGGCAAATTTGATGTTAAAATGTTTAAGAGAAGTTGAGTGCGTGTGTGTTTTTAATCTTATATGAGCAAAGGCTTAAATATCAATATATATAAATTTTTAAACATCAGCTATTTGGTTAGATTAATTCATACAGATTAAAATGAGTTTAGGCATCAATGGTCAAGCAATGCCTCTTTCTATATATCTCCTCCATAGTAGTTCTTGAACCTATTATCCAGTTTCAAAAACCTCAGGTCATAAAGATTAATAAGTAATAATGTATTTTATGAAAATACTTGGGAATATGAGAGATTTTTATGAGCATTCAGACAGTGAAAAAGATTGCACATCCCAAGATTTGGCCTTAATTGTTATAAATTGGGATCCAACACTAGTAATAACCCTCACTTCTTCAGCCACACTTTTCTATACTGTCCTTTTAATCAGGCGTAGTGCTCTTTCAGTTAGCAGGGGAAACAATTCGCAAAATTATCTGGCTAAAACATCACTTATTTCGAAGGGCCAATATGATCAATATGAAGTCACATATATGCTGTTGATGGAACAGGAGAGAGAGGGAATAGGTAAGAATATGAGGGAATATGTAAGAATATGAGGGAATATGAGAGTGAAAACCACAACAACAGTCTAGATTTAAAGCCGTTTCTGTTGTTGAACTTCACCATTAAACACCAGAGACTCCACTCAGACAATAAATATTGATTATATGGAAATGTCCACCTCAAATACAGGAAGTCCAATAGCTAATAAACTAGACACTAGGCAGTTCCACTCTTTCTGGAACAAAAGTCATTAAATGATGAATTTCTTGTTCCAGAGGAAAAAGAATGTCCTAACTGTATCAGAAGACTAATTTTCTATCGTACAGTAAAGTATGACAGTGAAAAGCTTTGGGAAGGGAAGGGAAGGGAAGGGAAGGGAAGGGAAGGGAAGGGAAGGGAAGGGAAGGGAAGGGAAGGGAAGGGAAGGGAAGGGAAGGGAAGGGAAGGGAAGGGAAGGGAAGGGAAGGGAAGGGAAGGGAAGGGAAGGGAAGGGAAGGGAAGGGGAGGGGAGGGGAGGGGAGGGGAGGGGAGGGGAGGGGAGGGGAGGGGAGGGGAGGGGAGGGGAGGGGAGGGGAGGGGAGGGAAGGGGAGGGGAGGGGAGGGGAGGGGAGGGGAGGGGAGGGGAGGGGAGGGGAGGGGAGGGGAGGGGAGGAGAGGAGAGGAGAGGAGAGGAGAGGAGAGGAGAGGAGAGGAGAGGAGAGGAGAGGAGAGGAGAGGAGAGGAGAGGAGAGGAGAGGAGAGGAGAGGAGAGGAGAGGAGAGGAGAGGAGAGGAGAGGAGAGGAGAGGAGAGGAGAGGAGAGGAGAGGAGAGGAGAGGAGAGGAGAGGAGAGGAGAGGAGAGGAGAGGAGAGGAGAGGAGAGGAGAGGATTTGGGAAAATACCAAGAATGCGAAGTCAATCTATAATATTGATTCAGGCTGCAGCTCAATAAAGCAACGGTCAGCTTAATTACATGCTTCAACTTATTTAGGTACATTTTAGTCCATAACAGAGCCTCACTCAAGCTTCTATTTGGATCTGTAGAGGTGTTATTGTGTGTTTCTGCAGACCAAATTGTGTAGCCAGAGAGCTCTGTACCATTTCTGTCAAAATGCTAATGAGACTAAAATTAATCCTTTTTCTCCTGAGAAAATGTTAACATTTAACAACTCTCAAACAATGAGAAATCTTTCCTCTCGCACAATTTTTAGAATCACAAGGTTAATTTACCATATCTAGTTCATATATTTGTCTTTTTGTGTCTTGTTTTTCAAATGTTCTTTCCATCTATCTCCTCTTTATGACTGTCTTCTCTGGCAGAGCAGGCAGCGCCTCTATATTTTGGTTCCAACCATAAGTATTTAAGACCTCTGAGATGTGAATTCTGTAAGAAACAATACACAGCCTTTATAATTTCAGAGATATACATATATATATAGTTCATGCTTATAGCTAAAGTGCAAATCTCAGCAACTTCTCTTTATGGAGTTTTGTGCAAATATTTAGATTTGGGAAACTGCAGGACAGTTAGCCTGACCTCGATCCCTGGGAAGGTGATGGAGTAAATCCTCTCCAAAGCCATTTCCAAACACGTGAAGAACAAGGAGATGATTTGGAGTAGTCACTATGGAATTGTGAAGGGAAAATCATGCTTAAACAGTCTGGTAGTCTCCTACAATGAAATGACTACTTGGTGGACAAGGGGAGGGCAGTGAATGTTGCTTATTCTGAATTTTGCAAGGTTTTCAACATTGTTTCCCATGAAGTCTTCACAGACAGACTGATGAGGTATGAACTAGATAAACAGACACAGAGGTGAACTGAAAACTGGCTGAACTGCCAAGTTTAAATATTTGTGATCAGTGGACAATTGGAGGCCAGCTGGAGGCCAGTCCAGTGGAGTTCAGTCACTAGTGGAGTATCCCAGGGGTCTATAGTGGGGCCAATACTGTTCAACACCTTCATTACTGACCTGGAAAATGGGGCAGAATGCATCCTCAGCAAATGATACGAAACTGGGAGGAATGGGTGATGCAGCACATAGAGGTGTTATCATTCAGAGGGACCTCAACAGGCTGGAGAAATGGGCTGACAGGAGCTTCATCAGTTTCAACAAAGGGAAATGCCAAGTCCTGCAGCTGAAGAAGAATAAACTCAGGTAACCAAAAATGCTGGAGGATGGCTACCTGACATGCAGCTTGGCAGAAAGGTAGCTGGGGGTCCTGGTGGACAAGCTGAACACAAGGCAGCAATGTGGTCTTGTGGCAAAGGTGGCAAATAGCATCCTGGGTTGTATTAGGAAGACGCCAGCAGGCAAGGGAGATGATCCTTGCCCTCTGCTTGGCCCTAGTGAGACACATCTGTAGTGCTGGGTCCAGTTCTAGGTTCCCCAGTACAAAAAAAGACATGGATATAATGGAGCAAGCCTTGTGACACTAAGATGCCTGAGAGACTGGAGCATCTTTCATATGAGGAAAGGCTGAGAAAACGGGGACTGTTAAATCTTGAGAAGAGAAGGCTCTGGGGGGAATATTGTCACGGTATAAATCATAGCATCATAGAATATTTCAAGTTGGAAGGGACCTATAAGGGTCATCAAGTCCAACTCCCTGCTCCTTGCAGGGTAGAGTTGGGAAATTGCCTCCCTCAACCAGCCCCTGATTGAGTAAAGAACACAGAGTCAGTCTTTCCTCAGTGGTGTCCTGTGACAGAAGAAGAGGCATTGGGCAAAAACTGAAATACAGGAAATTCCATTTAAACACAAACATAAAATTTACTGTGAGTGTGATCAAACACCTGGAGAGGCTGTAGAGTCTCCACTCTTGGAGATATTAAAAAAATGACTGGTCATGGTCCTGGACAACCTGCTTTAGCTGACCCTGATTGGATCAAGGGAGTTTGACTAGATGGTTGCCAGAGATCCATTCCATTTCTCATGATTCTGTGATTCTTATCTACAGGTCACTGTTACATATTCATTTTGAAAAAAACTGCAGATTTCAAGGAAATTCATGCAACTTTCAGTATTTCTTTTGTACTAAATAGCAAGTTACATATGAATCTAGATTTGACTCTGATATTCAGAAATTTAATACGGCATCAAAAGCATGACTGTTCTGGATCAGATCAAAGGTCCATCTCATTTATTGTCTGCTGCCAGACAGTAGGCAGCATCAGATGCTAAGCAGAAAAGCACAAGAACAAGGCTACAGTGACACTTCCCTTGGTATACTTCCTCACACCAATTTGCTATATTCTCCTTTTTTCTTGACATTCAAAGCCCTTTTATAGATCCTAGATAGGATTTTGAAGACCACCGATAGAAGCATACAGGTAAAAAAAGAGATTGGAAAGAAGTGAGGTGTAAGGAGGGAATAACAATGCTGAATTTCTCCCTTGCAAGGCAGCATATAATCAAAAGATTAAGATGACATACGCTTTGAAACAGTGATAATTCAAACTATTGCATGGTATGTTCTTTGATGGTGGTTTTCCATCATCTGACCTGCACAGCTGTGGAATGGGGTTTACTGAGCCTCAGGTGAGTATCCTAGTGAGTCGGTTTCTGCATGAGAAAGGCGTTCATTTTCTTTTGGATGCTAGAGTTTGGAAGTGCCACTTCTTCCAAAGAACATTGTCCTTTATTCCCTATCTGCATGATAAGTCTACATTTTTTAAATGGAAGAGTGATCTCATTATATGACACCAGATTTGTGGAGTTCAGTTACAGGTTTTAAATGCTTATGATATAATACAATTCTAATTCAGTAGTCCCAAATTTGTGTTTCCTGACTTTCACTTACTTCCAGAAGCCTTATTCTGCAATGATCACTTCACCTGCAGGCTTTCCTCTTTGTAGATAAAAGTCAGACAGGGCCTGTTAATTTTAGCAATACTCAGAGTCTATACAAATGTATAATAAACTAAAGTTACTATAACGAAGTCTGTGTACATAGTACCAGAATGCTTCCCATTCAGCTCCAGCTATACCTCAAGGGAAAAGAAAAGCGAAACTGCAAGAGAAATCTTTGAGCCTCACTGTTATAGATCACAAAAATGTCTATCAGTTAAATGACTAATTTTGTCTAAGTAAGGAAACAGGATTGAAGTTAATTGATAAGCATATAATTCCATTTCTATATGCAGCAAGACCATATTGCACTGTGTGTTCAATAATCTCAGCCCTGAATCAGTGCTGATCTCTGAAAACTGTTCAACCTAGGCAGGTTGCTCAGTGCAGTTTTTCTAAGAGATGTTAATCATTTTTCCGAAGGCAGAATGATGATGCTTAGGCATACAACTGTTTATATGGCACCAGGATCAATGCAGCGAAATTTAGGCATAAAGCCCAAGACACAAAGTTACGATTTTGGATCACAATCATAAGGCATTGTGAGTGGTGGTGGAAGCACTGTTTTCATACCAACATGCATTCGCTCCCCTTTCCCTGTAAAAGACGTCTAAAAGGTTTATCCATAGGGAGCAAATATGTGTATGAGGAAGTTATTAGAACTGTTTCCTGCCATAGGGGAGTAGCTTATTTGGTTTGCTGTGCATCATTAACACTGTCATAAAGTTGCTTGTTGCGATTAATTATGAAATTGCAAACTGGCATTGAAGAGACTGATATCACGAAGCAAAGCATATCTTAATTTACTGTCACATAGTATAATAAAGATGACACACATTTCTAGGCTTAAAGGGTTTTTTTCTAACATGAATCTTTTTAGTACAAATACTTTCCAAAGACCTTTTTAATATCAAAATACTAAAATATCTGCCAATGAATTAATATTCACTGTGAAAGAGTGCAGATTATTATAAAAAGTTCAAAAAGTTTTACATCACTGCTGTTAACAGCTTTGTCTGCAAGCTGATTTCCTTCCCATCTTCCTGAAGGGCAGCATAGCTGATTACAAATAAACGGAATTATTTCTGAGTAGAGTAACAGAGCTCATGGCAATGTATACTTAAGAGGATATATGAATGCCACGGGCATTATGCTTCTGCTACCCTGAGGCACTGATACTCAGTTTCCCTACAGCACTGTAGATAAGCGAAAGCAATGCAGTATCCTTCCATAACTTGATCCTTTAAAGTCTGGCTTTAAAACTGTTCAGTATGACAGATTTTCACTAAGACAACTTGGCAGCTCAAAGCCTTAGAATAGTTTGTGTTGCAAGTAAAAGACAGATGTGAAAGAAGGTACAATTCCCTTCTCCTTTGTACACATTGTGACACATCCTTGCAAAACACAAACCTTCCAGAAAAAAAGCCATGTTCCTGTTAAACCCAAATTGTTACTCTGTCAGGGCAGTCACTTCCACTCCTCTCAGCAGAAACTCCAGAGAGAAGAGAATATATAAACAGAAGAAAAAGCATTACACTCGGTTTTCTTCCCAATCATGACAGCAATAATGTTTCCTGCATTACAGTTTAGTAACACCCAAATACTGAAAATAGATACACAGTCTTTTATTCTGGATTTTAAACTCCCAGTTCCAGATAACCGCAAGAAGAGGTAATACATCTGCATTTACACATGAACACCCCAAAACTTTTCCCCTAAACTGTTTCATTCTCCCAGCATGTGCATCACAGTTCTCTCAGTGACTTCTGAGGAGTTGCTATAAATTGAGGGATGACACCTACAGACTGCAAGCAACATTTTTCTCTTCAGGGAAAAAACCACAACAAACCAATGTTCATCTAGCATCTAAGAATGCCATTGTACCTGCCCAAAAATGTCAACAGATTTTTTTCTTTCCAGAACTCAAGGTGAAGTTATTACTTTTGCCTATTGCATACATCAGCAATGTGTTACTGCAGGACAGAGGATGCATACCCAGTGTGCACAGACAAGATATACCACTAAAATATCTGCCTTTTCTCTATGATTAAGAAAGAACTCAAAAGCCAAGTGGCTTGTAATGTGAGAATTGCACAGCAGACGGAGCGGAGTGTTCGCACTGATGCCGGCCGGTGTCCTGCTAGATTTGACAGTACGCTGAATGATCATGTAACTGGCTCTAAAAACATCTATGCAGGGATAGCTGTTATTTAGTATTTTGGATGAGAAAATACAGAGGGACTTTGCAGAGACATTTTTTTTTCACTTCTACCAGAGAAGTAATGAGTTCTCCTGGGATGGATTGGGGCAGAAGAGTGGGAGGAAATGAACTGAGGAAAAAGGGGAAAAAACAAGTCCTGGGCTCCTTGATTACATGGCACTGTCCAGGAAAAAGACATGGATCATAGAAATACTACTGAGGGGAATTCTTCTCAGTAAAATGAGGATATGTAGTCATGGTCTGGTTTGGGGCTGTGGTAGCCTCTGTTGCTCTACCGAGAATTCTCATTCCCCTAGATAATAAGTCAAATGTCTTCATAATTCAAGATTCACTGACATCGGCAGTTGACTGACAGGCTGGCGGAGTGATGAAAAGCCAGCTGCCCTCCATTGCTGGTGAACAGCTTGAGAGGTGTTAGAGCTGATATTTGACATATCTGGCGACAAATCTGTCTCAGAGCAGGTTGCAGATGTCCATCAAGGTACTAATGTTTAGTTTAAATCTCTGCTTGAGAGGTCCAGGAAAGTCAAAGGTGAGTATATACGATCCAAGGATGCAGGTGGTCTCTTGCCACACCCAGCCTCTCAGATCCTCCAAACAATGAGTAGTGAGCACAAGCAGTGAGTGTATTCATTTGTTTTACTGTCTTGCCTTCAGAATGCCTTACATCATAATCACTCCCTCCACCTCTCCCTCCACTTTGTCCAGAATATATCCTCAGCTCTTGTTCTTGCTCGTTCATTAGCTACTCACCCCACCCATGATCCTATACTGTGTCCAAAATGTACAGCTAGTTGTACTGTTTTCTTTATTTAGTCTCTCCTATCAGGTACTGATGTTAATCTGTGAAAATACTGTTCTTACAATCCTTTTGCTTTCTGTTAACCTGACTAGCACGATGAATATACAGGAGATAACTTTTGTAGCTTGGTGATCAAGCCTCACTTTTGAGCTGTCCAGGAAAGTAGGTATGGACTGGTCATACTAAAAATAAGAACATGTTAGATGGGAGAGGATCAGGAGAAAGTGTGCTCAAGTATGTGAGAAAGGCATCTTTAATTTTTAGGGTTCTTTCCTTTCAAACATCTGACTGTATCTAGCAGGACATTTCAGGTGGTTGATGGGCCTGGGGAGGGTGTTGCAGTCGAAATCTTGTGATGTGCAAAAGGGAACACACCACATACAGAGTTAAGAACTAGTGAGTCCAACGAATGCTTTAACAATCTAATCATTCAAGTTGTTTAATCAATACAGAAATACCTGATAGATCTTATACAAAAGCAGGCTAGTCTCAATTCCTTTTCTTTGGTATTAAATACACTCTTCCAGTGCTCCTCTGAGTCCTGAAGTTGGCAGTTTTATTCTTCCTCAAGAAGTGGGGAGGAAATTTTGAAGAGTCATAGGCATCCTGGAGTCTTTATGGGAGAAATGTGGTGCTCCTGGTGGGGGCCTATTCTGCCTCACCTCTGGTATACACAAGGAGCTAGGTTTATAGGTGTTCTTATGGCACCCTGCATCCTGCTCTGGGCAGGCAGGACAGCGTGGCTGGCACTCACTGTCTGCCCCTAGTCCTCAGGACACCCAAGGCTCATGGTCAATCAGCAATGACCGTGGCTGCTCACACCATTACCATAGGCGGTACCGCACAGTCCCAGCTCACCCCAGGGAGGCAGTCACTCATCCCCAGACAGATGAGGTGGCCAGTGCCACCAGGCCCAGGCCCAGGCCCAAGCCCCGCAGGCCCCAGACTCTGCACCACAGGGCACCCCAGGCCTGGAGGCTTCTGCTAGTGATGGCAAAAATCACATTTACCATGTTATTGTCACTGTCTTCAGTGAACTGATAGGCTCCATGCTCCCACCCAGCCCTGCCCAGTCCATCCTGGCTAGGCACGACAGCAGGACCTGGGCTGCAGCTCCTGGGCAGCAGCCAGATGAGGGAGCCAGGAGAGGCCTCGGCAGGGCCCTCCTCCTCTGCTTGAGAGCCATCTTGGGGGTCCTGGCCCTTGGTCTTGCTCAGCTCGTTGGGGTGCAGTGACACTGTGCCCACTGGGGAGGTCAGGGAACAGCCCCACCAGCCTGCAGGCTCCTGCCAGCCCACCTGGCCTATGCTGACCTCAACAGCTACAAGGAGTACAGTGATTGATGCCATGTAGAAAACATAACAGTCCTAAACAGCCACTGGGAGAGGGAAATATCATAACAATATCTGCCATTTCACAGCCAATCCACTAGTAAAACTAGTAACTTGCAGCAGGATGAGGTAAGATAATGCTTGGGACACACAGAAAGAATTGTGGGCTACTGCTGCTCGTTGATCCCTGTTTTGAGTGGAGCCAGATGAGATGATGATGTCACAACCCAGGTCTTTCAACCGTGAGATATTCTCTCTGCAAAGCTGAGGGTGTTTAACTTGGCCTCAGATATGTTAGGGAGGAGGTTGTTTGTAACAGAAGGTAAAGTTCACATTCCATTGCTGCACATAAGTTTACAAATACATTCCATTTTGGTGGGTTGACCTTGGCCAGCTGCCAGACCCCACCCAGCTGCTCTCTCACTCCCCCTTAACAGGACTAGGGAGAAAATACAGTAAAGAAGCTCATCGATTAATATAGACAGGGACCTCACCACTTACCATCACTTGCAAAACAGACTCGACTTGGGGAAAAATAATTTAATTTAAATTGACAGTTAAAAATATATTTGAGTAGTGAGAATCAAAACAAACAAAAAAACCACTAAAACAACACTTCCCTTCCCCTCTTTTTCCCAGGCCCACCTTCACCCCATCACTTCCGACTCCTCCACCTCCTCCCCTTGAGGGGCGCAGGGGTCGGGGCCCGGGGGGCTCCGGTCAGCACAGGGCTGCTCCTCTCAGCCGCTGCCGCCCCCTGCCGCCGCTCCCCGCCCCAGCCCGGGCCCTTCCCAGGGGCTGCAGGGAAGGCCCCGCCCCAGCGGGGGTCTCTCCCGGGGCCGCTGGGGCATCTCTGCCGGGGGCCCGGAGCCCCTCCGCCCCTCCCGCCGCTCTCCCCGCGGGGCTCGCAGGGCCGTTTCTCCCCCGGTTCCCCTCAGCCCCGGCTGCCGAGGGGCTCGGCTGTGCCCCGCGCTGGGGCCGCTGGAGCCGGCTGGGGCCGCTAGAGCCGGCGGGAACTGGCTAGGGCCGGCGCGGGGCCGCCCAGGGGCCGCCCGGCAGAGATAGCCCCGGGGCCGGCGGCAGCCGCGCACCCGCGACCGGCCCGAGGGAGAAACAGCGGAAGTTCATGGCAGGGCTTGCTGCGTGTGACCCTAAACCCGAACAGCTGTGCAGTGCTACCGAATTCCGACATCCCTTTAAGTACACGGGTTGCAGTCGTCTGGTAAGTTTAGTTAAAGATGTAGGTTTGTGTAGTGTAACAAGATGTATGCTAAGGTTTTCCACGAAGAAAACAGCTGAGTAAGCCTAATATTGCTTCTTTTCATAGGAAAAAATATGCTAGGCAAAGAGCAAAAATAAATTTAAAAGCAAATATGCTTCAGCAATAGCTACAGAATAAGTCCTTTCTTTTGACATCATTAAAAATTGACACCTACACCCAAGAAACCCATTTAGCCTCATAAAGATTTTTTTGAGTGTATGTGGTCTTAATCTCTAATTTTGCTTTTATGCACAGTGCAGGATCAGGTGCACGTTTTTTCCCATGTTGCTGAGCTAGTTTAGCTCTATGTTGAGTTCTAGGTATACCGAGCCTGATATTGTTTGTTGCCATTAACTGTTTGACAGCGTGGTGATATATCACACTAATTTATTACTTTTTCATGGCAGTTGTGGTAGTAATGTGGTAGCAATATACCATTTAAGATGCCAGTTCAAGGAACAGAAACTGGATCAGCTTATGTAGGACATATGGGATAGCTAGCCCTATCCAGCCTTTGCTGTCAGTCATCAGCTGCCCACTGGGAATTTCCTGCGTGTTAAGCTCAGAATTTGTAATGGCAGAAAGATGAATGAAGTATCAAAGATGGATGAGGTATCCCTGTTGCAACGAGTCATACCTCTGGTGACCTCGGAGGCGGATAGAGGGGCAGGATGTATAACCAGCTATCTATCTGTTTCCGTGGAACAGTTTAGCAGGATCATAGGGAAACAAGAATGGTGAACAGGACTGTGCCTGTGTTTTTAGCTAACTTGTAGCAGTTGAGAATGATTCTTTCTTGTCACCGCTGATTGCTAGTCTGCATTGAGACACTAGTCCTTTCTGATTCAGCCTTACTTTCTTAGTCTGTCACATACAAGCTTCATGTCTTGGACTGTTTTGCTTGATCTTCTCCCTACACTAAGGAAGGATCATGCCTTTTATTATGTCCACTGCTGTCACACTCAGTGTACTAAAAATTGTATAGATGCCACAAGGCTCAAAGAACTTAATCCTCACATAAATATATTTTCATTCTTTTAATTCATTTATTATGCAGAGGATAGGGCCCTTAAAGTCCTTAGTTCAGTTATTAATCTAGACGTGTATAGGAAAATTACACAAAGAATTAAATAAATAAATGCACTCAAGAAAACTAAGCCTCTGACACCAGAGGTCCATCTTTCTACTCTACTTTTGAAAGACACTAAAAATATAACTGTGGAATTAAGTCAGCAAGGAAAAACTCAGTGACTTCTAGACTAAGCTGTTCCTTTTTCATGATCAGTTAACAACTTAGAGACAATTCAAATACCTCTAGGTTCCTTTTTTATGCCAATGGAAATGCTGTGCCACACATTGTCTTTTGATGTATGTTTTCAGGAGTATGCCTGCAAACCTACTGCCTTCAATGGGCTTTACAGGGGCTGGTTAGAACTTACAGGGCAGGTCTGTTGGGGAGGGAGGAAATACAGAACTGGAGTTGTTGTTTTCTAGCTGTGTTGACTCTCTGGGAAAAACAGAATTAAAAATTGTGCAGGTGAATTTTTGCTCCTGAAATCAACAAACATTTCTGAGTAGAAACAGGAGGTATATCTTCCGATTAAGACAGTGCCGGTTTAACAGCCATTCTTTCTGAATGACATAGTGTTTTAAATCACAGAAGGTGGAAAAAAAGTAAAATAAGGATAAGGTAAGAATGTTTAAGATGAATATCATGTCTCTCTACTGCTTTATTAAAATTGGAATGTTCTCTTAATTGCAGTATTACAGCTTATTTCCTTTTTATTTTAAGTCTTTCATATCAGTCAATCAAATGTGCATGGCACTCAATTCTAAGGACAGAAAAGTTGCACACATGTTCAGGCAGCTTCTTAAAGATGTATTTATAAGAGACAAAAAGTAAATTTAATTAAATTAATTATATATTTATCAATTTCTATACATTTTAAACAATAAAGATGTATGGGTTTATTCTTGAGAATGAAGTGTAAATATATATATTTCTAAATAAACAGAAAATCATGTCATTTAGAGGTTTATTTGCTTATTTGAATTTTCAGTCTAATAATTTTTTTCTGCATTGACTAAAACTTTGACCATACACATGGAAAAGAATAACTTTATTTACAGTAGTAATCTGATTTAATTTAGTTGGAGTACTTGCAATGATAATTACCCAATAGTCAATGATTATAATAAAAAAATGCAAATTTTAACAGTATTATACGAATTGGCAAGTAATTTTTAAGCATTCAAAAATATATAAGAATGTTCAGAATTTGGCAAATGATGTGTGGATAGTTATGAACATGTCAAATTCTATATTAAATTATATTTGCAAATACTTGTTTCTGCAATGAAAAATGTTTCACCTGAAAGTAAAGAAAAAAGGTTGAAATAACTTAGAAAGGTAAAATTATTACTTTTGTCACAAATATGCTTTGAATTATTTAGATGGTATATGGAAAAGCAAACTAAAAGGAAGAAGAAATCATAGATGTTAAAATATATTTACTTCCTTTTCACAGAAGCTTAGGATAAATTAGGCTGTAAGAGACAAAAGCCTTATTGGAGTAAAGGTTACTAAATCCTGCTCATCCACACAGTCATTTCCCCATAAAACTCAATAAAATTGGTCAAACATGCTTTTTACCTGGTAAATCCACATAAAATCTTCCTAATCACTTTCTTTTACTTCACATGCCTGGCGATTAACTCCAGGAGAAGGAACTGTGATTTTTCCAAGGGTTGAGGTGAAGGATTTCCAAGGATTGACTGGCTGACAGGTCCCTGGGTCACCCCTTTTTTATTACTTAAGGATAGGTGAGTCCAATATCTTTCTAGTTTTGTAGAACCCTCCCCATTTGCTATGATATTTTTGTATATGCTAAGCAGAGGCCTCACAATCACATCAGAAAGCTTGCAGCAATTTCAGGTGAATTCCATCTGGTCCCATGGATCTGAACGCGTCCCTAACCTGTTGCTTTTTCACTTCTGTGACCAGACTTCATCTATGAGAACAGAAGCAAAAAAGACACAGAGTAGTTCAGCCTTTTCCACATTGTACACCACTAGCTTCTCTCCCCTCTTTAGCAACAGATCTGTCTCTTCTCTGAATTTTCTTTTCCTATGCCTATCTTGAAGATTTCTCTTGTTACACTTCATGACACTATCTCATTTTAACTTCAGCGAGTCTTTGGCTTTTTGATTCCATGCAGAATTGTCCAAGCAATAGCTTTGTGCTCATTTTTTGCCTGTCCTTGTTTCCAATTCTTAGGTGCGTTTTAGTTCATCATGAAGGTCTTTATATAACAGGGTGGCCTTCTGGTGAAATCCTTTGTCTTCCTGACCACTGAAATAATTTGTTTATAAACTCTCTCTCTCTCTCTCTCCTTTTTTAAAAAATTCAAATTAAAATCAGCCATCTTTCTTAGGCACTTTTCTACTTCATGGCAATTTCTCAGGGTATTCTGCCTAGCAATTCCTTAAGTAAATCGAAGGCTGCTCTCTGGAATAAGTCCAGAGTCTAAATCATACTGCTTAGCTTCCCAGGTCCTTCCTCTATCCTCTGAACTCAATCAGTTCATGGTTATGAAGTCCCTATTTGTGAGCACCAGGACAGGTATACCATTAGAGTAGTTGACTCCCCTTGCGCTTACCTTGGGAAATAATCACCAGCATTATCTAGGAACCTCTTGAATTCCTTGCAGAGTGCTGTGTTTTCTTCCCAGCAGATGACTGTTTGAAAACCCCAGTAAGAACCAGGTCTTGAGATCGTGAGACTTCTAATAGTTGTATACAAAAAGCCTCATCCACTCCCTCCTTTTGAGGAGATTTGTGATGGATCCTCACCACAACACTGCACAGCTACTTACCCTCTGATCTTGATTCACAAACTCTCAGGTCCTGTGTTTCACAATGGGCTACTTCACAGTCAAGGAGCTGCTTTACTGTCCCTCTTATACTTCCTTACCTGTCCTTCCTAAAAATCCTGACAAGTTTATTTCGTTCTTGATAAAAGATTTTTTTCCCCTCTTTCCTCTCTCCATGTCCTTAAAGTGAAACTAATTATGCTTTGAAGCACAGATTCTGACAGCAACTTAATGAAAGAGAACATAAAAAATTAACTTAATTATCTTGTTAGTTCTTGATGAGTTATTGTCCTGTTATTCATGCAAATAATGTTCCTATAGTTACTAAATCTTGTAAATTCCCTCATCTCGGTGTCTGATATGTGTTTTAGAGATTCTTTTTTCTACATTTTGGAGACAATTATATCTAACCAGTTACTAGGACTAACCTCTATGCAAGCAAAATTGTAGAGCTTAGAAAAAAATATCTTTTGCTTTGGATTCTTCAGATTTCTCTGAACTTCTGTTTCTTTTTATCTTTTGTGTTTCCTTTCCTTGTAGACCACAATAATATAATATATGATTTTAATAGTTGCTTGTGCTAATATCCTATTACCGTAAATGTAACTCATTTACTGAAACTTCATAAGCAATGGCAGAACAGAATATAACCATGGAAACACCTAAGACCTCCCTCAGATATGCTTAAAAGCAATATAGATTTCCTTGCTCATTTAGCTTTTCTCAGTATTCCCTTGTGTCATTTTAGTTCTTTGCAGCTTTATTTATATTACAGTACAAGTAGAGAGAAGTGATAATGAGTAAAAAGATTTTAGATAGATTATTTCTCATTGGTGATTGAAGACCAAGGAATTAGATAATGGAAAATGCTATATATACATTATTTGATTCATTATATAATTTAGAAATTAGCTATCTGATTTCATTATCATAAAATAATCTCGAAGATTTGAGTCTCTTTATAACAAAGCTTTAGACTTTAGGAAGAATAAAAACACTGAATTGTGTTGCTGTCTTTAAATCTGATGTTCTTCGGTCTATCACTGATAAAGCAACCTACTTGAATCTGTTTTTCTATTGTAGGATTTACATGTAACTTAACATTCACACTGATGTGAATACTACACTTGCTTCCTGGTGAGTTACTACTATGGTGGGTTTTTTTCACTGAAGAGAGACCTGTTGTTTTCATACGTTGTCCTAGGTTACAGTGTAAAATGTGCCAAAAGAAAAAAAAAAAGTATTCTATTACCATCTTCAGCAGCTGTTGAGACCAGGTGGGGCGGTGCTCCCTGCCTCCCCCCTCTGGACTATCTTCTGTTAATGGGCACAACAATGCCTTATCGCCTGACCCATCGATAACTCGCTCCTGGACTATCTCCTGTTAATGGCCCATCAAGGAACTGCCTCACGACTCCCCATCCCATTGTGAGATGCTCCGCCCGGGGGGAAGGAGCCAAGCAGTCCATGCTAAATAAAAACTGAGATCTCGAACACCCTAGCAGCCTTCTTCCACTGGATTCCCAGAGGAGTTTTCCCCCCACTGGAGTTCCAGAGGACAAGAGCTACCTACCTACCACTGGACCTTCGGAGGAAGACCAGACCTCTTTACAAGATCGCTGCTTCAACAGAACTACATGCATCCCTTCAGGAGGACTGCAGTCACCATCTTATCGGACTGCTACTGCCACCCTAACAGGGTATCAGGTTGTATTTCTGACTCTGTCAGTGTAAACCAGGGGGTTGTTTTTTTTTTCCTGCCTTGTGTTTTATATATATATATTAGTAAAGAATTGTTATTCCTATTCCCCATATCTTCACCTGAAGGCCCGTTAATTTCAAAATTATAATAATTTGGAGGGAAGGGGGTTGCATTTTCCATTTCAAGGGAGGCTCCTGCCTTCCTCAGCAGACACCTGTCTTTCAAACCAAGACATACGTCTTTACACTTTTGTTTCTGTTCAGCATTATTTGATTTTATTGAAGGTAATTCTTACTATTTCTCTAAGGCCGGGAATTTCTGAAGGCAGTGCAAATACTTAGTATGTCCCTATCAGATAGATCAATAGTATTATCCTTGTTTTTCAAGACAACAGATTGAGAAAGAAATATTTCAATTTAAATCGGGACTTACCACTTTCAAGTCCTATTAAAAATAAGCCACCTTTGTCCTTGTTCAGTTTTAAAAGTAGCTGAAGGTGGATCTTGAATGCCAGTGTTCAAGACAGTAAATCCCAGGAAATGGGCAACATTTATTCCTGCTTGGCTGTCATCATAATTAGTTTGTTTCAACACAAAAATTTCAAATGTCTTTTTAACTTAAATTTATTGACCGTATTACTACTGGTTTTGTAGATTGCCTTAATCTAGTTTAATTTCCTCTTTTGCTACCTTTGTGATTTTAATCAGAGAATTCTGTCATTTTGAAGCTTCTCCTTATCTTACTATAGATTAGTTTTGTACTACGCAGGTACAGTTCTTTCTGTTTTCTCTACTTATACCATACTACATCTGTCTTTTTGCATACTTTGCATTTTTACAAGTTTGAGTTGCCTTGTCATCTGCATTGCTCCCTTAGAAAAAGTTCAGATATTAGGTACAAATCTTCAGAAAAAATTTTGCGTAAGAACTGGTTAAATGCAAAATATTCTGACAATTTTTTACCATATTATCAGTCCTGAATATCCAAGGTCAGGTACAAAGCCTTCTGTAGTATCTGCAGGCTTTCACCCCTTCAGCAAATAGGTGCAGTCATGCCTCACATTTCTATTTGTATGAATTGTGTACTACATTTTTTCCTAGGGGGTGAATCAGCATAAATTGAAGACATATTTGACCCATCATTTTCTTTTATTTCAGAAAATGATATAACTTTGTTTATATGTGAAAGATCTTGTATCAGCTGGAAGACTCATAATGATACCTTAGACACAGATGAGAACATCTTTGCCACCGACTTAAGTACATATGTACAAATATTTCTCCGGTATCTGCAAAAACAGGAAGTGAAATGGGAAATACATTTTTCAGTTGAAGATCAGGGTTCATGACTAGAAAAGAGGGTAAGGAAGAAGAAAAAACATACTTATATAGCATTAGATCTAAACATGCTGTTTCTGAGAACAGTGAAAGAAGTGGGGGATAATAACAAAAAAAAAAAGTAGTAGGGGCTGAACTGAAATGCCCGTTCAGAAGAAGAAGGAAGAATTTCTTTGCGAGACAGGTTGAAGGGTACTACTGAAACAGATTTATTAAAAGAAAATCATATTCGACCTGAAATTCTGTTTGAATTTTGTAGAAAAGATGCAGTTTAGGTATTGCCGCCACCTCTTGTAAAGGTATTGCCACCACCTCTTATAAGTACCATATAACCGGTACTTACAAGAGGTGGCGGCAATACCTTTAATACAAAGTTCCATAAATATATTTTTTTTATATAATCTTATCTTTTATCACAGAATAGAATAGTGTTATTCACTTACCCAGCCATTAGAATGAATAATTTACTTTCTACTATGTTGGAGGAAAACCAGTCTTGACAGAGAGCAGGGAAGTGAGCTGGTACTAGGTCTTCCAGAAGGATCACCTTGCTTTCTTCACTTCAGGGGAAATTTGAGAAATGAGGTATTCTCAATTGTCGATGGCTGGTATGCCTGGATCTTCACCAATAAACTACTGGGACTGGAAGAGATATAAGACAAAAGTGATATAAGGCTGTGGTTTTGTTTAAGATAGAAAACAAAGGAAACTTTGAAAGAATGATGTAAGGCAGTGATGTATACTATGACTTCTGCATGTGTCTGTGGACAAATGTAGAATGAAATGATTAAAAAATTGTGGATCTGATTCTGCCTACACTAAAATGGCTTTTCTTTTCTGGAAGTATATTCAGGGTGCATGAGCTTCCAAGTTACTGTAAGCTGGCATAGGGCTCTTCGCTGTCTCTTTTTCAGAAATCCTGGGAAAGAGCTGAAAAAGAAAAAAAGAAACAAAAAACGCCTGTACAAGTAGCCATGCAAATTTCAGAGATGGAAGGTTCCTTTTTATTGGTTCGGAGCAGTATAACAGAGACCGTATCCATACTGAAAATGAGCTACTGATCCAGAGAATTCCAGTATCTTTTCATACAAGTTTCCTGAAGATCAGCAGCTTCAAGGAACATTTTCTAATACTTCTTTATGCTTTGCATCCAGAGGTTCATGGTTGTACTGGTTTTGGCTCAGATAGAGTTAATTTTCTTCATAGTAGCTGATATGGTGCTGTGTTTTGTATTTGTGCTAGAAACAGTGCCGTTCATATAGGGTTGTTTTAGTTACTGCTGAGCAGTGCTTACACAGAGTCAAGGCCTTTTCTGCTCCTCACCCAACCCCACCAGCGAGTGGGCTGGGGGTGCACCAGATGTTGGGAAGGGACAGAGCTGGGACAGCTGACCTCAGCTGACCAAAGGGATATTCCAGACTATATGACATGATGCTCAGCCATAAGAGCTGGGGGAAATAGGTGTGCAGGGAGGCCATTCAAAGTGACTGCGTTTGGCTTCCCAAGTAACCGTTACACGTGATGGAGCCCTGCTGTCCTGGAGATGGCTGAACACCTGCCTGCCAAGGGGGAGGGGTGAATGAATTCCTTGTTTTGCTTTGCTTCTGTGCGCAACTTTTGCTTTCCCTGTTAAACTGTCTTTCTCTCAACCCATGAGTTTTCTCACTTTTCTCATTCCAATTTTCTTCCCCATCCCACGGCAGGGGGACTGGCAAGTGGCTGCGTTCGTTAGTTCTTACACATAGTCAATATTGATGCTCATCAGGACTATGCAAAGTTAGTTTTCTGCTGTTCCTTTTGATCTGAAGCCATCTTCAATCCTATCCTGTTCAGTGCCAGATTAACCAAGTGATGTATTCTGTGTACTAGCCTGGAAAGAGGAAGGGGGAAAAAAAAATCCAATATGAGTATCACTGAGGATGCTGTCAGGTGCTCTATTACTTGGCTTTAATAGATGGAAAGGTAGGAGAATGAAAAAAAAACTTCCTCTCACTAATGTTTTTTCTGAGAAATAAAACGGAGTTTTGCTTGAAAAATTTTAATGGAAAATTGGAAACTCACAGAAAGAAAAAACTTCCACAACAAAACATTAAAATGAGATTTTATAAAATAAATTATTTAATTATTAACACTTTCCTGTTTAAAGAACGGTGATCCCAAATCCCTCTAAATGAAAAAAATCTAAAAGCAAAAGAACTCTAATGACCCAAAGTATGCTTTTACTGCAAAGTAAAAGCACCTGCTTTTGGAGGAGATAACAGATATCTTGAACCCTTTTAAATAAAATACTTCAGGAAATTGCTTTTGAATTGCTATGATAGGTGATACAAATAAAACAATTTCTTCAGCAGTGGCACTTTCAGTATGTGAAATGGCATATGTAAGAGGTATGTACCTGACAGCCATGTGGTAAATTAACTGTTCCAATTAACAGCATGGGGCACCTCTAGGATTAATTGAAAATCGTTGGTTTTAAGTATTTGAAAGTGTATATTGTATTAATGTTAGATTTCTCTAAGTGATACTGTAACTAAGTGGTTTCAAGGTTTTTGTATTGTTTTGTTTTGTTTTTTTCTGGAAGGTAAGATGTTGACATAGAGACTGTGCTTTTAATTACTATGCTCCCTGAAGAGTCTGTACAGCTCTTATGTTCTGCACAGCTATGTAATAGGAAACACAGTAAACCAAGTATCTCTTGAAGGTTTTGCGTGGAATGATCAGTGAATGCCACAAAAGTATAGTTAGTATAGTTCTAAAAAGTTATATTTACGTATGCATGGGAACAGACATACACAAATACAGACGTGACAATAAAGACATTTAGACAGCAAATATCTCAGAAAAGGCATATACATAAATATGGCATTCCTTCATTTGACATGATAAACTATATACACATAGTGCATAGACAGAAAAAGTCTAAAATACCAACAGGCACATAAGTAGGTATCTATCAGAAAGGCCATTATTAGGTGAGAAACACATGTCCTTTTCAAAAATGCTAGCCTTAAGATATTTTTTGTCCAACACAATTCTGTACTACTCCTGTGCATCAGCGCCTGTATTCCAAATACCCAAATGTATGGCAGCCTATCCACAAGTACCCATACCATTTTAAAAAACCCAGAAATATCTGAAACCCTTTGTAAAGATATACATTTGAATTATCTGTCCATATTTTAGTCTTGTTTTCCACTTTTAAACCTCTTTCTTCCTTTTGCATTCCTATGTATTGCTAAAAGTACCCTCTTCTGTGGAAATAGTAATACCATGAAAGTTGTAGTAATACTATAAAAAAAGATGTAATGGTTAAAAAGCTGTACTATTTGTGTATGGAGACATCTAAAAGAGGACTGATCTTTTTTCTACAGGCAGTAAAACAGCCTATGAAAAATACTGAAGAGGTTAAAGTGGATGAAAAAAAAAAAAAAATGTACACCTGGTATTTGAAAGTCCAGAACTATGGCAAAGGAAGAGGACTACTGCAGTAGCTGGTGATGACAGTGGTCACAGAAAAATGAATAGAACTCTGAGAACAAAGGTTGGTATGTCAAAACTGTGGTAGACTATTAGGGAGAGGTTTAAATTAGCCTACGAGGTCATTTACTTGGTTGAACTATGAAAAGGTGAATTAGCTTTTAATATGGCGCTCGATGTCCCAAGTTGGCACTGCCATAGCTTTCTGAACTTAGTGTTAGAGAATATGAACTGTAAAACTGAAATTGCTGACAGTTGTTAAATTCATGTGGAGAACATTTCATGTGTTATTATCTTGAAATAATGCACAGCAGTATCTCTGTTTGAATGAGAAAATCTTAGGAATGTGGGGCTGACAAAGACCACTTAGGTCACTGAATGACAGTTACCAGCATGAGAAACCTTTCCTCCAAATGGGTCCACAAACTGCCTGCTTTACCTGGCCTTTCACCTCATAAATTAAACACCCAAACACCACCCCCATCACCTAAGTTTAAGCACCAAAAGTTTCAGGATTACATTGTGACACAGGAAAAAAGCAGGATATCCTAAGGCATTCTCCAGATCACAGTTTCCTGAAATAGCAGGGAATAAAGTTAGAAGAAAATTTGCATATATTCTATACGAGCTGTGGTTTCCTTTCAGTAAATTATAAACACCTGAATAAAGAGAAACCAAACATTTAAGATAGTCATTAATGAGGAGACAAAATATTGATATTAAAATAAAATTAAATTAAATCAAATCTGACATTACATAAAGGGAAAACTGAAAATTAGCTTGGAAAGCGTGAGCTTCCTAGATTGTGTCACATGCATACACAAAAATATATTTGACACCTCTGTTAGGAAACCAATAAACTGACATTATCTAAATATCTGAACTGGGCGTTTTACAATAAATCCTTTTAGATTGACATGCCCAATTCTTTTAGCAGCAAAATCAGTCCTAGAAGTCTAATAGTAGAGACATGCTGTTCCCACCAACCACACTATGTTACTCTGCTTTCATGCAAGTTCTGTGATCAATTCTGTTAATTTTTGTCTTACATTTAAAATATGACACAGATCAATAATTTTACTTTTTGATGAAGTACCTATGGTACTGTAGACCATCAGTGTAAAAATGTCATACTTTTTAAGCTGGAATTTTAAGTTCACAGATTTAGATACACTTCTAGGGAATCTGGAGGTGTGACCAAACACAGATTTTTGTTCAATGACAGAGGAGATTTATTTTTTGTGTGTGTAAACCATGAGAAATTCCATTGGCATATTTTTGCCTGGAAAGTAGAGAAAAAATTCAATAATTTTATCTTAACTTTCTTTTTTCTTTTAGGATTTTTCAATCTAAAATAAAGATACCTTTTAAAAATGTCAGTCAATGCAAATAGCTTTCATTGTTTTACAGCATTTAGTTCAGAGACACTGGTGAAGGATTCACGTTTGCCCACTTGAGATGAAATAACATTGTGAAAGAAAAAAGCAGTGATGTTTACTAATATTTACAAACACTGAAATGCTTATCAAAACTGCTGCTAATTAGAACCACAAAAATGCAGCTAAAATACTCTTTTCTTTTTTTTTTTTCATAATTGCCACATAACTAAGAATTCTGTGAGCAAATTAAAAGACAACAAATGAACAGCTAAGTTACCAGATTTGTGCAGGCAACAGTAGCTACTATTATAGAGAAAAGTAATTAATAGAATAGTCCCATGGCAGCTAGGTTTCACTTCACAAAAGGGATGATGTTGTACATCAGCTCTGGCATGCAGTGAGGGAAAGTTCACTTGCCTCAGGTGTCCTAGAGGTTGTTCATCATTTAGATCACTCTGGAGGTTGGTTAATTCACTACTTACTCTCCAAAGGCCTTCAAGGAGCTATTAGCTCAGGGAAAATTCAACCCCTCTTAAGTTCTTTATGAAAACAAAATCAGTGAGGATGGACAGCGTTGAAGACTTAAAAAATACCATTTATCAAGTACATTTTATAAAGAAATTAGATTTCGGAGAAGCCTCCTTCTACATCACACCAAGTAAGTGTAATAAACTTTCTTTTATAATGGCTTTGGGAGAAAATACTTCACTAATGAAAAGTCACGAATTGTGTATTTTATGTTGCCTTAGGGACATTCCAGTGCTGCCAAGATAGCTAGTCCCAATCTGAAGAGTTTGGATATTGTTATTCTTGATTTATATGTACCATATATTAATGCTGACTTGGTCATCAGAGACATTCTTTCATATAATCAGAACAGTACAGTAATTACGTACCTCTTCACTTCTCCAGGCATTTCCATCAATTGAAATCTTCATCAACTTGTGTGAAACAGAGAAGGGGCAGGAGAAATGAAGACTGGGTAGCAAAGAGCTTCCTGTGTTATGGTGTTAACACATTTGACACGTTTTCTTTACCATATTTTGTGTTCTACATAACACTCTTGAACACTCACAAATTTACAATTTGTGGTTTTATTCTTTCCTATAATATTCTGCTTTGTGGCCCTACTGGGAAAAGTCTTTAGCTGAACTGTTTATTTTTCCAACAGAGAAAGCTCTGAATGAAGCTGTCTGTTGATTGTTGAGGAAGGTGGACTTAGTAGCTCCAGTCTAGTTAATAGAGAAGATGAGCATAGACTCCAGACACAGACAACCTCAAGTATTTGGCAAAAAAGAAAGAAATCCACTACTCTAAAATTGTATTAATGGTTAGAAATAGACAAACTTACTTGTAGCAGTGCTCTCATCCTCTCAGGCCATTTGTAGCAGTCTTAATAGATAGCTAGCATGACATGCTCTTAATTGCTTTCTTCCTCTTGAAGGCTGCAACAAATTTCACTGGCTCCCTGAACCCCCCCCCCCCCCCCCCCCCCATCCTCTAGAAGTGTTCTATGAATCACTAAGTTAGTAAAAGGTTTCTGTCTGGACCTCAAGAATATTGCCATCCCCCCACATTGCCTATTTCCACATGTAACCTCTTATCTGAATAGAATCTTATCTGAACAGAGCTAGGTCATGCAAAATCCACCTTCTGTTTCCAACCTCCAGATAACCCATCTTCTAGAAACTAAACTTTGTCATATCCCATTTTTGCTTTTAAAGGCAAATAGATATATTCTGACAAGTCAGGTGTCATGAGACAGCAGTATCTTTTCATCATGTGCCAAGAATACAATGGTTAATCTTGTACTGTTCTGTGCATTTTGGCCAGTAGATAAACACTTATAAATGCTGGTTGGTTTCAGGACTGTTGTTATCCCCAGCTGTGAAGCAGGTTTCTAGCTTATTGCATCAGCTCCCCTATCTGCTTATATTCCTTTGAACAACACTTGTGTTGCTTTGTAGCAGCTCTTCCCTCACATAGTGGAAAAGGAAGTCTCCTGTAAGTATTGCTGCTTTTGGTAAGGCCACCACTAGACTATGAACTAGTTAATTTTGTGCACTACCAAACTCCTTCAGTCCTTGGTTGGAACTCCTGAGTCATGAAAATACTGTAATTTTTTGACAGAGTTTCATATTATTCTTTCAGAATCTGAATTAAAGTTAGGTAGAAAATACTCATCTACGTAATATTCTTTCCATCTTTATTGCATGCCCAACCTTTTCTTTCCCCATGGTATGTCTGTATTGTTAGACTCAACAAATATTTGTTCAATTAATTTTTTTTTTCAGTTGTTTGCTTATGCTTCATCGTGTGTGGTTTTCGCTGCCATGTGGAGCAAGAGGGAATGTTCCAATCTGAAACAAGAAAATGGTTTTACAAAGATCTCTTTCAAACTGTGTTGCAGATAGATTGGTTTTTGTTCAAGGGTACACTGCATAACAGTAGGTGAAATGGTTCTGTGTACATCCAAGGGAAAAAATCATTCTAAGTTCCGTATATATGTCATTCCTTTAAGATTGATGGGAACATTGTGTGCATAAGCACTACATGAGTGGACCCTTAAAGCACACTGAGGAGGACGCTCTATAGTAATTTAAAATTCAAACGCAGCTTCATCTTGGCCATTAGTCAAGATCAGGCATCTTGGGAGGCTTCCAGTTTCACAAAGTAACCTCTGTGAAAGTCCTTTAAAGCAACTCTGCCTTAGAAAAGATCCAAACAAGTGATGCTTGATCCATAAATCATCAAAGTGAAGAACGGCAAGCTTAACTTTACATTTAACAATAGACTCTGATCTGAAAAATCATGTTGGGGTGAATTCAGAAAAATGTCTGTTCTGTCTCAGAATGTGGCCATTTGAAGTATCTATTTTATCATCTAAACAAAAAAGATCACTTTTAAAAGAATGAATATTAAACTATTATAAATAATGAAAAATGGCTTCTGTTTGTGTCTCGGAATTCTCTTTAAATTCTTCTAAAATTCTAGTATGCTTTAAATTGTGAACAATTTCCTGTGCAAATAAAAATAAGCGTTAAGACTGTAGTATGTAACATGTGCTTGTTTTGTGAAAGACTGGTTAATCCCATGCACTAGTGCTATGGTGTAAATGGGGTGAAAGGAATTCCTCCTAGGCCGTGTATCCGTGTGATTTTCCTACAGGTCTTCTCTTCAGACAGAGAGAAGGCCTCTATAAGAACTGTTCTTTTTTTTTTTCCTCCACATTGATGGATGCTACTGAGAAATACACACACTTTTGACATGGCTCCTCACTGTGGTCATGCCAGTCTGCTGTTTTTTTTCACAGTGTTACAACAAAGAACCTGCTGCAACATACTTTTTCCCAGAATACTGCAAAATTGCATTTCTCTTGCCTGTGGTCTTAACTGCAAACTGATCATCTAACTGTGAATCCTAATTCCCCTCTCTTCATTAAAAATAATGTCCTGAGTATTCTCAAGCATTATATAGTCTCTAAAACCACATGAGAATTTAGTTCATAAAGGAATAGGCACCTGAACACTTTACTAATCCAGAAAATCCATTAAAACATGTATAATAATCTTGCTGAGAACTCTGCTTGCATTTACTGTCCTCTATTAATAATAACCTTTTTCATGCTGGGTGGCTGAGGAAACGATAGTCATTGCTCAGTTGAATGGTATAACTTTGTGATATATATTTTATTCCAAAATCTATTATGTTTAGGGGAATGTACTTTTTTAGTTGCATAATATGAGGGGAAAAAAAGGGTTAAAGTACAGCTTCAAATCTCTCACATATTTAAACATATATCCTAATACATCTTTTGGAAAGATTTAAAGAATACAATATTATCCATTCCCTGCTGTGAAAAATAATTTCCTGGACTTCACTATGGAGAAGCTCTTTGTGAAGCAAGGGTGAGACAAGCTGATGTATAAATTGAACCTGTATCTGCTGCTGGAATCATATACTGGGAGACAAGAGATGACAAGTTGTGCCACAGACACCGAGAGGTGAGGAACCCACTCAACTGGCAGTTCAACAACTGTACTGTCAATCAGATCCGTCTCTAAGGAACTTTAGCAGCAGAGTGAAAGTCTAAAGCAGAGGTGGTCATTCCCTTTCAATCCCTGTGTCCTGACTTACTTGCTGTTTAAAGCGAGCTTTTGAGTGGTCCTATGGCCACTCAAAATTCCCTGAAGTAATTTTAACCCTACTTCCAGAAAAGCATGCAGAAGTGGATTTTAGTCTCTAACACACTTCTGTACAGCAGTGACAGAACTCAGAAACCCCAGAGAGAGACTGGGGAAGTGTAATTTAAGTATACCAACCTAATTTGCTGTGAGCTACTACCTTCCCCTTGCTGTCACTGTTTGTGTGACAACTATGGGTAAAGGGGCCTCTCTACACTCTTAAGACTGGACCCATGTTCACATAAAAAAATTATCCAACTTACCAATATTATTATGCAGTTTGATATTATGCAGTTATTATGCAGTCTTCTCTGAAAACTTCCTTTGAGCTCTGCATAGGTCACAATTTCCCCTGTCTCCCGGTGTTAGACCTGCAAACGTAATATGAATGCTGAGCTTACTGCTGTTTTGTGCACCCAAGTGATGATCTCTTTGCAACGTCTTTCCGAAGAGGTAAGACTGGAAAACACACAGACGTGGTGTAAATGACCTGCTCCTTTCTGTTCATTAGCAGAGACAGAATTCCAGACTTTTTTGCTGATGCTCTGAAGGAGCAGGTTATAAAGCAGCTGTAAATATGTTATGATCCAATTTCATCCCATCCACCTCTAGTTTTCCGCCAAGGTAGGTGGAAAGTACTGATCTCTTTGCAGCTAGACCATGCAGGTGTGCCAAGCAGCATACTAAACTACAATGCATTTGTGGACCAACAAACCTGTTGCAGATATTCCCAAACCAATGCTTTCAAATTTGCTGTCTGAACAGCATACAAGTCTGGTTTAAGTGTGACCTTAAGATTGTTTTAACTGTATGCTGTACAAGCACTCCACTGCTTTTTAATCTCTTTTTTAAAATTATTTTTCTTTCCTGATAAGTGTCACAAATGTCATTCTAGGTATAATTGGAAGTGGACAACAGAAGCTTCATTTATGATGTTTTCCATGCATATACCTCAGGTGGAAAAAAAAAGTCCAGTGAGTTGTGTGGGGCATGACAGTGATTTTTTCCTTTGCATAAAATAAAGATTGTGTGTCAGAAGATTGCGTGCCAGAAGATTGCTGTAAAACTGACATAAAGATGCTAAGTATTATTTTAAAGTTTTATTTTTAAGCATTGAACCTGCTATAAATAATAAAGAGGTAAATTCAGGAACAAGTTAGAAGTATCATTTAGAAGAAATGTTGACAGCTAACCACTATTGAAATAGCTGGATGTATATTTCAGCTGCTGCTTGACAGTTTGTATCATTTAGTTAGCTAAAAAAAAAAAAAGACCGTGGAAAAATAATAATAAAGAACCCAACCAAAACAAACAAAAAAACCCCTCCAAGGATTGTATCTCTAGATAAATTAAAAAAACCCAAAAAACTAACAACAGTCAGTTGCTTTCTTGTGGTATGAAAATTAAGCTGCACAGCTATAGGAAAACCTTCATTAAAGTGTTTTCTTAATTATTTCAAAAGCCACTGCACTAATATCTAATTTTTGAACTGTTCATACACTTTCAAGTTTGGGTGGAGAAATACCTCTCACAAAGAAAAACTAACTGCAGACATTGCACCTCCCCTTTCTCTGCCTATTCAACACTGAATTTAAACATTGTCTAATATCCTATGCAGGCTGGTGGTTCCACATCGCATTGGGTTTATAAGTTTTAGGGCATACCCGTGCGTATAAGAGTCAAGCAGACTCAAAACTTGAAAGCACAACTTTTTTGAAAGCATTAAGTTTCAAATAGTTCTTAGTCAAGCAATATATATTTTTAAAGTAGTTTCTTTCCTGCTTATATGCTTTCATCTCACTCCCAAGTTCGGGTGATTTTCAGGTTCACCCAGTCCCCAGTAATTATGAATATGCAAAATTACACTCCAGTTTTAACATCTGCTGAAATCAACAACCTGATAAAGGCATAAAGTAAAATAAAAGTAAATTTGAAATTTGAAAAAAAAGTTATAGGGGATCTTCTTGCTTATGCTTATATTCTGTGGGTGAACTATATTGATATTATTGCTGCAGATGGATAGGTAACTCCCTTTTAAAGTATCTCTGATGAGAGAGATTCCAGCCTTCCAAGTAATTTGTTCCAGTGCCTTGTCTCTAACCTGAACCATTCTTGAAATTTTAAGACTATGATTTCTTTTCTTCTCCGTATCTGCAATGGAGAAAAGATTATTGCTGATGAATATTTACAGGAATGGAACAGATGGTACCTTTATATCTTCTTGTTTTGTATGTTGTGCTCCTTTCAGGAGAGGGATTAACTCAGTTACTTATCTGGAGACAGAAGAGACATGTTTCTTCCGAGGAAGCAGCTGAATCTGGCAGAGAGCAGGGCTCCTGGAAATTGCATGCTGTGGCAAGCAGAAGAAGGGAGTGAGAAAGTCACTTGAAAGATGGAGAAGTCTGCAGGTGGAGGAGAACCTGAGGTGCTGAGAAGAAACGGGGAGCAGACATGGAGTTTTCAGAGGTGTTGGAGAGGGAGCACAGGGAAATGAGCAAGATTTGCTGTGACTTAGTCGCTGAGCAGGCTGGAAGTAAAGCAGCAGTGGGTTGGAAGAGACAGTGCTGTGTATAGATCCTTTATATTTCTAATCTGTCTGTATTTAAAAAGCTAGGAATTCTAGTTCATAGTTTAATAGACCCTGGCTTTTGTGAGTTTAAGAACAATTTGTTCTTCTTTGGGGATTTCAGTGTAGAGAAAAAAGTAGGTACAGACTATTTCCAAAAGCGTGACTGACATAGGGTCCGGCCTGACGAACTTCTTTAATTTTTATCATATTTGCTGCTGTCTTATATTTTTTTACAATAAATGCACATCTTTCATGAAATGCAATGTGTAAAACCGCATACACTATTCCAGCTGAGGCCTTACCAATGTTCATAAAGGAGGATATGTAAACGTCTGAATTATTACACAGATACGAATAACATGATCAGTAGTCCATACATCTGTTCATAAATTTTTGTGAGATGTTTGTCTTTATTGTAAAAGAAATCATCAGTACGTTGGCAGTTAGTCATCTGCCAAAAGACCCAGATCTTTTGTTGGAGAATTATTGAGTTCTAGATGTTTTATATGCTATATCAGTACAGCTGGTTGTATCTGTTCAGTGTAGTATTTTGTACTTCCACCATTTAATCTATTTCTATTTCTATACTTATATTTATTCCAGCACCCAGGTAAATAATGATAACCCAGAAATGAATCAGTCAAGGCAGGCTCCTTTTTGCCAATGGACCAGCTCTACTGCAGGGAAATTAATGAGTCAGGTTTGCATATTACAGTGGTTCTGTCTTTACTCTCTTTCTGTGGTTTATGCATGGGGATGTCATATGAAATACCATCTAAAGCCACCATATTGTCATAAGTTGCCTGTTCTTTTCTGATTTTGAAGCTACTAAATGTCACTGACCAATCTGTGCCAATGACATCTGGTCCACCCAGGCACTTTGGAAACTCCTGTACTGCAGTTATAGGCTCTTATCATTTTCAGCCATCCAGGGTGTTACTGCTCAGATGCTAGCCTCAGCTGTTTTCTTCAAAATCTGTTTCAAATGTACTCCTTTCAGGGAACAGCTTGCCTACCCACATCTAATTTCCCTTTTCAAGTACTTGCTTACTCCTATCACATTGTGTTCTCCTGGCTATTGTTGTTTCACTTATGTCTGACATGAATTTCTTAGTTTGTTCAAACCTATATTCACCCACCAACATGCAGCCAATCATTATTGATGTCAGGTAACACGATATTCCTATATGACTATATCCTATTTGATATTGACAAATTTTTGTCTTCAGTATCCAGGTTTGTTTCTTGCCTGTACTCAGCTGCTTGATTTTGTTACTCACTTCGTCGCATAGATGTTAAGGATTTCATCAGATAAATAAAACAGGACTTCTTAAGTAATACATGTACCTCACGTCTTTCATCTGCATAACAACAAAATCATATACACATTAATTCCTGTTTTTCAAGCTTTTATTTGTAATGTAACACTCTAAGGTCCAGATTTGGCCTGTATAGCACCGCTTCATCCTTGCTTCCTAGCTTACATGTGGTATCTATTAATGCTCTCCTATTCAAATGCCCGATGCCCTGTCAGAAAAGGAAAACAGATGGGTTTGATAGGATTTGTTCTTGACAGATCTACATAGACTCTTATTCATCTCCTTAATGTCTTCTGCAAGTAGTTTGGGTTTTTTTTGATTTAAAAAAATCTTTTTTTTTATTCTGAGGAATTAAGGCAGACTGACTGCTGTATAATTCTTCAGCTGCTTCTTTTATCTTCTTTTATGTACAGGGTTAGTTTTTTTAAATCATTTGATACCGTAGCTGTCTTTCAAGAATTCTCAAGGATAACCACTAAGAGTTTTTTGATTGCATCAGCCAGTATCCTAGGATGAAGTTCATCATATCACATTGATTTAACTTATCCAAGTGCTCTGAAACTCATGTCTTTCCTATTCCATGTTGAGATCTTCCCCTTTTGTTACTGATATTAATTATGCTAGGCACTTCTCCTTCATAGATGTTTTTACTGCAGATTGATGCAAAAAAAGTCATTAAAAGCTTCAGCCTTCTCTGTGTTATCTGTGCATAGCTTTCCTTCTTGATTAGTAGCAGAACAATGCTTTCTTTGGTCTTCCTCTTATACTTAGAAACTGATTTCTTGTCATTCTCATGCCTTTTACTAATTGCATCTCATTTGTGCCTTGATCTTTGAATTTTTTTCTTCTATGCTTAGGCTTTATTTTTGTCCTCAGCAGTCTCTCCTAGTTTTTAGTTTCTAAATGCTTCCTTCTTATATTTGAGGCCAATGAAGAACTCGTCATTTAACCAAGCTGGTCTACAACTAAAATTTCTGTATTTTTCTGATTTTATAGTTACGCTCTCAGTATTATTTCTTTGAAGAATTGACAGTTTTCACAAATACCCTTTTTCCTTAGTCTTACCTACTAAAAGATCTGCTCACTACTGAATTTCCAAGCTTATTGAAGTTTACCTTTATGAGTAGATCAGTCTTCCTAGTCCAAAGTGACTCAGGAAGAGTACTGGGTAACCATTTTTGACCTAGTAACATTTACATTATGTTTTATTACTTGGCAATGAAAATATTAGAAATAATTGCCTAGGGGGTCCTGCTCTGGCAGGGGTTTGGACTATATGATCTTTCGAGGTCCATTCCAACGCCTGATATTCTCTGATTCTGTGTAATTCTTTAAATGGCTTGCATCCATTCAAACCTGACATTTTTACAATGCTTTGATTCCAGTTTTTTACTGCCATGATTTTATTCTCTTTCTATGAAGTACCAAAAACATTAAATAAACTTATATTTTTTAAAGAGGATGTCACCAACTAGGACAATCCATACATATACTAGGCTCAGAAAGGAGTTAAAGTCAGGAATGCAGGACTCTTTCAACACACTATAGTAAAAAGAAAGGATCAAGAGAGCAGAAGTGATTTTAAGATCATTCTTGTCCATGTAGCAAAATAAGTTCCTTTTCTCTTGATACCTAGCTAGCTTGTATGTTCAGAGATCCCTAAAATGGAAAATTCTTCTGTAAATTATATAACAAAGACTATAAAGTATTTTTTTTTCATGTTAGGTGCTTACTTTACTATGATACCTGATGGATGCCACAATGACAGAAGCTTCTTTGCAGTGAATTTGCTGAGAATTTTTCCTTATTGCTACTTCCTAGAAGAAGGCATGAAATATGTAATCTATATTTAAAAGTTGAGGCTATATTAAAATAGAAACTACCATACTTAATATTTTAAATAATCAAACCAGAGCAGTCTTTGACTCCAGGCTAGGTTTCTTACTAGCTTTTTTAAGTCACTTTATCCAATTGCTCCTGGTCCCTGTGGAGACTTCTGTCTATCCCCTCAGAGGTCTAGCTGTGGCTGTTCCCTGTTCCCCAGCACATTCTCTCTACCCATGTTGCAAGCTCCCAGCTTTGCCTCTCTCACTGCTCCTTTTGTACTATGTGAATGCTGGAGCCTTCTTCCCCAGACTCAGCTGTTTACCAGGAAAGCAACCTCTGTTCCAAGGGTCAGTCTAACTCGTTCACTTTTCTAACGGGATATAACAGGCAAACTGAGATCAAACCAGTTAAACAATCTATCACATTGCCCAAACCCTTTCCATCTCATTTAGAAATTATTAAGTCCTTGACAGTATCATATATCCTGATTCTTGTCTCATTTTAAAGTATAAAATCCTGCATTATATTGCTTGCAAGATGAGAAAAAATCTGGTATGAAGCATTCATTTTAGTGGACTCCTCATGTTGCCATACATACAAAGAGATTAAGCCCACTTAGAAAATCCTAGGAACCATTATGTAGTCCAGGTGTTGCATTTTTTTGTATATGCTTACCGCCTGTTCTTGAAAGCACATGTCTGGGAGAAAACAGGGGTATATAGATGGTGATCAGTAAGACAGGAGCTACGTTTGTCTGATGTAAGTTCTGAGGCAATCACATAAAAGAGAGAAGGGAAAGAAATATATACATGCAGGGGATGGAATTAGGTCTGTGTAACAAGAATTTAAGTGTTTTAGCATAAGGCATGTGATGCAGCTTTTCAAAGCTCTTGAGAAAACAAGGAATACTTAGCTACTGGTTTAACTTATTGAAATCTTTTGTTTGTGAAGAGTTCTGTGTGCAAAAAGAGATTATAAGAGGCTGAGAACACACAGATGTTGTCATCTCCTCAAGCCATGGAAATTCCGGGTGAAACCTAAATACTTGGGTACAATGAGACCTTTCTCTGGAAACTGAGGAAATCATGCCTGTAAGGACTGGGCAGCTGTCACCATGGTTTCACCTAGAAAATAGCAAAAACAGTAGTGGAAGCATTTTATATGTGAGAGTTTTATAAGAGCAATGATGGCAGGGGCAATAATTGCTACCTTCATCTAGGAAAACAGGTGAAAGGAGAGGGTGATGCTTCTTGGCAATGAGGCCTTCAGTTGAGGCAGAAAAGTGATCTTCCCAGCTGGACTGCTTTTTTTTGAGCAGCGTTGAACATGTGAAAAATGGGGGTGTTTTGTCAGGGATCTGGACCCAATGTTTCCTAAGACTCATTTAATGGAGGTGTGAGGGGCCTCAGTATCTACTGCTTTGATCTACCAATCTGCTCCTTTTATACCAATTACTTGGTAATGCAGGTATAGACCTAAAGAGACAACAATATCTGAGGGGAGATGAAGAGGGCTGAAAGGGTAGAGGGTGGTGGTAGATTGGGAGAACTGGTGTTGTCAGCTATCATGAGTGCACTCAGGAAACCTCATTTATCCATACTTAATTACATCTAAAATTAGTTTGGTATTTCTGACATACATTTTGCTGTTCTGAAAGTGCAGGTACCTGCATGAGACATTCACAGGGCTGCAGGAACTGATTGAAAGAAACTCTTTCTCCTTGTTTTTGAGGCCTCAGGGACTGTCCAAAGTGACATACCTGGATAATTTTAGCTTTTGTGTCAATCAGAATCAGTTAATACCTCTTCCACTTCATCACAGAGCACAGCTCCACACCAAGTGTTGCAAACCTTGTTTTTCAGTTGTGTATGGAAAATAAATTAAGAACTGATTGGCTTAAGTAATACATTGCTCTGTCTTGAAACGTGAAAGCAACCCTGAATATATTAGTGAGAAGAATGTTTTAAGGGAATCTCATGAGCTGTCTTTGAGAAAGCTTTCATTTTAAGCCTTTTTCCTTCAATAGGTCTGATCATTTTGTGTTTAATTAACATGGGATAAGTGACAGTTAAAAATTAAATTTACTTATGTTTAACAGCAATAGGATAAATAAATAGCATTCCTAAATTACAATTTTAAACTCATATTAGTGTTGAGAAAATAATATTTCAAATACCCAAGAACTGGCATGTGTCACTGTCAAAAGGGAAACAAATGCTGCAGTATATTTCCATTCATTCATTTATAATTTATAAATGCAGTTTTAAACTGAAAAAGAAAAATAAACTTCTTAACTATTTGCCACTGAAAACTGTTGTTCCTTACCTTAGTTCTACTATCTTACTGACGAATGGTTCTGAACAGTGGATAGGATGAACATTATCTTTACATAAGTATTTTAATATATCTTAATGCTTAAAATTTCATAGGACTGTGGAAAATAAACAAAACCACAGGCATTCTAAACAAAGTACTTTTCTCATTTAATCGCAATGAGACACTTCAGTAGAATAAACGTTGAGTCTTTCGGTTGCAATGTTCTAATCAATAAGCAATTCTAATATATTGCTTCCTATAGTTGCTAGTTTTGCTTTACGGGAGTAGAGCATAATAACATTTAGTAATGCACAGTGGAGTTAGAAATTGCGTCACATTGTATTCTTTTGTACTAAAAATAACCTTCCTTACCTTCGCTGCTGAGCTATTACGAATTTTATCTTCTTTATTTTGTGGAAGGATACCTCAGTGTTGTATATTTTTGGCTAAAGATTAGTGCAGATTTCATTTCACTTCAGCTGATTTTGCAATTCTAGGAATAGTGTTATGTGGTGCAAAATATGTATATAAGATATAGTGAAAACAATTTTGCATTACAAAAATAAAAATAGCTAGCACATGATAGACAACCTTATCAAATACCTGTCTAGTAAATCCTGCTACTCTCAAAACACTTTACAATCACTTTGAGCTTCTTCCTCACAAATCATACCCCCTCCAAAAAACATTTGGTCAAAAGATACAAGGTTGGGCTGTAAAAACAGGCTTTGTTCTTAGGATGTGATTGGTTTTTACCTCTCCTCCCAACAATTGTCTTCCAGAAAAACTTAAGTACACTTCAACCAGCAATCTCATATGTTATAACTGTACCTCGTTATTCTCTTTATGTGTGTGTGTTTGTCTTTGAACAATAGGCTGCATTTAAGGATTAGGAAGAGGAAAAACTCATTTTAGTCGTATAAAGTGACTATTAAGTTCTGTGTAAGAATAAGAAAGTTGCATCCTTTGCTCTTTTAATAGCTCAATAACATCATAATGAAGTTTGAATTAATTATGTTTGTTAAAATCAGAGGTTACATTGTGTTTGAGAAAGCATTATTGAAGACAAGATTTTTTTCCTCGTTGATGACAGAGCCAGTACGGTCACAACAGCAATGTCTGAAGATTGAGTCAGGGTATTGTATTTATTACACTCATATAATCAATGTGCCTATAAGGATTTTGTTCCATGGCAATTTTCATGACAAATCTCCTGTGTATACCAGCCCTGGCAAAATGAGACGAACTTAGCTTTACTCTTGGACATAAGGCGGGGCTCATTAAATAGGAAAAAAAAAGAGAAAATGTGACTTTTCAGTAGGCGTTTAAGATTTTTTACTCCAAGAAATATTTCTGTTTGGGAATATGTATTGTGATTAGAAATACTTTTCTAGTTACTTGCAAGGTTCATCTTGTGTCCCTCTTTCTAGCAGCTGGGTTTATGGAGTTAAAATTCCTGTGATAAACTGTTCCTTTCTTTGCTGAGCATTTGTTCACTGTAAGTCCTACTGTCTTCACACAAATTGGAAAATAAAACCTGGATGACATAAACTTATAGGGGGAAAAAAAAGGGGCTTCAGCCCGTTTTATGTCATATGTCTTCTTTGTGTTTTTCATGCCTTTTCTTCATTTGTGTTCATGTTTCTGATGAAGCAGACATTTTCCATGAGTCCAACTTGCTGTGAATGAAGTTGAAGAGGGTGTGAAGAGCAACAGCTGCTAAAAATCCTGGATTTTCAGCAAAAAGCAGTTGATAGAAAAACCTTGGAAATACCCCAGTCTTTCTTGGAAAGCAATTTCTTGGCATGGAAGAAAGAGAAAATCAGCCTTTGAAATGACGCTTTTACAAAGTAAAGTCTTATAAAAGAGGAACTGACATTTAACGTGATGAATTATGAGTAATTCCAGCTAAGATGAAAGGATTCTGTTCTGGAGTTTGTTAAATTTATCTGCATTGTAAATAATGTTCACAAAAGTATGTTTGTTTTGAAAATTTTTATATTTGTCTATCTTTTTTCTTTTCATGAGTAATGGTTGTATTGTTTCCTCAATCTTTAGTTGTCACCAGAGTATGCTTACATTATCATAATTTAAGTATGGAAAAGTAAGGTTTTGTTCTTCCTGGGTTTGGTTTGAGGGTCCGTTGATCAAGCTACCTAGTCCAACTGGTCTGCAAATTCTTTGCAAAATTTTCTTTGTCTGATGCCTCTTTTCCAGATTGCTGATGACACAAACTTTAAAATTGTGGCTGGCATTAAAATGATGGCATCAAGGATAGGACCAACAATTCGTTCTAAGAATTCTGATGATTTATGTTATGCTCTTGGTATTTCATAACCTAATGAGGTATAACATCTACCTGGTAGATATTGGTATGACCTGTGCATTTAGCCCTTGCAGTTAAGTCTGAATTATTTGGAAGAAATTTACTTTTCATGGTCTTGACAGGACTTTTTTATATTCCAGCAACTTGGGTCTTCATGGCAAACGAAATAGGTGTTTACAATACAGGAATAAGGAACATTATATTTGAATTAAAATAGAATGATTCCTAGATCAGACAATATTTAAATCTCCCAGAAATTTGTCAAAGAGAGGGAATTTAGAATTGCTGAAGTTATCAATAACAAAAAAGTTAATTTCATCAGTAAAGAATACAATAGTTAACAGTTATACTGGAAAATAAAAAGAATACCAACTTTTTTCTCATAAAATGAAGTTGTTTCATTTTTAGCTATGTGTTTTGTGTATTTCTGGTTTTCTACATACCATTATGAAACTCTAAAGGAAAATAAGATTGCATAGAATGAGGAAATGAGAAGAGGATATTGACACAATTTGCTTCCTTTAAATACAATGAAATATCAAGCATTACTATAGCATTATGACATTAGCTTGAGGATCCCATAATATTGATATCTGAAGTACCAAATGGGGGAAGAGCTGAAAAACAACGTGAAATTGAAATGAAAATATATTAATACTTACTATCATCTCTGATTTCTGAGTGATTCTGTAATGAAGCTGATCTTACAGAAAATATTTCTCTTCATTTAAAAAAGGTAGTATGGGAAAGCAACTGCTCTAGAAATATATATACATATACATATACAAGCTTAATTAGTACAAATTTTTAAAATATTTTGTTTTAAATAAGTGTGGTGATTGACCTACGGTGGCTGCCAGGTTCGCACCAGACCACTGCATTACACCCCTTCCATCAGCAGGACAGAGAAAACACGATGAATAGTTTGTGGGTCAAGGACAGGGAGATCACTTATCAAGTACCATCACAAGCAAAACAGACTCACCTCGGGGAAATGAATTCAATTTATTGCCAATTAATTGTAACAGAGTAGGATAATGAGAAATGAAAAACCACCTTCACCCTACCCCTCCCTTCTTCCCAGGCTCACTTCACTCCTAACTCTTCTACCTCCTTTTCCCGAGCGGTGCAAGAGGGTGGGGAATGGGGCTTATGTTCAGTTGGTAAAGCTTTGTCTTTGCTTCTCCTTTTTCATGCTCTTTTCTTGTTCCAGTGTGGATTCCCACCTATGGGATACAGTCCTTCATGAACTGCCCCAATGTGGGTCCTTCCTACAGGCTACAGTTCTTCAAGAACTGCTCCAGCGTGGGTCCTTTCCATGGAGTACAGTCCTTTAGGAACAGACTGCTTCAGTGTGGGTCCCCCATGGGGTCACAGGTTCTGCCAGAAAACCTGCTCCTGTGAGGATTCCCCTCCATGGGGCTACAGGTCCTGCCAGGAGCCTGCTCCTGCATGGGCTCTCCATGGGCTGCAGTTTTCTTCAGGGCATATCCACCCACTCCAGCAATAGGTCCCCCACAGCCTGCAAAATGGATCCCTGCTCCACCTCCATGGGCTGCAGGGGAATCTCTGCTCTAGTGCCTGGAGCACTTCCTCCACTTTCTTCTTGACTGACCTTGGGTTTGTATAGTTGTTTCTGTCACATCTCCTAACTCCCACCTCCTAGCTGTTGCACAGCATTTTTTACCCTTTCTTAAATTTCTTGTCACTGAGGTGTTGCCAGCATCGCTGCTTGGCTCAGCTTTGGCCTGTGGCAGGTCCCTCTTGGAGTCTGCTGGAACTTGCTTTGTTCAACATGGGGGCAGCTTTGGGTGTCTTCTCACAGAAGCCGCCCCTGCAGCCTCCCCAGACCCCTGCTAGGTAAACCAAATACAATAAATTATTTAAATAAATGCTTGCTTTCTCAGTGGTCAAGATCTTCCATATTACTTCCTTTACATGTACTAATATGATTGTTATACAGTTGCTTGTCACAAAATACTGTGATTTTTCTACCAATGCACTCTTCATAGCAAATCAGCATGGAGAAGGAAATCCATATTCAAATGTGAATATGCATTTGGACAGAAATTTGCTTTTGAATTTGAGTTGTTGCATTTAAAAATTTTAAAATTCAGGACTTTTCAGTGTCGTAGCTATTGTAGTCATTTAAGTCTCTTCCTGCTTTTTATCACTGTTGGCTATCAATATCATGTCAAACATATTTAGAGATATTGCTTAAAGCTGACCATCTCTGTTCCCCAAAATGAAGAACCTGATGACTGTCATTTATGATATAAAACATGAATTTAAGAGTTAATAAATTATGTTGCTTTAAGAGTAAGGATGTGACATTTGCCTGTCAGAGTCCTCTCAGGGACTTTCTCTGGAATGGTTTTGCAAAGTTGCAAATATAGTTAATTTATTGAGGCAACACATATAACAAGTACAGAATTGCCATTGATAAATACACTTACTGCAATAGCACTAATATACTATGATGATGCTGGCCAAGTTTTCCTGGTATTCTTTGCCAGGGGCAGAGGTGCAATTCTTACCAAGAAGGCGGCCCTGTCTTGGGTGGAGGAAGAGGAGCACAGCCTGTCGACCATCTCTTCTAGATCTTCAGTCCCTTTCTCCCAATTTTTACCCCTTATTCTCCTCTTTTTATTCTCTAGGTCTTTGTTTCCCCTCATACAGGTTACATATAGCATGCTTTACATGAAGAGTTGAGTAACGCAGTCATATATGTATAGCATGATCTCTATAATTCTCATTAACATAAGCAGGGCATTTTATTTTAATTTAATGTAATTTATAATATTAATTTTATAGATAATTAAGCAAAGGTTTCACTGCAGGGGATCATAGCCTTCAAAGTTTTGTGCTGAAACTGTTTTTCTGCTTGGTTCCTCACTCTTTAGCCGAAACAGAGCCGTCTTACCGCTGCAAAGCTCCCTCTTTTAGCTGTTATCTCCTCTCACAAGGTCTATAGAAGGGAGAAGCAGATACCAGCATTCTTAACCTTTTGCTGTTTTTTGTCAGATAAGCAAGTTGCTCAGCTCTCGTCCTTGCTCTGTCCGGGATATGATAAAACACTTCCCTTTACTTTGCCTAAATAGAACCTTACGAATCTGACATTTCTCCACAAATGAATATAAGACAAAATGTAATTTTTGCCTGGCCAATAAGGAAATGCATTTTCCAGGTGTATTTATAACTGTAATATTGCTGTAGTATTGCTGTTGCTATGTGAGTCTTCTCCTCTCAACTTCATTGACCATGTTACAAAAACACTGCGTCTGTGTTCCATCTTGCTTAGACTGCCATTCTCATCCATTACTAGTAGCTTACAGGTCCAGTAAGTTAAAACACATTGCTACAGGAAAAGGTCAGTGGTGCTATCTGACATGACATTTTCTTTGTGTTTTCTGAATTTTTTCACTATACAAGTTATGTTTCAGTTTGCTGAACATATTGTACATACACATCGTAGATTCAGTCTTATGGTCAGTTGCTCAAGTATAATTGACAGCTGAAATGTACCATAAACGGACCTTAAAGTACTTTGTAGTGTAAGTTATGTTTTTGAGATGTGGGTATTTAAATGGGAGCTGTGATAACTCTGGGACAGACAAAATCATCCTTTTTTTTTTTTTTTTTAGTTTTTGGTTCTGCTTCATGATTTCTATTCTCCCAGTTAAAAGTGTTACAGGTTATTATTTTAGCAACTAGTCTGTGACTATTTCTCTGTATTTCTGATTGTGAGATGAAGAAGCATTCAGTCAGTCTATTTTCTCTGTCATGACAGTTACAATTAAGAAGGCACTCATCAGCTTTTAGTTTCAAATGCTTATAACTTTGAAGTAGTTACCCTGTGGCTTGACATTTTATGCATTTATTGTTAGCTCCTAGGTAAGGTTGCTCAAAATTGTGATGGGTGTGGGAGCCAACCTGTAACTCCCTGAAACAAAAGCTGCCCGATGGAAGACTGATAAGTGGAGGGGCAAAGGCCCTCCTGAGCCTTCCCCTTAAAATGTCTCAAACACTTGCAAAGTGCCCAGAAAACAAAACCTGTAGTCATGGGGTGGGTGATGGGGGATCTGGATGATGCCGGCCTTGTGCTCAACAACCCATAAGGCCAACACTTGCTTATCTCTTGTCCTGGAGGAGGGAGCTCTGTGGAGATGGGGAGGTTCTGCCCTGGCCCAGCTTGTTTTAGTCTCAGGGCCATCGCACCTGATGAATGGCCTTTGCATATGTTAATGAAGATTAGCACTCGTCTGCCCACCCACATCGTGCTCCACATCATCTGAGGAAGGGGGAAACCTGAGGCTGAGTAGTGGGGTGGGTCTCACTGACACAGCGAATATAAAAGGGGGAGAGAAGTGATACAGGTTTGGGAAGGGAAGTTGTTGGTATAGAGGGATGTCTCTAGGTACCGGAGGCACGTCTTGTTGGTTATGCACCAGCGCTGGAACCTGGTGTGATGATCTCTCTACTTTTACTTTTGGGCACTATATATAGATATGAGAATTATTTTGAGCAAAGTCTTTTTGCTGAAGTTGTTGGTTTTGTTTGGGAGAACTCTTTTGTATTGCATGTAAATGTGTGATTTAAATGAGCCACTGGAATAATTGTTGGATTATTGCATGGATCTTTAAAAAGATCACCTTTCCCTAGCCTGCTAAGTGGAATGGGACAATGAGTTAGGATACCTTTGTGCTAATTTTGGCTGGGACAGAGTTCATTTTCTTCACAGTAGCTAGTATGGGGCTGTGTTTTGGATTTGTGCTGAAAACAGTGCTGTTAATACATAGGGATATTTTGATTCAGCAGTGAGGTCTTTTCTGCTTCTCAACCCACCCCTCCAGCGAGTGGGCTGGGGATGTACAAGAAGTTGGGAGGGGACACAGCTGTGACAGCTGACCCTAACTGGCCAAAGGGGTATTCTAGACCATATGATGTCACGCTCAGTATATAAAAGCTGGGGGAAGAAGCAGCAAAGGGGGGATGTTTAGAGTTAGGATGTTTGTCTTCCCAAGTAGCCATTATGTGTGATAGAGCCCTGCTGCCCTGGAGATGGCTGAACACCTCCCTGCTGATGGGAAGTGGTGAATGAATTCCTTGTTTTGCTTTGCTTGTGTGTGCAGGTTTTGCTTTCCCTATTAAACTGTATTTATCTCAACCCATGAGTTTTCTTGCTCTTACTCATCTGATTCTCTCCCCTATCCCACTGTGAGAGGAGTGAGCAAGAGGCTGAGTGGCGCTCAGTTGCCAGCTGGGGTTAAACCATGACAACCTTTTTGCTTAGATTTTCATTAGCTTACACACTTCAAAGCCTTTCTTCCTTTTAAGTTCATACGCACTAGCACATCAAAGATAATAAATTTGCTATGGTTTAGCATCTGATAGACAATGTATTTTTCCTACATGTAAAAATACTGGACATAAAGGAGAGACAATAGTTGTAATGTACTTTATTGGATGAATTATTGTAATTGAATGGGAAAAGAAATAAGGATTAAAATAAAATTGCGGTGAAGAGGAGAGAAACCACTATTATGCAGGAATGTCAAAAAATAGAGCAGAAAAAATCACCTCCAGCTGCTGGAATTATAAGAACTAAGAAAAGGCAGGTTGACAATACAGCCATTTAAAATATTGCTCTGATTGAGTAGCTGGATGATCAATTAGGCATACACAGAGTGAATCATTATAAGTGGTATGAGGTGTCAGGAAGGGAAGCGAAAGTGTGAAGGCAAGAAAGCAAATGGGAGACTTATTTCACACAGTTAAATCACATGACTCCCATTGCTTTGCATTCATTCTCCCTCTCATTAACTTTAATGTGTATAATTTGGAAAAAGTAATACGAGCTAGGAAATAGTGACAACTCCATTTTAAATTTGGGGACCTAAGCCAGATAGAGGTAAGTAGCCTGAGCTTTCTGAATTCTGCATGAAGCTAAGAAACTCCTTCAAAGTCTTTGTCTCATCCCATAAGCATTTTATTTACTGAGCTTTTACCAGAAAAGCTTCATGAATGCCTAAGTAGCCTTCTTCACCATTCAAAAGTGCAAGGTCTTGGCAGTGTGAATCAGTGCACTTCCTTTTTTGGTTAAACAGGCCAGTGCAATCAGCATTCAAAGAATGTGAGAGAAAGGGAGAAAGTGTTTGTCGCCTTTAGCCAGATGCTAAGCAAGATGCTTTTCAGTGAGGGAGAAGATGAAATTATGAATCCTCACAGATTGAGGGGGGCTGAGGCTGGGTGTTTTCTGTATTTGAGGAGAGAAGTTTAGCAAACTTTTTCCAAGCTTTAAAAAAAGGAACACTCTTTGAAAAAGGCTGTCAGTTACTAATTCTGTGACAATGTTTTAGAATATGAATCTCAAGTGGAGTTAGGGTAATTTTTCCCAGTTACTACACAGATTTTTTTGATACTCTGCTTGGAGCATTGACTAGTCTTTGAGACAAAGCCTTGTAGTTGGTTACTGATACATTTGGAAGAAAAGTATATGTCCTGGATATAATTCATCTTTTTCTAGAAAGAAGCTTGACATACAATTCCAATCCAATTCTGTAATGTTTTTTTAGATTTCTAGAAACTGACTTTATCTGGCACTTATGTTACTTGTATATAAAGAAGTATTCTTAGGAACTGGTCCCTGGAAGTCTGGCTTCTTTTCTCTTCAGTCTGACCTTGAATTTAAATACTATTTTTGTAACAATCATATCTAAAAGCAATTTCCATTTTGTGAAGTTTAAGCTAGAAATTAGACCTTTGTTCCAAAAGTGTTCTAACATGCAGCTGACTCTATTTTAACTTAGCTAGACTCCAGCTGATTCCTTCTGTCATTTTTAATGCCTCAATGAAATCCCCTGCAAGATGAAGGAAACAGCTGAGTGACAGCAAAATCTGTGACAGTCAGTAGCCAGAAAACAGATGTCAGGTAAAACCTCTTTATTGTGTTCTCAGAAACTTCTAGCTGTGAAAGGCAACTTCTGAATAGACTCTTCCAATGCACGGTAACAGATCCTGTTCAAGGTTAAAAGGTACATATCTATAAGCCACAGTTTGTTCTTGGCTTTGGCTCTGTACAAGAGGCAAATACCAGATGCTACAGCCTTATGATGCTGCACATGAAAAGCTAGGATGGCGTGATAAGCAACAGTAAAATGTAATTTGTATGGCTGCATACAGAACCACCTTCATATCACTGAGAGCTACATCATCTGTTTCTTAGGTTGATGTTCAATTTCATGTTTCCTTCTTGACAGGGAACAAATGCTTTCCTACATGGAAGAGACAATTTATTTGTGGGGTTTGTTTTGTTTTGCTTTTTAGAAACGTGTTTTGTAAAATTCTTCTAAAACTAAAACTAATGCAACTGAAGAAAGAACTAGTTAGGTCCTAGGACTTACCATCCATCATCAAGTTCAAGTCCATCATCCTAGGCAATACCCCTGAATACCCCTGCAAAGTCTGGTGGTTTAGAATAAGCCTTAGCTGATAAACACAGAGTAGGGAAGACATTGCAGATTGCACTAGTCAGTATCTATCACAGTTTAGTTGTTGCATGAAGTCCTTCAAGAAACTTTGTATCTTTACCAAATGTTGGTTTCAGGCTTGAAGACCCTGTTGATAATAATTTCTGCCTGGTATAAAATTAAAGGTGTCTGATGACTGGTATTGCTAGCAAATCAACCACTTGTCATTCTGCTTTAACACAGCCTTGAATGTCAAACTGTAAACTGGTTTTGTTTATTTATGTGGAAATTCTTTCTCTTGTAATCTTACATGAAGAAAGAATGTTAATAATCCCTCACTGTACTGATAAATGCTTTCCTCTATGATGGCATCTGCCAGGTTTGCCATGTATGGACTTCATATTTCAACACTGAACAGACTGGAAATGATGGCCTGCCTGCATCCACACAAGAACTTTGTATCATCAGACACAATATTTAGCAATGTATTCTTTAATATTTTGAAGCACTGTAAATCTATCTTCTTTCATTATATGTTCAGATCTGTATTAATAACTTTTATTACGTGCATTCTCTATGTTTGGATATTGTATCCAAATCAACCATTCAGTGAAAAGGGGGGAGGAGAGTTGGAACACTGGAGATGCTGCTTGCTTGTAGGTTTTAATTCTGTTCACTTACATTTTAGCAATTGAATAAATATAGCTGGATCTTACTCTACGATGTTTTTCTACAGTTAGGAGCTCCAACACTGTTTCTCTTTCAACAAACTTACTTTTCTGTGTGATGCACAGAATTGTAATAGAAATTTAAAATCTACTCTGTGTGGAGACTGGTCTGGATGTAGAAGCAAGAGAAAGAAAGGAAGCTTGGTTAAGAATAGGCAGGGGGAGACAATGCCTAGAGTAGCAGTCATCAAGATCACAACATGTTGGCACATAACACTGAAATACTCATGGAAAAGCACAGGACTGCTTCCACTTGGTGAAAATCAAGGACAGACTTCAGACACAGGCTATTCTAAAAATATCAGTGGAAATGGAAAGGACATAGCTGGAGCACTGACCTTACTTTCTGTCCCTAAGAAGAAAAGAAAGAGAAATTCAGATGACTCTGAAAGGTAGGACAGGATGGAAAGAGTACCACGATTACTGTGAGCACCATGAGGGTACAATAGGCATATCCAAATGCAGCATGAGAGCCAGCCTGAGAAGAAACTACAAAACACGAGGTGGACTAGGGTGGTCCACCACTATGCCATTGCAGGGAATCCCAGCCAGAGCTCTCGGAGATGAGTGTATTGGTGCTTAATAAGCCTAGGCAAGTGAGCTTGAAGGGAATCTGTTTTCTATTTAAGATCCAGTTCCCTTCTGCAGGGTCATTTTCCTCTGTTTTTTGGTGGCAAATGTGACATGTTGAGAAGTGTGTAGCAGAGTCTGATGAGTGTTTTCAGGGGCTAAAACCTATTTGAATCCTTACAGCTTCTTAGCTGTTATTAGTAACAGCAGTGGGGCCTACAAACTGAGTGCTGCTTCCAGCTGAAAGACACAAGTGCATGGTACAAATAGAGAACTGTAATTTGGATTTTCTCTATGTTCACCTTAACAGTAAAGACAGACTCCTTGAAATATAGCAAAGGCATTATACTTTGCATTATAGTATCTTTGCTTCCATTTTAAACTGAAGACTTTGTTTTATACATTACTGAGGTACTATTGTAAGAAGACTAATTTAGCTTAGCAACTTTTGATTCTTTTTAGAGGTTAACCTTTTGAAAAGAAAGCAGCTTGACTGTCCTTTTTGAATTGTTATCCCATGAAAAACTCTGTGTGGGAGTTGTTAATCTATTGAGAAAAATCTACTGCTGATATAGTCACCACTTCACGTCTGGTTGTCAGTTTTGCACTTTTTCTATAGTTACTGCTCTATTCACAATCACTACACTTAATTTTTTTTCTGGCCTCTTGTATTTCACCTGTTGTAAATTTTTTTATTCATTTTAATCTTTCATCTTCAGAACTTCATGCTTTATTTCTCTAATTCTCAGAAATATTTTGCCATTGCCATGCTATGGAGTACTTTATTCTTTACTATAAATAACCTTCCAATTTCTTTGTGGCAGGCCTGTGGAGATGCATCCCTTGCAATTATGCATTTCTTGTAGAGAGATAGCTGTCCCTCAGGCAAAATCTACAAAAGATTCTAATATAAATATAATATGATACACATTTTAATTTGTTTTTGAGCTCAATAGGGGCCTTTATGACACACCCTTTATTTAAAAAGCAATAGTGCCAGACAGTTTAATCAGTTGTAAAAGATGATAGCCTGGCATGCGTACTCATTTCAGGCCAAGCAGCTGAATGGTCATAAGCAGCAGAAGAGTAGGATAGGCTTGGTTGGAGAGCGTTGTTTGGTATTTTACCTGATGTACTTTCCAAGGATATTGATATTAACCTCTCAGGGCCTATAGTCTCCTTCAGTTCAATGAAATCATGCCTTTTGCCTTGAGCTCACTCCAGATTAAGGATCACAGAGCATCAAGACCTCTTCAAACCATGCTAGGAAGTCAGATATATAACTGCCAGAGCTGGAGCACAGTTCTGAGTGTAAATAACTGAATTCATGCAGAAGGGAAGCAGAAACTCTGCTGAAGGTAGTGGAATTGCTCACCATTGGTGATGCCACACCACAGGATACTGGAGCAACTATCCTGATACAGCAAAGGCCTGAACCCAAAGTAGGTCCAGAGGGAGGATGCAGCTCCCTGGAGTTGGGACTGTAGGGAGTGCCTTGGCCCCCTCTCCATGGCTGGAGGAGGCAGTGAGGGTGTCCTTGCCTGCAGGAGGTGTGCACTGGCTGAGGGACTGTTACCAGGTGAGGGGCCGAGGGAGGACATGTGTGAGATGAGACTGTGAAGCAAGAGGGAAGGTGAAAGATCGACAGGGTATTCACTGAGGCCCTACATAGACAAGACTGAAACCCCAGCTGCACAGATGGTGGTGGCACCCATTCTGCTCAGCTGAGTGGCAAGTTGTAAGGCTGGACTTGTGACTTCTGGCACCGAGAAGACATCTACTTCCTTGCAGATTTGAAACTGCAGAGCATGTACAGTGTCATGGTAGCAGGGAAGGTGCAGAAAGTCATGTCTGGGGATGTATCAGAGCCAACTATGAGCTTGAACCATGGGCTTGCACCAAGAATCAGCAGGTGGTAGCAGTGGGGAAACTCCTTGCAAGGGACAGAAATCAATGTCTACTAAGATGACTTCCCCAAAGAGGGTTTGTTTCTTGCCAGGGACTTGGATGCGGGATGCTGCAGTGACTGAGGCTTGTCCAGTGCTTGCTATTCCAGTCCACATGCACAGCAAGGGTGCTGTTAGAAGGAGATCTTGGGTGTATCAAGAATGCCTATGCTGCTCTAGGAGCGAGAGTCAGGGATATCGGGAACCTTGATGGTGCCTCATGATCCTGTCAGTTTGGGAAGGAACAGATGGATCCTGTGAGTCACCATCTGTTTTTACAGTTGTTACTAGGGTTCTGACTCTTTGGGGAACCAGGACTGCTGAGGAGAGATGGGATCCACCTGTTAAAGTGGGGCAGGAGTGTCCTTGTCAGGAGGATGGCCAACATGGTGAGGAAAGCTTTAAACAAGAGTGATGGAAAAGGGTGAATACAACAAGCAGTTGAGTGTGGTAGCAATGAATGGAATGGCAAGTAGAGTAATAGGAACCAGAGACATCCAAGGAAAGAAATGGTTATAAGACACCAGCCTTAAGTGTGTGTACAAAAATGGATACATCCTGAGAAACAAGCAGGAGGAGCAAAAGTTCCATGTGAAGTCACAGAACTACAATGTTGTTGGAATAACTGAGATGTGTGAAGACAGCTTGCACAAATGGAGTACTTCAGTGAATGGAAACGATCTCTTCAGGAAAAGCAAGGAAGGTTGCCCTCTATGGTAAAGAGCAGCTTGGATGTATGAACACTTCTGTGGAATGGACAATGGACTCATTAACAGCTTTTAGTTCAGGAACCAAGGAGAGGCCAGTGAGGGTGATAACACGAAGGAACCGTGTTTCAGACCACCAGATCAGAGTGAAGAAGTGGGTAAAGACTTCTTTAAATAACTTGAGGAAATCTTAGGATCATAGATTGATGCTCTTGGAGGGCTTGAACCTCCCTGATATCCACTAGAAGGGCAACACAGTTGAGACTTTTGGAGGGTGCTGGGGGGAACTTCTTGATACAGGTAGCAAGTGGGCCAAACAGAGGTAGTGCACAGATGGGTCTGCTCTTCACTGGCAAGGGAAAAGCTGCTTGGATGGAGCAATCAATCACAGCTTTTTCTGTAGTGACCATGAAACTGAAGTGACTGTGAAGATGAAGATACTGAGACAGTAGCAGAATATGTATACTGGACATTAGACAAGCAGACTGCAGCTTGTTCAAGGAATGGATAGAGCTGCATTGGAGGTAGCTCTGAAGGGTAAAGAAGGTAAGGGAAGCTGGCAGATCTTCAAGGACATTTTCCTTTGTACATAAAGATGGTCTATTTTGACAGTCAAAAAGGCAAGCAGACCTATCAGAAGACTAGTCTGGCTAAGCAGGCCAGTCTCACAAAGAGACTCCTGGGTCAAAAGACTGTATGTGCATGAAGTAGTAATAGGAACAGACTACAAAGGAGGAATTTAGAAACCTTGTCAGACTATATAGGAGTAGTGTCAGCAAAGCCAAAGCTCCCAAAGAGCTGACACTTGCAAGTGCATTCAGGGGCAACAATTTAAGCATCTCCTGCAATAACAGTAAAAGACTGTACAAGAAAAATATGTGCCCATTACTCAAAGGGAAGTGATACTTAGCAAGCAACAAAAAACAGATAACACTGAGGTATACAATGCTTACTTTGCCTTGGGGTTCAACAAGGGTAGATCATGACTAACAAACCTGATTGCTTTCTACAACAAAACAACTAGATTTGTGGATGAAGGATAACATAGAATCATCATGCAATCATCATAGAACAGCTCAGGTCGAAAGGGATCTTGAAAGATCATCTGGTCCAAGCTTTAGTGGGAAAGAGAGCCTAGATGTATACTACTATCTAGAGGATGTAGCAGTTTATCTAGTAGATGGCAATGAATGTTATCTACCTCACCTTCAGAAAGGCTTTTGATACTGACTCCTACTGTCTCTGAATGGGTGGAACTAGCTGGCTAAGCATTAGCTATATCATTTGGCTCAGAGGGCTGTGGTTAATTGGTCATAATCTACCTGGAGACCTGTGACATGTGGTGGAGGTCTGCGAGTAATGGAGTGCTTCAGGGATCTAAATTGTGACCTGATCTGCTTAACCTCTTTATCAATGATCTGGAGGAGGTAATGGAGGATACTTTCACTAAATTTGTAGATGATAGTACTTTGAAGTACTTTGAAGGGCGAGTCAACATGCAGGAAATCAGAGCTGCCACCCTAGTCGTCAGACCTAGTCAGTCTGGAGGAATAGGCAGACAAGCCTCATGAAATGGAACAATGACACATATTAAGTGCTGCCCACACAGGGAGAACCAGTGCAAGGACACAGGCTGGGGCCTGGCTGATTAGGGGCACCTCTGTGGGAAAAGACCTGGGAGCCTTGGCAGACAGAAGCTGAGCATAAGCAGTGCCAGGTGCCCTGGCTGCAGAGATGGCCTGCAGCACTCTGGGAGGTATTCACAGGGGTACAGCCAGGACATTTGCCCTCTGCTCAGCACTCATGAGATCTCATCTGGATACTCTGTTCATTTTCAAGGTCCTATAGTATGTATATAGTACATAAGGAAAACTTCCTCACCCTGAGGACAGCCAAACAGCCAAAGAGGCTGCCCAGAGGCCACACAGTCTCTATCCTTTGAGGTTTTCAACAGCTGACTAGATAAAGCCCTGAACAACCTGGTCTGATCTCTTGTTTTGAGCAGGAAGTTGGACTGCGGATCTCCTGAGGTGCATTTCAACCTGAGTTATTCTCTGATTCAAATTACTCTACTCAGTGAACTGGAGCTGCTGGATGGCATTTCCTGTCATCCGTGTTCTGCTAGCAGACGTCACCAGCAGAGCAGTGAACACTTTTTTTCTGTTCCTAAGATTGTTTTGCATTAGGGATGTGATGAATCCACCTTATTTGGATGATCAAAAGAAATACTGAAAAGCTATTCTTTGACAAATATGTATATGAATAATTAATATTCTCAGGGTGTAAAGTTGTGTTACAGCAGGGAGATTTGGCAGGCAGCTAACAAAGTATATGGCTAATGCTGCTGACTTGGTAGCCAGAACAATGATCTGTGATATATGTAGACACCAACAAGACATTTGCCTGGCAACTAGCGAAATACTTGCAATTACTTCATTAATATACAAAGAACTGTTAACTGCTCTTTTTCAATTTCAAGTTTCAACTCCGATTTCATTGAAAGTCTTGCTATATTTAAGGATTTACTTAGTCTTCCCATTTGGAAACAACTATGTAATGAGCAAACAAACCCCCCTTCTATATCTGCTTTCTTTCTGATGGAAGTACATACTGTGGCTCATGGATAAAGAACACTGCAATTTACAATGCTCACTGAATACAAAGCTAAACAAAACAAAGGGAGTCAATGTGTCTTTACACTGTGTCTTGCAAACTGCTGTTTTTGAAAATTTATCGTGGTGGGTATTCACAACTGGAATACTGTTTTTTCTCTGAAAAGACATGGAGAAGAGTAAGGAAAATCAGTATTGCCTTCTCTTCTAGAAAATTATCAGAAGTGGAGTCTTAACACTTCTCTAGACCATGGGTATATTGCTTGCTATTATCCTCCACAGCTTCAATGATTTGCATTATAAATCATGACTTATTTTCTTTCTTTTTGAGCCATCAGCATTTGCATTAGCAAGCTTTTCTCTGAACTCATGAATTCTTTTAAAAGTCAGAGCTGAGAATCACCAGGACCTGAAAGGAAGCAGAGGATACCATGAGGTTCACATAGAACTGATATGGGCAGCACTGATTTTCATTTTGTAGGCATGTTTACATTTCAATACTGATCTAAGGAGCTGAATAAGTGCACAAAATTCTTTATGAAATATTATTAATTGAAAAGATATAAACTTGTATTAAAAATGCAGATCTGTTCAAATTAAAGGATGCATTGGTGTCTTAAACTGCAAAATATGAACCTGAAGCTTGTAGATTGTCTACAGCTTGTAATGGAAACTTAAGCAGGTCTTAAGGTTTTTACATTTCTGTCTATGCTTCCATATAATGTACACCTAAAATCTGGAATGTTTTGCTCCATGAGGTTATTGAATGAAGAATCGTCCATACGTACAGTGTAGTTAACTACAGGTTAACAGTGTAGTTAAACCCAAGATTGTCAATTGACTAGTCATTTGATATATCTTTCTGATTTGGATTTTTGATTTGGCATATTTTTTTTTGAAACAAGTTTTCTTTACTGACATTTACTGACATCTTCTAGCAAATACCCTTACTCATTTTTGAAATCTTGACTAAATTTTTTGGGTTATAATACTATTCTCTAATCTAAAAGAGACTGCATTCTTTTCAGATGTGGAATTAACAATAGCTTGTTTACTTACTAACACGCATTTTGTGCAGAATTAAGTACTCTTAAAGACAATATTCCAGCTGTCGTGGAATTAGTTCAGTTACTGCAATGCCTTTAGCATTTCTTTTTGGAAATCTAAATTGTTCTATTTTAAAATAATTTTAATTTCTTAAACAATTATTTAAAATGTTGATAGATATATAAAACCTTACATGCATTAGTGCTTGAGTTTCAACTAGCTGTAACCTGGCAGTCAATGCACAGGCTGTTCCACAGATAGCATACACATTTTCAAGATTGCCAGATATACGAATTGGCAAAATGTTCAGCACCAGCTTTAACATTTAAGAGAAGCATTGCATGACTAATGAGAATAGGGGAACAGTGCTAAAAGTAGAGATTAGCACTGAGGGAGACAGAAGAGAGCCGTTTCTTGGCAACGGGACCAGAATCAGGGGTATGTTAGCTGGAGTTTCTGCAGATGAAATTTCCTACACTTTCAGCTGTCTTTTGAAGATAAAACAGGATTTGTTTATATTTTGTAGCTAAGTTATTGACAAATTCAGCATGTTTTACAACTTTAATTCTTTCTCAATCAGAAATCAGTCCTACAAAACCATAGACTTTCTGTCATTCGTCAAAGGAGGAATAATAGCATGGACACAACCTACTCAAATAACTGATTCTACTGATATGTGGCTGAAAGGTTTTAGAGAAAAAAAAGTGCTATTTATTGTCTTTCTAGTCCTTATATAGTATATGAACGGATTCAAAATGGTGGAGATTTTATATTTAGTATAGAGGAGGATTGGTTTTGTGCTCTTTATTCTTTTCTCCAGAAAAAAAAAAAAAAAAAGTGTTGAACTAATAGGATTAAAATATTACACCTTTTGAGTGCCAGGCCAGCACTGGGAAGTATGTTGAACACATCTAACTTCCCAAAGACTACAGGGAAGGCTACAAAACATGGATTAAATGCTGCATTTTCATGCAAGGAAAAGCGTCAGAACAAAATCAATCATGAGAGCTGATGAATATGGATGTAATGTAAACTTTTTTCAAAATCCTAGTATTCAGAAAAGAATATACTGAATTTTAATTCGATTTAAAAAATCTGGGTGCGTAAGAACAGTTATTTTTGAGAAAAAAGTTAAGATATATATCAACTCATCTGTTTCTGTAGAATCTGAGACATCTGAGCATCCTTTCATCCTTCAGATTCCTGAGCCATCCTATGGTGATGAGACCAAGGAAAATAAAACTTTTCTGACGTTTCAAAACCAGAAAAGGGGCAGGAGGGAACCCTTCTGAAAGTACTGTTAAATGAACCACAACCTCTTCTGACTTCTCTTTTATATAATACAGCATACAGAAGCCTCTTGAGATAACACTTCTTTAGAGAAATATCTAGAAATGAGCAAAGAAGAATCAAAATTAGTTGATGTTGCCATTACAGCTCTGAAAACTGATTCAATTCACACTAGTTGCAAAAAAGTGTACCAAATTATTATGTAACCAGTTGCAGTTTGAATCAATTTAATCAATCTTTCAAGATAACAATTCTGCTTAAAAATCAGTTTCACCTGCTAAGGTCATTAATGAAGTGAATCTCGCCACTATTCATCAGATACGATTTGCCATATTCCATAAGAACTCTTATAACATTAAATGGGTGATTAGACTCCAGTCGAAGATATTACCTGTGGAAGAGTCATTATGATTCATTTCTCTTTCTATCTCTTCATTATGCCTTCTGTCCACTAACACATCTGTGAGGCTACCCTCCTTGTCAATTCCTTTTTTCATTGTACAGTACATACAGTATGCTGAAAGGAACAATAAAAGCTTTCTTTCCTCATTAGCCAAGGCTAAAAAAAAACCCAAAACCAAACCCAAACAGCCAAACACACCTCCCCTCCCAATACCCCCAAAACTCAAGCAGCCTTTGTTCAATTACGACAAGCCTAATCATATATCCGATGTCAATGGACATATCTAATGTGAATAATTCACTGATAACTTTAAATGTTTTGAAAATATTACAGTGAAGCAGATATTTAGGCAAAATGAGGCTTTCTGAGTTATCTTTTTAGTCTGTAATACTTTACTTAACACTCATGACAGACCAGTTGTAAAGCTGCACAGAGGTAATAATTCGAGGTAATAATTCAGTGCTCTAAAAACATCATCTAGTGTTAGACATAAAATAGGTAGTGCAGCTGAAGGACTATCCCATGTGTTAAGTGAATATTTCCAAGTATTTTTATAGAAAGTCAATGCTGCAATGTATTGCATTTTTTAAGAACTCCAGCTTTTCATTTTTGCATTTGGACTTTCTCCAGAGAAAATAAGGCCCAGCTACTGTTCACAACATACAAATACCAGATCTGTATATACAGCAACAACATCTTCTACTGCTGCATTTTTATTGTGATGCTTCTAAAATAGCTCTAAAGAAATATGTTCTTAATTTGAGGAACAAAAATATGCAGAAAGCATCAAGTTATTATGGTTGCTGGATGAAATGATGGCAGAGAGAAGGAAAGATGGTTTAGTTCATTCACCTTCTTTGAACTTGAAGCAGAAGGGAAGCAAAGATCCAGTTTGCATTTTGACACTGAAGCCGTTGACATCATTAATAATACTTACGTTTCAAATTTCAGGGCTTCATGTGTAAACAAATATATCTTAGAGTGCTGAAAATCATTTCGAGTTTTAAAGTCTGATTTGCTCTTGTTTTGATCTTACTTGGATTTGAATACATCTGCAAGATTCAAATATACCAGTGTCAAATGCTGTTACTGATAAATCATCAGAGTGATTGAAGGGCTTCATCCACCTCTTTTTAAAAGCCCCCATGAAATGAAATGTTGGTTTCAGTTCAGTGAGAGTAGGATTCTGTATCAGGGCATCATTAGTACTGTAGTAACTGTCACAGTAATAACTGAACGCATACTAAAAACTAAAACAGTTGTTGCATTTCTGAAATCAGAGTAAAAGCAATTTGAGATTTTTATTTATTGCACATACCGAAATTCTTCAGTGAGTAAATATAACACTTTACTGGAACTATCAATATACTTAGGAAACAATATTAAACTTCAAGAAATTCTGTTTCTGCTTGTCCTTCAATTCAACATGTGGCGTGTCCTTTTTTCCCTAAAACAAGCTGTTCAGAGTTGCTTAGCAAAGGGATCTTTGCTGTCACTGTCTTATTATGAGTAATTGTGTCTGTTGTTGCATGTAGGTATTGAAAACTGTAATTCTTCTACCTTAAAATTATCCCCAGTTGTTCTGGTTGGCAAGTACCCTTATCCAAAACCCCACTATTTTTGCATGTTTAAAAGTACCATGTGTATCTGTAAAGGTATACTGTAGGATTGGCTAATTTCTAGAGTTTTGGTGTGAATGAATTAATCATCAAACAACACCTTCTACTAAACTGCTTGCATTTTCAAACTGTTGAATATAATTTGGTGTTTTACAAAAATTCCATCAACTTGCCAGCCCATGTATTGATTGCATGTTCTGCTCTTTGTCCCTGCCAGTTACTATCCTCATTATGTTGTGACTCAGGTGAATGATTCAATTGTTTCTTTTCTCTCAATAGATAACTGCAGCTTCAACATAGTGTGAGAAGTTGGGTCTGGCTCTTCAGACATATCAGAAATAAAGAATGGAAGATGATTCCAGGGTCAGGAAGAACTGTATAAACGTACATACTATACAATCTGATTTATTTCAAATCTTAGATTTTATTTGTAACAGTTTTTCTCTGATTTTTTTTTCTCATTTTACATGAGTTACATATGAAATTAATCTCTTCCAGATACATCCAGGTAATGTAAGTCCTTGTTTATAAAAAATGTGGACTTGATCTTTACTATAGTGTTCTGACACTCTCTACATTCATTTACATATTTCTTTGTGGGACTGAAGTTGTACTCACTTATGCATTTCCGAGATTAAGGCATCAAATGCCTTGTGGAAATATATGCTGGTCTCATGATGTTTGGCATTGCATGGCAATATTTTTGATATCCTCCGGTTGCATTTTTTGATCCTTTTTTTTTTCCTCTTGCTTTGACTTTGTTCACCTATAACACTAGTAACTGTCAGATAAAGTGGAAAGAATAACATAACTGTGCACATACAGTCCTAATTATGAAGTTTTTCTTCAGGATTTACAGTATTTTTGTTAGGTTTAGACCTTTGTTTAGGGGGCAAGCGTATTTTTGTTGTCCTGTGATGTAAATAACTGAGCTCTGATTTAAAAAAAAAAAAAAAGTCTCCTTTACTTAATTTTGACAGTCTTTTTTCAGCTAAAGAAAAGTCTCCTTTACTTAATTTTGGCAGTCTTTTTTCAGCTGTCACTATTAGTTACAGACTTTTACATAAAGTAATTAGAGAGTGCATGTACATGAATCAAGAATGGTGTAATGGAGTGTTTTGCAGCAAATCCAAGAAAGATGAAAATGACCAAAAGACCACCCACCCAAAAAAAAAAGCTCCAAAACACAGCATCTAACTGATCCTTTCCTATGTGCCTTGCCTTTTCCAACATCATTCGCAAAGGTATTGAACAACAAACATAGGAACAGAAGAAAGAAACGTCTTGCCGAAAAACATGTGAATGTGTCTAATAAAGTTTTCTCTGACATGGACTTCATTGCAATACCTTTATTACTGTACCTGACAGTATCAGCATTGTGCCATTATTGTATCTTCTCATTTTTGATAGCAGATAACTATGACAATCCAATAAAAAAAAATACTATCCTTTATCAAACTAGGAAAATGAAGGAAAAACTAGGAACATTTTCCACCTAACTGGATTTTTGGCACCAAAAATATTATTTTTCAAATGAAAATTAAACTAAATTTGTAGTCTTCATGCGGAAGATTGGTGAATAGTGAATAAAAATTTGATTTCTAGTCTAATTCCATATGTCCTGGGTTTGTCTGGGTTAGTGTTAATTTTCACAAGAAGCTGGGAGGGGTCACAGCCAGGACACCCGACTGGAACTAGCTGGATATTCAATACAATAGTGACTCAGTATATAACTTGGAGAGCTTGCTTGAGGAGGAGAGATCTCGGCTCAGGAAAAGGAGCTGGACGTCAGGTTCCAGGTGGTGAGCAATTGCATTGTGCATTGCTTGCTTTATATATTATTTTATTAGTAGTACTGTGGTTATTGTTTCTTCTCTCCTTGTGTTGTTCTATTAAACTGTCCTTATCTCATCCCATGAGTTTTTATGTTTTGCTTTGATTCTCCTCCCCACCCGCCATCCCACCTGGGGATGGATGAGCAGGTGAGTGGCTGTGTGGTGCTTTATTGCCAGCTGGGCCTAAACCATGACAACACATAAACTGCTTCCTTTGCTTTTCCAGTTCTAACTGTAGGAAAAGAGGATTATCTGCGTGACGATAGTGGTGCTGGTGTATTATCTTTGAAAACTGAAGTGCATTAAAACTTGAAGTGTTTTTTAAATGGAAGGCACAAATTGGTTTTCCTGGGTTTAGGATCTTATGTTTTAAAATGACCAAAAATCTCAGCTCAAGCTGTCAATCAGGAACTTGGTATTAACACATATTTTCTGACTGCTGTTAGTAAATTATTCCTTCTCAGAAGTACTGAGTGCTTTTTATAGAAGAAAATAAATTTCATTAGAGACCAAGAATGGAATGTATGTAGGAATGCTATCAAGACAAGTTCAGATAAAGGAGTACCTACACCGTTATTCTGATATTTAACAGTTCTCTTATTTTCCAGGATATCCTGCCCCATGGTGACTGAAATAGCAAAACAAATATATGGATGCAAATCTGTGTTCACTGAAGTCTCCCAGGCTTCTAAACAAAGGTGTGCTTCCCAGTAGCTTTCAGCTGTTACACAGCTTTGCAATTGCAGTACATCACAATGGTCAGTTTCAGGGTCATATGAAATGTCTGAGTTTTCTGGCTTCTAATTGAATTTCTGTCCTTTCCACTTCTATAATGTTTCTTCCTGGTGTCAGGCCTAACTCAACACAGTAACTTTAGCTCCAGTAATGGTGAGAAAAAATTAAATTCTGGCACAAGTTTATTCAGTTTATCCTTCTATTGGAGTCAATTCAGTAAGAAGTAGGAGTCTTGAGCAGTTCTTCTGCCAAAGATTTGCTCCTTTTCCATCACGCAAGTATCTCTAACTGACCTCCATTAATTTTTGATGTCACTAAGGTTCAAATTTTTTTTTAGATATTTTAAATTGTTTTTATGCACGCAGATCAAGGGATTCAGGTGTGTGCTGCACAAAAAAGTTTCATCTTCCCTCTTCCTTATGCTCACTAAAGGTGAGATTGTCTCTGGTACTATCTCAATGATATAAGAAAAGATGATATTGTTATTGCCCCCAATATTTTCCATATACAACTTCACATCTGCTGCAGTCCTTGTCAGCAAATGTATCTTAAAGCAGCATTTGGGCTACTTTGTTTTGTAATGGAAGCATAATCAGGGCTTGAGCACATAGTCTGTTTTCACCATTGCTCTAATTTGTGAATCCTGGAAGTATTTGCTCCTGTGGATGAAAATTGAGATTACTCTCACTGCACTGAGTACAAATTCTTGTCATCACATGAACCTTTGCTGTTTTGAAAAATCAGAAGTTCTTTGTTTTCCTTTAAGTAAAAACGGATTAGTGTAATTACTCTTGTGTTGGCTGTAAATTAATTTTCCTTTCCTCAAAGAAAAGAATCTATTTCAGGTCTCAGTTTTAAGTTTGGTGCTGTGATTTTTTTTTTTAATTACTTAAGCTAAGATATAACTGAGGAGAAAAAAAAAAAACAAACATAAACATGTAGGAAAAGGTTAGCTATATTTTACCGTCAAAAGTTTTAATGAATTGATTTTTACCTGCTAGATAGAATAGAAACTCTGGTGGAAGTATTGTATGCCATGTACACAGTTTATATTTATAAATTGGAAGTATATATATTGATTTCAATGGCTCCTGATTTACAGTCTTGTAAGGAAGTTAATAATCAAGATATATGTTATTTTTCTAATTCTGTTGCAAAAGAAAGAAATGCTGGGAGAGCCTTGCTTGAGAGCTTAGCTTGCACTTAGTTGATTTATAGTATGGTTACATTAACATGACATGGCAGACAGTGGCATGACTTTTTAATAGATATATCTTACTTTCTTTAAATGGCCTAAAGAAGCAGCTCTGAAAATTTTATTTACAGGTACTATAAAATAAACTTTTTACTTTTTTTGTAGCCTTACCTTTAGATGTGTGCTTATTGACATTCATCTCTTCTATTTTATCTGTATGTATTCTGTGGTAGATGGTACATCAGATAATCTGTGACCCATACCAAAATCTACTCCTGTCTTTCTTTCATTAGGATTGCTCTAAGTTGATAGATTCAAAATGGTTTCCCTAACAAGGACAATACATTTAATGAATTATCTGGATTATCTGTTTTTTGCTTTGCACACTCAAGGTATGTTACACAGATTTCTAGAACAGCTTTAATTTCAGTTATTGGTTGTACCTCTTGAAAATAATTTTCTGAAACTCCAAAATGATTTTCATATAAGACTGAGGAACATATTTTCTTGTATGTATTTCTGATATTCATTTGTTCTGCAGATATAATTTCACTGGGAGAAAGACTAAATCTATAGATCAAGCAGAATCAGCTGGTTTAGTTATGAGGAGGAGACAACTTTAATCTTTCTGCACACTAATTTAAGTTTTATATTCTCCTATAGAATGTTACACCATATCTTCTGAAGTAGGCATGGATTCTATAAAATGATTAAAAATAAAGATATATGGACTACAGTTCTGCTGTGGAGTGGTAGCTTCATTGGCATCAATTTAGGACTCTTGAAAGTTGCTTCCTCTAAAATCTCTGCTTATAAATGCTGGTATTTGCATTTTGTGGCTTTGTTCATTCTCTTCACGTTTTTCAGTGTCTGACATTCTGAATAGCCATGTTGCCTTTGTCTGTGGTGAGGAAAAAAATGTTTTTGTCCCAAAAAAATGCATTTATACATTTGCACTCAATTTAACTTAAGCCTTTCTGATGCTGAATATATGTTGTAGGTTCTTTTGATATAGTGACATTCTGCTGTAAGTAGTATGATCTCAGAGACAGTGAAAACTTCAGATCTGTTTTAGAGAATTTAGTCTTACTAATAGTTTCACAATGGTGGATTCTGAAGGTCTGGAGCACTTCTGTAGAAGCAGGGAGTGGTCAAGCAATGGCTAGAACTGTCTTACAATCAAAAAGGGAGAAGATTTGGGTGATAATGTTGTTACCCGTACTGAATTTCTTATGAAATTGTTACAATCTCGTTTCAGGTATGTGACACAACTGCCAATAGCTTTGAGGACAGCGAAGACCTAGCAAAGGAATAGGACCATTATAAATTTCTAATGTCAATTCCATGCCAGCTCCTGGCAGGCTTCTTCATCAGCTTTTTTTTCATCTTGTGCTGTTATGCAGTGCAGCAGGAGGCTGTCATTGACTGTTTCCTATCATTGCTTGATATCCATTTCTCACATCCATCATCAATGTCTGAAATGAGATACAGAAAATAAAAATAGAAGAGACATATCTATCAAATTCTGTAACTTTGTACTGCTGCTTCGATCACATCCTTCACAGCTACAAATTAAACTGTTCCTTGAGCCCCATATTGCAGGAGGAAAAATAGCTAACAAGATGCAGAAAAGAAAGTGGGAGGAAAAAAGTATTTTGGGATTGAGTTTGTTGGAGTTGAGAGCAGGGATGGCATAAACCAAGGCAAGATGTGGGCAGATGCAAGACATAAGATTCTAGTATCAAGAAAATAGGAATAAGGCAACCATGGAGGCAGAAGGTAGACAGTGGACAATTGCTTAGAAGTTTCAATTTCCATCTTCCATCTGAGAGTGGCGAGATTACTGAAATTTTGCTGTCCTTTGAACAAAAGCAGGCAAAAATTGTTTCTTGAATGGAGAAATTTGTCTATTTTCATATCCCTGCTGTGTTCTTGTTTCAAAGAAGAAAATACATGTATATAACTATAAGCAGAGATATTGAGGTATTGTAGAGGAAATACATCTGGGAGGGACAGAGAATAGCAAGACCCTGTACAAGGCTGCCATAGGTTTGGACAGACATCCCAGTTCTGAATATTTAGCCAAACCTTAGTGTTTCTGGTTTTGATACTGTTCTGATTGTACTACTACTAAATAAAACCTGAACTTTCCCCTGCAGCAAAGGGACAGGAAGAGCCTGCATCTGTGAAGCTGGAAATTAGAAACTACCATTAAGATTAAGGCTGGAAGCCAGTGACTTCTTGAACCAGGAGGAATGCTCTTGCTCCACCTTATGACTTGCAATTACAGAATGGATTCACTGCTATTGTAGCTGGTGAGGAGCTTGGAGTGCCATCAAATGGAGTATCTCTGGGGGCTGTGTTTGAGACACTCAGGATCATTAGATGGAAGCAGTGAATGACAATAGTAGGTGACTACTAAAGATGATGGAGACCTCTGTCTGCTAACCTGATTTGTCATCTAGGAATGTTTGCTGCTTCCTGGGAGGTCATGTTCTGGATGTTGTGGAGTGATTGCCTAGGCTTATCCAGCCTACCAACTATTGCTCCTGCTGCTTTTCCATGTAGTTGTCAATGATACTGCCAGGGTGATCCAGAAAGCATCAATCATGACTGCAAGATTCTAGGTGCAGTTGTCAAGGGCATGGGGGTCCAGGTGGTGCTCTCTTCAGTTCTACTGGTGAGGAGGAACAGCGTGAACAGGACTTGACAAATTCTGCAGATTAACAACTGGTTGTACAGCTGCTATTGGCATCAGGGTCTGTGGTCATGGGACCCTCTTTGAAGGTCAACAGCTTCTTGGAACAGGTGGGGTCCATTTAACTAGGCAGCACAGAAGCATCTTTGACAATGAGCTGGTCAGCCTCGTAGGGAGAGCTTTACACGAGAAACATAGTTTCTAGTTTAAACAAAACAAAACAGTGAATGTTTGCCCCAATAAACAGGCAAGGAAGTTGGAGGATAGGGTGGGCAACCCAAGATCCCAGGATGATGAGAATGGAAGAAACAGCAGTAAACAAAACAGCTGAAGTGCAGTCTGTCTGAGCTTAGGCATGTAAAGAAGGAAGTTTCTGAAGAACAGTCTTATGGGGAAAGCTCTTCAGTCTGTTCTGGTGGCTCAGCACATTTGGGCGTGTCTCTAAAATACCGCTACACTAATGCACACAGCGTGGGCAACAAACATGAGGTGTTAGAAGTCTGTATGCAGTTACAGGGCTAAGACCTTATGAAGACCGTGGAGACATGTTTTGATAGCTCACATGACCGAAGCATGCGATGGAGGACTAGAGGATATTTAGGAAGGACAGTCTGAGGTGAGGAGGGGGAGTCACCCTATGCGTGTGAGAGCAGCTGGAATGCACAGAGGTCTGCCTTGGCATGGGTCAGGAGCTAGTCAAGAGCTCATGAATCAATATTAGCCAGCAGATCAACATGGTATGGTTGTAGTGGGTATCTGTTATAGAACTCCTGTCAGGAATTAGATGAGGCCTTCTTTGAATAACTGAATATTCAGGTTCATCTGGCACAGGTAATCAAGGAACCAAGGAAAGGTGCTCTACTGGACCTGGTACTTATAAACCAGTTGGTCAGAGGTGTGAAAGCTGGAGGCAGCCTTGGCTATAGTGATCGTGAGATGGTAAAGTTTGGTATCCCAGGAGGAAGTAGCAGGGCAGGAAGTGAAGAAGACGAAACAACCATCAACATAATGTTCCTCCTTATGAAGAAGTACAGAACTGGATAATTTGTTACAGCAACACTCACACACCTCTCCCCAATGAGTTCAAACCACTGACTCTAGGACCCAAGTAAGCAGGGAAAGCATGAGTGTAACACCAGCAAAAGAGGTACAAACTGCATTTATAAAAATTTTAACTATTATTACTACTTCTTATTATGGAGCATATGGCATGCTCCAATCCCTCAATCACCTTTGCTGCCTTGATGTTTTATTTGATGATACTATTTTATTAAATTTCAGAGGTTTGAAAATTATTGGGCAATATGTCCTCTAGAAAGGTTTGAACAGAAAATATTAATAAAATTTTAAAATCAACTTTTTTGATATACTTTAAAAATGTGCTACTGTAGAATTTTGTTTTGTATGGTAATGAAGGGTGAACGCTGTAAATTAGGCAAATCACATAGGAGCCAAAAATGTGATAGTCTGACCCTATTATTCCTTATAGTTTCAGGCATTCCAATACCCATTTTATAAATGCACTGGTGTGTTTTGCTTTGAATTGCAATTCTCCTTCATCTGAATGTAACACTTTGAAGAAGCTTTTCTCTTTCCGCTCACCTGCTGGGGTAACCATTATTAAATTCACAATGTGACCAGTTCTTCATTTTTGTCTATTCTTTCCCCTCCATCACAGAAAATTCAGGATTGCGAAAGCTGTCATTCATTTTCTGTCGTTTGGTGATATAATGAACAAAAGGTGGTTTGTGCCTCTTAGTACCTCTAGTGTGTTTATGCAAAGTATTCTAATTTCTAATAGGTGTTTCCATCTGGTTCATTCCAGTCACCAAGGACTCTGTGTTGTTTTGTCTTCAGTCAAAAGTTGCCTTCTCCATCCTTTTTATAGTATCTCCTATATCTTAGATGGCAAGCTGAAGTTTCAAAACTTAATTCCATTCTACTGCTTCAGTTTCTACTGGAAAATGCTCTTTCTTTAAAACAAATTCTGTTTTTTAACAGTTTACAGACTAAAATATTGTGATAAGGCGAAAAGTCATGAAATGTGATGTCATATTGAAGCTACAGAATTCTACACTTACAAGGTAAAATTTCAGTTGGGATTGAAGTTCTTCAAGTTAATAGTCTGCCTTTCTTATGAGACAAACTGCAACTTGCCAATACTTGTAATGAATTTGATTTATTTCTAAATCTAGATTTAAATATTACATCTTTGGCCTCCTTTCAGTTTGTGCCATCATATAGAGAGCAATAAAATGGTCTCTCAAATGTTACATTTGGTTTGGATGTAATTATATTAAATCCCAATTTAACTGTGAAAATTCTATACTTAAGAACACATGTAACATTTATACATGTATAGAAAAATTTAGAGATATACAGAAATACCTACAAATGCATAAAGAAAAAATAATTTTATATATTTTTGTGGAATGCTGCTTTTAACATATATTGTTAACATAATTTATACTTATTTTAAGTACTTTCTGCTTTAATGCAGAATATAAAAAAGTACTTGCAAACTTTTTTAGCCTATAAAACAATAAAATACTGAGCAAAGATATTACACATAGCCTAAGCTAACATTTCTAATATGCTAAATGCAAACTCACATTTAAATTCTTGGTTAAAGATGTATAATAGACAATAAAAATTCCTTGTGCAGCATTCCTTGCTTGGCAATATAAAGATCTGTAGAGAACTCAAAGTATTTGAGCGACAAAATGTGATTATATTAGCAGTGTTTTAAAGTGAACATTAAACTAGGTAAAGGAATTAGATAGACTTTAGAATGGAAGATTTACAACTTAGCATTTGAAATTACAAATTTTCTGTGAAAAAGAAGTTACTAATTAGAGAACAGATGTTGGTCAATCATCTTTGCTGATACCAGACTCTCTCAGTGTGTGGGCTTTCTTCCCATGTCTTTCCTGTGGTGCTCTTGACTTTTTTCAATTGTAAACTCCTACAGATTAATTGATTTTATCATAAAGAGATTGTAAAAGAAACAATTGATGGAGCAGAATTCCAACATTTGCTCTTTATCCCCCTGCACAGGGGCTGCCCCGACAGGGATGCCTCCATGGCCTGCACCTTGCCAGGTAAACTCAGTGTCATCCATTTTTCACCATAACTACACTGGATCATACCTTAGATATGCTAGTTTATGGTTTGGGGAGTTTTCTTATACCTCTTGCATAATTTCCAACTTTTCTGAAGTTCATGTTGGAGGAAAAAAAAAAAGGGAGGAAGGAAAAAACCACCACAGTAACTTAAATACTTTGATAGCCACATGTAAGCATTCAAGTTTTTACAAGATTATCCAAGTGGAGGTCACCTCTGATCCTTTAGACACTCAGCATGGACATCAACAAGAAACTTGAAATGACTTAAGTACACAAAAGCATTATAAAGATATTTAAACACATGTTTATATACAAATATAAAAGTATTAGAACTGATTTGATGTGTTTCACCTTGGAAGTTAATGCTATTTAGCGAGAGTTCAGGAAACAGGAAAATTATGCAAGGCCCAGGAAATATGATTGATGAAGAAAAATGGAATCATAACTCTCAAGAGGAAGAAAACAACCATTTAATACCGAGTAGACTTGCAAACAGGCATGAGGTATAGCCTGTTTTCCATGTCCGCAAAGAATGACACATGAACTAATGGGCTTAAACCACAGGAAGGAAGATTCAGATTTGCTGTTCAGAAAGCTTCCCACTTATTGATAGCACCACACTGGAATAGATTGTAAAAGAGGTTGCCTTTCAGTGCAAAGGTTTTTTAAAAATGAACGAAATAGTCATCTGCCAAGAATGACAGAAATAATGGTAAAACAGTTTCTTAGAAAATGCTCTTCCATCACTGCTGTTTAACAGCTATGTAAATAAGTAATCATTACAAAGGAGAGCTACAAAGTTCTCCTATAATACCAAAACCTTTTTCAGAAAATAAAATGTTAATGTGTGTAATTGGTAAGGCATAGGAAAGCCTGATCTGAATTTTATTTAATATATTACCCTTTTCTCAGAGGTGTATTTTTTTTTTTAATATACTTATTTCTAAGGACAAAATAATTTATTTTTCAGTGTTTGAAAAATGAAACTGCTTTCATACATGGAAATATGACTAAAACATTTCTCCTTTTCACCCTTTACCATCTCACAAAATTTAAACTTCGTTTACTTGAATACTAATAATTTTGCCCTTAGAGTTAGGACAAAAAGGTAATAAAAAGTCTATTTTAATCAAATAGACTTATTAATTTCCATCTATTAAAGTCTGAGTTGTTCAAAAGAAAGTGTAAGTGGTGCCTGTCAGATGAGAGAGATTGAGCTTGAACTGAACTTCTCTATTAAGATGAACAACATTGGTTGAATAGGTGAATTTACAGATGATGCTACGAAGTCATCAACTCAGCAGAGGCTTTAATCTAATTTCTAAGTTTCTAATTTATCTGTTGACATGTTATGAAGTTTTACTGAAAGTGTGTATTATGTTCTCTGAAGTCAGATAGACCAGAACCTTAATTCCTGACAGGTTTGGGTTTTTTTTTTAAATTAACTTTGAGAAATGGATTATAATAAAGTGAATCTCCATTGCTGCTCAGTTTTGCAACCTACCAATATAGCTCTTCTTTGAATTTTAAAGATTTTGTTGCCACTTGAGTGAGATTGAAAAAAAAAAGAAAAACAAACAAAGAAATTGTTAGGAGTTATGTATCGTACCCATAGGTACTGTATGGACATTAAAAAGGGTATAATTTTTATTCTATCAAGTCCACAAAGAGAAAATACATACATTTTACACTCTATTTTTGTTTATTTAGTAAAGATGATCAACAATGTAAAAAAAATTCAAAGATTTATTAAATAACACTGAATAAAATTCAAAACTTTATTGAATAGCATCTGTGTGAGATACAGAATCTTGGAATGTGAGTCTATCTGTCCTAATGGACAAACTGTCATCTCACACAGAATTTGACAGAAATGGCTTAATCTGTTTAAAAGAGAATCTTCACATTTATATACATAATTGTGTTCATTGACTTGTTTTCCACACTTTAACGCAGCTGAAAGTATCTTATTAGGAATTACTTTTGCCTTATCCTCAGACTGCCTTTTGAATTGCACCTGCTATATATTTTTCTCTTTTTCCTTCCCTTCCCTTCCCTTCCCTTTCCCTTTCCCTTCCCTTCCGTTCCCTCACATTATATCTTGTTATGTTATGTTATATCACCATGGGATGATCATGCTGTCTCATGACACTGACTTCTCATCCTCTCTGATCTCCTTGGTGTTGAGTAAAATCCCAGAGATTTATTTTATACTTTATGCTTTGCAGTATTCAATTCTGTTTTTACTCCTCTGTCTATTCTAATCAAATGAATTTTGTAACCATAATTTAAAGATACATACTGTGGAACTGCTGCACATGCGTGTATTCTTGAACTAGACTCTTGTATCATATTTAAAATGTTCTAACCTTATTTATTAAACTTATCAAGTAAGACTACTTAACTGTCTTCCTCTATACCACACAAATACATTCTGTTATGCTCAGTATGCGTTGTTCATCATTAGTACTCCTTATTATGTGCAGTGAACATAATTGCATATAGCTGTACTGAATGGGTATATTGAGTAATTTGAAGTAACAACCTTTTGAAAGGTCAATGTCCTCTAACAGAAATGACTCGAAGCAAGCTTTTTATATTGGTATCTTCCACCTGATTCAGATTTACTTTCTCTTTTTTTAGCTACAGCTGATGTAAACTAGTGCATCACAATAACATCCAGCTGCATACTGATTCTCTGCTGTTGTTGAAACCAGCAGTCTTGCATGTAAAGTGTACTGTTAATATTAGTCAGATATCTTTTGACTCCCTCAGGTTAAGAACATCTGGTGGTAACCTAAACAAGGTAAAAGTCAGATAAATTTTTATTTATAATCTGTATGTATCTGCGGTGAAATAAGTAAGCAAAGACAGAATTTGATAGCTCTCTAGCCGTGGTTGCCCTTACCTCTGTTCCCATGGAGGTAAGATTGAAAAAGCAGGGGCAAAGATGTAGCTGTAATTCTATTGAGGATAACCCTTTTATGCTTGGGATGTTCCTCTGTAGTATCTGGCTTAGTTTAAATATATTTTATATTTCCAGAACCATGGGAAAGTGTTATAGAACAATACATAATTGGGCCCAATGTGTCTGATCCTTTATCACCTTGTATCTTCTGAAGTCCTTTATCTGTATAAAGTAAAAGTAAGGTACAGGTGTGATGGTGTCTGCCGACTTAGTTCTGCAATGACTGCATGAGGTGTAAAGGAACAGAGAATATGATGTGCTGTGAAATGGATGTAAAGGTACCCAACAGTATCTTCAACCAGAAATACTGTTGAATAACTCATAATTCTACTGCATGCTGTTGAACATTATAGACTACTTAGGAGATACTGTGGAACTAGTATGGTGTCTCTGAAACTAAGGAAACTTTGTCAATTTTTCTTTTCAGAAGTGATTAGTTTTTATTGTGTTTTAAGCTTAATGAATGGGCTAAAAACATATTTTTCAATGGATAGGGCGTTTTAAATTAAACTGGAATTAAAAGTTAATATACTAGTTTATAACTATATATGTCCTTATTTTATTTATCTTTTCGTATATCTACATGTAAAATCTTGATCTCAGTAATACTTGATTTGGGAATTTTGATACATTTATCTTCTTTCTCTTGGCCACATCAGATAGATAGAGAAGAATCACCTTTAAAAAATGAAATCTTCAGGGCTAGCTTGACATATTTGGTCAATTATGGTCCTCTTGCATTTGACAATTATGTGGATTTATATGTAGTCATCCAAACCTGTAAATCCAGCATGTCTGCTTTTTTGTAATGTATCAGCTTGTGGGAGTTTACAGGACATGGTTTCTTCCCCTCATTTTAATCATTATGCTGAAATATATTGCTGGGAAAATGTGAGTTTCTTGGGAACCTGCACGTAACTATTTGCTGTTAACCCAGCAGGCTTAGAATATCTGAGAATTATCCTACAGGAAAGCAATTGGCCCAAAAGCTTTTCCTTTTATGAAAGGGAGAGAATGGGCTAGAGGAAAGAATATGGTGCTCTCATTTGTAGATTTGACAGGAGAACAATGCTCTAGGCAAGTATCATTAAAAGCATGTTTTGAATGAAAATTATATTCTTTGATTGGTACAAATCCTAAAGAACTTCCTAGGAGTTGGAGTCTTATTTTCATAGAGCTACAGAGACTTCTGTCACATTTGGAAAAGTAGTATATCTGACTGTTAAAATGATCAGAAGTTGTAAAGGTCAGTCTTAAAAGCTTTTAAGAAATATATCTGTGTTACTCACTTGAAAGGGTCATACAGTGTTATGATGATGGCACAGCAGTGGATATGCCAATTTTGCAAAGTGAAACATTTCTTCCTAAGCAATTTGCTTTCTCTCTTTTGAGATCTTGACAGAAGATTAACTGAAAGGTGAGTTGCAGTATGCTTCTCCTAGGAACTCAAGTAATTTGGACCCCATACCACTTGAGGGATACCCGTAGTCTAAGTTGAAGTCTCACAGAAGAAATTCTATGCATGCTGTTAAAAATTTAAGGCCCAGTCCATGAACTCTACTGAGGAATCTGACAAAAAAAAAGACAGGGCTTCATGAACATCTTTCTGATAAATCCATCTAAGGATGTCTCATTTCTAAAGTGTAGTACACATTGCCTGGTTTGTAGGAAGAAGAAATTAAAGTAGATGGAAAGAAATTTGACAGAACACTGGAATAGGCTGCCCAGATTGGTTATGTAGTTTTCTTCTCTGGATGTACTCAAAACCCTCCAGGACGTGATCCTGTGTGACCTGTTCTAGGTGAACCTGCTTTAGCAGAGGGGTTGGACTAGATGATCTCAAAAGGTGCCTTCCAAACCCTGCCCTGTGATTCTGTAAAATGAAAATAGTAGGAATTTTATCAGGACAAATGACACCCAACTTTCCCCCTTTAGCTTTATTGATTTTTCAATATGTGTATGCATATGCATTTTCTTTTTGAGAGTGTGAGTATATAAAAGCATTCCAAGTTATCAAGATGAAAAGTAACATTTTTGATCAAAGTCTGGTAAGCAAGGGGAAAATATAAAAGGAATGTAAATGATTGCCTTTAATCAATCATTTAATATGGTGCTGTCACACAAAATTTTAGTTCTTTACAAAAACAAAGACAGGAATAGTCTGAAACTTCACTTTTTCTGATTGTTAATAAGTAGTTCTGTTCCCATTTTTGTTCAAAATTTTTGCAAATAAAAATGTGTAAGTCCAGTAGTTAAATATTTACAAGCTGTTATCTGTTTCTAGCTTTTGTTTCAGGCATGCTGGTATTTACTCCATTAGTGCTCACTGTGATAGTACCATTCAGTTATTTTAATGAAGACTTCAGCTTCAATACTTTGATATTGCCATATTTCTCATTGAGATTCCTTCAACATATCTGAAAGGTTTTGGAACTCCCTTCCAAGAAGCTGTAAAGCTAGCAGACATTTGGACAGAGGTGTTTTTTTCCAGAGCAGCCATACTGTGTCAAATGGAAAACTGCCTTCAGAGGCATTAGACTAGAAGAGAAAAGCTTTGCCTGGTCAGAAAGAAACCATAAACTTTCTACTTCAAACAAATATTCTAAATGGGGTATGTGTGTGTGTGTCAGAAAAAAATCTCTACATTGAGACAACAAGGTTATAGTTCATTCTGTCTTCTTTATTATGCTCTAAAATTTTAAACTTTAAAAGCAATTCAGTGTTCTCCACTACATTTCTCTCTTCATTTACATCATTCCTGCCCACATGTCTCACTTTTGCTTCTTTCATTGCTGAAGTAACTTCAGTACAATAGTGATTAGGAACAAGTCACATTTACATAGAAATAGTGGACTTCTGGTTTTGACCAACCTAGCCTTTTAACTGTTAGATTTTGTTACAGATCTGGCAATTCCTGGTGTCATTCAGCATTGACTGAATATCTCCAGAGGGAAGGAGTTAGTCAATAGCTGTTAGATTAGTAAACTTCAGTGACAAAGGCAAGGAAAATCTGGGCCAGTTTGCATACGTTAAAGCTGCAGTTGGTCAGACTTGTGTGTATACGGGCTCGTATGTGCATGTGTAGATGTGTAAGCTACATTGTGAAAAGACATTTCCATTTAATTCTGTCAAGTAATCATAATTACAACAATTTTATAATTTAGGGAAGATAAGGGATGTTTCAAGATCATTACATGAAATAATATTCTGCCAAAAGTACATGATCAAGACACAAGTGGCAAAAACTTTGCTTCCTGTGTACACAAGTATTCTTTTAGATCACAAAAAAATTTGGTTTTAGTTCTCCACAAATGCCTCTTCTGCTTGCAAGTGCAGCTTTTTCCTTGATTCATGTTTGGATGTTAGACACATGTGTAGATAACTGGAGAGTTAGAGAACTACTTCACAGAAACAACATGCTGTGATTCGACCTGCAACTTGCATTCTTCTTAGGTGGACAGCCAAAACCTGTGACATACAAAAGCATGGACACCTGTAAAGATATTTTTTCTCTTGACCTCTTTACTAATGTGCACTTTGTAAGGCATAAAAATGCTACTTTTGGGGTTGTTCGGGGGGAAATAACATGTTAACATAACAGGTTTGGGTTTTTTTCAGGCAATACTCCCAAAATGGTTTAGTCACTAAACTTATTTAGATTATTTAATTTTAAAAATTGACCTTTAAAGGCTGATGCATTAAAAACTATTCTTTTACCCAATTCACTCAATAATATGTGTTCTTCTAATATTAACATGGTTTAGGATAGCAAATGATAATTAATTATTACAGTCCAGGGTTTTGGTTGGAAAGAATCTCTAAAGATCACCTAGTCCAACCCCACTGCCATGGGCGCTGACACCTTCCACTAACCTAGATCAGGTTGCTCAAAGCCCCATCCAGCCTGACCTTGAACTAATGATGGTGCATTCATACCTTCTGCAGGCAACCTGTTCCAACGTTTCACCACCTCATAATAAAAAATTTCTTTCTTATATCCAACCTAAATCTACCCTCTTTCAGTTTAAGCCACTGCCCCTTCTCCTCTACAAGTCACTACAGGACTGGGTAAAACATCTCCCTCCGTCTTTCTTATAAGCCTCCTTTAAGTACTGGAAGGCTGCAACAATGTCTCCTCAGAGCCTTCTCTTCCCCAGAACAGCTCAACTCTCTCAACTTTCCTTCATAGGAGAGGTGTTCCAGCCCTGTGACCATTTTTTTTTGGCATTTCTCTGGACCTAGTTTAATCTAGTCCATGTCTGTCTTGTACTGAGGATCCCAGAGTAGTATTCCAGGTGGGGTCTCACAAGAGCAGAATAGAGGGGGACAATTACTTCCCTTAAGTTGCTGGCCACACTTCTTTTTATGCTGCCCAGGATACAGCTGACTTTCTGGGCTGCAAGCACACTTTGCCAGCTCATGCCCAATATTTTGCCCACCAGTAGTAGCCCCAAGTGCTTCCCTGCAGGGCTGCTATCAATCTCTTCATTTCCCACTCTGCAGTGATACTGAATATTGCCTCAAGCCAGGTGCAGGACCTTGCACTTGGCCTTGTCGAACTTCACGAGATTCACACAGACCCATTCCTCAAGACTGTCAAGTTCCCTCTGGATGGCCTCCCTTCCCTCAAGCGTATCAAACTCACCACTCAGTTTGGTGTCATCTGCAAACTTGCTGAGGGTGCACTCAATCCCACTGTCTATGTTACTAATAAAGATATTAAATAGTACTCGTCCCAGCACAGACCCTTGAGGGACACCACTCACTACTGGTTCCCACTTTGACGTTCAGCCTTTACTGTAACTCGCTGGATGCAACCATCCAGCCAGTTCCTAACAGTCCAACCATCAAACCATTATCTGTCTAACATAGCAACAGGAATGTTGTGGGGGACCATATCAAAGGTCTTACAGAAGTCTAGGCAGGTGACATCTGTGTCTCTTCCCTTGTCCACTGATGCAGTCACTACATCACAGAAGGCCACTAGATTAGTCAGGCATGATTTTCCCTTAGCAAGGCCATGTTGGCTGTCTCTAGTCACTTCCATGTCTTCCATATATTTTGACATATCTTCAAGGAGGATCTATTCCATGATGTTACTGTGCACAGAGGTAAGGTAGTTCCCAGGGTCCTCTTTTCTACCCTTATTAAAAATGGGTTCAATGTTTCCCTTTTTCCAATCAGTGGGGACTTTGCCTGATTGCCACAACTTTTCAAATATGATGGAGAGTGCCTTGGCAGCTACACCAGTCGGTTCCCTCAGGACCCTGAGATACATCTTGTCAGGCCCCATGGACTTGTGTATGTTCAGGTTCTGCAGGTGGTCTCAAACCTGATCTCCTATCATGAAAGGGATTTCATTCCCCTAGTTGCTGTATTAAGTTTCAGGGGCTTGAGGATGTGGGAAGAGAGATTATGATTGAAAACTGAGGCAAAAAATATTGATGAGTACCTCTGCCTTCTCCATGTCTGTTGTTACCAGCTCTTCTGTCTTATATACCTGGACCTTAGCAAAGCCTTTGTCACTGTCTCCCACAGCATTCTCCTAGAGCTGTGTCTCATGGCTTAGACAGGTGTACTCTAAGCTGGGTGAAAAACTGGCTGGATGGCCGAGCACAGAGAGTGGTGGTGAACAGAGCTAAATCCAGCTGGTGGCCAGTCACAGGTGGTGTTCTCCGGGCCGCAGTATTGGGACCGGTCTTGTTTAACATCTTTACTGGTGATCTGGATGAGGGGATTGAGTGCTCTCTCAGTAAATTTGCAGATTACACTATGACTGGGTGATCTTAGGGGCCTTTTCCAACCTAATGATTCTATGATTCTATATACCAAGGGAGTGCATTTTCTTTAATCTTCCTTTTCTGGCCAACATACCTGTAAAGCCTTTCTTCTTATTCGTCACATCCCTCACCAAATCCAGCTCCAGGTACATCTTAGCTTTCCTAATCCCATCCCTACGCATCCAGGAAATGTCCCTATATTCTTCTTAGGATATATGTCCTTAGTTCCACTGCCTATGCATTTCCTTCTTACACTTTAGTTTGACCAGGAGGTCCTTACTGAGCCATGTCAATCTCCTTTCTCCTTCCTTGTCCAAATTCTTATATATGGCAATCAAGAGCTCTTGCATGCTAAGAAAAATGTCCTTAAAGAGCTGCCAGCTCTGTTAAGGTCCTTTGTCTCTGAAGGTAGTTTCCCAGGGGGACCCATCCATGAATTCCTTAAACAACTGAGAAATTGTGCTGTGTGCTATTATTGACTTAAAATATTGGTAGGTGGCCATATCTTCTACATATGAAAAATTCCTGTTTTCAGAACAGAAAATAGCCACACTTAAAAGCTGTCAGTGATCAAGTGAGACAGCCATCAACCCTCTCCTTTGGCTAGCTAGAAATTCTAGACTAGGATGGAAAACAAGTAGTTCCTGAAAAAATTTTACTTGATCGGGAAATCAGCCCCAAAATGTGTTAAAATACGTTGGACAACCACCTAGCTCTCTTGAAAGTACTCACATTGCCCACGAATCAGATGTCTCCCAGAAAATGCCTTGCATTTTTTTCTAAAAAGAACCAATGGGAACTCTGTCTTGGAGCAGCTTTTTAAAGGTGGTTGATTTCCTGTTCATGTGAATAAATGAAAGATGGAGATATGCTTTTTACTGTAAACTTTAACCTGGGAGGCTTTGAAGCTTTCTCTTCTTCATAGTATTATGCCTGAGATAGTTGTCCACAATGGAAACCTAATTTTATTTTGGAGGGGTTTTGTTCATTTTGTAGCATACGAGATATGGGCCCCTAAATCCATTTATCCACTAGGGTTTTTAAAATTTTGTCTTTTTGTTTTTTTGGCATGACATCAATTGACCTCAGCAGGATTACATTAAAAAGCAGATTGTATTACAAGTGGTTTAATTTTGCTCATACAAATAGGTAAACCGCAGCACTCACCATTCCATACATACTGTATTTACTCTCACAGCAATATAAGGCCAGTCTTTCAGCATCTTATCAGTTAAAATTTCATGGACAAGACAGCAGTATGAGTCTTTGAGTAACCATTTAATCCAGAAGACTTGAAGAATTTAGCAGAGACTGGAAAAGTCCTTGCTAACACATTGTTATGACTCCAAAACTAGGAAATGACTGTTCAGTTTTAAACATAATGGAGATTTTACTGGATTACAAAACATGCTAATGAAGACTGGAGTGAGAATAAAAGTCTCAGTATGCACTGGTTTAATTATACTGTAACAATGTCTTAGTGAACTGTCTGTTAGACATATATTTTAACATGTGGCATTCAAAGTATGAGATTATTAACCAAAGCAAAGTATTTTTCATGATATAACTGCCGCCCTTCTTAAACTTTTGACTACACATGATCCCATGCATAAAATGTGGTTGTTTTTTTTTTGTACAACATCTTGAATCATGATCAGAAATGTTCAATAGGTTTCTTGAAGGATAACTGAAAGAGAAAAATGGAAATTTAGATAAGTTCAAATTCTTACAATCTTACTGTTCTTACTATCATGAATTAATTAGAATAGGGAGGGGAATGTAATACAGACTGAGCTAAGCTTTTTTTTTTTTTCCTTATATGTGTGAATACTTTCTAATCTAAAGCATGTTTTTCTAAAGATAGTTCTATTACTCCATAAGCATTATAGCTGGAATGAGTTGCAGTGTGTCTCTAAAGCTTTGGGCTGATTACTATAGCATGAGGTACTATGAACATGTCCCTGAAGGCTGTGTTACTTTCAAGAAGTTTTATGAAATCTTACTTCTCTATTACATGCTTCATTAGAATCTGATCTTGGAGTTCTGCAAATGAAAACCCTAAGCTGTTGTCCCTAATTCTTGTTGTGGCCTTCTTAGTGCACTATGTTACAGTTACAGCAATTTAAAGAAGTAGTAAGAATTCTGCTGATTATAGACTTGCTATACTCATAATTTGATGGAGAATATTTGGCTGTTTCTGGAGGTATTTTCTGATGAAGTAATCAAGTAGCAGATAAAAATTATCTTGAAGGACTTTAAAAATGGAGTTAGATTCGATAAAGCACATTCCTGCTTATTCTACTGGTATAAATCAATTCCGTCACTGTGAGTGAGGGAAAAAAATACCTTCATTATGTGAGCAATAGAAAGGCTTTTCCCATTGTTCATTCATAGCTTGTCTAAAGAAAACATGTTCAACCACTAAACATGAGAGCAGCTACACAAGAAGTAAACTACCTATGCAGAAGAGTAAAAAGTGGAAGCTTTATTCAGTCCATTCCCTTTTACACAATGCTAGTGCCCTGGTTTGTCTGGGACAGAATCACAGCCTAACCATGCTAGGCAGGACTTTAGCAGATTTGCGTCAGCCAGGGCAGCTGCCCTGAGTGAGCTACAGGTGTAGCCCATCCATAATGTCATGGTTATTATAAAGGGAGGAGGAGGAGGAGAGAGTTTCTGTGGGATTCCTCTGCGGTTCCTCCTGCTCCTCCTCTGGCTTCTCCTCAGGACTGCTCTCCAGGTGATTATGATGACTGAATTTTCATTTGGCTGAGTATAATTCTGTGTATCTCTGTTGGTATTGGTGGTGTTTTCATTAAATTTGTTTCACTTCAACTCATGGGTCTGTTCTTTTTCCTGATTCCCCTTCCTGGCTGGAGAGGGTTGGTCAGGTGATAGAGTGACTGTTATAGGTTAGCCCTGGGTAGAGGCTAAATGTAGATAGGTAGTGAATTGGAACTTTATATGTTGACATCTATTTTTCTTGTAACAGTTATTCCTTAATACCTGAAATTAGTATCATGGGACCTGTCTCCAAACTATGTTATTAAGACCCTTGAAATAAAGGCTTTTGTTCCCCTTGTCACTTTTTTTTTTTTTTTACTTTCCTGCCTGAATTTAATGTCTATTGAGTGTTAGTGTTTTGCCCTTTTTCTGGAAAGGAAAGGCATGGTATTTGTTTAACCTCTAGTCTCACACACTGCAGTTGACAGTAATAAAACTTGTTTAGATATACCACATCCTTGATTAAATGAGAATATTTCAGTTTGATTTGAAGCTTGGTGGATGCTACGGCAAAAAAAGACCGTCATTGTGGATGGGGGAAAATGACATTCAGGAAACTGAATATTTCTAATTATATCTATTCAATGGATATGTTGAATTTTTAACTTCTGCAGGAATTGCTGGGGCTCCCTAGTGAGCCAGGGCAGGGCCTGGTGCCCAGGGCCCATTACACCACCCCAGCCATGAGAAGGGCAGCCCAGAGGCACTGGAACAGCCCCAGCCCTGGGCATTTGTCACCTCCCTGTGGATGGGGACAGAGCCAGGTGCAGATTACCAGGTAGGGGGTGCAGGCCCAGGCAGGCTGTGACACAGCAGCAGCCACAGCTCAGGCTGGGCCCCATGGCAAAGCCTGGGCCAGGAGCAGCTGCCAGGGCTGGAGGCTGGCCCTGGTGGCCCTGTCCCCAGGCACTCCTGAAGACTCTCCTCGCTGGCATCAGGGAAGCATCCTGATGGAAGCCGTGTATATCTATGTGTAATTTGCATAATGACCACTCATCTATCATATATATGTGTGCACATCTGAATAGTTATATGGATTTCATGGTACAAGAATGTCTGCTGCCACTGTGATGGTTGCCTGATGATTTTGTGTATGATTGATGCAGCTTCTTGCTTAAAGAGTTATGTTGTTCAGGCCAGGACTAAAGTTCTTTAGATATGAGATGTAAAGGACACCTTCTCAAAACTGTGATACATACTGCTATGTGGGAAATTGATTTTTCTACTTAATTTTAGGTTAATCGTAATTCTAAATTGGGTTTTTCTATAAATATGCTTGGTGTCCTGAATTTGCTATGTAAGCTTTAATAATATTTTTTCTTTTTTTGCTGTTTCTGTGTAATGAAAATACACTACAACTTCACATGTGGTTTGCAGGCTGCACTCAAAACCATTTGAAAAATATTTTTCTATCTTTTTCTGACATGCTTACTCTGAGATGACTTCTCCAACATCCTAATCTAATGCATTGTTTTTCATATGATCAATATCACAGGGTATTAGGAGAGCTATTCACTTCTAGACTGATACTGATTTTTAAACTGTTGCTTCTCACCTTTTGTTTACTGAATTGTTCTTCAGTGTCTCCAACTTTCTGTGCAGAGAGAGTAGGAGAAATATCTCATTAATTATACAGGAATTGCATAATCTTGCTGTATCTACCTCAGAATTTGGATGCCAAAATTGTGTGTGTGGGAAGTAAAACTTTTTTGGCCTCTTTCCCGGAGTATGCCATTTAATGCTTAGTTACAATACACGGGAATTTTTAAAGTGAATACCTCTACTTTAGTTATGACTGTAGGCAGTAGGTGAAGTGAATGCTTAAAATCTATTTTGGGCTGAAAATACTGATCTTTAATAGTACACACTTCCACATTTTTCTACCTCCTTCAATATAACATTCAAGAAGATTTTCCACTAACACAATGTTTTTATAGATTGGTCTTCACTGTTCTTAACTATGCAAATTCAGTGTTGTTTTATATCTGGATGCTTTAGCCTGCCAAAGGAATGGACAGCTCGATCAACTAAAGTAAAGTTTTATCTTTTCTTCAATTTCCTTGTATCCTTTAGTACATGCGTTAGTATTCTTAAATAGAATTTTAATACTTCTGTATAACTATATAGAACATACATTAGCCTAAACATTACTAACGGGTTTGCGAATTCTGATCTACAGGAATTTATAATTAAAAAGACTTCTGTACCTCAGCATAATGTTTTACATAAAACCAGTCAAAAATATTAACAAGTGCAGCCAAAATAAGGAAGATTTGGCTTGCAGAAAGTATTCGTGATCTTTTGTTGCTTTTACTGGAATGTTTTAGTTCTTTTTTAATTCTGAAGAAAATGAGCATAATTTACTTGTAAGACTCTGCCACATCTGCATGTTTATGTTTTAGGATGACTGGAACAAAATACAAGCAATGCTTTTTTTTTTAATTTTCCAACCACCTGTATTCCAGCACTATAGCATGTACTTTGGAATCTTGTGTCCTCAGAGTACTCTAGATAAAGACCAGTAATCCTTGTCAAGAGCTAAATATTTATAAACAACATAAAGCTTTTTGCAATCCCAACAAATTTAGAATGAATTTCCTACAATGCAGAAGTGCTCCCTCCAGATGCTTTCAGATTACAGTAAACAAAATGCATTAGCTTAAAAAATGCAGGCTTCGTTTCCTCTATTGCTTTTGTAAATAATTGGGTTGTTCATGTAAAGCTTGTAGAATGTTGTGTTATATAACCTAAAAATCTCATTTTTTAATGAAAAACTTACATCAGTTATGACCTAGATGTAAAGTTATCCTTCAAAAGCTGTTTGTTTTATTTTCCTTTCTAAATCATACTGGGGTCCTTGAAAGAAAGCAGGATATTTGCTTTGTAAAGTTTCCTTTACTCATGCTGCTTGCAAAGATCAGAATCAAGACAAGATAATCCTCCATTTTGGCCTGTGGAGAGAGAACCGTAGTGGCTAAACTATAACTGCCAGGAAGGCGAATCAGGAAAAGAGAGAGAATCATAGGTTAAAGTGAAAACAGATTTAATGAAATACACTAAACGCAAAAAAGGTATACAAAGTTATATTCTGCCAAATTAATATACAGTGGTCACAATCAACAGGAGAGCAGTCCTCAGGAGCAGAGAGAAGCCAGAGGAGGAGCAGAAGGACACCAGCCAGACCCCAGCAGGAGCTCTCTCTCCCCAGCCAACCTTCACCCTTTATAATGCCCATGACATTATGGGTTGGGCTACACCTATAGCTCACTCAGGGCAGCTGCTCTGGCTGACCTGAAACTGCTAACGGCCTGCCTGGCGTAGCTGGGCTGTGATTCTGCCTCAGTCAAACCAGGACACATCCTAATAGTTTCCATTATAACTAACAGAGCTTTACAGTGATATGAAATACTACTAAAATGAGGATCACATTGTTTTCTCATTCTGGAAAAAAAACTGCAAAAGAGGGTTAGATCTTCCTGAAGTTTCATGGTATTGTGCACTTGAGAAGGATAAGCTTCTAGTATTTTCTCTAAGGAGCAGCTCCAAAAAAAAAAATCAACATGTAACCCTTGGAAATGTAGGCAGTATAAATAGAGATTTATTTTTTCCCTGCTGTCCCAACTGCCTTTAGATTACACCCATAAAGGTCATGAAAAGAGGGTAAAGAAAAGGCTGCTTTAATTTTGGTCATCTTCAGGTGCCCACTTGCTACATGAACTGTTCACACTATTATCCCATACTGAATTAAGCACACAGGTCAGAATGGAAATGGAAACACAAGTCAGTGATTAATTCTTGGATACGGTTCATTTAATGATCTTTGTGGTGCAGTGCGAAGTCTTTTGACTGTGTCTGTCTCTATTCCTTGCACTCTGAGTTCCTTGAACATGTTGAACTAGGAAATAACACTTGTTTGAAATTGTGGAGATTTTCCTCCTCAAGTAGAGGAATGTGCTTTTTCTCCCTCTCAATAGATTTCTGAATAATTTAGCCATGACCAGTTGAGCAAAATTTACCTACCTACTATTCAGTAGGACTTTAAGTCTGAAGACATAAGGAGTTATGTTTCAAAGGTTTTGATTAATTTTGGTCCTAGATTCAGCAAAACCCAGTTTTCAACTGCAAACTAATTTTGAAGTTAAAGTGAGTTGTTTCTGTGCCAACAATTTTTTTACTATATTTTAAAAACTTTCATTCTGTTCTTAATTATCGCTTCTTAGGTATGGGCCTTGAAGCCAAAACTACAAAAGGAAGCGCTAGTGTAATAAAACGCTCAAAACATGTACGCTATTAAATATCTTCAGGTGAAAATGAAATATGACTTCATACCTTAGAGTTTTATGTAAGCAACAAATCACTTCCCCCTGCCTTCCCCATATTAGTGAGGAAATTAATTGTGGAATGGGACTAACTGTAAAGGTGGTTTTATTAATTGGGTAGCTTTAATGAGTTGAACATGTAAGGGTTCAAACTCGGAAAAAATTTAATTCTACTACATTCCCTTCAATAAATTGGAGTAAGTAATTTGGTTTGAAAATGACTGTACTTGCAAAATGGTTAATAGTAGAAGGTCCTTATCCATCCTGAAGAAAGAAGCCTACAAACCATGATGTGAAAAGGGGCAAAATGTCCTGCCTGGTCTTGGCTAGGAGTCAGGTTAATGAACTATTGCTTTCCTGGAGACTAAGCAGCTGTACAGAGGAGTATGGCTGACCATGTGTTTAACTAAGAGTGTGAACAGAAATAGACATTAGAAATGAGTTTATAAACATGAAATGCCATGAAGCCTGATGAGTTCAGAGCCATGCCAAGAAAACAAGTTTTCCATATCTGAGGAAAGTGTAGTTCGTCTCTTACCTCAACCTGTTTCTTTTAAAAGTCAGTAAGATTAATGGGTTGAAGAGTCTTCCTTTTTTCTGGTGATGTAAGTTTATAAATCCTCCATCCCCCCACTACTGCCCATTAAAACATCCTGGATTATATTGTTTTGGGGCCTATTACTGTCCATTATTGTTGAACATGTTGCTTAAATATGCATAGCTGCAGACTAGTTGATCTTGTACATACGGTTTGAAATAACCTCATTTTGTTCTGTAATACATGCATGAGGTGGTTTGACCCTGGCCAGATGCCAGGTGCCTGCCAAAGCCACTCTATCACTCCCCCTCATCAACTGGACAGGGGGGGGGAAATAACAGGCTTGTGGGGTCAAGAAGGACAGGGAGATCACTCCACATTTACTGTCACGGGCAAAACAGACTCGACTTTAGAAAAATGTAGTTTAATACCAATTAATTGAGAGAGGAGTAATGAGAAATAAGCCCGAATCTTAAAACACCTTCCCCCCACCCCTCCCTTCTTTCCTGGGCTTAGCTTTGTTCCTGATTTCTCTCCCTCCCTGCCCTGGAGTGTCGCAGGGGGGGTACAGGGAATGGGGGTTGTGGTTGGTTCATCACACTGTTGTTCCTGCTTCTCCTTTCTCCCTCGGAGGGAGCACTCCTCATGCACTTCCCCTGCTCCAATGTGGGGTCCCTCTCACGGGGGAAGACTCCTCTCACGGGCTACAGTTCCTCATGAACTGCTCCAATGTGGGTCTCCTTCATGGTGTGCCGTCCTTCAGGAACTGACTGTCAGCATGGGCCTCGCCATGGGGTCGCTAGCAGAAAACCTGTTCCAGCGTGGGCTTCTCTCTCTCCACAGGTCCTGCCAGGAGCATGCTCCGGTGCAGGCTTCCCACAGGTTCATAGTTTCCTTCAGGTATCCACATACTCCAGCGTGGGGGCCCTCCACGGGGTGTAGGCAGTCATCTGCTCCACCCCTCATGGGCTGCAGGGGGACAGCCCGCTTCACCACAGTCTGCAAGGGAGTTGCTGCTCTGGTGCCTGGAGCATCTCCTCCCCCTCCTTCTTCACTGACATTGGTGTCTGCAGAATGTTTCTCTCGGATATTCTCTCACTCCTTTCACTTGCTGCAATTACTGCTGCGCAATAACATTTTTTTTTTTGCGTTCCCCTCTCAAATATGTTATCACAGAGGGGGAATCACTGTCACTGATTGGCTTGGCCTTGGCCACAGGTAGGTCTGTCTTAAAGCTGGATGTCATTGGTTGTATCTAACATAGGGGAAACTTCTAACAACTTCATACAGAAGCCACCCTTGTAACCCCTCCCCTACGAAAACCTTGCCATGCAAACCTGTTACAATGCACTTTCACTTATTGTGTTATTAACAGAAAGGAAAAGCATATCAGCGCTTTCAGAGTGCTTGAAGTAAAGCAAAGACAAACTCTTGCCAAAAATACTTTAGCCCCAAAGTGTATTGACATTACTGTTTGGAGTAATTAATGTATCCGATGGTGAAAATATTTTACAAAACCATATATAATAATATAGATATTAGTAGAGTAAATTAGCTATTATTTCTGTGGCCCTTGAGTTTATCAAAATAGTTTATGTACAATACCATGAATTATTTAACTACAGGTACTTCCATGTCAAAGCACATGCAAGAGCTCTTTACATACATAAATTGTCCTTGAAAAAAAATCATAATTATTTTAAGGATTGATACAAACCAGCAGTTTGAACTGAAGGAGTCATTAACCTGTGCTTGTCACGGATTTATACGTATACAGTCACATAACTGCAGTTAGTAACGATTGCAGACAAAACCTACTTGGAGTGTGAGAAGAACTGACTTTATATAGTACTTTTTTGTGCAAAAGATAGACGTTGTACTTATTGTCTGCATAGTTTCTGCAAGCACTTTCAGTTAATGCTCTGGAACTTAATCTAAAGGAACAAGGTAGATGTAAAGCAAATCCAGGGTTTAATGAGACTATATTTGACAAGTTCTGTTCTCATTGTAGATACTTTTGTTTTAACAGGATTGTTAACTTCAACCTCACCAATTAATGTTTTCTGACTTTTCTGTTAGTAATTCACTTAAGTACAGGAGGATTTTGCTCTATATACTTTTTGCAACTCAAACTGTTCGTTGGGACAAAAAGGGATTTAAATTCTTAATCACCTCTCTTTGTATAATATTTCCACATAGTGAGTACCTCTTATCAAAGGGTTAAGAGGATAGCTGTCATTCAGGATCAGTTATAACAGTTTCTTAAAGTAAAATTAAAATTAAATGTTAAAACAGGATTAAAAATTAAAAGTTGGAGATTTAAAAAAAATAATTAAAAAGTCAAAGAAAAGAAAAGAAAAAAAAAAAAAGAAGGTTGAATTGAAACATAGCATCCAGTGGGCCCAAGCCTTTAAACTTACTGCTAGTGAATGAAGTCAATAGTTTTATATGTGTGTGTGTATAACTATAAAAACTATATATATATTTTTTTTAAATTAAAGGCTGTGGAAGAAAGAGATTGGTAAAATGAAAGAATCTTGAAGAGAATGTATTTCATTTGTGGATTTAACCATATGGAAATAAGTATCTTCCTTTATATCATGCTGAATTTATGTTTTGAGCATATTTTGGTATTCAAGATGATATTAATCACAGTAAGTATGGGTCCAGTGAGTAAGTGAAAAGGAGATGGAATTGCTGCGAGGCATCCTGGCAAGAAGCATATTAATCGGTTATGAAGATATATGTATTTGCATATATTTTGAGTGCCTGCAATGGTCGATGAGCTAAGCTGGTGGATATCATTGCAATGAATATCACTGAAGTTAGCAAATATTTATTTTGTTTGTCTTGAAATCCTGATTGATATAGCGTTGTTTCATATAAAAAGTGTCTCACAGTTAAAACTCACAGAGAAGAAACTGAAGGACATAGAAAAGTGGCTTGAAATTTATTGATTAGATTGTTGCATTCATATAGTTACAATTTCACCATATGGTTCTGCAAAGTCCTGTTTTATTTCACATGACTTTTACTTAAAATTTAAGCTAAAAATTAGCATGTAACTCAAAGATAAGAATATATCTTTTTTGAAATTTCCAAACCCCAAATGTTTTAAGAAAATTGAAAGTAAAATCATGATGATTTTAATCTCTAACTGCATTTATCTTATTTGTCCTTGAGTTTTCTGTAAATTATAGGTTAGTTTGGAAAAACATAGCATTTTGCAGTTAAGCAAATGTTAACATGTTTTGTTGGGTATTCATCTTGATTCAACTCACATTACTATTGCCTAGAAATGATATCTTCGTTATGAGAATAAATATTTTTAAACTGTGTAAACCCATAAGTTCACAAGTCTTACTCCATTTGGTAAGAGTCTATTCTGTGTCATTTGGTAAATAAAACAGAAGTAAAATTGTCACAAGGAAATTAAGGATGACAATACTTCCATTGTTTAATTCACACATTTATAATTTGATAAGCTGATTCTGGATTTTTTCTGGCCACCTGTAACCAAGAGTTTAAGTTTATCTATACCGTGTGGCTTGTCAGCTCTGGGAACATCCCCCAGAAATACTTGTACAGGCAAATACATGTGGGTCTGGAAATTAGATATGGCTGTAGAAAAAGGTTTTACTGAACTTTATATCACACTTGACCTGACATCTTGTTCAAATATGCATGTAGGATATAACTCCTTCTCCCCAGTACTTAATATTATTCTGTGTCTAGCATTCCATAAACTTGTATTTGAAATTTATGGGTAAGACGTGCACATTTAGTAAAATATATGGCTGTTCTGATTTTAAAATCCAAAAATATTTTCTGCTTCTGTGATCCTTCATTTTCAGGGTTTGGTTTTTTTAAAGTATGAAAGCTAAGAAACCTCTATATATACTTTAAAATGCAGTACCAAATCAAAATTTAACTCTTCAGTGTTGGAAAATATGAAAACCAAGCTGCCTTGCAAGAAACTCCTAGCATCAAAGATAGGAAGGACCAAGGCTGGGAGAAGCAGCTATCTTCTTATATGTAGGAGGCTTGAAAAACCCTTGTCATCCAGTTGCTTCCAATGTTTTAATCATCTCTGGTTGCTCTTGCCTTGGTCTTCTGTGGGTCAGAAGAGCAAATATATTAGGCTGCTTTTTATATTCTTAGAATGATATTTAACAGCATGTTTTAGTCACATTGATTTTGGCATTAAACGTTGTATGTTAGTAAAATGGCAAAAAGCAATATCCCAGAGAGAACAGATCTTGATGTTCTCTTTTGCTGAAGACTATCTGAGGCATAGACAACCAGTCTCTAACGAAATTTTGCCATTGATTGTCATTCCCTGAGGTGATACACTCTTTCAAATTATACTGACAGTGAAAGAGCTCTTCAATTGTCCCTATTACAGGAGATGTATATTTAAGAGAAGGTTATGATAACAAGGAAAACATACAGTTGTTTCATAAGATATCCAAAATAGGCTGCTGCTTTATCATTATTTTATGAATTTTTCACTCAGAGTTATTCCTCTTTATAGGCTAAACCATTTTGACATTTGACTAGAATATTCAAAAACTTTTTACTGAGACATGTTTTTTATCCTAGCTGTGACAATCAGCCAACTGAGGCATGGTATCAGCAATTCCAATACATTCAATGCAAATATGATACATTCTCTCTACCCTAAAGGACAAATAGTAAATCAATTTTTGTTCTATGCCAGTTCGCTCCTTTGAATGGTGTACCTTTAAAGAGAACGTGAGATGCTTTTCGCTTTTCTAAAAGAAATCATAGATTTCTACTGTCTTCAAACCAAGACATTAGATTCTTTTCACATGACTGTCAGATATTAAAAAGGATAATATTTTACAGAGACAAGTTGCTAAATGGATTCATTTCCTTGGGGAAATCAGGCTATTAATGTATTTGGGGAAAATATTCTATAACCTTCATACTGTATGTCAAGCGAATTGAATCTGTTGATTTATTTCCCAAATATTTTGGTTTTTTTTTTGTAATGACCTTTTGTACATCAGGTCAAATTATTGTTAGGATGATAGTTTGAGTCATATCACTAGAGCCCAAGGTGATGTCCTGTATTAATGCCTTCTGAGAATTCTGAAGGACTCTGAAGGAGCAATGCCATGTCTTTCCTCTTGTTTTGGGTTTTTGCGGTTTCTTATCCATCAGCCATTAAGGGAAAAAAAAAAAACCAATAAATGTCATATAACTCATAGAATTATGGAAGTCAAATCCAATGAGGTGGATTTTGCTTTCTAAATCAAGTTTGGAGCTCTGGCAGGATTCAGATATTTAAGATACTTGGAAAAATTGTTGCTGTTCAGTCTTGAATTCACCTTTGTTCTCCTCATCACTCACTTCCTGAATGATTTTGGTGATAACATGAAGAATTTTGTGTCAGACTTAGAAAAAAATTAAAAAGATGAGAAAGGAAAGATGTGTTGAAAATCCAATGTCTCATCCACCTGTTTTAACAAAACTTATGGAAACTTAATTTTGGAATTTTCTTAAAGTTGTTTTTGAAAATCAAGTTAAAAATTATGTTATTGACGTCTTAGTAGTTTTTGTCATGATGCAGAATTTGGTAGGGGTCAGGGTATTCAAAGTAGGTCCTTTTAAGTTTGTGATTCCTTACAAAGAAGAAACATGTTAAGCACTTCAAAACTTCCTTTTTCTGTCAGTTCTCTCACTGTCTCATTCCTATTTTTCACTCAAAATCATCAAAGGTACATTTTCATGATAAAGTTCCTTAGACTCAGACTTTCATATAATTAAATCTCTGGATATGCTGTGGAGGAAATGGTCTTTGGTTTAGGAAGCTAGATTATTTATGGTTCAAGACTTTGGGGTTTTGCAGAGTTGAAGTATTAATTTTGTATTTTTCATTTTTTTAATAGAATAAAAAAACCTGAGTGAATACAAAAAAGTGGAATGAAAGTATAGATCAGTTATCGAAGTGTAAACCATTGGTATAACAATAGAGCTCGATTGATTTATCTTATCTCTCTCAGCTGACGACAGGAAATGGTTTCTATTCCTAGATTTCGTACCCATGGCTTGTAGATTTTCTATGTTTTCAATTCTTTCTGTTTCAAATCCTACTGCAGTTCAGTCTTCTGTTTCTATGTAAATGGAACTTAGATAATGGCCTCTGTGCACTCTTTTTCTCATTTTCTAGTATGTATGTATTTTTCTTTGTATGTGTTTCTTGTCATATACTATCAATATTATTTTTTCTTTCAAAAGCTTAGAAAAGCAATAGGACAAAAATCATAAATACATTTTATCAGTGTTAGCCCTAGGCAATAGTAAAAATATAAATGGATACATACACTTTTGTGAGAGTGAGCCACACATAATGCAATTTTATACTACTACTATCCTTCCCATAAGCATAAGTTAGGACGAGCAACGATAGTATTGTTCAGCTTGAGGGTGATAGGGTGACAGTGCCACATGTCGTGAAAATATAAATCAAATGGCCAGTTTCTAATGCAACTAACTTTACCTTCTAGATAGGGATTAAAGTAGGATTGGACACAGTCAGCATGTTAAAGGGGCCTCCAGAACAGAAGTCTGTTTCAGAATACATGGTTGTATTACTTTTCAGATTTTTTGGTCTTGGTGCAAGGAAAAATACCTGCGCCTGCAAAATTTATATGTTCTTACTGTCTAGCTTCATTGCTTACAGACAGTATCTCTCTTTTTTGCTGCAGCTCACTATGTACCAGAGACCTTATGCCTATAACTAACTGGCAACCTCAGTTATTCTTTGTTAAATTAATACAAAAGTCTTACAAAGCGTAATAGATATCAGTTTTCTTTAAATATTAAAATAAATACTTTCTGTACAATACTTAATTGCTTTAATAAGGGGGCATGTAACTCTTATGGACAGGATGTTGTAGGATGCCCAATCCCCTAGCACTCTGAAAAAAAGCACGTATTTTATTCCTCTCTCATATGGTATCATATATACTAGTTACATGGTATGTGGGAAATATTGGTAAATATGTGATTTATATGTATGTCTTTAAAAAACTCCTAGGCATCATGTATTATGTTATGTCTGTTTGTTCTGAGATATAATTTGCACACTAATGATATTTTCAGTATGAAGATGGCTGACTTTGTCAGTGATGAAAACTTTCAAGGTGCAAACCCAAAAACCCCTCATTTTTTACATCAAATAAAGTGCCTGTAAACAGGTGATTTATGGCTTGTTATGTGACCTGTCTCACTAATAACGAAATATTCAAATACCATAACCTTTCCCATCTGTTCAGTGAACAGCTGTGACTTGGTGTTTGGTATCTGATCTTTGCAACAATTAAACTCACTTTTTATGTAAGTTAACATAGGTGATGATGTGTTAGAGGCCAATAAGATTTTCAAGCGGGTCAGTTGAATTAACGTACACAGATGTGCTTGAAGGCCATTCCCAGCACAGGGTAAAGATCCTTTCTGATCCTGAAGGCCTTCTAAGAAAGAACAAAAAGCTGTGGTCTTGGTTTCAAAACATTCAAGTCAACGTTTCTCAGATGATGAAAATCACCTCACACAACACTTAACTATATTGTCTGGCTTTCAAAAATGCCTATAACAAGATTAGAAAAGTACCTTTGCAAATTTATAACTCTTTGGTTGGAATCTGTGATGTTCCAGTGCTTGTAGTCTGTTATTAATCTATTCTGATATTTATATAAATTTTATTCATTTTTTCATAGGTGAATATTGAACGTTAATTCTTGAAAATTTTCAGAGTGAAATTGAAGTAGAGCTTGCTGGTAGTACTGTGGATGAGAGAAAAGTAAGTGTAGTAAGTGCTATTGAAATTGTGACTTGCAAGTACTCGGAAATCTCAAGTATTTCTAATGTCTGCTTTCTGCAATCCCCAAATGGAATTTTCTGTGTCAGTTTGGTACACTGTGCATAACTTCATTTGTATATTAATCTCAGGCTATGGAGTGTTGCAACAGGAAAAAGCAAACTTTGTTATCACCATTTCTTTAAAATATATATTACAGTATAAAATATGTAGTAGAATATCAATTTCATAGTTTAACTTGGAATCCTTCCTAGTTACAGAGATGTTGACTGTGGACAAACAGGCTTGTTATAGCCTTCTTACTATTAGCTGTTTCTGTGTCCACATACAAGAACCTGAACTTATTTTTTTGAGGGAGAGGGGAAAAAAGGATGCCTTGTGAATGGCACTTTACTAAACCTTCAATATTCAGTCTTTTATTCCTCTGTTTCCAGAGTGGCTTTCCTCTTGCAGCAGAGAATCCTCTCTGGGGTCCTAACCTCACTGCTGACACCTTCTGAAGTCTTGACTTCTCCTTTTTTGTGTATCTTTGAGGAGGGAAACTTGATTTCTCCCATGAATGCTAGTACTCACCAGTTAAAACTAAATGTGCTTGTGGTACTTTCCTTCATAAAAAGTGCTGATATTTTTCTGGAGCTTTTTGATTTTTCACTTCCTCCATCCCCATATCATCATGGAAATAAATTCCAACTTGAAAGAGATGTGTTGTAAATAGTTCTGAGTCGAGACAGAAGTGGAGAAATGCAGTATTGAAATACATGAAGCTTACCGTAAGTAGTTTTTTGCTCCTATCTTCTTGTAACTGTACTTTCCTACCTACTTTTCTTGTAGTACCTGTTTAATGTATGATCATCTGAGTCCTAATGATGGACTGCCATAAGCTTCTCCCTAACAATTCTTAGTGTTGTCTAAAATGACCCCTGAAAACACTTTATCTCTAGAGAAGTACGTTTCATGCTGTCTTGCAATTGCATGCAATGCCATTCTTCTAAAAATTGAAATATGTTAGTTCATTGTTTTGGAGGCTTTCCTGTTTCGAATCTGAAGAGTTTTGTAAGCTGAAGTATTGTGAATTTTCAGTCTATTTCTATTAACTTGTTCTTTCCTGTGGCTTTCAAAACCTGATCATTTAACTGCATCTTTCATATCTTTGGTTGTGCTAGTATATATTGCAGAGCCTAATTCTGTAAGATAAATTTGACAGAGACAATCTCCTTTTCTCATGTTTATCTGGTCTTGAAAGTATTGTCTGAATTAGCGTATTTTCTCCTCTACTAACTTCTTAACCTGTTTTTTTTTGAGCAGACTGTCTGCGTGGTGGAAACTTAACTTGGAACTTACTGAACCCATAAAAACTTTTATCACCATGCAGCTGCTTCATCTGTTATGCGATGATACTATCCAAAACAATTTTTTAATCTCTGTTTCATTACAGTTTTGGGGTTTTTCTGGTTTGTGTGGAGTTTTTTTATTTGTGGGTTTTTTTTTTCTTTATTCCTGACGTTTTTGCAGAGCTAATTTTGTTTCTGGCTTATTTACTTCCTTTCTCTTAGGTCTGTGTGGCCTCCTTTATCTAAACTTTTGGCTTTATTCAAAGGAATACGGTCACGTTGTGATATTTGACACTATCATGCAACAAAAAAATTAATGTATTTTAGTAGATTTTCTGTGGTTTGTGATGTCCTTGCTGTTGTCTTTCATCATCAACTTTATTGATACTTTTTGAACTGTGTCATTTTTACTGATCTGTTCTTGACACTTTTTGACCACTTCTACATTTGGTTCCTTTTTATACTCTGATATCTTAGAGCTGATCTAAAAATTTCTTTCAGTGCTTAGAAGTTCTGATGTCTTTATGTGGAGAGTTTCAAGATAATTTGGAAATCTTTGGGAGCAGAGTACACAGATTTTGCACTGTTTTGGCTGTGGGAACAGCATTATATTGACCATTGCTTTGTCTAACCTGATACTGACAGCTCCAGCCTTGTTACTGACATGTTCTTCTATGCAGATATTCCTAGGAAGATTTTTCAAGTGACTGGAAAATTGGAATTATAATATTTAATTTATTTGATAGGAATTTATTTATAGACGTTGTTGTGAAAGCAATATTTGTCAGCTGGCTCCCAGTTTTGTATTAGTTTTCTGTTTTACAGGTCTTAATTTCCTATGAATCATAGCTATAGTGAGAAAGTTCAGAGTTTTCTCTTTTTTTGACTCTTTCATAAAACTATTTATCGCTCATTTTGACTAATTCTAGAGACTTTAAGGTAATCTCAATTTCAGAGATCAGACCAAGTATTTGTGTACTTACAAAATGTCCTTTTTTTTTTTTTTTCCCAGAAATGTCATAATTCTGAAACCTCCATCTCTTGAGAGAAAAAGATATTACTAGAACAAAAGTCTAAATAGAAACATAGTATGTGCTTTGGCTTTTTCTCAGCTTTTGGAAATGTAGAACTGGTGTTAAACTTAAAAATAATGTTTTGATTCTGCAGTTATATAAAATGAGTATCAAAAGAAGAAGAATAGTTTGAGATACTGGAAAAAATATAACTATGGACAGGTGCAATGAAAGGAAACCACTTAGTTTGAAACCTAAAAATTATGTCTTGTAATGAAATATATTGTTATGAATTCTTTAAATAATTATAGAAACTGGATGAGTAAGTGACAATATAATCATGAAGAGTGAAATAACAGTCTGGCTGCATAATAAATTTATCCAAAGGTGTGCTGATGCATTTGTTATGTTGTATGTCAATTTTTGGCGGCTTTGAGAGATATTTGCAGATGAAATTTTGGCAGTGGGTATCAAACATAATAAAAATAACTAAGATTTGTGTACAGTGTCTGGTAAGACCTGAAATCTATTTCTCTGTGCAACCAATTTATAAATTATGCGTATTTAAATGACTTCATTCTCCTCTTGCCAGGGTAGTCATAAGTCACTTGGAGTGTCAAAATTCTGCACTAAAATGTTCACAAAAATGAGATATCCAGGCCTGAGGAAGATTTCAAACTTACAGTTCATATTCTTTGATACAAACATTTTATCTCCAAACAGAAGAGTTCATTTTAAAAACTTATTCTTCACTTTTCCCCCTGAAGTCATAAAATCACCTTTTATTTCTACTTCTTTTTCTCTTCAAAACATTTTTACAGTGTTTAGATATGAGTAAAGCCACAGTGCAGCTAACTATGAACTGTGAAATGTACTTAACATACAACTCTGTACTGTAATATTTCGATCCCTGATGAGGACTAGATATTTTGGTTTCTGTCATTATATATATACACATTATGAAGAACTGCTGTCATGAGGACAACAGAGATAATTTGAAACCCATTTTTTAAACAGATTCTTAGAAATCATTGAAACAAAGACAGAAAGCTAAAGCAGGTCCCTGTAACATAATATTGAAGATAATAACTGTATTAAACCAAAACCAATAGTCTTTTTAATACTGTATGGGGAGCTAATACCTCTGATTCTTATGCAAACATCTGATTCTCAAACGAATATCCATAATCTTAGGAAGACCTAACAAATAAAAAATACCCAAGGGTGTGCATGTGAAGCTTTTTAAGAAACTGAATATGCTAATTGAATGTTTTTTGCAGTTCTATTACACTAAACAATCCTGTGTTAATTACAGAATTGTACATAGACTAGATTTTTATATTAAATAAAATTAACCTGTTTACATTAAAACAGAAAACTTCTGTGCTGTAGCTAGCATTCCAGAATTGTGTTATGAGAGATATAAATACAAGAAATTATATATATTTAAAATAAACCTATTAAAAAAAATCTCCAAATAAAAAGTTCTGTTGTTGACATTGGTGGAAGGAAACATAGGGCCTAAGATGAGTGATCATTTGTGACAAACTGGTAGGTGGTCAAATAATTGTTCTTTACTCAAATTAATCAAATTCATACCTTGACTTTTAAGACACTTCTAATCCGGATAGGAAAAGTTGCTATTCCAAAGCAGAGATGTTTGTGTATTGAAATAAGCCACCTACATAAACTTGGTGCTTCTGCAATCTTTATTTCTATCTTCAACCTCTGTTAATTCTTGTTTCATAAGACAATTTCTCCAATAGTTTTAGCCACACGCCAGCATTCATTGAAAAATGAGTTTCGTTTCTAAGTTTGTAGATTTTGTCACCAGTGCGCTTTTTATTATATGGATTGAGAGGTGCTTAAAACAAATAGTGTCATAATTGGATGAAGGCAGATGGATTTGGGAAAAAAAAAATGGGGCGGGGGGGGTGCTGGGAAGAAAGAGTTCTTATGTCAGAGGATTTCCAACTATCCATCGAAACTGTCCAACAAGGTAAGTGATGTAGAATGTTGACTGAATTCTCACTGGGTGGGATGGGGAAAATGTAGGTCTCAAGTGGGTTTAGTTTAGATCTGCAAAAAGAGTATTATTATAATGGATCGGTGTGATCCAGAGGGATTGTGTCACTGTATTAAGGATATCACTTGGTAATTGAAAGAGCAACTGGAAGGAATGAAAAAAAAAATAAATCAAGAAACAAACAGTCCCAAAAAATGGCTTCCCATGGAGCAACACCAATGTAACACTCCACTCTTTGATATAACTCTCAAAGAGGAAATAAAAAATACCTCTGATTCCATTGACCTTTGTCTAGTAAAAATAATTCTCTCTCCTCAGGCTTGTAAACAAAATAACAATTGTCCAAGGGGTGATAATATTAAAGACTCTTGCTCACAGCAGTGAAGGCTCTGATATTACCAGAGGCAATAAATGCTATTGCTTGTTATAAGCCAAACTATTTTTGTGCATTGCAGTTTATCCTGGTATCAGTGTAATGACAGAACATAATTAGAAAGAAAACTAATGACTAGGGATGTCACATTACGTCTGTTTTACTAACAGTATCTTGATGCCTGCTGTATACTGAGAACAAGATGCTGTCTGAAAACAATAAGTTAATATCCTACTCTTGAAAACACTATTCAAGAAGGACAAAAAAAATGGAGATGGGGGAGCAGAATTCAGGCTATAGTACAGAGAGGATGGAAAGGTTGGAAGGAAGATAAGTATGAATTACGTCACTGTGAAATTTAATCTGTAATGAAAACTGTTGTGACACTAGCAAAAATGCAGCAACTCTCAACCTGAGATCTTCTAGGAGAAGGAGGTGATGAATTTAAAACAAGACCAATCTTATTTTCTTAAATTCTCATGCCTTCAAACTCACAAGACTTGTCTAAGACATTTGTCCAGCACTCAGGTACCAAAAGGCTTGTAACAAAGAGGTCTGCCCAAGGTTTCATGCAAAGAGATGCTGAACAAAGAACACCAGCTAGTGAGACCAGCTCATGTTTCCTGGGTGATCGTTTCATTGGCCAGAGGGTTTGCTTTAGACAGAGCCATTTTTTATTCTCTTTTGGAGCTGATGATGATTACAGCCTTTCATCTCTCTCTTCCCACCTCTGATTATTATGATTTAGTCACTGACTTTTTCTTATGTAGATGTCTCAGTGTACAAAATCTCTGTCTCTTTGCCATCACTTCTTCATCCCTTAAGTCTTTGTTTTAGTGTGGGTGTAGGCCGTCCTCTCTGTTTTCCTAATCTAGGTATTCTGAGAAGCTCAATGGAGAAGTGCTTTGACCCTAATAACATATTGGTCTCATAACCCTTCCTTCCATTTCTCCAGGTTTTCTATACCTGGACATTCTTTATTCTCTTTTCATATCAGTTTTACCATTTCTATTTTCACACCTATGTAATGAGTTTCTTACCATATAGCAGAGAAGATGTAGGGCCAGTGCTTCATTCGGAAGACACTTGAAGACATAGTTAACCATTTTGCTCAAAGTGTAGATTTGTCTTTCACATTACATTGAATTATGATCCAGTTTAACACATAATAGCTCTCAAGTAAAAGCTTATTTTTTTTTAAATTTTAAGGAAGATAACTTATATCAAGACCATATTATTTTTCAAAGCATCTCCTTTGGGAATTTGGTTGTAACATATATCTTTGTGTTCTCTCATCTGGACAGCAATATTTTTCTATGAATGCAAGATGTATATATATCGCAATATTAGTATATTCTCCAAAGAGTTTAAGACTAGGAGGCTTATATTTAAAGGCCCCAAACTTTATGCTCCCTTACCTAATCATAACTGGTACATCTCCCCAAAATACTGCCCATGGTCTGTTTGGACCCATTACATATTTCTTGCTTGATGCTGCTTCATGATTTTTTTTCTGCTGTCTCTCTGTAGTTCCTGACTAAAATCTGGGCCTAAACACTTTTTTTGGTAACAATCTACTCACTCAACAGTCCAGATATGAAAATCTTTTTTTAAAAAAATGTGCTTTACCTTCAGCAGATGAGTTCTTAATCTGAATGATCCTTGCAGATCTGCTACACTCCCAAACTCACTGGCAATGCATTAGTGAAAACACTTTATGTCTATTGACTGTTTCTGCATCACAAGATTTTGTAAAGATATTGGAACACCTCTTTTTACAAAAGTTGTTAGAAACTTCAAGTTTACAATTTCACAATTTTCTGTTAAGATTTTCTTTCAACTTGGGTAGAATTCCAAGTTTGTTAATATTGACTTATGTAAGCAGTGTGAGGCAGCAGATAACTGCAAGGGTAGAAAAACCATGCTAATCTGCTAAGGTGAGAAAAGATAGAATGATAAAGTATGTATGTATACAAATTCAGCATACTGCTATCTAATTCTGCAAAACTCAACTTCAACAAAAATAGATGTGGAACATCATATCTGCTGCAAAATTGCTTTTGCTTAAAACGCTAAGTTGAACAGTTACTGAATCGTAATGAAAACTGAGTATGCAGCAGACTTTGCAAGGATTTCTGTTTTAATAAAATTAAAAAAAATTGTGGATATAACTTGGAGAAGCTTTGGAAAAATGTTATGCTTATTCCAGAAGTAAAACATTTGAAAGTTTGAATGTGAGCTGTTGAAAACAATTTTATTTAGGAAAATGCTTAGGTTTTAAGAGATTTATGAGCACCTACAGCATTATTGCTGTTAAATGGTATAAGAAAAGAGGCTTATTGTAGACATCTGATGTTTAGAGGAAATAGTGCTGATACATCGTCAAAACATCAAGAACCATTCAACCAAGCCGCAGAAGTAATAGTACATCACTCCATCTCATGAGTATTGTCTGAGGTTAATGGATCTATAGAAAGTGCATGTGTCGCTTTCTGTATAGATGGATGGATCTGATCTTTCCACTGTCACCCAGTACAGTTTGGGTATGATTTTTCAATTTACATTTTTTGAGAGTTGTAAGAGAGACAAAGTAGTAGATAATTCCACAGACAAAAAGGCAATCTTTGTTGAGTTTGTGGTTTAGCATAATGTTTGTGTGATCTTGGGTATGTTGGTCTCCCTGATGTTTTAGTTCCCCACCTCCCTAAGGAAAATCATTAATTTGAGCTCACAAAAAATATGGTGATGAGCTGTAGGGCTATACAGATATATTCCTAAGAACAAATTATTTTTTAACTCCTTTACATTGCACTTCCCCAAAAGAATAAATGTGGTTTTGAAATTTCCACTTATGGCAAACTCTTAAATTGGCTTTTATTTACTTAAGCCATGCTCTCTGTTTACAATTCTTGTCCAGAGCAAACGGGAGAAAGTGAATTGTTCATTGAATGTTTCTCTGGCTAGATTATTTTTGTGTTTAAGAGAAAGAGGATTATTTTTACAAAAGCTCAGATGTAATCAAAGAGCATTAAAAGAAATCTTCATCCTAGTCAGAATTTGCCAAGTGCAAAAGGGATGTAGAGACTCACTGAAGCCAAGCTAGACAAAATTGTGTTAGTATTTATAATGTATTCTCACTAAATAAGGAGACATCAGGGTTTAATAGACTTTGAGCGCAACTGAGTCCAACCAGCTGTCTGGAAAACTTCTGTGTTGTGCACCTGTTCAAATATGATTATTCTGCCTTTGTACCCCATCCATGGTTTTCTTTCTTTCTCTATCTCCACTTGAAAATATCTGAAAACATTTTATTTGACAAAATAAAATCAGGAAAATATATAGAAAGCACACAGAAAGAGAAAAGGGGTAATCATCTCCATCAAAATGGTAAAACTTCAAATCATGTTAACTGGAACGGGCAAACATGTACAGGTGTAGAAAAGCCCTCTGAGTCCCTTATGTTTTCTTTATCATTAATTACTATGAATTCACTCACTACATGAGTTAATAAATTGTCTGAATGAAATAAGTAAAAATGTCGAGAACTGTGTATTAGTGCGAGAAACTAACATGTATTTTTAAACTCCTTGCATTCTTTTTATGCATTCCTTACCAAGAGAGATACTTAAATGAAATGTTTAAATAGTATTTCAAAAAGATTTCTTCTAAGATTTAGCTCAGCTAATGTGTCATATTTCTTTTATTATTGCTAAATTGCAATGATTGTATTATAATTGATATAGCTGTGAAGTTGAAAAGCTGTTTCAGAAATTTATTTACCTACTATTTGCCATTTGTCTTTTGATGATTTATCCATTACTTCTCATTCTAACTAAAGCTGCTGAAAGATACCCACATTGTATTTCAAACCAAGGAACTTGCGAACTGCAGAGAATTATATTTGTTAGAGTGTATGCACTCCAGATAATTAAAACTGTTTATCCCAATTTTGTTTTTCTGCAATTCTAATTTTTTCTCTTTAGTATAAATTCTTGTTTTAATTTTCTGCCCGATCTTTTGCAACAAACAGCCCTTCCAAGACACAAAATGTCAATAGGACCTAAAAAACAGACCCCTGAGAAAAATCAAAGCATTTCAGCAGGCAAGAAGTGAGGAGTCCAAAAGCACTCAAAAATTCTAGTGAAATCAGTGGAGTCTTGATTATATGTAATGTGTTAGAGCCATTTTGCACGGGTGCCTGGTTTGAGGGACTGGAATACTATGCCGCTGGAGTCCTGGATGCATGAAAAATACGGGATCGGGCTACAAGGTCTAAAGCTGGTAGGTATACATGATGCCTATCATCAGGAGTCTGGAAGCCTATCAGAACATCTGAAAGCTTATAAAAGCCCTCTTCCAGGATATCTCGCCAACAGATCTACAAGTATCACTCATTCAGTGCTTCTGCTACTGCTAATTTAGAGTAATCAATCCCAGTCTGCATGTTTGAACTGGAGGAGCAGAATTTTAAGCAAAGATTACCTGACACAGCTGGGAAGTGCCAAGAAAGCCCACTTGAGACTGCTTAATGAAAAAATAAACAGGGAGGAAAAGTCATTGTGCAGTACAGAGTTTGTATGTAAAATATAATCAAAGTCCTATAAAATGCTGTTTAATCAGACATGAAAGGAGAACTATGGGAGTTCTGAGTTCTCAGAAAGGCTGTGTGTGAAAACTCATGTACATTTCGGAACACAGTCTACTTAAAAGCCTTATATCTCTTTTTTTTTTTTTTTTTTCCTTTAATTGGAGCCCTAAACAGGACCTTATAGCCTCAAATTATACAGGAAACATACCTGTAACAATTGATTTTGTGAATGCCACCCATTTTCCCCTCCTGGATATATACTTGCATATAGGAAACATCATAACTCCATAAAGAAAGGCTTGAAATAAGAACTCATTTAAAATTCAGTAAGAACTAGAGAATAAGGACTGAAGTCTCTGTTAGTTGCCTCACCTGCTGTGACACTGAGAACTCTTTATTCTGAATACTGCTCAAGTTGGCAGGGGAGTTACTGCTTGAAAGGACTTCACACAGCAAGAGGCACATTGAGGTTGGTGGCAAAATATTCAGGTGTGATGTGCAGTAATACTAGTTCAGTCGGTGAGTTCATTTGAGACACTGCTGTTGTTCCTGAAAAATAGTAGAGTTGGTGCTTCATGAAATAATGTCCAGTAACAGTAGTGACTCAAGTAGGCTTTGCCTCTTCAAAATCTAAATGCTTGTAACATGGGTATCAGAACCAGTTTCTCACAGTCAATGGAAAGAAATGGCGCTTTCAGGAGAAAAAAAAAAAAAAGCTCCATTCTAAAATAGATCAGATGAAATGTATAGTGGATTCCTATTATTAAGAAGGATTCTTTGGTTTCCTAATGCTTAAATGCAAATTCTTGTATGACAAGGACTAATTCTGTATTTGTAATCCAGAGGTAAGTAAAATGGTACAACCCTTAGCAGGAGGTCTTTGTTTTAATACACATAGCTAGAAATCATATTAAAAAGTCCAGATTTTTTTTCGTTTAGAAAGCATTATTCCATCAAATTTGAACTTTCCATTGTATTTCTTCTAATTTAGATATTTTATTTAGAAGAAAAAAAGTCAAAATATTTTAGGATTTCCTAAGTCTGAATGTTTATTTTCTTCTTTCAATATGTATCTCTTGTTCAATGTGGAAATACAAATTATTTTATTATCAAAATAATAATCACAGAATCACAGAATAATTTGGGTTGGAAGGGACCTTTAAAAGTCATCTAGTCCAACCACCCTGCATTGATTGGGGACATCTTTAGCCAGATCAAGTTGCTGACCTGATAAACTGGAATAGGTTGCTCAGAGACACTGTAGTGCCCTGCTAATGGAGATTTTTAGGAACAGGTGAGACACAAATGTTGATATACCTGATGTTTGTTTACTGGCATGGTGATAGAACAATGCCCTGATGCCTCTTTCTGCCTTGTTTTCTAAGGTGGTCGTTTAGGTAATCTATTAAAAAATGTCAGGCATGTGTGATATTTCATTTTGATTCAGAACAAAAACAAATGCATAAATTGTAGAACTCCTTATGGAGTTTAAATTCTGTTGCCAGGACACCATTGGGTTGATCAGAAGTAACTGAGTCTTAGTAATTTCTTCAGACTTCTGGAACCTCCTGGCTGACTATTTCAGTGCAGTAGCTGATTTCTCCAATTCTGCTCTTCTTTAAAACCAGGTTAAGGATCACAGGATCCTGACAGCCTGGTGCATTCGGGGACAGGATTTTGCCATCTATTTGCCAGATGTTTAGGCTAAAGCCAGGGCAGCTGACCCAAATTGGCTAACAGGTGTATCCCATGGTATAAACATCATGCTCCCTATAAAAAGGGGAAGTTAGCATAGGGTGGGGTATGTATGTCATTGTCCTCTTCTTGCTCCTGTGGCTTCTCCCTGCTTCTGAGAACGGCTCTTCTGTTGGTTGTGACAGCTATGCATTCATTTGGCTGACTGTAACTCTGTATACCTTTGTTGATATTAGTGCTATTTCACCAAACTCCTTTTACTTCAACCTGTGGGTCTCCTCTCCTTTTCCTGATTCCCTTTCCTGGCTGCTGAGGGGTCATTCATGATAGAGCAACTGCTATAGTTTAGCTCCAGGTACGGGCTAAATGTAGACAGATTCATTAATCTCTTTGGAAATGTAGTTTGTTCCCAATGCACAGGCATTAGGAAGCATCCTTTCACTGCTGAATGGGTGTTGCTATGAGTAAGACTTTTTTTAATTTTTTTTTTTTTTTTTACATTGAGGGAAGGCAGAAAATTCACTAGCACATGGCCATTACTTCAAACAACATGAGCCACAATACAAAACAGAAAACGCACTCTGGCAAAACTTGTCATCTGTGTGTTCCCTCTAGCTGCATTTTGCTACTTTGTGTCTAGCTACACCTTTTTTCAGAGTTTGGTTTGAGGGTTTGTTTTTTTTTTTTTTTAATAATGCATGGTTTGATAGTTACAGATTAACTAAAATGATCTTAAAAATATAACATTGATGGAGAAGTATATAACAGCTGTTAGAATAGCTTATTCGCTAATAACCGTGAGATAGATATGACTTTGTACAAAGTTCAGAAGACTTTTAAGCTGTTATAATTATTTAGCAAACAAAATATAAGAGCTTGGTGGTGGTGTGTGCTGCTGCTTTCAGGTCTGATATTTTTTAGAATGATTTTATATGTGGCAGGTCCAGCCCCCCAATATCTTTATAAGTAACTCAGGAGGCTAGTATTTAGTTCCTTTACAACAAACATAACCTGTGATGGGCAGTACACATGGATAAACAAGATTCTTAGCAAATGCTGGTTCTTTTATCTTTCTTTAACTGTTAACCTCTGAAGGGAAAGAGGGAAAGATAAAAAGGACTAAGTACTACTTTGCTCCTTGTGCAAAGACTCTGTTTCTTCCTCTGAAAAGATTTTTCTCTGCTTACTACACTATATCCATTTTATCTTGTAGGTATTTAGTTAAGTCTGAATCGTCATCACTAAAGAGATGTAGGTACACATCCACCAGTAGTAAAATGTAGTTTGAAGTTCAGTTTTATTGAAATTGTACAGTTCCAGTGTTGGGGGGAGTTTGGACCATGAGCTTTTTTAAAATTATTATTATAAAATTAAACATCATCAGAAATTTTCTCATTTGGCTTTTTTATAAATGTTAAAAGTAGTTTAAACAATTCATTTTCCTGAGGATGTGGGTTTTACTTATTATAATTTGTCATTGCCACTTATTCATTAGAGTTAAAAAAATCACATATAGAAGGGCAGTTTCTTTAAGCAGAGGAGCTATGTTACTCTCTCTCTGACTTTTTTAATAGCAAACAGCATTGTGTCACAACATGTGTCAAAGTAAACCAAAACACAGGGAATTTATTTTAGGCAAATGACTAAATTGTGAACATCGTATAAAGGTGACAATATTAGTTCTTTATGGAGAAACTCGCTGCAAGTGCCTTGCTCCATGGCTCGTGTAGAAACTCAGCAAAAAAACAGGGCTCTATGCCCTTATATGGAAGGGAGAGTTAAACTCATTGCTTAAGAGCTATTATTCCCATCTGTCCGCTACTAACAGAAATTTCTCAATTCTGAAGACCTTACCTCCTCCTCGTACCTTTTGAATACTACTGAATGCTTTTGGAGCTCTCTTTGGTGGCAGTTGTTGAGTAAGGGCAGAGCTGTAATTAACTCTTCAGTTGAGACCACAAAACACAGCCATTGTGGCATAAAATAGAAAATTAAATTGCATACAGCATATGTGCTTTTGTGCTGTTTTATTTTTGAAGTTCTAATTGTATGCTGCCAAGTCATAGACGTCTTCACAATATATCTAAGCTCAATATGTCATTAGATTTTGTTCCTTTGCGTAATTTAGGTACTTGGTCATAGAACTGAAAGTGAGAAATTGCACATGGGGATTTCAAAATATAGTAACCTTCAGGTGAAATATTGAATCAAATAATAATTTCCATTTTTGTATATTCAGGCTGAAATATTTCTAATGTTTGTTAGGAGTGAACCTCCCTACTGTTCACCTTATGCATGCAAGAACTTTGCATGCATTGCAAGTTAGTAGAGAAATTATGTAAGTGGATCATAGCATTTACAATAGCATTTTGAAAATCCCCAGGCTTTCTGTTGCTGGAATTTATTCTGTGGTGTCTTCCTGACCATAGCTCTAGCTATCTTGCTGGATGCCAGAGAACTCAGCTCCATTGTTGCTTTGCACAACAGAGGCTCACCTTGGAAGACTTTTTCTCTCTGACATATAAAACTGAAATTTGGAAATAATTCACTGTATTCTTACATAATAACAGTAATGGTTTGGGTTTTTCAGTGTTAGTAGCCAGTGAGAGTTATGGATTATTACTGCTATGGTTTATTGGTTGTTTTTATTGGCTAGTTCATATACTACATTGTGTAAGACTAGTGTTGAGTAAGAAGAAAGTGAGCTATTATGTTCTGTTAGGTTACCGTCATGTAGTGTTAAGTGGAAAAAAAATGTGGAATATAATGTATGTGTTGATAACTAAATTAAGACTTTGACACTTGGAAATTATTTTTAAACAGAACCAATGTGACAAAGATATGGCATAACATAGATTTACATATAAATGTGTCTTGGAAGTCTGACGCAAAGTGCAGTCATTTTAAAAAACATACTTTTAATAAGGTTATTAGATTCGATAATTGTTTTCCTGTAGTGATTTTCAGTGTTAAAGTCAAAACATGTTTTATTCTCCCCTTCCTCCTTGTCTTCCTCCCTCGTCATCCAGCTGCCAGCTTTCAAATGCAGCCAACTATGTAAATGCTGAGACACATTCATTTTGTCCGTTATGTCTCAACCTGTAGGAAGAATGAAAGTGATCAGAAGTTAGTGAGCAATCTTTCCAATGGTAAAAAAGCATCTTGCTCCCTCTTTCATAGTTATTTGGACCGGTGGTCATAGGAATAAACTTACAGACTATGATATTTTGTTGTTGTTTTTTTTTTTTTTTTTCTTTCTGTAAACTAAGCTGCTGTAACATAGTTTCAGCTTCATACTGTTTCAGCTGAACTTCGGCTGTCTTCTGCACAAATTGGATGGGTAGTATAGATACACACACTCAGGTGACATCTATGAAAACTTTAGGGTGAGAGAGTATAATATAAATTGTGGCGATAATGACAAGTGTTATGCAATTGCTTGGCCTGCCCTGTAATATCCTCTGGATATGCCCCTTTGCGCTGCCAGAATGCTTCAGACCCCAGTCCATGGAAGGTAGTGTCAGCTGTGGTTTCAGTGGTCACAGGTGTATTAGGAATACATGAAGGGTTCCTTCAACTCTCGAGCACACTCGATAGCTTTGACTGTAATGGAGATGGAAACTGCCACCTTTAGAATTACTTTCCATGTCACAGATGAAGTTATTTTTGTCCCTCAAGAAAATAGGTGTCAAGTAACTTTTCCCAAATAAAGACTGGGCAATGTGCTCAGTTAAAATTATATTTTGTTTGCAAGTATGGAAATACTTTGAAATTGATCATTGCTTTTTGCACATAAACCAAATTTTTCTTATATATTTGCAAATATATCAAATCAACTTGTGATCCGTAATCTAGGGGAGAGAATTTGTTCAGTGCTCTATAAACTGATTAAATTATATACTCACAGATTAGGTTGTGTATAAGTGGTTCATAGCCTCCTGTACCAAGACAGGGATCTGTCTCCTAAACTAAGTCTCTTTTGATCCTTCAGGTATTTACTGTATTCTCATTTTTTTTAAGAGTGGCTTTAAACTCTGAGAGGTGCTGGGCTATATTTATTAATCTCCATCAGAGTAATAATGATTTTTCTTCATCAGGAAACCTCAGCAATTTTGAGAGATTGTTTTTATTTCGAGGAGTTTGTAACTGTATTGATAGAAAACCTTGCAAACATAATAGTTTCAGGATTTCAGTGGGTCCATTGTTAAGATTGCTGTTGTTCTCAGTGCAGTAAAACTTAAGTGATGTGTCAAAATAAAAATAATTTCCATTAGTGTGAGGATATATTGCTTATATTAAAACTGATGGACCTAATTGTTCTGCCTAAGACCATGGTCTCTCTCCAGCTGTTTGCTATGGTAGTGATAAACAATGTGGAAAGGGGCACCTTCAAAGAGGATGCTCATAGCTTGTCACTCTTATTTTGGTCTTATTCAGAACCTTTCTGGGTTTTTTTTCATTTTAATCCGAAAAATTAATTATGCCTCCCTCATCAATTTTAGTCAAGTTTCCATGGATAATTTTCATTGTCTTCAGTGTTAACTTCACATTTTTTTAAAATTACCCTAGGCAGTCCTAACAGGACAAAACTGTGCTCAATTTCCCATTAATAATTTATCGCATAGTCTGCTACAGCTTTTTATTTTATTTTTTTTAATGAAGTATATGATTGTAGTGAAATATCGGAATGAAACCTTTAAGAAAAGATCTGTTTAGAGCTGCCCTTTTTGTGAAGGGCTAAATGTGTACAATCTATGTTGATTCTGTTCAAAATATCTGTAGAGATGCATGGATATGAGTCCCCACTTATAAATTTGACTGTACAGGAAATAATTTTAAAGAAAGTAAATCCGAGGAATTTAGCCTTTTAAGCCTTGATGCATCTATGTTCCCCTATTGCATAACATGTGGGGGTTAGTGGCTTACCACAGCTGCATCTTTCCTTACCAACACATTGCAGAGGATGTTAACAAGTCTGACTATTTTTATCTTGGTATGGATTTGTAGCTTTATTGGTGTGTGAATTTTATGCTTGCTAAGACTAAGGTAGTTGATTTGTTTGCATAAGAGATCGTATGAGCAGCAGCACTGTAGGGTTTTTGGAACATAAATGTGCTTCATCTTTAGTCTGCAGGACTTTTTGGCAAGTAGGTTTACCACATTAAGAGTAACTGCATAAACAGACAGTCACTATGGCCAAATTACAGTTCTGCGTGCAGAGATACATGCACAAACATGTCTGTAAGTTAGATGGTAAATGGCAGATCCACACTAAAATGAGGGTAAACCAGTATTGATCTTTAGTTGCTAAGCATATTTAGAGTTTTATTGCCTGCTGACATAGAAGCTATGGACAGATCTTTTGTTTCTATCTCCAAGTGCTTCTCCTCAGCTGAAGACAACTGTTTTGCCTTTTTTTATTTCTGGGTGAGTTGCATGAGTTCTCCCTACTATGTCCCAGACAAAATCAAGCAAATTAATTCAAGCCACCTGCATACAGTAAGGCTTAGCTTTTTTTTGTTTCTCAGAATACTTGTATCAACTGTCTTGCTTGAACATCTGAGGAAGGGTAGGAGTGTGAGGACTTCCAGCTGAGGGATGGTAACAGGCAGGTGATAAGGGAGGAGGCAAAAGCAGTTAATCAAAAAGCTGTTTTGCAAGTAGAATGTTGATCCAGAACTTAAGTATAAGTGTGCTAATATGGCACCCCTATACATCTGTGTGGTGTGTTTGTGTTAAAGAAGAAATAATTTTTGAAAGATAGACTAGAATCACCTGGCTTACTTAGCCTACTTTTCATTAATAAAAATGCCTTTTCTAATTGCAAAAATAAGACAGTTTTACCTCATAAATTAATTATTGGCAAATTGAGTTATAGCACTAGGGCTTTTGTATGTGTTTAAAAAAAAACCAAAACAGCTCTGTGTTGTTTCAGTAAATATACAATACATAATAATTATGTAAAATAGGTAAATACTAAGTATGGAGTAAATGACATGACTTTTGTCTGCCTCTGGACAATCCATTGCTCAGATTTTCTAGGTTTTGCTGTAATGGCAGTAACAGAGATGCTACTCTATATTGTGTGCTTAAGTAGGTTTACCTAGATTTTTGTTTAAAATATTTCTTTCTTTGCTACTTTGTCGGAAGGTTGTTTTTGGTTTCTTTGCTTTTTTAATATATTATTGAACTAAAGGAACCCCAGAGTCAGGAAACCAAAATAATAAAGGTTTTAAAAGCATAAGCACAGGCAGAGAAGGCAACAGAAATTACGTTGCTGTCCTGGGTTACAGTGTAAAATGTGCCAAAAGGAAAAATATTCTATTACCATCTTCAGGAGCTGTTGAGACCAGGTGGGGCGGTGCTCCCTGCCTCCCCCCTCTGGACTATCTCCTGTTAATGGGCACAACAATGCCTTATCGCCTGACCCATCGGTAACTCGCTCCTGGGCTATCTCCTGTTAATGGCCCATCAAGGAACTGCCTCACGACTCCCCATCCCATTGTGAGATGCTCCGCCCGGGGGGAAGGAGCCAAGCAGTCCATGCCAAATAAAAACGGAGATTTTGAACACCCTAGCAGCCTTTTCTTCCACTGGATTCCCAGAGGAGCTTTTTTCTCCCCCACTGGAGTTCCAGAGGACAAGAGCTACTTACCTACCACTGGACCTTCGGAGGAAGACCAGACTCTTTTACCTGATTGCTGCTTCCACAGAACTATATCCATCACTTCAGGAGGACTGCAGCCAGCATTTTATCGGACTGCTACTGCCACCCTAACAGGGTGTCAGGTTGTATTCCTGACTCTGTCAGTGTAAACCAGTGGGTTGTTTGTTTTTCCCTGCCTTGTGTTATATATATATATATATTAGTAAAGAACTGTTATTCCTATTCCCCATATCTTTGCCTGAAGGCCCATTAATTTCAAAATTATAATAATTTGGAGGGAAGGGGGTTGCACTTTCCATTTCAAGGGAGGCTCCTGCCTTCCTCCACAGACACCTGTCTTTTTCAAACCAAGACAGTTGCACAATAGAGGATCATACAGTCTCTCCACTGAAAGCTGATCTGATGGAGATTTAGATTATATTTTTTGTCTGTTGGCTGACTTCTTCAGTGTGGTGTTTCAACACAAGAGGACTACAGGCATTTTCTTACTCTTAACTTAAGAAATTCTTCCTGTTCCCTAACGATATAGACTCTGCCTTCTTATTGGGCTGTTCCAGTTTTACTGATGCTGTCCCATTCTATAGCTTGTAGTCTACTGAGGATGATTCTCTTACACACCTTAACAGGTATTATCATCAAAAGTGTTTATTGCTGACATATTGCCACCCCCTCTGAATAAGAGGGGATTTTAAAAACTCACTCTAAATAATTTTATAATGCTAATGATATCCATGCTCTGTATCTGGCCCTTAAACAAATGGGAAGGGATGAGTTCTGTGTAACTGAATAAAAAGTGACTGCAAAGGTTTTTCCATATTAAACAGTGGTCTGTGCTACACAAAACTGTGACTAGTCTCAGATATTGCAGTGTTAGTCCCTTTTGACATTGACAGTTATGAAAGTGTAATTACAGTTACACTTGATGTACCTGAGAATCTAAGAAATGCTGCTAAAGCTGTAGATGTAAACATTTCTTACAGAAATGATGCTGTCAGAGCTGAAGAATGCTAACTGTGTGTACATGAATGAAGTTACTTACCTGTTGGAGGAGGAAGTAGTTACAGTGGTACTCAACATCACTGCAGTAAATGTTTCAGAGACTATAAAAAATAATATTTGTGTACCCATCTCATGTTGGGCCACATGGTTTTCATTAAATTTAATTAAAAAACATGGTAATCATGCTTGCCCTTAAGTTCACTGGAAGTCTTACAGAGACTGGAAGATTGGAAGATGATTATTTAGCAGAGAGATGAAACTTGGCATCTAGTTTCAGGTGAGACCATTCACACAAAAGATGACCTGAGACCAAAACCAAAGAAACTTGTCTGTTCTCATTTGGGGAAAGAATGGACTTAAACAATGTCCTGGTACAGTGAAACCAGATAGACTGAATGATCTAAAGAGTTTCTACAACACAGTATTAACTGGAATATCCAGGGGATCCGTTACCTCTCTTTACTGGTATTCTGTTGGAGTAAAACAAGATTTTTCTCAAAATAGCAAAGATGAATGTGTCAATGGTTCTTGCCATTTAGAATTCTCCTTTGGGCTTTGTTGTTCTGTGCTGTCTTCAAAAAAACAGTGCCACTAGCATTTAGCAGAGTGAAGCTGATTGTGTGTATCTCAGGGGAATTTTGTCTTAATTCAATATGACAACATGTTATAAATTATAGGTTGTCTAACAAGGTGAAACGAAGCTCTAAGGAGAGGATAGCACTATTTCACTTCAGTGGAGCACCATGTTTAAAATTCCGTCGTAAGAGTATTACCTTTGGCTGGAATAACCTAGTAATTCCAGTATTCCATACTTGATTTGAAGGAGTGAGTGAGATAAGTATGGACATTTTGTCGTGCATGCTCAAGTTGTTTCCTTGCCAGGAGGAGCATTGTTTCCTATCTGATATTTAAAAAACCCATGGGTTTCTTGTTGAACAGAAGGAATAAGAATATAACCCATTTTAGCAGCTGCCTAGCTTAGCATGACATCCAATTTTCTCCAATAATTAAATATACGTTTGCATTTGTGCTGTCTGAATTGTAAAGATTGCCGCTGGAATGTCTTATCTTGTTTATGCATGAGGACGGAGTTGTATACTTCTTTCATCCATAAACCAGTGGATTGATACCACAAGTCTATTGACTGACAAAGCCATATTACATGTCAATACATGCATTGGGAACTGATCCAAAAACTCCAAGAAATGTCATGAAAGTGAATTTTCAGCTTTGACTATTAAAGAACAAGATCAAACCCTTTATAGATGGAAAAAAAATGAATGAATAATGGTGAGACATGAATGTTAGTTTGAGAAATAATTTTAATCCAACTTGTGACAGCATTTGGAAGTTTGAGCTCCCCTGCCCCACCCTCTCCAATTTCTTGTTTCCCCACTCTTAATTAGAATGGTTTCCATTTTGGAGCTGATAAAAGAAAATGTCCATACTCTGAGTTTGCATCTGAATGAAGTACAAAATGTCGCAGTTTCTATTCTGCTCACTGCATTTGGCAAATGGGCTTGGGGAGACTGACAGTGTCTGCTGCGTTGCCCTGGGGACGAGGGAATTGAGAGCAATGAGCAGGAGAATGGGATGATGTTTCAAGTAAAAACTCTTACTACCTCTTTGCTTTACAGCCACACCTGCACCCCAGTAATTGTCTAGCATGATGATAATAAGGCTAGTGAAAATGATAGCTGCACACTGTTGCTGACCTGAAGTATCCCTTTGGCAAAGCTGTGAGACAACTGGTTTGACATGGCGATTTCAGCAGCAGTCATTTGCTGCAATGACTTTGTAAAGATATTCTTTACAAATAATTGAGAAAAGGAAATTTCCATAATGTTGCGGCTGTAAAGGGTGAATCTAGCTCATTTTGAATTTTATCTGTTATGTGAAGGAGAATTCCTCCATTTGAGGTTAATTGAGACTTCATTAATGGCTTCCTAGAAAAAGTAATAAACTTTTCACTGACTGTTAGTGGAATCTAATTCATATTTGCAGTTCAGTGAAGTCAAACTTTGCAGCAGCGAGAAACAGATACAGTTCTATTTTGCAGCCCCCAGTACTGACATGCCATTTGCTTTCTGTTAGAAGCTTTTGACACAAAAGTGAAACCTGTCAAGGCAAAAGAGAAATTTCAAGTTTTGCTTTTAGTATGTCTGCATATTTTGAGCATAGGTGGTACAAACAGTTTTATACATCAGCATCATATTGCATTTCTTACCTTTTGGTGTCAGCATAGCTGATAAGCATACCACAGAATTCTGAAACGCGTTTTAGGACATTTACACTAACAACAGATAGACAGCTTCTAGTCTGTAAATGTCCTGAAAGATGCTTAACAACTCTATGACATGGTTAGGTATTCATTTTCCCAATCACTATATAAGTAAAATTTTGAAAGAGAAAGCTGTAGAAATAAATTTGAAAAAAACAAACAAAACCCCCTCCAAAAAACTCAAAGCCAAGACCATGAAAAGTTCTTATTCCTAAACCATCACTCAGAGAATGAAGCCCTAAGTGGTCCATTCATAAAATTGCCTTCTATTATACAGGCAATTGAACAGCTGAAATGTTCTCCTTTTTATTTTTATTTTTTTTGAAGTAAGACTAAACTGAGTTTACATAACAACACTCAGATTAGAAAAATGGTAAACTGAGGTTACTAACAGCAAGACTGGTCTTGATCATAATCATATCAATCACACAGTCAAACAGGAATACAAACGTAACGAGCTACATGCCCAACGTTTGTAAAAAAAGAAAAACAGAAATCATCTGTACCATAAAATAGAAAAGAAATATAAAGTTATGAATTACTTACTCTGAGAGGTTTCAAATGTGCTTGAATCCATTTTCAAGACACTCATTCTCAAGAAACCTGTGGAAAAGAGTTGATTTTTCTAAGCAGTAGGTACTTGAGTGTCAAAACGATTTACATTAGTTTTATATTGTGTTTAATTCATGGTGACTAATTAGCTACTTCTTGGCTGCATATTAAGAAACCTGAATCTTCTTTCAAATACCTTCCAGTGGCAAGTATCTACCCATGTACTGTGTATGCAATAGGCACTGGTCCTAAGGGGAGGCACAGTTTCTGATCATAGGAAAAAATAAGATTGTACATCTGCAGTCATAGCTGTAGTCTGACAGTGTGCAGCTTGTTATGGCTTTGTTCATTTTATGTTGCTTACAAAACAGCTTCTTTGTTGTCAGGATTGGTTTGTCCTTTTCAGACGCATGCATACCCTGTCTTATGAGCAGTTGATTTATACTTTCTTACTCTTTTTCCTTAATAAATAAGTTCTACAACCAAAATTATATTTTCCTGCTGTGTGTTGGAAAGATAGCAATGTTGCAAAGTTCAGCTGCAATGGTTTCTTCAGTCACAGTAGTCCTTTAAGGCAGATGTGTGATCTAGGGATTGAAGAATTTTTTAGAAAGTTTAAGTTGCTCAATTTTATACATATGATTAGTGCTATAGAGACATAAAATAAGCCACCCATTGAGTGGTCTTTCTGTCATTTGTTAGTATTTTGAAAATTAATATGTTCATGAGAATGCTTCAGTATATTTCCTGTGGAAGGAGGTTGTATGGAAGGAGGTTGTATGTTTCATATGCTTCAAAGCCTACATTGTAGAATAGGTCCTAATTAGTTCTTAGATACTAAGCTCAAATGTTATTTTCAAAGTGGTTACCAGAACTTCTTAAGCCCAATTAGAATAAGAATAGTCTGTCACATAATGTTAAGGTTAAAGTAAAATGTGTTTGTAAGCAAATGGATTTTTTTTTTTTTCCAAGAAGTAATTTGTTAGCTTTATGTTAGCTCTTTTTTTTCCGAATAAGTCATTTCTTAGCTCTAGTTTTGGTTTTGTGGGGGTTTTTTGGTGTGGTTTTTTTTGTTGTTTTGTTTTTTTTTTTATATTTAGTCTCTGTATCAGTTCATTATATGTTGAAAGGAGAGGCTGCATTTTATCATGCACTCTTTAACACCAAATGTTACAGTCTCTCCTTCGGAAGAAAGCTGATCAAAATTCATCCATTACAGTGGCTGTAACAGAAATTTTAGTTTCAGCTAAAGGTTAGATATTTTGCCTGCTTACTTTAAATGACTTTCTAGAGAACAAAAGTTTAACCTATTCAGTTAGCTGTAACTTCTTATCTTTCTGGAAGTTAATTCAGCACTGGAGTGACAAATGAAATCTTAGTTGGTTGTTTACAATACCTGAAAAGCAAGCACTACATTTTCTTTGCTGCCAGAGGAAAAATGCTATGGGTTGCTGTTACACTGAAACATTTTTCTTATTTTAGAATAAAAGCCTAATTTTATTTAATTTGTAGTCATCTTCTAAAGTAACTAATACTGAGTAATATGTGTTTCCACATATCAAATTTTTTAGTACCAAAGAACTAAAACTATCAATTGATATCATCATGTGGTGCTTGAGAATAGTGATGCTACTTGTGCTGCCTGCTCCCTATCACAAAGATCCTGGGATTACATTTTTAAAGAAAAATGGTTCCACTAAAAGAAAGATTATAGTGTTTTACTTACAATTGGATGTTTATTCTACATATTTTCAAAGCACTGCAGCACCACTGAAGATGTCAGTTGTCTTTAAAGGCTTTTTTTCTTTCACCTTGTCCTGAATGTATTCTGGTGCTACGCAGCAAAAATTTTCTCCAGTGTTGGCTGTCTTTATATCCTTTACTTTCTTTAGATGAACACATTTATCATACCTGATGCCTCATTCTGACATGAGTCATCTGTTGCTTCATGAAGGGAGTAGGAGTTCTTTTTCAGTGAACTATGTCTTTATATTCTTTTGGGGTATTTATGTTCTCGGTCCCTTTTCAAAACATAAACAAAGTTAGCTTTATGTAGTTAATGATTGACAATGAACAAACCTAATTATTATTTTTAGAAGTACTGTGGCAATAAAAAAGGTAAAAATAACAAAGCTTAGAAGTCTGAAGTTTAAAAATAATGATAAATAAGTTCAGTTTCTTTGTTGCTTCAGAAGATTTGCTGCTATTTTAGATTTTAGCTCTTTTGGAAAAATGGAGCAGAAAGGAGGGAAAAATGGTGAAGAATGCCAAGCACTACTGTCTACATTGGAAGTTCTAAGAAGTGAGAATGGCAAATGACAGCTATCAAGCTATATTCAGCTGGTAAGCTAGGTTCTGTGTCAAGTTGCACATTATACTGTAGTTGAAAGTTGAAATAAGCAAATTCACCACTGAGCTTCTGAAATTCAATATTCCTTGTAACAAAATGGGATGTTTCCTAAGATGTGGGACTGAATTTGGAATGAATTGTGAATAGACTGAAACTCTATCAGCTGATTCGTGAGAGAACTTGGGATAGTAAATAGGGGTCCTGTTTCCAGCTGGGGTATAAAGCACTGACAGGAAGCAACACAACTCTGGGTGCTTCAGCTCCCTGTCTGCTGGGAATGAAGTGGGACAAAACACAAAATCACTGTAAACTTTGTTGCCTGATTCATGGGTAAATTTGATTCAGTGGAGCAAGCAGAAGAATGGCTTTTCTTAATGAATTTTTTAAAATGTTCATTTAGAAAACCAGGAAAGTGCTAGCTTAAGGGTGGCAGACACATGACTCCTAGGAAATGGTAAAAAAGTCTTTCATATTTTTCATCAAAACTAATTTCTATGGAAGCTGAAGAAAAGCTGTACTTTTTGAAGTTACAGATAATTTCTATGGAGTGTGTTGTCTGATATTCTTTTGCGTGTGTGTCAAGGCTCTTGTTGCTTTAGTCCATCCATCACTACAAACATTGTTTACATTAGTCCACCTAAAGAATTCATCACAGAATGAAAACCTCTCTTGTTCACTGTATAATGAACTAATAAGATGATTAAATAGAAAATACTCAGTAACTGGCATTCTAGTAAATTTTGACTTTGTATTTTTAAGTAGAAATTTCTTCAATAAATTGAAGGTGACAGAGAAGATGCAATAATATCTTCTGATCGTAGTTATCTCAGATTACATCATTGATTTCTGTCAGAACGTGCAGTGAGAGGCGAAAGTGAGCTTTTAGAAAACGCAGGAATTCAATAAAGTTGTTTTTTAGTTGTGAAGCATCTATTTATATATTGCAAGAAAGGTGTTTACTAGAGAAGCAAATTTTTATTCCTCTCTGCATTCAACCTTTTTATTAAGAAAATGTCAGAGAATCAAGTTTTGAAAGGTTAAAGAATGGCTGCAGTTGTAACCAAGAAAAAAGTATGGGTACAAAGACGGACCGTCACAACATTTTAGCAAAATCTATCAGGAGGAATATAGCAACTTGTGCAAAAGGAGACTCTTCCCAGTGTGATATTCAAATACTCTAATAATTTACAGAATTGTTAATCTAGTCAATGTAAAATATAAATTTATTTGTTTGAAATCTTGTTGGATGCTTGAGAAGGAAGAAAACAAATGTTCTTCACTGTTTTCAGCACTTCTAGGAAACAATTGTCAGATGTTCTGACAACACAGTATAAACACAGTATCAAGGTAGTAATTTTTACTTACATGTATATAGTGTGTACATATGTATACCTGGATTATGATTTGCAAAAACATTAAAAACATTAGATATTGCTAGCTTTCACTAACCTGCCTTGACAAAAAAGACACCTTATTGATACTTTCATTATATTTTACCTTAACATTTATATGCCATTAGTCTGTAAAAGGTGGGGGATTTGTTGTGTGAAAATGGAAATTATGATAGCATAGTATAAATTTCTATGAAAAAGGCAATTAAACTTCCCTACTCAGAAGCTGTCTGTGGATAAGAAAGGTCACTTGCTTATTGCAGCACAAATTTTACTCAAGACTAAGACAAAAAAGTGATATTAACAGCTGTCAAAACATAGAAAGTATACCCAGCCCAAGAAAGGGTCTGCCCACCTTCTTGACTGTCATGTAACATTTTTCTGCTTTAACATCGTATGTTATCCAGGGAAACCTGACAAAATTTGCCCATCCCCAATATAATGGGGCTTATCTCTTTAATCATTGCCCTGTATATTTTCTCTCGTTTAAGGTTTTTCAGGATTTTTCTGAAGTAGCGATTTTCTTGATTCTTTAATGCAATTGAGATCACTAAATTAATACTTTTAAGAAAAGGAAAAAAGGCATTTTTAGGATATTAGATATCTGAATTATTTAAACCTGAAGCAGACATAAAATGAATTATGCCCTATACTCCACTGACTACTAAAAATATTTTTAAAAAAGGCTTGTGATGACTGGCTCAGATGTGGAGATTTATTATCTACAAGTTTATAATAAGGTTGATTTCTGCTAGCTTTTCTACTCCCACATATAGAAGTAGCTTATAGCTTCACTGTTTCTCCTTATGGAATCAGCTCTGTAGTTAGGCACTCTGGGCTATCTCTTAAGATGCTGCTTTGTTATCAGCTTTTGTATATATAAAGAGAAGTATGTGCTTATATTTATATGGATGTGTATACATGGTGTCCAAAGGAAAAGAATAGTGGTAAAACCAAGAGAAGTGTGTATGTGGTGTGTAAAGCAGGTGATAGTGGATTAGACAAAAAATTCTTAGCTTGTGACCCCTCTGAGAGTGGTAGGCTAGAGATGGAGGGTGAGAACTATGTAACAGTATAATGAAACTTTCCCAGAATATTCTCAGTTTTAAACCACTATGTGGTAAGGAAATCTATTAGCCCATGGACATTGCCTTTGTACTTAATAGAAAGATTTCCTTTTGATTGATTTGAACTTTTACCTAGGGTGAACCTTGGAAGCATTCCCTCTCTCGTCTTGGAAGAGTGGATAAGCAATCCTTTGTTATTCTCCTTGCCATTCATGAGTTTGTAGATCTGTTATATCTTCTAATCACCACCTCTTATGCTGACGAGTTTTAATTTTGTTTCCTTTGTGAAAACAGTTGAATAACTTTAATGATCCTTGGTACTCTACTCTGAACCTTTTCCAGTTTCACTGTGTTTTCTGAGATGGGGCAGACTCTTCTTTCTGAATTCCCAATAGATAAGGGAAGTATATAAATATGATTTTTTTTCTCTTCCATTTTATTTCTAAAGCTTTATTACTTTAATAAGAAAGTAGCTATGAACATAAGCGTGGAGCTTTTGGGTACCTAGTCAGTGTATTTAATTCAATAATTTCTTCTAGCAGTGTCAGGAGGTGACAGCATGAATCAAGTAGTGCTTATACATGTCCTTTAATGCCATTTGAAGTCAAAATGTAAAATTGAGGTCAAAGGGATATGAATCAGATTCATTATTATGACTTAATATATTTCCAAATATAGCTTTGAAATAGATTAATTGATTTTAGGTCTTCTGAAACTATTTAATATGTAATAGTCTTATTTTATTAATTGTTTTTGTTCTTTCAAATTTTATCACATGAAATTGGGTTCTCTTAGCTTGATAATTGTAAGTTAAAAATATCAGATTCTATCACTTGGAAAGAATTCCTCTTTCTAGTTATTTGTGTGATCTATGTCATGAATATGAAAAAAGTTTTCATACAAAGCTTATTTTTAGTAAAGGATCATTTAGGTTTCAAAAATGCGGGCAATGAAACCACAACCAAAGAAAATAAGTATTGATTTCTCTAAACAAGGGGATGATAGTTTATGTAATATCTTCAACATGGGAAATGAAGGATTAGATTATTTAATCCTTCCTTGAAGTGTTGATATGAACTATGAGCAAAAGGCTTAAGTTCCTGCTCCAGTTAATAATTTGAAGTGCAACAATTTCTAGGCAAAACGTTGGAAGAGACCCATTTCTAGGTAGACAAATGACTCAGTGATTTCACTTATGTTCATTGTAGTAGGGAAGTAGCCTAGGCTATTTCCTCCTTCACACATTTCTTAGTTATTGTGTATGAAGTGCAGAGAGGAGAAAGAGGGAGAAGTTTCTTATTTTCTCTCACTTACCATTTGGAAGTCTTGCTTTTTATCCTTATATGGAGCAGGAAAATATTTCAAAACATCTGGTATGTTAAGGAAGTTACAAACAAACAAGAAAACCTACTTCCTACATAACTTTTCCAAAGTGGAAAGAAAAAAATTACCAGAATATTCACAAATTTATATATTTGCTTAGAAAGAAACACAAGCTTAAAAAAAGAAGATAATATGACATTCATGGTGCTTTATGAGGAATAATACCTCAAATTTAAAGTTGACAATTTATTTGAAATTTTTCGTAAAATCTGTGAAAGGGAAAATAGTCATTTTGAGAAAGCAGAAAATTTTATTGGCTGATATTGTTGAAAGAGGAGGGAAAAATGTTATGACTAAAGGGTCAAGACACATTATTAATTGTTCCCCCCACGCTACAGGTGAGTAATAATTTACTTGGGTAAAAGTATATAGGAATGGTTTGTTTGGTTGGTTTTGTTTTTTTTTTCTGTTTCTGCTTACATGGTTGAAAACACGACATAAATGTGGAAACACTTTTAATCTCACAGCTTTTGACTTATCAGCTCAAGCACCAGTATTCAGATGCATTTTCTAACTCTATTTGTCACAGGATTAGGTTTCCACACTTACTTTAACTAAAGTATTTCATATTTAACTCATCTTTCCATAAATTGTCTGCTCAGGAACAGTCTCATAGAAAAGTCAGCAGAATTTTTTAACACTTAAAAATCTCATCCAACCATGAAATCAAAGACTGGGCTGTATCTTATGTGCTTTCAATATTTAACTTATTTTAACACTGTTATTCTGTAGTTATCCTTTGGGTATCTTTCAATTTTCAAAAAAATATCAAATTCTTTTCATAAAAAAAGATTATTTTCTTCACATTTTCATCTTGATGAATATGCATAAATTTGTACATGCTTATATATTCATAGCTGTATCACATTTTAAATAATACTTTCAATTTTGAGATCTATTTTCGTATGCGAAGACAGTTTGCGGTGGTTTTCCACTATGTCTGTACTTCTTTGCCAACAGATTATAGATTTATATCGTTCTTATGTCAGCAGGAGGGTTCTGCCGTAATTTTTTTAGTCTTGCAATGTCATAGAGCCAATAGAATATCTTGTATACTATGTCTCAAGTCTGTAATTGATACAAAGAACTTCATAGTTCACCTTATAAGCATATTAAACATCACAATAGTCCCAGCATTTTGTAAACAATCTCCAGATTGAAATATAACTCCACTATATTAATTATGAAATGATGTAAAATGACAAATTTTTTGAGACTGTGGGACTTCCAGAAGACAGAAACATAGAACTGAATTTGCAGGTGTTGTAAAATACATAGGTGGCTTCACTATATCGGAGTCACAGAATATCTCAAGTTGGAAAGGACCCATAAGGATCGTAGAGTCCAACTCCCTGCTCCTTGCAGGACTATCTAAAACTAAATCATATGACTAAAAGTGACATCCAGATGTTCCTTGAACTCCGACAGGCTTGGTGTTGTAACTGCTTCCCTGGGGAGCCTGTGCCAGTGACCAACCATCCTCTCAGTGAAGAACCTTTTCCTAATATCCAGTCTGAAATTCCATTTCCTTGTGTCCTATGGCTGGTCACCAGAGAGAGGAGATCAGCACCTTCCCCCCCCACTGCCCCCCTTCAGGAAGCTGTAGACTGCGATGAGGTCACCCCTCAGCTTTCTCTTCTCCAAGCTGAACAAACCAAGTGATCTCAGCCCTTCCCCATAAGTCTTGCCCTTGAGACCTTTCACCATCTTGGTACCCTCCTCTGGACACACTCTAATGGTCTGATGTCCTTATATTGAGGCACCCAAAACTGCGCACAAGTACTCAAGGTGGGGCCACAGCAGTGCAGTACAGACTGGGACAATCACTACCCTTGACTGATGAGCTATACTGTGCTTGATACAGCCCAGGACACAGTTGGCGCTTTTGGCTTCCAGGGCAAGCTGGCTCATATCCTACTTGCCATCAACCCAAACCCTCAGATGTCTTTCCATGGGGCTGCTTTCCAGCCTCTTATCCCCCAGTTTGTACATGTAACTAGGATTACCCAGTCCCAGGTGCAGAATCTGGCACTTGCTCTTACTAAATGGTGATTGCCCAGCTCTATCCAGATCTCTCTCTAAGGCCTCTCTACCCTTGAGGGACTTCATAGCTCTTCCTAGTTCAGTATCATTGGCAAACTTAATGTACACGATTCCTGTGTCTAGATCATTTATTAAAATGTTATAGAGCACTGGCCCTAAAATCAGGCCCTGGGGAACCCCACTGGTGACTGGCCACCAGCCTTATGTAACCTTGTTTACTATAGCACTTTGAGCCTGACTTGTCAGTCAGTTGCTCACCAAACATATTACGGACTTGTCTAGCTGTATGCTGTTGCCAGTCACCTATTTATTGGAGTCCTTGTGACAGCAGAAATGGCTAATGTTTTTTGGTGTACATACTTAAATTAATTAAAGAGTGTTCGCTACACAATGAGTTCCAGGTTTGAAAAGGAATATAGTGGGGTTTGCAAAGAAACTCTCCTGTGTTTTAGCAGAAAAATTGTCATTTTTACTCTTTTTAGAACCGGTAAATTTTGTATGCAAATTTCAAAGTTGACTGCTCCAGTTAATTTTTAGATCTGCTGTTTTTAAAATATTCTTGGAGGATTTTCTTCAGATTGTAGAAGTTGAACAGAGTTCTAAAGAAAACCATTTTTCCCCCCTCTTTTTTTTTAAATTTTTAAACTAGTTCATGTTTTCAACAGTTCTTTAAATATATTAATACACTATACTATATCTGCTTTATCTATTGACCACTCCATAAATTAATGGTATTTAACTATTGACAAACAATCTTATAGCTGTAAAATAACTTAAAATTTAACTTTTTACAGGAAAACACTTTCAAACAGAAATACTTCTGAAGTTTTTAGGGTATGTTTTGTTTTATTTTGTTTCAGTTGAGTCGCCACCATGAAATGAGGAACATGTTAGTACCTTCTCATATAAGTTGCTTCCTTCAAGCAAGAAAAAATTGAAGGAAAAATTTTCACAAATTTGAAGGAAAACGTTTTCAATCTATTATTACTCATTTTGTGAATAAGCAGAAGGTTTGTATTTCCTGAAATGTTCAGCATGTTTCTTGAAAGTTGTTCTGAGAAAAGGCTTAGAAAAAAGTAAATACTTTCACAAATTATTTGCTTATGTCATTGTAGACATAATTGCTAACCCATAATAAAATAGCAAGCATTAAAATGGCAATGATTATTTGACAAACATTATCACATATATCAATTATCTCCTGTAAATAAAACTCTGGATATTTTACATATTGCTGTGTGAAAATGGTTGGCAAATGACCTTTTAATGGCTACCCACTGTATTTTGTGGTTTGTATTTCTCCCTTTCTGCCCACTGTTGGCAGCTCTTATCTCCTGTTTTATTTTCCTCCATATGTAACATAAAGAAAAACAGAATTAAAATTATTTTTTTCTCATGTCATCCCTATGTGGATATTGTCTATGAGAAGAAGCTCTTATCATAATATGACTACTGTGGTGACTAGAGAAATAAAACATAACATAGTTTTAACATTGTTATCGTCTCTAAGTTGACTTAAGTTGATGACGTCCTGACAGATCTGCTGACTTTTCTTAATGCCGTTTATAAGGATGATTCAATTACATCTCTTGTGTAAGTGTTTCCTCCGGAGGGAGCATAGAAGAGCTAAAAATAGCCTTGCAGGTTTCTGACCAGATCATTCTAAAAGATTGTTCATCCTAGCATACAATCAAACAACTGTCTGAGAAGATTTTTGTGGCCTAGATGATGATTTTTCTTTCAAACTCTTATCCGCTAATTAATTTTGGAATTAAATCAATCAGCATTCAACTTAGGATGCACCTAAAAGGCACCTTTTTAGAGTTCATTTGTTTTTTGTTTGTTTGTGTTTTTTTTTTTTTTAAAAGGGAGCTACAGATAATAATTTCTTGTTAGACTGATTGCATGTTTCCAAAAGTATGTAAGAAATTATTCAAGACAAAATTAAATTAATTTCAATATTGGAGAATGTAGTCCACTTTTTAAACACAGTGACATTCAGAAGGGTCCCAACACACTGGAGAAATGGACTAACAGGAATCTCATGAACTTCAATGAAGGGAAATGCAGAGTCCTGCTCTGGGGATGAATAACCCAAGATACCAATACACACCAGAGGCAGACTGAGTGGAAAGCAGCTTTGTCAAGAAGGACTTTAAGGTACTGGTAGACAACAAGCTGACCATGAGCCGATGATGTGCCCTTGTGGCAAAGGCAACCACCAGTGTCCTGGAGACTGTGCTAGAAAGACAGTCACAAGTAGGTCAAGGGAGGGGATCCTTCCCCTCTAATCAGCACTTGTGAAGCCACATCTTGAGTGCTCTGTCCGTCTTTGGGCTCTTCAGTACAGAAGAGACATGGAGCTACCAGAGCAAGTCCAGCACAAGGCCACAAAGATGTTTAAGGGACTGTTCCATCTTTCATATGCGTGAGTCTGCGACGCCTAGAATAATTTAACTGGGAAAAGAGAAGGCTCAGGCAGATCTTACCAGAGTCTATAAATTCCTGTTGGGATTGAGCAAAGAAGACAGATCCAGACTCTTCTCAGTGTTACCCAGAGGCAGGACAATAGGCAATGGGCACAAAATGAAAGACAGGACATTCTACTTCAACATAAGAAAAAACATTTTACTTTCAGAATGGCAAAACACTGAAACAGGAATCTCCACTCTTTAAGATACGCAAACCCCAGCTGGACACAGACCTAGCTGACCATCATTTGAACTGGGGTGAAGGGGGCAGAACTACTCTCTGTCTCTCTAGGGATGCTTTCCCACCCCAACTGTTCTGTGATTCTGTAATTGAGTTATGTCAAAAAGGAGCTCTGCCTTCAGCTAGGTGTTTTTGCTCTAAGGACAGAGTGTATGAAAGGTATGAAAAGTAAATTGGAACCACAGAGGTACATTAATATAACTCAGCTCAGGTCATCACCTGTTGCAGCTAGAGAGACGCAAAGAAACATCAGTGTGAATGGGAGCTTGTGAGATTAGCAAATCTGAACCATGAACTAAAAATTTCATATGGAATTTACAGATTGTAAGCATCTGGCAAATTTGTCAGTGGGGAGCTATCAGTCCTCATTAACTGAAGAAAAAGGATAGTTGTCAATGAAATATTTCACAGGGAAAAATCTAAAGAAGGGAAAGTAGTATCATATTTAAAAGACAAAAGTCAAATCCAAAAAGAACCATCAAGGAAGCATCATCGTCAAACTAATGGACCAGAAGGATGGCTGCGGTAGCTATATTTATCTGTATTAAAGCCCAAATCACTTCTAATAACCTTTCAAATCTTTCTTAGCAACAGTTTTTATCTATAATTCTACCTTTCTCTTTCATCTCTTGCATTTTTCCTTCTCTTTTCTTTCTATTTGTTCTTTTTTTTCTAGCTAGGAGTAATTGCACTATTTGATTCCTGCCTCCACAGATGTTACTTCTCTCTCTAATTTTCTCTTGCAGAATTCCAGTGGAAATATGAAGACTTGTCTGAATTATTTCTGAGGCCTGCAGTTTTACTGAATTTTTAAACGTCTTCAGTTCTGATATTCACTATTTTTATTTTTTTATGTAGTTCTAGCTGTCTTTTTTGATTCAAAAGTTATTTCTAGATGAAACACAAATATGTTTCCATACTTATGGCTTCACTTGAATCACTGGAAGAGTTTAAAAGTACCCCCTCCCCAAATAAGTAGGGAATTACTAACAAAAATCTTAGGAAGTCAAACAGTGTTTATTCCCATAAAAGGGAAACAAGTTTTGGAATATAATTTTAAAAATGCATTCTGTTTAGAGTTATAAATTGTCATGAGTAGAAGAATCTGGATGTACCTCTATAGAGCTTCTTTATTTTTCAGCTGTGCACTTCATTTGAAATTATTCTGAAAACCAAGTTAATGCTTTTGTACTGTATATGTTTACAGCCTTGTAAGTGAATGACCACTCAATCCTAAATTCAGTCTCACTAAGTCACGCTCCTGGATGATACAACAGCATGTTGAACTTTCTGAAATCTTTCAAATTTTTTAACATAATTTTTTGATATCACAGAGGCAGAACAGAGTATTGTGATCCAGTATTGTTCTTTCTGAATACCAATGGAAGAGACAACTTCTTTTCATGATTTTTGAGCAATATTCCCTTGATGATCTTTAGTTAGAGAATTATTGTGAAAGCTCTATTAGAACAGATGATTATGACTTCTCTGTGTCAATGTTTCAATGTACAATCTTTAAGTTTGCAAGGTTACATTTTGAACACAAGCTATACAAATTCTTCTAATACTTATAACCCTGCATTTGGCTATATTGAAAAGTACATTCAAAGGAGTGCACTTTACTGAGCAGATAAGATCCCTCTCTCAGTGGTTCCTATAACAATTTATTCATGTCATTCTTTTCACAAATTTTGCCAATATTTATTCCTGATGGATATGGAATTGCTTATATTAAATCCCTGAGTCACCAAAGTCTCTTATAAAGATTCAGTTAACAATCTAGTTCATAATTCAAAAATACTCCGTGTGAAATACGTAATATTAATTTTTAATCATACGTAGAAATATGTCTGTACAATACTTTATTAGAATCTGTTATTCCAACATATTTTTTATCAATGAAATTTGTTTCATTTTTTGAATCAAAGCCAGAAAACTGTTCTTATGGCCTACTTTCTGAATTTCTGTTACTTTTGATTAATTTCCTTGCCCTTGTTTAGTCTTTCCTGATTTTTCTCCATATCAGCTCTTTTATGCACAGCACTGATATGAAAGTAACCTGTCCATCCATATCTGAATCTGCCTGTCCATCCTTTCTATTACATGCTTAGCTTTCCTCATTAGTCAAGTTCTTAGTACCGCACATTTTAGTATTTGTTGATAAAAATTCCTTGAAAATAAAGACTGGTACCAGATAAGGTGGGTTTTTTTTCAGATATTTCCAAGATGGAATCAAGAATGCTTATAATCAGACCACTGCACTCTTTACACTTTGATTAGAGGACCTCAAAAGTAGTGCCTCTACTGTTACATTTTCTTATACAGAAAAGTTGTCATCAGAAAGTGTTGTGAAATTTATCAATGGTCTTCTGTCTTTGGTCTGGACAGGGAGGCATAAAGATTATCCTGTTGTCTCCTCGCATGTCATGAAACCTACCTGTCATTTTATGTTCTTTCTCAGGAAAATTAACAGACAGAACTGGTAACATACTCTGTGCATTTACTCACATACTTCAGTCTTTTGCCTAGTCTTAGTTTTGGTCACATGATGATTTTTTGACTCCTTTCACTTTCCATTGTTATTTTAGTTTAAAATAGGAATTGAATGTCCATTCAGTCAAAACAAAGAACATTAGATCTTAATACATTATAGTGCATATATGACTTTAACTATATATCTATGCTTTAACAAAATCGTCCTTATCCTGCCATGTGTTATGAACTAAAGTTTTCATACCTCATTCATTTGACAAAGACGACAATGACATATCACAAATTATATTTTAATAAATATAAGCAATTGAATAAATGATGAGTTTTGTCCTTGCATGTACTTTAAGTTTTCCTGTTAAACTGCCAATGCCACTAAAAATTGGTGGAATTCCTTTGAAGAAAAGTGATATTACTGGTACATGTTCTTGCCTATTTGTTTGGAATAAAGGAAGACTGTCTTATTCTGTTGCTTTTACAAGGCCTGTATTAAGTACAGCTTAGTACTGAAGGCTCTCTTAATGTAACAACTCTTGAAATGTGCAGTTTGAAAAGTTCTCCAAATCTGAACTTTCACTGTGAGTTAAAATAGAAGATATACATTAGGAAAATATTTTACCAAATTATTTCCATCAGATTGCCTACAGAGAAGCAAGTTCTGATAGTTGGCTATTGACTATATTTGTCCATGGCACTAGAGCATAACTATAAATGTAGAGCTCCCTTACTGGCCATTACTTTGCCAGTCCTTATTATTTTTTTTTAAGATTTCATCGTATATCCAAAATTACTTTTATTAATACTGATAAGAAATGTTACAACTGTCTAATAATATATATTTTCATACTCTGAGGAACATACATTGTGGCAGTGTTGTAGCATAATGTAACGTATCAAATGTTAACTATAATTTTCTGAGGAACATTAGACTCTTAAACCTTCGTCTTATCAAAATAAATATTTGTCTTAAGATGCTGAAATGCAAACGCCACAGTTTTTTCAGTAAGACTACAGCTGAGTAAAATTTAAAAGCAGTGTACATGTTGCTTTTGCCTTTTAACTTGTGAAATAAGGACTGAAATAGCAAGCTCTTCTCTTTGGTGTTGCACGAGTTTGTGCTTAATCATATAGCTAGCAAAATTATCAAACTACCAGCCACTGGATAGTTGAAGGAGACTGATGTTTGTCTGCTATCAAGGAAGAGTAATAACAAAGGAACACAAGCAACTTTAAATTTAGCTGAGCTGTATTCAGAAGTTACTGCAAAAAAGAAAAGAAAAAAAAGTATCCCGGTTTATCCAGATATGGAGACTGTATGATTGAGAGAAATAGTATGTTGCAGGGTATTAAGCATGCTAAATGTTGCCAGATGTCACGTTTGTGCTATTAAACTGACTTCTACCCTGATACATGGGTTGTAATCTGTTGTCTCTTGAACCTTAGTGGTCATTACAGAATGTTTATATTTTGGTAACAGAACCCTCCTTAGACAAATAGGGGTTACCAAATATGAGTACTGTCATGTTAGCTTAGGACCCGAGCTTGCACTGAAGACTGGACTCCATGTTAGCTCAGGTGTGTCATAGACATAGAAAAGCCTAGTCTGAACCCTTAGTGTTCTCTTATGGTCTTATGCCTTATTATCCATAACAAGGGTGAGGAAAAATTAACTTAGACATAGCTAGCAAAACCAGTGTAGAAATAGGTAATATGTTATCTTTAATTTTGTCTGCATCTCTTCAGTTTTGTCCTAATTCTAACCCCTCACTTTCTAGATCTCTCCTTTCTATATTTTTAAACTGGTTTTCTCCTTATGATGAAAGTAATTTTACTTTCCCAGAATAGCAAAGGAAAAAACCCACAATACCTATTCAGTGCAAAATGTTCTGTAAAATATATTTCAAATTAACACCCTATTTCATCTCTCTAGTCAACTGAGAGTACTAGATTTTTGGAGAAGGATGACTTACTCCTAGTACAGTTGTGTCTAAGGAATTTTAATTTTATTTAAGTTAGAAAATAATGAATAAGAGACCTTATTGCAAAGTGTTCTGCCAGCTATCATGTTATAGCAACGTCTCACAACCATTTACAGTTTTCCATTTGCAAATAATTATATTTTAGTTATTGTCTCAGGTCAATTCTTTTTCATAGTGATCTCAGTAGGAGTTTTGCTACTGACTTCCGAGTGGCGAGGTTTTAAAAATACACACATTTTTTTCAAGATATTTTTCTTTTCTTTTTTAGGAATCAAGTATTTCGATCGGAATGGTGTTTTTTCAGCTTTCTGGTATTCTTTCATGTATATTTACTTACACCTATACATGATAGAGAAAAAATAGACACCATACTTTATAGGATTTTTTAGTGTGGTTGGATATAATATTCCAGATGTTACACATTTTAAAGTGGCTGAAAGCACTCATTAAGACAGATCAATTAACAAAAAAACTAAAGGTAAAATGGAAAATACCCATCATAAATTATTCTCTGTTTTGTTTTTATCCAGATTGTACATAGGCCTTTCAGAACGGTTTGATATATGCCAGAGAGAAAAATAAACCTTGAAGCATAAATCTAAATCTTTCAAACAAAATTTGCAAAGTGAAAAGGCGAAGGAAAGGTAAATAGGAAACAAAATACAGTAAATCGGAAACTTTTGTTTCTGTCCTGTACGCAAGGTCTAAGAAAAAGAGGATGGGAAAACATTTTACACTATAAATTACAATTTTGTTTCTTGAATTAATGAAAATGTGTTAACCCCCATAATTAACAAGCAAAGGCTCAGAAGCATCCTATTTGAATGCTTTGTTCTAAAGTGCTGAGGCATTGCTGACCAGATTGGCTTGGATTGTAGCTAGGACTTGCTGGATCTAGTTGAAGTTTTAGTTTTAATTCATCTGGCGTTGGTATTCACTTCTTGCTTCCCATCATGATAATGCTGGTCTCCAGGGGGAATTTGCGAAGGTGATATTAAGTTCACAGAGAGGGTTGTCAAGATGCGTAGTGAAAAAATGTCAATGAGGCTTAAGTAGTAAATTAATTGTTTAATCCAACAGCTCCTGTCCTCATTAGAGAGAAAACTAGCTTTGCTTTTTACATCTTGAGATTAAAAAGAGAACTTGTTCCATGGTTGCTGAAACTTTCTGAAGGAGACTTGCTGACAAGTTTGGGGGTTTTGATCAAGCCTGTGTGTTGTGCATATCAAACTAGAAAGCTGAGTTCTGTGCTGAAATTTTGGTGCATGAAAAGCCACCAGATCTCATAGTCTCTTTTTATCATTCACCTTTAGCCTTTGAAACATTGTGTCTTCCACCTCAGTCAATCTAGCTCACTTCTTTACTGGAAAACCACACCTAGTGAAAGAAGATGTGCAAAAGGGAACCCAGAGTGCAGACATCCACAAAAACTGAAGAAGATCAACAGCAATGCAGGGAGAAACAGGGAGATTAAAAGCAAATGGATCATGCAGGAATGAAATAATGACGAAAAGAAGGCAGGGGTGGGGGAGAGGAGTGACAGTAAAGAAGAAATGAAGGAATATTTGGAAGTGGAACTAAGTGAAGGAGCTTCCCTACTGAGGAAGTGACAAAGAGGTAACCAAGAAGCATATTCTGTATTCCTCGAATTTCATGTCAAATGTAAATGTAGTGCTGTCTGAAATGTCATATTACAGATAAATAATGAAAAAAAAAATTGATAAAAACAGTAATATACCTGCAAGTTTTGCTTTGAATCAAATGGATTAAGAATACTTAGTGATAAATGCACAGAAAGATTTATTACATTGTGTAGAATACTGCACGAATGTGTCTATTCTAGTTCTGGTACATAAGTACAAACTTTTTACAAACATCTGTTTAAATAAATGCAGTTTGTTCATTTTTATATAGCTTGTTTGTAAATTTGTACTCTGCTCAAAACCTTCATACCTAAATTGAATCTTTTGGTTTTTTAATTCAAATCTGATCTTAACTCTTCTTTCCATAAGTGCTTTGGTAACATCCAATTGCATAAATTAGGCCTATGTGATTAAAAGCTATATATGTACCTCAGTCCAGTTTTGAATCTCATTATACATTAGAATAGCACAGGACCAGTCTGGACTTGGTTTACGGTCTAAATTTTCAGTTACTATGCCATTCTAATTTCCAGTTTGTAATTGTCAGTGGGTTTTTTGGTTTTTTTTCAGTACAATTAAATTTGGAGGTTCTTTTGTTTGTTTTTACAGTAATCTTTGTGTACTATTTTTATAGGACAATTTCATAACTGTTTGCAGTAAATGCCCTTAGGAATAGGAATATATTTTTCATGGATTTATGAGATCTAAGTTTTAGATCTCAGTTCTAAACCTAAATTCCATTGTATTTTAAATCTCAGTTCCATTGCCTTCTGTTGTATCTGAAATAATCTGCAGTTCCTTCCTTTGTGGTATACGGTGAAAAAATTCCTTGTGTAAAGTTGACTAGCCCTGTGTTTCATAAAAATTACCTGGAGAGGAACAGATGACCTTCAAATCTTATGCAGGTTAACAAGGATGGCAACCTTCCCCTTCCTGCTACCCCCACAATGGGAGGTGACTTGACTGCCTGGACACAGCAAAGAACATCATTGAGGACGGGCCTGAACTCCAGCCAACTAGATTATCAAAAATACTGATCTGTGGTTTTCAGATAGAGACTGACAGAGGTAAATGTATTTTTCAGTCTGTTGTTGGATTACATCCCTGACATTATTTCAAGGACTTTCACACTCACTTTTCTTTTACTGTGTAAGACTGTGTTGTGGTTTAACCCCAGTTTATATTCGGGGCATGGCGTCATATGGTATGGAATATTCCTTTAGCCGGTTTGGGTCAGCTGTTCTGTCTGTGTCTCCTCCCAACTTCTTGTGCCCCTCCAGCCTTCTTACTGTCAGGGCATGGGAAGCTGAAAAATCCTTGAATTAGTATAAACGCTACTTAGCAACAATTAAAAACTTGAACATTTTATCAACATTATTCTCATACTAAATTCAAAGCACACTGCTATACCAGCCACCAGGAAGAAAATTAACTCTATAAAAGTTAGCTCCCAAAATTATAGCAGGGCTGGTTTGAAAATAGGAAAGTTTTCTTATAAATCTTTGTCACGTCTGTATTTGTAGCTAGTTTTCCTGGATATTAGCTTTGATTGTCATTTCCCATGCTGATTATTTTTGTTTTGTTGTTGGGGGTGGGTTTTTTTTTTTTTTTCCTTTTAGACAGTAAAGATTTTACCAGAGATTAAATGAAAACTTAAAATCAACTTTTTAATATGAATATTAACTTTTATTTAAACCCATTGAATTTTTTTATCTTCTTGTTCTAGTTTGACCCCTCGAATTAACTTATGACACTTCGGTTTTCTGTTAACTATAATAATAATACACAAAAAATGGTACTGTGTTTTTATTGATGCATAGTGTGTTGCATAATTTCTGGAGAAAACAATAAAATCTCGGTTTTTGGTGTTTTTTTTTTTTTTTTTCCTTTTGGCATTCTCCACCCTTAGCGATATTTTAAGACCTAGTAGGGCCAACAGGACATTAGATAACAACTTAACTAGTACGAATGAGGACTGGTTAATGCAGCGTGATAAACTGCAGCGTATTCAGAAGTTCTTTCAGAGTATATGAAGGAAAATTACATGGAAATACCGTTCATATTATTTTCTCAGTAACTGAGAGCAGTTCAGCCCAGTGAGCCTTTTTTTTTTCTTTTTTTCTTAATTTCAGACTTTATTATCACAAGGAACATATCTAGCAAAATGTACAATTGTGGGTATGACTTCCAAGACATCATCAATAGTGGGATCAAAAGTAGAAAGATATTAACATAGAAGAGGTTAATGCATAATTATCAAAATACTGTCCTACAAAAAAATAGATGAATCAAAGAAAATTCTTAGCTTAAGCTGCAGTAGCACAGGGACGATAATTTCTTGACTTCTATAGATGTATTTTTTGTATATCTGATCAAAATGTTTAATAAGCTTTGGTGTTGATAATAATTATAAGTGGCGTCTGAGTGTGGAGATTTGGAGAACTGATTTCTTTTTCAAGACTTTTAGTACAATTTTTCTGTCCTGGAAGTTTCTGAGTATCTATACCTAAAATATTTAACATATGATTTCAGATGTGAATTTACTTAAAATTTTAATGATAAAGAACAAAAAAAGGCAGCTTATGTAAAAAAAAGCTCTGAGATAAAAATCTTCCTCATAGGAAGTTTTACTTACGAGAAGTTAGTTAGAATCGTACTTACGGTGAATAAATTTTGAACAATTTCACGGGATTTTTTGAACTCATTAAAATTTACTTTTTATATATATTTTAACAAATAGCATGAATCTTCAATATTCTGGATCAACATAAGGAAAAACTAATACATACTTAATAGTTTATATACATAGTAACTTACAAAAATGTTTCATTATCTTTTTCATCATGCACACTGTCTCTTGGTTATAATTTCAGATTCATAAAGTAAAATAAATGCTGCACCATACTCTTATTTCTATATCATCTTTTTATTTACCAGAAAAAGTAGATTAGTCATTGCCAAAATAAAATTAACAAATAAACTTTTATCAGAATAGGATCATATCTGTTAAAAATCAGAATTTTTTCTTTTATTTTTTAAAGTTTCCTGAAAGCCTTTAAAGTTAATTACATTTAGCTATTTCAAGGTTTCTAAGGAAATTTGTAATAGACTTTTGCCCTGAGTTTTCCAGAGTAAATTGAATGGTTGTTCATTATTCACTGGGACATATATATACTGGGACAAACAGGGAACATAACTCAGGCCACAGATTTTGGCAAAAGACGGCTCTTTTTTTTTTTTTTTTTCCCAGTAACAAATCATGTTCATCAGTATTATATTTTGCAAGAGTGATTTTTTGATTACCTCAGGGCTTTCAACCAAAGCATGCTGTTGGGAGAGTTCTTTTTTCTTTTTGGTTTATTTTCCTATATGGAGTTAAAATTTGCAGTTTTGTATTTATTCCTTAAAAAAAAAAAAAGCCTGTAAATGTATTTCCATTGTTTTTGCTTTGCTGTCTATTTCAAGGTATGTGGAGAATTCACTTGCATTTTCTTTATGTGTGCATAACTGTAATTATTCAGTGCTAAATCAATGACTATATGAATAAGAGAAAAACTACACAATATATGACAGATATGTTATTAATGCTTGCTGAAGATGCAGTATAATGCTGAAAAATGATTGTTGAGTGATCAACATTTTTCCATAGGAAACATATTTCTATTAAAAATATGTATCTAGAGAAGGCCTTGAACTAAAATTGTCATAATGCATGAACACCTCTGATTTTAAGAACAGTTTCTGCACTTGTTAATGAAAGCAAAAAAAAATTAAGTGTATTAGCTGCTGATAGTCCTTCCAATTCTTGACTTCCACAGAAAATAAAAATAGATACTTTTTTTTCATATATTCAAATTTAGATTATCCTTTAAAAGTTAAACAAAATTTAAACTATTGTCTCATGGATAAATGTATGGTTGCGGTACACATTGGGAATACAAAGAAATCTTTTAAGCTGCAGATGGATTAAATGAGTCGTGTTCTAACACTAGTCATCAATTGGTCTTGCAAGAATTCAGCTGTGAGACTGGATTTTCAATTCATATGTCCTAAACAATGTTCTAACTCAGTGTGTTTATCTGCCCTAGCTTTTAGGCTGATATGGAATTTTAGCTATTTGAATGATTTATTTTGTCAGTCCTTCAATATTACAATATTTGCATCTTTACACCTTAAAACTGTGGAACTTTGCTTGGACTACTGTGGAGTTTATCTTAATTTCTTTTTGCTCGCTCATGCTTTTATTTTGATTTATTTTGACTACCCATCTTCAAAAATTATCATTGCATTTTAGTATCCTTCAGTCATGTTCTACCCATAGTTTACATTCAACTTTGCTGGCCTTAATAGACATTTTAGAGAATTGTATCTAAATACTGAAGACACACAAGAATGTGAACTTTCCTTGAAGGAAAAGAATATACTTTTTCATGCAGATGTTCTGCTGATGTTTTGAAAGGAAAAATAAAGATCTTAGAACACATAAATACGAAGTTAAGACATAGAATGTGAAAATTATTAGATTAAGTTCATTTATGAGACAACGCACATTTCTCAGTCTCATCTTTGTTTCCATTTTGTAACTGTAACTGAATTGTTTAAGGGTTCTCTTCTGAGTTTCTAGAAACTAGAAATTTGCTATGGGAAGGAAAATTAAAGGAAGTTACCGATATCTTCAGAAATATGCAGGAATGGACTGAGTATTATGTACTAGATGCTTCCAAAACGTAAATATTTTCTCGTCCTTGTGTTTCTGTTTTTCTGCCTTTCCTTCTTTCCTCATCTCTCTTCTTTTCCTGCATTCCTAGTTTCTAGTTGCACACTATTTGTTCTTGTATCTGCTTTTCTGTCTCTACCTCATTCTTGTTATATGTACTTTTCTACCTTTTTATGTCCCCAGCTTTCTGTCTATTGTCTTCAGAACGATTGACAATCTCAATAATTGCACTGATTTGGGAATGTACAGAGCCTGTGTCTTGGGGAAGAGAAAAGAAAAAACCCACATATATATATACTTTTTACTATTTTTAAAGATTTTTTTTTTTTTAATGTTTATGTGTCTGAAGTCAGTAAGTTCTGTTTCCCTGGTTTCTTAATGATTTTAATTTATTCAAGAACTATTTAGATATCTTCTCTATCTGGAGAACACCACCTCAGTTTTCTTCCTAAAAAGATAGGTGTGTGCTTTTCTCTTGAAAGTGACACAAATACGGATTACAAAAATGCTAATAACTTCAGTATAGTTGGAACTACTGATTGTAACTAGGTATTTTCAAAGGCCTTGTTTTCTCAGAGGAAAATAAAACAACATTCTGACAGTGATTGTTTTAAAATGATACAGGCTGCTTGTGAGTGTGACTCATATGCCTTTAGTATTGAAATTACCTCAGAGGATGATGTATCTCATAACACTTTCATACAAAATGCAAACTTTCATAACAAATGATGAGAAAATCTAAAATTATTCAATTACTTTAAAAATACATTTAAATTATTTTTTAAAAAATTCTTAAAAAAAAACACAGGAAAATATGTTTAAAAGCTGTTCATTCATACAGAACAATATTTATGGAGGCTAACCTTATTCTTTTTATGGAAGTTGTTGATATAATTGACAGGGGAAGAGCAACTTAGGTCATCTATTTGGACCTGTGCAAAGCCTTCGACACTGTCCTGCATGTCATCCTGGTTTCCAAATTGGAAAGATATGTATTTGACAGATGGACCACGTGGTGGATAAGAAACTGGCTGGAAGGTCACACTCAAAGAGTGTGATTAATGGCTCAATGTCTGAGTGGAGAGCAGTGACAATGTTCCTCAGGGATCGGTACTTGGACCAGTGTTATTTAACATCTTTGTCGGCGACACAGGCAGTGACATCGAGTGCACCCTCAGCAACTGTGCCGACGACACCAATGAGTAGATTGAAAGTAATCCTGGGGAGAAGGACTTGGGGATGCTGGTGGATGACAGGATGAACATGAGCCAACAGTGTATGCTTGCAGCCCAAAAAGCCAACCATATCCTGGGCTGCATCAAAAGATGTGTGGCCAGCAGGTTGAGGGAGGTGATTCTGCCCCTCTACTCTGCCCTCATGAGACCCCACTTGGAGTACTGCATCCAGACATGAAGCTGTTGGAGTGAGTCCAGAGGAGGGCTAGCAAGATGGTCAGAGGGTTGGAACACCTTTCCTACGAGGAGGCTGAAAGTTTGGCTTGTTCAGCCTGGAAAACAGAAGGCTCTGGGGAGACCTTATAGCGGCCCTCCAGTACTTAAAGGTGGCCTACAAGAAGGCTAGGGGGGGACTTTTTAAAAGGGCATATAGTGATAGAAGGAGTGGTAATGGTTGGAAGTGGGGAGAGGGCAGATTTAGACTAGATGTAAGGAAGAAGTTCTTCACCCTGAGGGTGGTGAGATGGTGGTTGCTTAAGGAAATTGTTGATGCTCCATCCCTGGCAGTGTTCAAGACCAGTTGGATGGAGCCTTGAGCAACCTGGTCTAGTGGGAGGTGTCCCTGCCATGGCAGGGGGGTTGGAACTAGATGATCGATTCTGTGATTCTATGATAATTTACTTTTCTGTTGTTTTAATAGAAATAGACATGTTGTGGATTCAAATGGACAGGCATGTAGAATAGGAGGGCAACTAGAATAGTAATTGATACACATTATTGCTAAAACACCAAATATTGTGCAGAACATAGGTAAGTCCACATAATGCATATTTTCTTCACCAAGATCCACTACTGAGCCGCCAAGCTGAACATCGGCTTTGTACCAAGAGGCAATGAGTTTCAATTTCTAGTGTTGTGTTGGGCTGACTTTGGCCAGCTGCCAGATCCCCCACCCAGTCACTCTCTCACTTGCCCCTGACCCCAACAGCATAGGGGGACAAAATAAGATAGAAAAGTTTGTGAGTCAGTTATCGTCACAAGCAAAACAGGCTTGATCAGGGGGAAGATTAATTTAATTTATTGACGATTAAAAATAGAGTTGGAAGGTGAGAAAGACAGACAACAAATAAAACACCTACATACACACACATACCTTCTTCCCAGTCTCAGTTTCACTTCTTCATTCCCGACTCCTCTACCTCCTCCTCCCAGGTGGTACAGCGGATGGGGAATAGGGAGCTGTGGTCAGCCCATAACAGTCCCTCTCTGCTGTTCCTTCTGGCTCACACTTGTTCCTGCTGCAGTGTGGGTCCCTTTCACTGATTGCAGTCCTTCATGGACTGCTCAAGCATCGGTCCTTCCTATGGGCTGCAGTTCTTCAATAACTGCTCCAGCATAGATCCTTTCCACAGGCAGCAGGGACTATGTGTTTGACTATGGTTCTCTCCATGGGCTGCAGGGGTACAACCAGCTACGCTGTGGTCACGTCCATAAACTGCAGGAGAACCTCTGCTCCGGTGCCTGAAGCACCTGCTCCCCCTCTTTCTTCACTGACTTTGGTGTCTGCAGGGTTGTTGCCCACACATTCTGCCCCCTGCCCCCCAACTGCTGTACAGCATTTTTTACTCTTTATTAAATACACTTTCCCAAAGGCGCACTATGCCTGGCTGAGGGGCTCAGATGTGTCCTGCAGTGGGTCAATTTTGAAACCAGCTGGAACTAGCTGAGTTTGATATGGGTGTAGCCCTTGGTGTCTTCTCACAGAAGCCACCTCTACAGCCACCTCAATTACCAAAACCTTGCTACGTAAACACAATGCACATTGGTGATACGTGCTATTATCTACTTTTTTAAGTCATTGCCTATAGAATAGTCCAGCAACTGGACTCATGAGTTATTGAGTTTTTACTTGTATTGGAAGAACTCAGTCTTACTCAACCAATTAACTCGTGACCAACAGCTTTGAAAAGGAGGCCTTCCTGGGTTTCCTTCCTTTAAAGGAAACCATCCTACTGGGACAGGAAAACATGGTGTGAGCAATCTAAAGCAAAGGCTTTGGGCATTTGTTTCTGAGTTCACCTATACTGTAATTTTAGACAGTCATGAAAATCGATTAAAACATAATACTGAGACACATATTGAAGTACATTATCAAACCATCCTGTTGCCATAATAGAGCCTAGGTGCTCTAATTCGTAACTGGTTTTGTTCTTTCTGAGGAAACTACAGAAAAATGTGGTGGTTTCATGTTATAGGTAGGTCCATGCAAGTTTCAGGGCAAAATAAAAAAAAAATAATGTTTCATTTTACATGACCACATGAAAATACACTTTAAAAGACCATGAAGACTACTCATTTGAGAAGTTGAAAAGTACAATCAAATTTTACTTAGTATATTTAGTACTGAAAGGAGAACTATTTCTAAGGTGTTTTAAATTTTTTTATAATAGTGTGAAAGTTTCTACTGGTTTATACTATTGTTTAGGCAAGCTAAGAAGAGAATTTTCTTGTTTATCTGGCTTCTATGCGTGCTCTCTATGGAGTGATATAAGTGTTATATTATGCTTATAAACTACATGAAGAAATAGATATGCATACAGATACACATTCAGAAGTACTTAGGTGTAAATCGCCTAGAATGAACAATTGATCTAGGAAAAAACTGTGTCATCAGTGAGCCTAAAAACCCCCATAAAATCAATTTGCATGTCCCTTTCTTCACTCCAGATATTAATTAAATGAATCAAAATTAAAATCAGAACAAAACAAAAATCCCCTCTACTTTATCAAAAGTGCTTACAACACTTCTGCTCAGTCCTCCCCTTCTCACTCTCTTTGAGTGGGAAATAGATTTTGGTTGTACTCCATATATAGGAATACTATTGTAAATCTTTAATTGTGCTTTGTGCTGTGAGAGGATCAAGTATTCTTAGAAGAGAATGATGAAAAATAAAGAATGAAAAATGTAAGTATTAACACTTGCAAGTATTAATAAATAGAGTATTTCTTTCCAGTGATGTTTCAAGACTCTCTTTTATGAAGATGGTGTCCATTTCATTTAGCCAAGATATATCATTAAGAAACTCTTTTTCTACAATGAATAACATTATTGGGAGTAACTAAACTTGTTTTATCACTATTCTTTTTATATTGTCTTTGAAAATGGCAGTTGTTTCATGTCACTGTTTTATGGAAGAAATGGGAAGAAGAGTTTTCATTCCCAATTTGAGTAAGCGAAGTTCTCTTCAGCATGTAAATAGAGGAATCTATTACTTCATAATCTATATGAAGATAATTTTACCTTTGCAGATAATGAACTGGTTTTAGTGATGAAACTGAAAATGAATCCATTACTAATAATGAGGCTGAGAATACAGTAGAATTATACACGACCTCTTCCAGCAAAGACACTACATACATCATAGGCTAAAAAATAAACAGAGAAAGTCAAGGACATTAAAACAAAAGAAAATATATCCATGTATAATGGATGGTGCTTGAGAGTTTAAGTTCATATTACCAACCTGTATTTTTGCAAAGAAAATAAATGAAGTGTGCTACAGGATTTAATCTGTATTGTAAATTACAGTTACTGAATTTAATATGTTAATAATACATTCTATAAATTAGTAGTTGCTATTCATAGATATCTATTATTAAAATTTCAGCGTGGCATGTGCTTTATGGCAAAAAATTATTGTTCAAAACCAGGTGCTTAGTATTCTTAATAAAATGGGTTGGGGGAGCACATGAATATTTTCCCCTTTATCGGCAGCCCGATACAGCTTGCTTAAGAACCAAAAAGATTTTGCTTCCCTGGCTTTATGAATATCTGTCATACACCTTAGGGGCAGTCAAGCAATCAAAGGTGACCAAAAGGATGAGAGCTAAGACTTACAGGCTCATCTGTGTTAAGACCAGAGGCACCAGTTAAGTCATTTGTCTGCCTGTGTAATTAACACTGCCAGGAATATTAAGGCTAAAGGCTTGCAGTGGATGTAAAGATCCCTTTTTAAAAAGTATCTCTTCTTTATTTCAAAACTTCAAGAAATGTACCAGTCTTCATTTCCTTTGATACTTTGGTTGTTTGGCCACATAAATGAAAAATTTGTCTTTTATCAAATTTTTGTACTTGTTCGCCTTTTCTCAGCCATTACCTAAGTCTATTAACTTTACAGTCAGTATTTTCTCCTGTGATCATGCTAGTACACTCTAGTTAGATGTTGGTTTAATTTTCTTATGGTTACTGTTCACCTTATCTCACTGGCATTTTCATTATTTCTGAAGTAATTCTTAAATCTATTTACTGTACACTCTCCAGACTTTCAGCAAATTCAGAAACTGTGGAAAAGTGTCACTCTGACTTCATTCCTCCCATATTCTGTGTTTTTAGATTTTTAGACAGTCATCTTAACTGCTTGCCTCTGAAAAAAATTCTGATGTGCGAAGAAACATAGGCAGCATTTGTTATCAGTTCTGCCATTCTTTGTTTCTTCCCCCATGAGGGAGACATAAACTAGGTAAGAATTAAAATGTTGTGTGCCCTACCATATACTTTCCCTATACAAAGCAAAGGAGTGAACAGTGGAGGCTGACTACTAGATTTTTGAGCTGGCTTTGCTACAGCTACAGATCTACCTTAGTAGAGATGAGAAACAACAGATGTAGCAGTGGTTTTAACTCCCTAAGATTCAGTCACAGTTTAAGGAACTTAGTCCTCTAAGTGGTTTGAAGATAATAGCTTTAACATTTGATTTGGTACTTTATTGAGCTTGGTGTAATGAGTATAGTAACAGATGTATGGAGCATTCCATTACTTAGTAATTTATTAGAAGTAAATCCATTGATGTCGCTAAAATGATGAGTGATACGTTTCCATATTGGAAATACAAATAAGAAAGCAGAGACAAATTATAAAGTTGGCAGCAACATCTTCAGAAAAACAAACAAAAAAATTATTACGCTTCCGTTAAAAAGATTGCTTAAAAAAAGGATGAAAAAAATCTCCCTTAGATCTACGTGCTTTAAAAATCTTACAAAATTTTCTGAAAAAATGGCCAAAGTATAGCTTTTTCAAATGAAAAAGCTTATTCTGATTTGAAATCAGATGCCAGCTATATTCAAGCCTATTGAGTATTCAAATAGGTGATCTAATTACTTCTGTTTACAATATAATTTCCTTGCCTCATGTTTATTAGTTCAGCTTCTCAGACATTACCTAATGACGCAGGATGGACTTTCTTAAGGAAATAAGGAGAAAATGTCATTATTCTTGCTGTTTTTAAATGTTTATCTGTTCTTGAGTGTTTGTTGCTAGCAAGAAATGAAAGACTAAAGTAGCTTCAACTCTACTATTTACAGTGCAGACTGGCAGTTCAAAGAAACAACAAAATACTCGATTCTGATTATAATGCAAAAGACTAGGGTAAAAATAAAATAAATTCTCAGTGGTTATTATGTTATTGTATTTGTATCCCCTAAATCCTGAAAAAGAGAGAAACAAAACCCTCCAAATCTCAAAAGAAATACCATTGAACACTGGGTGCTATTGCTAATTACTGTTCTTCTCATATACCTCTTATTAAATCAGTTTTGAAGCTTTCTCTGAGTTAATGAGTCTCAAGTATTTCAGCAAGAATTGTGTTTCTAAATAATTCTTTAACTTTGAAAAATACTGTAATAATGTTCAAAAAGGAACTTTTTGAGCAGGTGAGGGTCTGTGTGTACGCATGCACGCACACACACTGTCATACACACAGGCAGTAATCTTTCAGCTGAAGGCATATTTGAAACAGATAACAAATATGACTTCTTAGTAAAATGATATTTCTAAGCCACAGATAGTTGAGAAGCAGAAGCTAATTGTCCACGTTGCAAATAAAAAAGAGACATAAAAAGTTATCTCATCAGCATGTGTGAGGAAATCTATGAGCAGTAGTTGGAAGGAACTTGCCTGTATCACGGGTTGTGTCACTGTAATTTATTCCTTCTAGGGTCAGTTGTCCCTTCCTCTTTATATCTACAACACGTATGTTTCCTATTAAATGTATATAATCTCACGGGGGGGGGGGGGGGGGGGGGGGTGCGGTGTGTTTTCTTTGTGGGTTTTTTTACCTTTTATTTTTTTTTAATTTGTGTCTGTCTTTTTACTTCACAAGAGCTAAATATTTCCTAACTCAAGACTAGATAATCAATGCTGTGAGTGCTAACTGAAAGTGAGAAATCTCTCCAGTGTCTGGCAGGAATATATTGTTGAAAGGCACAGCACAATTCATTCTGTTTCTTCCCCCTTTCTCAAATGTTGCTGGTAGGTGGGGTTTTTTCACTCTCTTCCCTAGGATGCTGGCAATGTCCTTGACTGCTGCTTCGTTCTCCCTGTGGCACACTGAAGCTTTGGTCTTTCAGCTGGGTTTGGTTTATTTTGTTAAGACTTGGTGAGTGGGAGGCATTTTCTGACTTGTGGGTTGTGTGATATTACACCGTGAATTTATTAATATCTAAGGTAGGAATATAACTTCTGCATCAGATTGTATGAAAAAGATGGGCCTGATCTTTTGAATGGATTTTCCTGTTACACACTTTAACTGAGATCAGTGAGGTTACTCCAAAGCTAGGCAAAGTTTGTAAAGTTTAAGATAATTTTTTTTTCAGATAACAGAAAAATTATACTCTACATGATGTCAAAGATGTTTTCCCCCCTCTGCTAGCTGGACTCATTTAATAAAGCTTAAAACTATCTATTCTACAGAGAAATATATATATATTTTTTTTTCATAGGAGCCAAGGACTCCTTCCTATATTAGGAGAATAATTTTATTAATTTTTTTTTCTTCTCTCTTTGTTGTATTGTAGTGTTTCAACAGCCTTTTAAAAACTGATAATTTTACAGTTTACTTTAATCTCCATAACTGAACTACCTGTACTATTTCCAAAATAAAAGGCGTCTCACCTCAGCATATGGTATCTAAATTGTTTTTAAACTTAAAAAAAGGGGTTGATTTTTATTTGTTGATGCTTATCTCCAGGTTCTGAAAAGATGTGTGATTTATTTCTAGAAAGGATATACAGAAATAAACATATTTATTGCCTTTATTCTGTATTCCTTCATCTCCCCTCCCTTCTTAATTTGGCAACTTTGTCACTAGATCAGACCTGAGAGTTTCACTTCAATCCCGTACCAGATTAAGGATCACTTAATCACTTGTCCCAGTGCAAGTGCACTTCCCTTAAGAAACATTTATGTTAATTTTGTCCCAGATAAAAATTTGCTGCCATTCACTATCATGAGGTTCAATTGGTGCTCTTGGGGCAACCCAATTAAATGGATTTTCCAGACACATCTGTTAGGTGAAATGTATCATACATGAAAATAGAAGGCAAAATATGTGAAATTCAAAGCATTTTTTTTTTTTTTCAAACATGTTTGTCTGAATCCTACCTTTGCTGTACGTGGTCTTTGGACTCTGCATGGGCCACATCATTCCTTGTGCTACTTTTAGAAGGCATCAAATGGAAAGTGTTTTTCCTTCATTTCCTTGCAAACAGCTTGGCAGGATGATTCCAACAAGTGTCTGACATAAGTGGATAAGATATATTTATTAATTTTCAGCCTACATAGAATGGAATCAAATAACTTTCAAGAAAAATATTTTTTAAGAAATCGTTGACTACTTTCCTAGCTATGTAGTGGAAATATTTCCACCACACCAAACACTCCATAGGGTGTCTAATAGTACATGTTTTTATCCTCCTTTTCTGAAAGGGTTGATTCCTTTCAATGAGGAATGTATGATGCTTTTGTTTGCTCTGTCAATGCTGTGCATGCAATTTCTTATCTGGCGGAAACCACAAGACTAAGGATAGTGGGCATATGTACTTTAAAAGTTTCATGGTTAGAGAGAAAATGCATAAATTGGCATTTGTGCTTGCTCTTTCATATGCTTTTGTCTCTGTTGAATTATTAATCCAAAAAGTGGGGAAAACAATACTAGAATCAGTGTTGACGACAGAAAAGCCAACCCTTTCAAGAAGGCTGCCATTCTTTTTAATATGCATTGACCTAGAATTGCTTATTATGTTGTGAGCACTACCATATGGCATTGTTGGCTTAGAAGAGACAATTTGGAAATGAGTGGCTATCCATTTCATTCAGTCTCTATGTCAAATTTGGAAGCTCACAAAAAAAGATTTCATCTGAAGAAGACATAAGCGAGCCTCAAGTCACCATGTTGGATCTCTGATATATTGGAAATACTTACTTGTACTCTGAAAGAATGTAATACAAATTGTGACGTATGGATCTTCAGTGCATTAAGCAAGGAAGTACAGGAACTGAATCCTCCTCTTAGCAGTCAATAAATTCAAAATGGAGTACATCAGCCTCTTTGGTACTAGCAGTAAATGGGTAGACAGTTTGTAGACAATTAGTTGCCAGTTCTAGGTAACAACTGAAGTTCTTTTACAGACTTAATTCTCTGCTAAGCAATACTGACTTACTCTTACAAGATTTGTTGTTAGCTTCTGTCTCTTACTTGACATTGTATTGGATCTATATTCCAGATCCAAGGTACAGTTTCTGATGAAGTGTCAGACGTATTTTTGATGGACTTTTGTAAATACTGAAAGAGATCTTGTACTTTAACTTCAGCTAAATGCTAGGGAAATTACTGCCTTTTTTATGAAATCTATTAAGAGTTGAAATTTGCTGTAATATAATTTCAGATGATTTTATGTTTGAGGAAGATGTTGTTTTGGGGAGAAATTCCAGAAGAAAAAGAATAGAATAAAGAACTGTGACAGAGAAGATTATGGCAGCTGAAAATTTGCATTCAGATGAAGTTCTTAATTTTTACTCTTTTGTTATTACATTTTAAGAGTAGAATGTTACACAAGTGCAGCATGCATGCCGTATTTTGAATAAATCTATTTTATAGATTCTGTATAGAACATTCTGATCAATAAGAAAAGGGTCATATGGTTGACATTTGCATTATTTTGCTATTCTGTTCACTGAAAGATAAAACATGTTTTTCTAATTAAAACCTGTATTGTAATCTTACTTAACTGGATGGAGAAAAATGGCAGATCCAGCCTTAATTTCCCAGACAACTAAGACTCAAATACAGGACCATGTAACCAGAAACTGGTTACCATGAATCAACAGATCTACAGTAATTTTTTGTGCCATGACAACTGTGAAGAGACATGATGTAGAAGATGCATCTGCCCTTGCAGCAGAGATTTTTTATGTGTTACTGTGGGTCAGTGACATTCATGGTACTTCATAGTAGTTTGTTATTGCATTTGAGCACTTCAGATATAATTATATAGCTACAGGAAAGGACTTATTTTGGAACTTAATATGTAAATCTCTGATCATTTTCTTGTCATATATACACTTTTGCTATTGTATATTTGCTGTTTTAGTAAACATTATAATGCTGAAAGATATTTTTATTGTACATTATTATTTGCAGAGCAGCATATGTTCAATTTATTAGTTTCTGTTCCCTGGGCTTATAAAGTTATATTGAACCTTATTATTTTTAACACTTTCTGCTTCCTGTTTTGTTATGCAAACACTTACATATTTGATATCAGTCAACACTTCCAACTGTTTAGTGAGAAATCTTAGTTTAAGCATAGCTTAATCTTTCATCTGGATACTAAATTCAGGCATGGAAATTCATTAGAACACTAACGTAATACAATTATTATCACACCACCAGTCGTTCTCCTATTTGATTTTATAATTTGGGAAGAAATCAGTACACAAGCTGTTATAGGGAGAAGTCGACATGAAAGAGCTCAGATCATGACGACACCTGCCCAGGTCTAACAGATTAGTTTAACCTATTCTGGGCTTCAAGTGCAAAAGTAGCACTATACACCCTCGTAACAGACTTGGGATGGGAAACCAGAGGGTGATAGAGATCCCATGTGAAGCCCACTAATTTGTTATAGGCATGGAGGGTATCAAGGAGGCTGGGCTGGGATTTTGTGATTATAGAAGCCGTGGGTGTATTGTGCCAGTGGGACTGGGAGCTATGCAGATGTCACAGACGAGATGTGGCTGTCCACCACTCTAGCCACCCTGTCTAGAAATAAAAAAAAAAAAAAAAAAAAAAAAGAGAGAGATAGTATATCACTAAGTGATGTGGTTCTCTTTTTATGCCCAGCTGACCCCAATTCCCCCATTGCACAAACAAACAGGTAAATAAATAAGGAAGAGCAATTTCAATTTCTTATTCTAGAAAAGAACAAATGCTTAATTTTTTACTGGACTTCGGAATTTCCAGAAATTCTGAATTTAATAAAATATTATTACAGGAGTGAAAAAGGGAAAAATATGGGGTTTTATAACCCTTTTGAGTAGACTGCTGTAATTTTTTGTACTTTTCTATCTTCATGTTACACCATTGTAGCATACAATCACCTAACAATCAATGGTGAGGGAATTTCTTCTAAATTAAATGATGCACATTAGATTATTTTAAAGCAGTTATTTTGTTACAATTCATTTTTATGAATTTTATGACTCCTTAAAATGCTCTAGTGCTTCAACTCAGATGACAGATGTTTTCTGCAATGGACATATTATTTTGAGGAAATGTGTTTTTCAGAAAGTTTTCTGAGACTGTGTGGTGAATAAAAAGTTTATATGATTATCCGTGACCTTGGGAGCTGGGCTCTGTGACTCAGCTTTTCCTGTCTATAAAAGTTGAGCTCTAATACTTAGATTTAAAACTTGTGTGTTGTCCTTGTCCCCATTTCGGTGACAATGTCAGTCTTCTAGTGCAGATTCCTGCAGCATGCAAAGTACCTGGAAAAATAGTTCTCCAGGTGCCCGTGTGCGCTGGACACAGCCGGCAGCGTCGCAGCCGGGGTCACAGGGGGCCGGGAGCTGCCCCCAGCCGGCCACAGCCTGTTCCTTCGGGCCGGCTCCGGCACCACTGTGAACCGCCACCACCTCCTGGAGCCGCAGCCGGGGCGTGCAGCACCTCCCCGCAGGCCCGCTTGAGAGCGAGCGGCACTTGGGAGGGTGGGAGGAGATGGAGGAGAGGCAGAAGAGGACATTACTGGGGACACTCCGGGCCTAGGTGCTCCATGAGATAGGGGCTGCAACTCTGAGAGACTGGGGCACAAATGTTTTGCAGGGCACGTATGTTGTGGTGTAAGCACTGCCAAAAAACTTGCTGAAGAAATGAGTAATTCTGTTATGCTACTTAAAAAGCCAAAAGGGCCAGAGAACAGGTAGCCAGCATTGCTGAGGCAAATAAAATTGTTCTTGATTAGTCTTTTGTGATAAGAAAAGGATGGACATGCTCATAAAAGAAGTTCAGTGACAGCTGATCTTTTAGATGTATGTACACTGGACTACTTTCCCTGTTGAAAGAAGGAACAAAAGGTATCTTTTTCTTCACAGGTTCAAGTGAATTGCTAGACAAGTTGATAATATTTGTGCCTTTTCTCCCATGAAAGCAAACACTGGTCTCTTTCCTGCAGACTGTATTTCCATTATTAAAACTTATGTTTATATTGTTAGTAATCCTGACATATTTTTGAGTATGCACACATACCCTGGTGCTTTCCAAGTAGAGCTCTTAGCCAGCCCTCCAGCTACTCAAAATAGCTCTTACGTTTTAGTTGGTGCAGAGAGTGAGTTAAACATGATAAATTCACTTCAGAACTGAGCCTGTAGGAATATATTCAATTCACAGACCGTACACAATCATTTTCTTGCTGATGTTCTGCTCTGTTAAGGGGCCTGCAGCAATGTCAAATTTGATAGTGTTCTACTCTCTAAAGCATGGGCAGAGTGATTGGGATAAAAAAAGACAAGGCAGCTCTCTGAATGAGCTGTGGAGAGAGAGAATAGTAGAAATAGCTTTGTTTCAGTCCAGCCAGGGTGCCTTGTTCTCTGGTTCTGACACAGATTGTGACTCAAAAGTGGGATGCAATGGCACTGTGTCAGGGATTATTTTGTGTGGCTGTTGTAAGGCCATTTGTTAATAAAGAGTTTGGTAACACTAAAGTGAAGATAATGGCATACATATTTTTTTCATTTTTAACCTATAATGAAAAAGCATTTGTCATTTAATGAATAGATGTTTAGTGATAATTACCAAATTTTTACATCTTTAGAAAATAGTCCATTGTGTAACTGAAAGTATAATTCAACATTTGTGACAAAGCAATTTTCTGTGCTCACAGAAAATTAGTGACATTTTGCTACAAATAGAAAAAGTTGTTAAATATCTTTAGGGCTTTTTACTACAATTCAAGTGGGGTTAAACAGGAAATAGTTGTTGTTCGCTGCCATATGAAAATGCAGTGGTCACAACGATCTTTTTGCTGAATCTTGCATATTATTTCTTCATTGTTTACTACTTACACAAAGTGTATGTGCACTTTTGTGTCTGCAATCTTGAAATAACTACATTTTTCTTCTATTTTTCTTAGTCTAACAACATTTGAACTATTGAACAACATAATGAACTATTTTTCTTTCAGATTATTTAAACTATTTCCTGCTAATGTTGATGTCACTGATTGTTCACTTAATGTCAACAAGTTTGAGTGCCACTGTTCATGGGAAGGAATAGATATACTTTTTTTTTTTCATAAAGCTTGACTAAGTATAAGGATCCCCTTGAGACACGTAAGGGTAAGTGTAGGAGGGACTGATTGTCTCTGTGGGTTCTGGAGTGACAGTGTACAGGGACAAGAGTCTGGTAGTACTGTGTATTTAGTTTGAGAAATGTTACAGGAGTTAACAGGTTACAGGAGAAGCTTAAGAGTAAATTTTGTGGGCAGAAGAGAACAGAAATGAGAAAGAGTCCCGTGACATTTAGGAAAAAAAAAAAAAGAAAAAAGAAAATAATAAAAAAGTTGGAGGAATTGTCTTCATATAATATCTTAGAACAAAACTGAAGGATGAATGTATTTGCTTATAGCAGTCTGAGTGCTAAAAAGTATTCCTAAATATATGCTGATCTTATGAAATCAAAATGTGGAAGTTTACAATTGGGTTGTGTTCTGGGACATGCTATACAGCTTTGAGCTTGCTTTACACCTTCACACATGTTAAATTTGCACTTTCATCATGTTGTTTATGTCCTAAGCCTGTTTACATGGCAGGTCACTTTTATAGCACCGGCAACTTCTCAATTAGTGAACGTGCAGAGTCATATATGCATGCATATCATACAGAGCCCAGCCACTAAGTGTGATTTTGGCTAAGTAAGCAAAGGATCTCCTTTGACAGCAGAGGTTCTTTACTGTCATTTCGAAGAATTAGTTCTGTGAGTTTTTACTCAATTATTTTTCATACTACATTGTCATAGGTCCTCAACTACATAGATGAATTGGACAGTATGCTAATCTCCAGCTGAAGCTTTGTAAAGCTTGTAGGCAGCTTCTCAGTTCCCAGTCATTCTACGGATGTATATGCCACGGTAATGAGATCAAATCACGAGCTATTCATCATCAAAGACCTTTGGGTCTGTTCATATAGTGAAGGTTTTGGAAGTGGGTAACCTTTTCATTTTTCACTTCTTGGAGTTTTTCTCCTAAGTAAGGAGAAAAAAATCTTGCCTCTTGTTTTACTTTTATTGGCACTGTAAAAGAAAATTCTGAAAGCAGTGTTGGCAGGTAGGTTATTGATAGGCTTACACTAGTAGTTTGGTAGCATTGATAGACTACTTTGTTTACATATGTTTAGCCTCTGGATTGATTTTCCCATGAATCACACAACTAGAGGATATTTCTGTGTAGAAATTGAGCCATAAATATTTTTCAGGTTTGGATACTGGCATATAGACTATAACAGAGGTTGCTTTTGTAATGGTGAAGTATTCTCAGAGCTCAGTCTCCTGGATTCAAAATTGATGCAAGTTACAGATTTTACCTATGAATGGAAGGCATACTGAAGTATTTAGGAAGTTCAGGAGTGTAGTAATCTAGCTGCATAAAAAAAGTAAACATGATGAATTCAGTTTACACGATGTTCTTTTATTCTGCTGAAAAGGCATTTGTATTTAGTAAGAATCATTACTAGATGGTAATTATACCTGCTTTTGTAAATTTATGGTGACAGTATATATTAAAGGAATGTTGCATCTAGAACTTGACTTTCTAGTCTTTACAGAATGAGGTTCATCGAACAAAAACACCACAACAAAAGAAAGAGCAATATAACAGATAATAGCCTGGGATTGAATACTATACACTCTTCTGTACCAGTTATGTACAAGTTACAACTAGACTGACGTGGACTAGTTAGTTTGGAAGTGGAATTAGAAATCCTGAGTATGGCACCTAGTCTGTGCACATAACGGAGACTAGAAGTTGACTGCTTTACTTTAAATGTTGAAAAGGAGTATATTTGAAAAGGATGCTTCCTCTGAGGCTGTCAGGAAACATCTACACAAGTTCACTAGTTAGAAAGCTCTACTATCTGGGTGCTTGCATTGATTTGCATCTTACAACCTTTCAAGGAAGGAGAAGTGTCATTTTATTCACTTAAAAACAGGATTTAAGGCATTATTGATGTCATCTTAGTCTGGTAGGTCAGTGGTTAGGTTTTGCCAGGAAGTGTAAGATCTGGGTTAAATACTTCCTTTACACTGGAGTTTTTCATCCTACATGTCTAACTGCACAAGATATTGTCTTAATCAGTCTTGTCAGGTGTCTGGTTCCTCTTGTTGCAGCTGTGTTACTGTGGAAAAGAAAGATAAGTAAGAGGGAAGATGCCTGTATTGCAGTGATCAAGATACTTAGGCGTTTCTGAGAGTTACTTCAGGGACTGATTGTTAATTTGAAGTTAAGCAGTCGTTGGATAAAATGAAAAGCTAGTCCCTAAAGATTTATACATCCATTTCCACCACTTCCCTATTTCGTTGGAAGGGTCTGTGAATCCTTTTACCGAGACTGTGAGGTGCTTGTAGACAAAGAGAGGACTTTATATGCACCAAAGGTGGATTAAACTTAAACAAAAAAATTAGTCTCTTTGCAAAGCCACAAGGCTAAAAGTCAGAGATAAGATAGTTTGTACTAAGTACATGTTACATGAAGGTCGCAGTAAGCCAGGCTCTATTTGAAAGAGTATATTTTTCAGGGCAAATTTCAACAGAGATTAAGATCAATGGAACTGAAAGGGAAGTTGTTCAGGGGAGTTTTTCTTGGTGAGTCCACTTTGTGAGCTTCCCATAAGCAGTTTCACCACATTGTCCTCTCCTCAAAATGTTCATGAGGCTTCCTCATCTCATTGTTGTGTGATCTAAAGCTTTATTTTATTCCCTGCAACAGTATGAAATATAGTGCATTATTTGCAGTTTAAAAGTAATTACCTTTTTTATTTTTTTTTAGCTTGATTTCAGGGTAAAAAGGCAACTCTGAGGTTGGCAGTTTAAATCTCAGGAGTCACAGTTCAATCAGTGCTGGCTACATGCACATATTGCAAGCACAGATGTCAATGTGTTAAAAAAAATACTGACTTTAATACAAAGACATGAAACCTCATTATTGACTGACTGAAATTCTCTTTTCCTAAATTTTCCCTGGATACCAGTGAAGTGTCATAATATCAAAATAAGTGAAGTCACCTGCATCTGGGTGCTACCCACGTTAAGGCCTATACAAACAGCGATCTTCATATACTACTGAAATTACTTATTCTGACTCACTGGTAATCACTTCAATATCTGTCATAAATTAGGGGACTTGGAACTTTCATTCTTTTCTGTGTTTTAACTCTCATTCCAGAGACTGAAGAGAATTTAGATTTCATAGAGCATTGACCTTTTCCTTAATAATAGATGCTTCACTACTTCCTAGTATACATTAAGTATTCACACATCTTGGGTAGATGAGATGACTTCCATATACTCGGAAGTGATTATTACAAATAAATTTATATAGATAAAAATATTGATTTTAAAGACTAACAACCAGATTCTTCACAAACCAGTGTCTTTATAATTGCTTCAAAGTGTACACAGTGAATGCAAAGTAGGTGGAAAACACTACTACTTTCATTTGTTAGACTGTTTTATAAATTTCACCAAGGTTTATATGGCTATGTAGCATTGAAGATAAAATCAACCAAATCTTGCATTTAGCTATTTTTGGAAAGTACAATACTCTCCAAGATACAATTTAAGTTTCTGCATTGGCTAAACAAAGTGTACTGGCAAGACTGAAAGCTCAGAACATGAATCTGTAGTAGTTAAAATAAGAAACAAGTTTCTGCTTCACAGTTGTGATATATAAATTTTATTTCTGATTAAGATGCTTACACAAACATGCAATGTATTTACTAAGGAACTGCGTATGTAAAGTGTTTTGAGAGACTTTCATTTGTTATTTTCCTTTAAGCAAATACAGTTTATTTGATACAAACAAATATTAGCCTCCATACATTCACAGTGTTAGTATTCTAACTCCTAAACTTAGAGGAATAAAAGATGATAAGAGATAAACCAATCTGAAATACATTTTGTGTTATATACCACACTGATTTTTGAGACTATTGATTTTCTTACAATAAATTTTAGTGTTACACCATGATACTAAAAATGTATGATCCTACATACTTGTCTGTCCTGGTTTGGCTGGGATAGAATCACAGCCCAGACACGCCAATGTAACGGGTCTGCATGGCAAGGTTTTGGTAGCGGGGGGGTTACAGGGATGGCTTCTGTACGAAGTTGCTAGAAGTTTCCCCTATGTCAGATATAGCCAATGCCAGCTGGCTTTAAGACGGACCCGCCGCTGGCCAAGGCCGAGCCAATCAGCGACAGCGTTTTTCGCCTCGGTGATAAAGTAATTAAGAAAGTGGAAAAAAAAAAGTTGTTACGCAGCAGTAATTGCAGTGAGTGAGAGGAGTGAGGATGTGTGAGAGAAACATCCTGCAGACACCAAGGTCAGTGAAGAAGGAGGGGGAGGAGATGCTCCAGGTGCCGGAGCAGCGATTCCCCCGCGGCCTGTGGTGAAGACCACTGTGAAGCAGGCTGTCCCCCTGCAGCCCGTGGACGGTGGAGCAGATGACTGCCTATACCCTGTGGAGGGCCCTCACGCTGGAGTAGGTGGATACCTGAAGGAAGTTGTGAACCTGTGGGAAGCCTACACTGGAGCAGGCTCCTGGCAGGACCCGTGGCCCGTGGAGAGAGAGAAGCCCATGCTGGAGCAGGTTTGCTGCTAGAGACCCCGTGAGGGGGGCTCACCCTGGAGCAGTTGGTTCCTGAAGGACTGCACACCATGAAGGAGACCCACGTTGGAGCAGTTCATGAAGAACTGAACCTATGGGAAGACTCATGCTGGAGAAGTCATGGAGGACTTTCTCCCGTGAGGGGGACCCCACATTGGAGCAGGGGAAACATGTGAGGAATCCTCCCCCTGAGGAGGAAGGAGCGGCAGAAAACAACTGAGTGATGACCCCAACCCCCATTCCCTGTTTTCCCCCCTGTGCTGCTGGGGGGGGAGGAGGGAGGAAAATCGGGATCAAAGTCAAGCCTGGGAAAGGAGGGAAGGGTGGGGGGAAGGTGTTTTAAGATTTGGTTTTATTTCTCATTACTCCTCTCTGAGTTAATTGGTAATAAATTACATTTCCCTTCAGTTGAGTCTGTTTTGCCCGTAATGGTAAATGTTGAGTGATCTCCCTGTCCTTATCTCAACCCAACAAGCCTGTTGTTATTCTTTTCCTCTCCCCTGTCCAGTTAAGGAGGGGGAATGACAGAGTGGCTTTGGTGGGCACCTGGCATTTTGGCCAGGGTCAACCCACCACAGCCAGGCAGGCTCAAGTCAGACAGGGCAGATGACCTGAGTGAGCTACAGGTGTAGTCCATCCCACAATGTCATGGTCATTATAAAAGGGGGAAGGTTTGGTAAGGAGTGAGAGTTCCTGTGGGGTTCCTCCTCCTGCTGGTCCTTCTTTGGCTGCTCTTGAGGACTGCTCTCTGGTCAGCTGTGGTGACTGGATATTCATTTGGCGAAGTATAGCTCTGCTGGTATTGGTGGTGTTTTTGTTAGGTCTGTTTCACTTCTACCCACAGGTCTGCTCTTCTTTTTTCCCTGATTCCTCTCTCTGGCTGGTGAGGAGTGGTCAGGTGATAGGGTGACTGTTATACTTTAGCCCTGGGTACAGGTGAAATGTAGACACATGTCAATTGAGTAGAAAGTTATACTTCATCTCTGATATGAAATGGAGACTTTGTTTTACATATTGTGTGACATTTTAAGTCAGGAAATAGTTTGAAAATTAAATTTTCAAAATGTGTGCACCCTACCTGTTGAGGAACAACACTTGTGCATGTATATCAAGACACAAACTGGGTCTTACACATGAAAATTATCTGACTTTGATTTCCTGAATCAGCCATGAACCAGATCTTCATTAGATCAGTATCTTACACAAAAAGATCCAGTGATGATGAGACTTTTCCCACCAGTTTTGCCTTTCTGGTGACCACCATTTGAAGAAAACTTGCTGGGCACTGGAAAAGTAATTTACTGAACTATGAAAGTAATGGCTCTTCTTCTATTCATGTAAAATATCATGCTCAAAAATGTGGCTGGGTGACAGGGAGGTGGACAAGAGAACTAAAGAGATTAATTATCTGTGTTTTATCATCTGTGTCTTGGATCCTTGACCTATGAGCAATCTAGAGACAGTCATTACCATTTAAGTGGGTACCTACTCCCAAGAAGTACAAGCATATGCCAAGAAAAATGACCTTTATTCCTCACAAGTAGTGTTTTTACAGTTGTGAGCATTTTTTCCATTTTTTTAGTCTTTCCCTTCTTTGTTTGTTGTCTCGCTGACTAAACACTGCACAAAAAATATTTCTGTTAATAAAATTGATTTGGGGGTTAAAGGCAATGTTTCCAAAAAAGCTGTAGAATTAGCAGTATATTTAACTAAAACAATATTAATATAGCTAAACCAATATTAATATAACCATATTGACTTGCTGAGGATAAAGATGTACATAAGAATATAAGAATATTAGAAACTTGATTCCCATATGGATATCCATTCTGAAAAAAAAGTAAAAAAAAAAAAACCCAGTCAGACCACAAATTATCATTAAGCTTTAAATAAGCCTCTCTTCTGTTTACAATAGAAGACAATTTTTGTTTGATAACAGTTGGGACACTGTGGTAGATGAAAGAAGAAACAGGTTAACAGAAACAATTATGGGAAACTTACATTTCTCTGAGTACCTATTGACTTTTATGAGAAAAGTTTTATTAGTAAAGGAACTTGTCAAAATGTTACCAGAATTCCTTCTGTCAAAAATTCAGGTTTTAAGATGCTGTAGTAGAGAAATTATTACTGAACTGTATTTGTTTGTTTCCTGTCTATCCCTCTACACAATTGGCCAAAATAATTTGAAATAGCTTATTTCTGTAACATCGTCTAAACAATTAGGTTATTTGGAGTATGATGGATTGCTTAAAAATATTGTCCAAGATATTTCAAATTCATTTTGGTTTACTTTTAGTATAAATGTAACAAATTCCTCATTGTCCAAAAACATTGCCTCATTTTTTTAAAGTGTGTTGTCTCTGTGGTAAGCTTTTACCACTGATAACTTTTTCAAACAGATCAGCTACTCAATATTTTCCCTACGAAACTTTACTTAGGGAAATACCCATAGCAATAAACTGCTACTAATGTTCCATCTAATGGGTAGATGAGGAGCTTTGGCTTGGCAGACAAGTTCTGGGGCAGCCCCATTTTGTGGTTTGTTCCCCCCACAGGACAAACTGAAGAACTTGCAGGATCAGTGATACCTGGTGAACTCTACTGCAAGAATTCCATTATCCTACTGTGGCTGGAATCATTAGAGCTATGAGTGCTTATAGGAAGCATTTGTTCAACAGGATGAGTCTGGTGGTAAAGGACATCTGTCTTGCCATGGTGGGGCACACTTTAGTCTTCCCTTCTGATTTGTTTCTGACATTCTAATGGGATGGTGGAACATTCTGTATAACAACAAACAACTATGAATTCATCATACCACATCTGTTTTCAGTATTTATACCAGGAGACACACAGAGAAGCAGGCCAATGTAGCTTTTTAATAAATTATTATTGAGAAAACGGTATAGTAGTCACTTTTCAATCTTCAAAGAGTTTTGTCTGATCAAGGATACTGTGAATTGGCTGATTTGTTTACCTGGTTCAGTTTCTCTGCTTAGCATGAATACAGAGCTGCTTTGAGTGTTTTGAAAAACACTTCAACATAATTACTATGCACATCATTGATCTGCTAGCCTCCTGGAGTTTCTTGTATTTCACTATCTCTCCTGTATGTAGTACTTAAATGATAGACGTGGTTTTGACACTGAAATTTTAAGTTTTATCCTGAAATATGTTATTAATAAAAATTGAATCAAATGATTAATGTCTCCCTATAGCTGTCTGTATATTTGGGTTTTTTGACAACTAAAAGCATCCTGTAATACATGAAAAAAACCTTAAAACTTTTCTATATTATGCTACATTTTCCTTTTTGTCTGCAGGCAGAGATTTTTACCCCCTTGTTACTTGTACCTCCTTCTGGTAGTTTTGCAAATTTACAGGCTGTGCAGAGAGGTTGTAGTTGCCTTCTCTGGAGACATTCAAAACCCACCTGGACAGGTTCCTGTGTGATCTACACTAGGTGGTCCTGCTTTAGCAGGGGCGTTAGACTAGACAGTATTCCAAGGTCCCTTCCAACCCCTAACATTCTGTAATCTGTGGAGAAACCAGAAATAAGTTCAAATCAGTTACTTTCTGTTGGAATCGCTTAAGCCACTCTTTGTCTTACTGCTGTGCTCTAAGAAGGGAGAAGAGTTTAGATAGGCAAAGTTTTTTACAAACCAATAATCTAGTGACTTTCAGGAGATCCTGAAAATAAAGGAAGCAAATAAATATTAGAGAACAGGAATGAGTAAGCCCAGAACTGTCTGGGCCGTGTCTCCTGTTAGAAATTACTTGGAGCACAACAGACATGCACAAATATAGAATATTAACAATGCTGTCAGCATGACAGGTCATTCATAACATGGAAGAATGAGGGCAGAAAATAGTGGATGAATCCACAAAAATGTAAGTAGAATGAGAGAAAATTGATGAGAACTCAGATGACTGGAGTGTTAGTTAAAATTAAATAAGCAGGACTGGCACAGGTAAGGAGAGGTGCTGTTTCCTTGCAGACTTAATGTATCCACAGCAGAAATAGACCTAAAAATAGAGCAGTCCTCATCTTGTTTAGGATCCTTTATATACATCAAATTTTTAACTTTAATTTCCATGATATGGACCTCTTTCTCTGATAGTGAGACAGCACAATAATTTAGCATAGAAGTCCTTCTTAAAGGTATTTGGACTGGATGTAAATTTCATCTTTCTTCAAACTAATTTCCTTTAACTTTTTTTATGATGTTGTTCAGGATGTATTTGTAATTTAGAAAAAGAGCAATAATCAAAGCTAAAGAAAGAGTATAAAAAAACCAAACAAACAAACCAAAACAACCACAACTTGGTCTCCATGCTAGTGAGTGGAAAAAAAAGTACAAGAACAACAGCCCATGTCTCCTCTAAACTGTGCTTTATATTAAAGTATTTAATGGAATTTTACCTTTTTGTTCTCCAGGATCTTCTGTTTCTCTTTTATTTTTACTTCCTCAACAATTATGGCATTTCTTATGCTTACTATTTATTTTTAAGAGATCAGTTCCAAATGTATTAGAACATCTTAAGGACTTTTCTTGTGTTCCATGATGAAAATGAAGAGGAAATCCCAGATAATATTAAGTTGTAATTTTTTGGTAAATAGTATTGCCAGTTATTTCTTTCTATAAATTAGACCTGAAAATAAGGAAATTATCACATCCCTTCAAAGCAGTGTCAAGGCTTAAGAACAAATGACTGTGCAGAGGCTGAATGGATTAAAATACCAAACCAATTTAGTCACAGAAGCATGCAGTTTTATGAACTGCTTGATTTCCTGCAAGAGAGAGGTCATGGTTCAGAAAGAAAATTGGGTGGATGGGCATAGTAGTTTGAGCTGTGCAGGACAGCAGGGCCTGTAGAGTCCCTAGGATGTTTCTTGGTTCTCTCTCACCATTCTGGACACTGTTAGTTGTGGGACTGGTCAGAGAATATCCAATGCCTGACTAATCTGCTAGAATTAATTTGGCTCCTAACAGCTGGCTCTGGCTGTTGCTGGAGGTCAAATTCTGCCCCTCTCAAAGGTTCTCCTCACCATCACAACTTTCAGAGTGATTGACTGACAGGTTCTTTATGCTTGAGGAGCTCCTTTGTTTTTATAATTAAGCTACTCCTTTATCCTATATGGCTAATTAATATGCTAATACTATTTTCAGCCAGGCCCAACATGTAGCAGCTGCCACAAGAAATTGATATATTTCAAGCCAATTAAGAAAGAATCTTCAAATTTGGCCATAATAGATGCTACTCAATATAATTCCAATATTTGACCCAATATGGCTGATGCCAGCATCTGGACTTTGAATACTTACTCAAAATACTGTTTATTTGATTGGGGTGATCTTGTAAATTTTTCTAATCCTGTAAAAAAAAAAAAAGTACGAAAGAATATATCTTCCAGTAATATCCTGCAAGTCTGTCCTTAAGACAAAACTACACAGTCATGCAAAAATAAAGACACTCACCTAAGTACAAACACACAGCGAGCGAGTGTGAGAGAGAGCGAGCGCGCGAGAGCGAGAAGACCTGAGTGACATTTGGCAGGTAATAACTAGCAGAAGGAGAAATGTGACTTATTTTTTTCATTACTATATTGAAGAAATTCAAGGAAAATGAAAAAAATTATCTTCCAGTTTTTGTAAGAAAGAGAAGAAAATCAGTTATATTTATTTTTTTCAGGACTATGACATGTTTAGAACAAATTATCCATTATTGAGCTATGCAGGCAAAGATACAGGAAGCATCATCTCCCTGATTTGTTTCATTTCACTTCTGTGACAAAACAAATCTAACCCTACCGTGTGGCCGAACCAATACAAAGCTTGGCTAACTATTAAGTCTTTCCTGTAAGAGTCCGCACAGACAAATCCCTGCTCTTGTACTATCATAAATAACATTAAATATCATTAAAAACCCGCACCCAATTTATTGTGTCCTGTTTGACTGTTTCTAACTTTTAATGCTCTGTGCACTGATGTGTCATTACCCTTTATTTTATTATTATTATTTATCAATGTTTTATTTATAATTACATATTATTTATTTTTGTGGACATGTTTAATATAATCTTTTGATCACAATAATGCACTTGCCCACCTCTTGAGCTAAGTCCTGTCTAGCGCTAGTAACCAGCTCTTCTGTAATTAATGTTTGCAAGTTGCGACAAAGTTTCTGCTCTCTTTGGAGAATGGTTCTGTGTACCAGCAGCATTCACATTAGGTCTTTTGTTTCAGAACTTCTAAAATCCTACATGCAGTAGCCTCATTCTTAATGTATCTATAAGCTGGAGCAAAACACGGGGGTGCCATAAAATATGAATGTCATTAAGCTGCTGGTTAAACATACTGATGAATGACTTCTGATCATGCTAGTGTTTCTGTACAGATCCCAGGAAAATTCAGGTTGGAAGGGACCTCCTGCTTAAGGCTCAGTCATCTTTGAGGTCAAACAAGGTTATTCAGGTCTTTTACGAGTCTGGACATCTCTCTAGAAAATACTCTCCTGACTACCTCCACTTACAAGGCTTTGGTTCATATTGTGTATTGGGCTCAGACTTCATCATCTGGATTCCTTTCAAAATAAATTAAACCAGAATGTAAGTTTAATAAGGGTGTGTGGAAGGAAAGTGGCTGCTTCTTTAGGGATATCTGCTTAAGGACTTTTTCAATGAGAAAAAAAAAAAAAAAAGTGAAGGACAAAGCCACAAAGAACATAAACGAACACAGTATGTGCTTCAGTGGCCAGGCACAAGGAGTCCTGGGCAAGAGCTGATGGAGGAGGCAGCCTAGCTCTTAACATCTCTTAATATACTTAAAGTTTTCCAGCTGCTAATTGGTGTTTGGTCCATGGAACAACATGAGACCTAGCCTGAAATAAATTTGCCAACATGAGTGTAATGTGACTGTCAAGTCCTTGCACTGAAGACTTTTCCTCACAGGTCTGCTCCCACTGAACTGCATACTTGCTAGTGTTAAAAAATACCCTTCAGTGTATAGCTTTTTCAATTACATATACATTAATATTTGAGTCCTATATAGAATCATAGAAATGTTTAGGTTGGAAAGACCTGTAAGATCGAGTCCAACCATTAACCTAACACTGCCAAGTCTGCTGGCTCATAGTCAGCTGGCTGTTGACCACCACCTCCGATTCCTTTGCTGCCCAGCAGCAATCCAGCCACTCTTCCCAAGACTGTAGCACTGCATGGGGTTGTTGTGCCCAAGTGCAGTACCCGGCACTCCACCTTGGTGAATTGGCCTCATACAATTGGCCTTGGTCCGTTGATCCAGCCTGTCCAGATCCCTCTGTAGAACATTCCTACCCTCAAGCAGATCAACACTCCCACCCAATTTGGCATCATAATCTGAAAAATTCCTGAGGGAGCACTTGCTTCCCTTGTCCAGATCATTGGTAAAGATATTAAACAGAACCGACCCCAACACTGAGCCCTGGGAACACCACTTGTGACTGGCCGCCAACTGGATTTAACTCCGTTCATCACCACTCTTTAGGCTCGGCCACCCAGACAGTTTTTTACCCAGCATAGACTATGCCCATCCAAGCCAGTTTCTCCAGGAGAATGCTATGGGAAATGGTGTCAAAGTCTTTATTAAAGTCTAGGTAGACAATATCCACAGGCTTTCCTTCATCCACTAAGTGGGTGACCTTGTCATAGAAGGAGACCAGGTTAGTCAAGTAGGACCTGTCTTTCATAAACCTATGCTGACTGGGCCTGATCACCTGGTTGTCCTGTACATGCCATGTGATGGCACTCAACGTGATCTGCTCCACGACCTTCCCCAGCACCAAGGTCAGACTGACAGGCCTGTAGTTCCCTGGTTCCTCCTCCGGCCCTTCTTGCAGATGGCATCACATTTGCTAACTTCCAGTCAACTGGGACCTCCCTGATGTCCTGATTTGACTGGGACAGAATCACAGCCCAGCCATGCTAAGCAGAACATTAGCAGTTTTGAGTCAGCCAGGGCAGCTGACCTGAGTGAGATACAGGTGTAGCCCATCCCATAATGTCATGGTCATCATAAAGGGGAAAAGTTTGCTGAGGAGAGGGAGCTCCTGTGGGGTTTCTGCTGAGGTTCTTCCTGCTCCTCCTTTGGCTTCTCCTTGCTCCTGAGGACTGGATATACTCTGGCTGAGTATAACTTTGTATATCTCTGTGGGTACTGGTATTATCTCATTAAAATATGTTCTCACTTCCACCTGTGAGTCTGCTCTCCTTTTTCCGATTTCCCGTCCCTGGCTGGTGAGGGATCATTGGGTGATAGAAAGACTATTACAGTTTAGCCCCAAGTATGGACTAAATGATACCTAGTTAGCCAGGACTGCTGATAAATGATTGGAAGTGGCTTGATGAGCACTTCTGCCAGCTCCCTCAGTAATCTTGAGTGAATCCCATCCAGCCCCATAGACTTGTGTGTGTCTAAGTGGTGTAGCAGGTTGCTTATCATTTCCCCTTGGATTATGGGGGATTCGTTCTGCTCCCTGTCTTCCAGCTCACGGGGCTGGGTACTCAGAGAACAACTATTAAAGACTAAGGCAAAGAAGGTATTAAGTACCTCAGCCTTTTCCTCATCCATTGTCACTATGTTTCTCCCCACATCCAGTAAAGGATGGCAATTCTCCTGAGCTGCTCTTTTGTTGCTAATGTATTTATAGAAACATTTTTTTATTGTCTTTTACAGTAGTAGCCAGATTAAGTTCTAGTTGGGCTTTGGTCCTTTTAATTGTCTCACTGCATAACCTCACAACATCCTTGTAGTCCTCCTGAGTTTCCTGCCCTTTTTTCCAAAGGTCATAAACTCTCTTTTCCTGAATTCCAGCCAAAGCTCTCTGTTCAGCCAGGACAGTTGTCTTCCCTGCTGGTTCACTGGTTCATCTTTCAGCACATGGGGATGTCATACTTCTGCACTTTTAAGATTTCCTTCTTGTAGCATGACCAGCCTTCCTGGACTCCTTTGCCCTTCAGGACTGCCTCCCAAGGGACTCTGTCAACCAGGCCCCTAAACAGGTCAACTTCTTGCCCTCCAGAAGTCCAAAGTGGCAGTTCTGCTGACCCCAACTCTTTACATCTCCAGGAATCAAAAACTCTGTCATTTCATGATCCCTATGCCCAAGATGGCCTCCAATGACCACATCACCCACAAATCCTTCTCTGTTCACAAACAATAGGTCCAGAGGGGCACCTTCCCTAGTTGGCTCCATCACCAGCTGTGTCAGGAAGCTCTCTTCCAGGCACTCCAGGAACCTCTCGGTCTGTCTCCTCTTTGCTGTGTTGTATTTCCAGCAGACATCTGGTAAGTTGAAGTCCCCCATGAGAACAAGGGCTAGCGATTGTGAGACTTCTCATAGCTGCTTATAGAACATTTTGTCTGCCTCTTCAACCCAGTTGGTTGGTATATAATATACTCATGCCATGCCTTGGGACATCTAGCCTGTTGGCCTTCCCCCTGATTCATGCCCATAAACACTCGACCCTATCATCACCATCATCAAGCTCTAGACAGTCAAAACACTCTTTAACATAGAAAGCTACCCCACCGTCTCTCCCTCCTTGCCTATCCCATCTGAAGAGTTTATAGCCATCCATTGCAGCACTCCATTTGTGTGAGTCATCCTACAGTGCTTCCATGATTGCAACTGTGTCATAGTTTTCCTGCTGCACAATAGCTTCCAGCTCCTCCCATTTGTTGCCCATGCTGTGTGCATTGGTGTAGATGCATTTCAGTTGGGCTATTGATCCCACCATCTTTTTGGAGGGAGAAACCCTAATCCCTATGTGACCATTATCAGGTGCTTCTGTGCTTTCTAACAAACACATCAATAAGCATTGTGTCTTTGCTGCTCGTAGATCTCCATCCCTTGCCTCCACTGAGGTGGCAGACTGAAGGACCTCGCTAGTGCACCATCCCACAAACATTGCTGTGCTGCCCCCAGGCTTATCTCTAGTGAGCCTGGTTTTATCCCTTTCCCCCTTCAGAATTGTTTAAAGCTCTTTCAGTGAGCCCTGCTAACTCCTGTGCAAAGATCCTTTTCCCTGTTTGAGGCAGGTGTACTGTCTGTTACCAGCAGGCCTGATGTCATGCAGACAGACCCATGATCAAACCCCTCAAAAGTCTGCTGATGACATCAGGCTCAGAGCCAGGTATTGACCTTCTGACTCTTCCTGTTTCTTCCCTCATCGTTCCCTGCAACTGGAAGGGTAGAGGAGAACGCTACTTGTGCTCCTGATTCCTTAACCAGTGTTCCCAAGGCCCTGAAGACTGTCTTGATTGCTGTTGGACTTATTGTTGCAACTTCATCGCTGCCCATCTGAAAAAGCAATACTGGCTAATAGTCCGACGGCTGTACCAGGGTAGGAAACTTCCTTTTCACATCTTTAACCCAGACCCCAGGGATGCAGCAGACTTCCCTGAGCAGTGGGTCAGGTCAGAATATTGGGCCTTCTGTTCCCTTCAGAAGGCAATCCCCTATGACGATGATCTGTCTTTTTTTCTTTATGGAAGCAGTTTTGATGCAGGACATAGACTGACTTAACTTTGGCGACACCTCCAACTTAGATGAACCATCATCCTTGTCATTGTTTGGTTCCACTTGCAGAGCCTCATACCTATTTTACAAGGGAACCTGGGAAGGTGAGGTAGTCACAGAGGAGATGCACCTGCTGTGCTGGGCAGGAACTTGTCACCATTGTCCTCTGTCCCTTAAGTCTCCACATTCAGAGCACAGGTGGAGAGAGGATAAGGAATCTTCTGTATCACATCCCCTGTCTGCCTGCTGGGCCTGTCGCAGGGAAGGCAGGGTGTGACTCCAGCAGTCTGTCTGTCTCGCACTTCCTGATCCTCCTTCACCCACTCGCCTCCTCCTGGGGCTGTCACCAAGCGGAGGAGTTCCTCTCCCTGGGCGCACCTCCTGCAGCCGTGCTCACTGCTGCCGTCCCGTACTGGCATAAGAGCAGGACAAGCCCTGCAGCCAGACACCTCAGCTGCAGCGTGTTCCCACAGCAGCTCTGGCTGGGCATCTGCATCAGTTGTGGTGGGTGCAGAGCTTAGAGCGGCCATCGCCTGCTTCCGGGTGGATACCATTGCTCCTATTTGAGCCAGCAGAGCTTCAGCGCCCTTCTGTGCCAACTGCTGCACAAACTGCCATGACATGCCCCTGCTGGTATGCCGTGCCCTGTTTAGCTGCCCTGGTCATGGTGCTCCTGGTCACTGGTGTTCCCGGTCACTGGTGCTCCCTAAGGGCTTCTACTATGCCTGGGCGGGGGGGGGGGAGGGCTTAGCCACTGTTTCTCCTGGCCCTGCCCAGGTCCCATCAGCCTCTGTGATGTGAGCTGTGAGCTCCTGGCAGGTCTCTCCGCTCCCCTGAGGTTCCATTGGTTCAGGAAACCCACCTGTGCACTGTGCCAGAATGCTCTGCTGTGGATCATGCCAGCACTGGAGCTGCCTGCTGATGAGGGGATTGATGCACAGACTCTGGTCTGATGGATCGAAGACTCTTTATTATCAGAAAGCTGCTTTTATATAGTTTTGCTAAAGCGTACACACACTATCTATGCACTTTTTTACACATTATAATTGGTTACTACTCTCTGTCCACGTGCCTATTCTCTACGTTTCATTGGCTGCTATTTAGGAGTCCCATGTTCCTCTCATATCTAGCGGTCCGCACCCGTTTTTTTCCCTGTTATCTTTCTTTACTCTTGTTCAAGGTTCAGGGCAGAAACTGCCTGAATCCTATTAACTCTTTCCATCCCTTCTCTCCTCATTCCTCCTCAATGCAACAGTGCCTGGCTGGCTTCCAAAGGCTTCTGATTTACTCCTACAACCTGCCTCAGTGACTGAGACATATCAGGCAGACCTTTCTCTTGGCTAGACAGATAAGTCTATGTCTCTTTATGAAACAGAAAGTCTTACATTATTGTATAATCTCCTTTAGTTATTTAAAACAGATCCATGCTCTGATCAACAATATAATTCTATTTCAGTGTGGTGTTTATTTGCTACGATCAGAAAATACTGTCAAACAGATTGGAAGTCTAACCTAAAGTTAAGCAAAAGTTGTCACTTATTTACCACCCTTCAACTGAATGTTATCTCCTTTTTTGTAAACTGTTTGGCTTAGGTATAACACCCAACTGTAGAAAAGCTTCACATCATCAATCGATTCAAAGGTTTGCTTCAGTGGTCACTAAACTTGAGTGGTTATCAAAATAATTATTTGCTGCACTAGACTGAATTGTACAAAAATTAGATTATTATTAGGAGATCTTCCTACACAGAAACTGATAAATAATTCTGTTATTCGCATATGGAATGTGTGACAGGTGGTTTGCAGGACAACTTATACTTGTTCTTCTGTCTTTACAGAAAAAAATGTACATAACAATAGCACAATTTGCACTAATCTGGAGATATGCCTGCAGCGATAGGTCAAGTAGTAAGATGTAAGGATGCCTGTGCCTACTGACAAATATTTAAACTTGTCAAGAGTAGTAAGATGTAAGGATGCCTGTGCCTACTGACAAATATTTAAACTTGTCAAGAATTTAAAAAAAAATAAAATTCCAGCACACAGAGAAAAAAAAGGCTTTTGATAAGAGAACTAGTAGTAGAGCACGGGAAAAAAATCTTTGTGAGAGAAGAGAAAGAATAAAAGAAACCAAGATAAAAACAAAGAGGGGAATTGAAGCAAGAGAAGAATAATGGTAACATAAATTGAAGAAACTACTGAATTATAGAAAATTGTAACTGAGGAATGGAAGGCAGGGACTAATGGATAAGATACACAAGTATTACTTTATCTGGTAGAAAGAAACTAAAAAGGGTATGATGAACAAGAAGTAAAAAGCAAATGTTTATTATGCTTCTATTAGATGCTACAAGGGTTCAGTCTTCCACTGTTCTGCAATGAAAGAATGTTAGTATTTGAAAAGGTCATTTACACTTATATAAAGACACACATAAAATGTTTTCACTTGGGGTATTATGCAGTGAATTTATTCCTGTTTGTGTGTTACTCAGCTAGCACGTTTAAAAGACCCTCTGAGACTTTCCCTAATTTTTCTTTTTCGTTAATTATAATAATTTAATTATAGCAGGTCTATGGAAGTCTCTTGTGGAAACCTTGTGAACATCTTGTTAATGAGATGCTTTCAGAAGTTTAGGTAGCCTGCAATTTAGCAGGTTTTGGTTTTATTCGTACAGTTTGTTTTCATGATGTTTGGCAACAAATTTTTTTTTTATGCTGCCAAACTTTGTAAAGACACCACTTTGTTTCTTCATTTATTATTTCATGGAAAGCTATTCTGCTTTTTTATATAGGAAGGTCCTGGGAACAACTATATGATTTGAGGCTTACTGTAGCCTCTCCGGTAAAAGTTAAGACTTTGATAGCAGCCAGATTCTCTGGAAAAACAAGTAATTATTAGGAGGGAGGGAGCTCAAGAAAATATATTACAAGTTTGGCCTCTATTTATTGCAAAATACGCCGCCAATTTCTTCAGGGAATCATAACACCCTAGAAGGAATGAATTTGACTGGGAGGGCAAAGTGGTTTATAGACTCTTTTACCTACTTGAATGTTATGACTGTGGAAGTTTTAAACAAAAAGTCTTTTATAAATAGTATGAAGTATGAAGCAAAGAAAGGGAAAGGGAACATATTTAGTAAAAAATGAAAAGTACATGGGGAAAAACTGAGAAACTAAAAAAGGAAAGCAAGGAATAATTGTATTGGAAAGTAATAATACATTTCGAAGTTTAAGACATTACTGGGCTATTGTGTATATTTTTTTTATTTGTCCTGCATCTACTAATTTCTTCATTGATATAATGATTTGTTGATTCTTATCTTGCTTATTAAATATCTTAATTTTAGACTTCACTGTCCTGCAGATATCTTGTTGAGATGTTCTCATCATCATTTCCCCATCCAATTAAAATGCACAACTTGTTTTCAGGGTGCACTTTTTCATTACTCTTAGTGATTTGGTTGGTGGCACACCAATGCTAATTTGTTCAGAAAGTCTATAATTATACAGATATCTTCCTGATAACAGTAATTTTATATTTAATCATTGATCATAGTCCCTTAGAGATTTAGAGCACTGTAATGCAATTGAATAGGAATAATATCCTCCACTTAAGAAAATTTGGGATAAAGAACATAAATATATTGTTGGTATTTGCATATACAAATACCACCATAAATATTTACACACACCTACAGAACTAAGGCAAATCTATCCAAATCAATTAATATTGAAAATAATTCAAATATCTGCACATCAGTCATTGTATTTACAGTGTCCATTTACCTTCTAACTGGGTTTAGTGTTGCAATAACTTAAGAAAAAATATCTGCGGGTTTAAAAAAAAAAAAGAATCAGTGAAAAGGTGGAAGAAGGGAGGCCAGTTTGTCACCTGTATAGTTGGCTTTAGATCTCAAAATGTCAATTTTTGGCGTTTCCCTTCTCTACTTTTAAAATCAGTCTAATTCTTAGAAATCAAATTTTGTTTAGTTAACCCTATGCATACAACTGGAAAAGAACCCCTCTAAGAAAGTGTGAGTCTCCATATTTAACAGTTTCTCAGACTCCTGTTGCAGATAAGTATGATTAATTTTGCATATTTTCTTTTCCTATGGTCTATACATAACATCTGTGGCTGTAATTTTTTCACATGGGGAGCATACTAGAAGAATAATATTTTATAGGTTTGTAGCCTATTATGTAGAAGTGCCTGTGCTCTTATAAGGTATAAGGTTTTACATTTGTGGTTTTTTCACATTTTCTTTATCTCTCTCAGACCTAGAACACACCTAAATGAGTTTAATTCACCAATAAACGTGCTTTGGATCAGCAAGATGTAGCGTTTCACAGAATTACAGAATATTTGGGGTTGGAAGAGACCTCTGAAGGTCATCTAGTCCAATCCCTTTGCTCAGGCAGGACTACGTAAAGCCCAGGGCAATGCCCAGACGGCTTTTGAGTATCTCCAAGGATGGAGACTCCATGACATCTGTGGGAAACTTGTGCCAAGACTGTCACGCTCACAGTAAAAAAGTTTCCTGATGTTCAAATGAAACCTCCTATGTTTCCGCTTGTGCTCACTGCCTCTTGTCCTATCTCTGGGCACTACTGAAAAGAACCTTTAATTCAGTAAATGCTCAATATAATACAATGGTGACGTTTTGATTCTAAAGGGATTTTTCTTCAAGTAAAATAGAAAGATGCTCCTTTCTTCTGCCTTTAACATCAATAATCAGAGTAGTGAATTCTTGGAAACTAAAGGTAACCATTTAGGAAATCATTCCCATTCAGAAAAGCACTGAAACATAGATTATGTCTCATTGATATAAATGAAGGTTATGTGGACACCTAAACTCAAACAAAAATCTAAGACCTTTCTTAAAAAGGACATGAATATAAACCTATGATAATGTTTTCCTGAACTTTAGTAATGAGTAGAGCCATTATAACTTAAATTACTACTTAAGAATTTATATGTAACTTTCAAAGTCAACAGAGCTGCTTTAGAAAAAATCAAAAATAGCTATGTTATACACAGCATAAAAGTAGCTTATATAAATGCGACTATTACAGGTATAAATTAAACAGAAGAAGATTCATACTTTCTGTGGCATACCAATTAACATCAGTTTCCACTGCTTCAGATTTGTGTTTGGCTATAGCTCATATGTTCTACTGTCTATATTGATTGATTACTAGGAATGAATAACAGGGTTATTTCAATAACAATGCAATAAAAACCCCCAAATCACACTTACATAACTGCCTACATACAAGTGCATACATAGTGCAGCACAATACTCATCAAATGAAGTTCCATTTAATTAAAAGCTCAGTCAAACAGATCAGTATTAAGTTCAGTCAAAAATGACTATTTTGTGTCAATGCATTTGATATTAGGATATAATGAAGATGAGGTGCATAACTGCTAAATGACTTAACAGTTAATGAGCTCAATAAGGACTTTTGTATTACTACAAACTTTTCTGGCCTACAAAAATCAACAAGGAGAACATGATACTCAGATAGTAAGAGATGAATTGCAAGCAGTGCAGAATTTGCAGTTTCAAAGCACTACCTGTGGTAACTTTTAAAACTTGTATTGACAACTTACACATTTTTGCAAGAATTCATGTTCGCATGGTATTAAATGAAATCAAAATTTTAGCATAAGTATTTTTGCTGAAAAATACATACTCCTACATCCTTTTTCTGTATGAAGTTACTTGGTCTGAAGTAAAATAACTTCATTTTCTATTGAACTGTTTCCATAACTGTGTTTTATACTCACAAATAGATGCAGAAAATGCAGACATTTAATTCTAACTGTATAAAGCTGAAAGAAATGAACTTGATACAACTTTTCTGGATGGCTTTAGAGCTAAGGTCTTACGATATGTCCTCTTGGCTTTAAGGGTGGTGACCTATTTTTTTTTTCCCCCTGCAAAAATCCTTTTCTTGCCTTGTACAAACTTAGCAAGGCTTGCAAACTCTTGCAAATGATAGTCTTTCTAATTGCTCTTTTCTCCAGATACAGGACCTTAGCTCAGCTCGTGATGGTTGGCCCAGCATGAACAGTTCTGCATGCATCCCATAGATTTGAATTTTGAGTTCTGCTTCGTCTATACCTGGCATGTGTCTCCCACTTTCTCTCTCCTGTATTCCTTGTATTATTTTGGATTTATTGTCAAAACATCTGTCCAGTACCTGCTTCTTTTATCTTTTAGTTTGGACTAGATAGCAACCTTTGCTTAGTGAATTCTAATTGCTTTGACAAGAATTAATTCTAGAATTGTTTGCTTTTCAGTATTGTAACTTTAAGTGTCAAGATGCTGGCCAAAAGGTAATCTCTTGTTAGTAAGCTTGTTACGTCCATTTGTTCCAGACTGTAAGACGAATTTCAGCTTCACATCATGCCTAAATACATCAGTAAACTTTCTTTTTATACATAATTAACAGTACCCGTATGGTTCTTTGTACAAGATTTGCTATTCTCATCGCTTGCTTTCATACTTTTCAGTAGTACTCTTTGGCATGAGACAATGGTGATTTCTTTTGATAGCAACATTTTTAGCTTGAAGATACAGTACAGTGCTATTTAAGCTTCTCTCCCTTGTCCTCCACAGTTATGAAGCTTCGCTGCTGGTTCATTGTTAGCCTAAATCACTCCTATCAGTCAGGATTTTCTTTTCATTTTCTTTTTTTTCCTTTCACTTCTTGTTCTTTATCTATATCTGATTATGTGTCTCTGTGTAATTGAATGAAGTACAACATCTCAAATCAAGAAATCTAAGCTTAAAACCCAAAATTGCAATAGGTAATTTTAAAGCAACATTGAAAATGCAGCATTTTAACATTTGAGAGTAATTTTTTTTCATCTGTAAAAGCCACATGTATTGATGTTTTTCAGTATCATTGTCTTCTCTTTTCAAGATTAGTCACAATCTAATGCAGTAGCAGTTAACACTATAATTAGGCTGCTAATATGATGTTAGTCAGGTTACAGCCAAGGAATCATCTTAAAGTTTTAAAAATACATAGGTCAAAATTTCTATATCAAAACTTAAGATAGAATAGAAATCTTGCCTGTGATAACCATAGAAGTTATGCAAAATGGGAAAGGAAAAGTATTTTATTGAAACTATTGAAATGATCAAAAATTAATTGCTCAGTTGTTGATTCAATAGATTTACATTACCATTGATCTAAAAGGGACATTACATTGCTATGCTAAGAATCACTAATGAATGTGCATTGATTTGTGAACTTACATGTTACATGCCTGGACTTCCCCCAAAGTCACACTGCAAAACAGAACAAATAAGAAGAAACAAAATACTTTATCTGACCAGCAGTTAAATGGCTAACAATCGGCAACAATTTAGATAGATTGAGAAAAGGTGGGGGACCATTAAAGAAAAAACTGAAACAAGCAAGCTTTCATCCTTTTTGAGGAATGAGCCCACTTAACTGGCTGTTAGTTCTGGGATTTTTGAGAGTTTTATCTATCTATGCTTTTTCAGAGCATGTGGTGTTTTACTACAAATTTTATGGGAAATTCCAAACACTTAAGCAACAAGGGTAAATGAGACACCTGTTTTTCTGCAGATCTGAGACAAAAAAAGTTGTTCAACATAATTAAAAAAGGCTCAAACACTGAACAGATAGAAAAATATGCTTGCCCACATAATTATGCAATTAAAGTGTAGAGCTCATAACTACAAGAAGCTGTTGAAATAGAAAACATGGACAAATATTTTCTGCTAGTTAGCTATTCAGAATAATTAATTGGATTTTTTGAAGACATATTAACTGTCCTTTAACATAACACTTTTTTGATTTTATTTTACTATTAAAAGAAATCAGTGTCAGAGTCAGGTTATCAACAGATTTATTTGTTGGAAACAAAACATCGAAATAGGTGAGCATAGAATTTTGTCTAACAAACATGGCAATGACTTTGTTCCTGCTGTTTGTACATGGTACTTAAACTCAAGACATGCTAAGAATGTTCATAAGGCACAAAACGTAAAATATGCAGGAAGTAATCTATTTTCTAGCTTTCTTACAATATTGATTTTCTCTACCTATGTTTAGAGAGAAAAACTCGAGTTTATCTCTACTCTCTCAACAGGTCTCAGCAAAAGCAGCTTCTATTAACTGCTATATGTTCATAATTGTTGTAAAATCCTTAATGTTAATCAGGTGACTTTATAACTTCCTGAACAATAAAAACAGGGGGTATGATCATTAGGATGTAGGTATCTCAGCAGATTCTTGCATATATAATTTTTGTATACATATATATACACACACACAGACACACATACATGTAAGTACATATATATATATGGAGAGACAGAGGGACTGAAAGTGACAATATATGTTCTAGGAGCTCTACTGCAGAGCATCAAAAGCTATTTCCTACCTAATAATTTCGTAGACATTTTGCAGTTTTGGCATTGCTGTGGTTTAAGACCACTCAGACAGCAACTAAACACCATGCAGTTGCTTGCTTGCTCGCTCCTACCCACACCTGGTGGGATGGGGAGGAGAAAATGTAACAAAAGGCTTGAGGATTGAGACAAAGGACAGGGAGGGCTAACCCACCAGTTATGGTCACAGGTAAAAAAGCCAGATTCGACTTAGGGAAACAACATCAATTTTATTTAAACACCACCAATTTACCAATCAAATCAGAGTAGGATAATGAGAAATAAAACCAGATCTTAAAAACACCTTCCCCCTATCCCTCCCTTGTTCCTGGGCTCAGCTCTGCTCCTAATTTTTCTACCTCCTCCCCCATAGCAGTGCAGGGGGACAGGGAATGGGGGTTGCAGTCAGTTTGTCATGCGTTGTTTTTGCTACTCCTTCCTCCTCATAGGGAGGACTCCTCACACTCTTCCCCTGCTCCAACATGGCATCCCTCCTGCGCAAGGCACTCCTTCATGACCTGCTCCAATGCGAGTCCTTCCCGCAGGACTGCAGCTCTTCACAAACTGCTCCAGTGCAGGTCCATCCCACAGGCTGCTGCCCTCCCAGCGATGGGCTGCTCCAGAACATGCTGCCTTGGAGTCATGGCCTGTTTGTGACCCAGTCCCCTGCTCTGGCCTGGGGTCCTCTACAGGCTGCAGGTGGGCATGTGCTCCACTGTTGACCACCATGGGCTGCAGGAGGTCAGCCTGCTGTCTCACCACGGACTGCAGAGGAATCTCTGCTCCAGCACACCTCGCCTTCTCCTCCTTCATGGGCCTGGGTGTCCACATGTTTATTTCTCTCACATCCTCCTTCTCTCCTCCACACCAAACAAAGAATAGCCTGAAAAGTTTTTCCCCTCTGAAATATGGTTTTGCAGAGGCATTTCCACCATTGCTGATCGGCTCTGTCTTGGACAGAGACAGGTCCAACTCAGAGATAGGGGAGCTTCAGAAACAATGTACAAGAGAGAGCTGTAGCTAAAACCCAAGCACATTCTATGGATATTTCCTCTTCCGCTTAGAATCTTTTTCCAACCTGAATTTTCCTCTGCAGATGGCCTGCTCTAGGTCTTCGCTCTTATAAACATCAGTTTCTAAACACCAGATCATAACTTCATAACAGGACCACTTCATTTATCAACTTCCCACTTTAGAAAACAAAGTCTCCTCCTAGAAGGCTCTGAAGTTATGTGCTATATACAGTAAAAAGACACAGAGCATTCAGGGAAATTTCATTGGGCAATTTTTAGAAAGTCCATCATCTTGGTCTGATTTTATTGTGTGAGGGTTAATTTCTAAATAGCAATTCACACCATCAGAGTGCTGTGGAACTGTGATTGTCATATTAATGTCAGCAACATGAAGCAACATTACTCTGTATATTGGCTATGTGCAGCAGCAACAATTAGAGATCTGCTTTAGAAAGGAAAAAGTAAAAAATTTGTGTAATCAAGTGACCAGTTTAAAACCTGTTATCATTGAGACAAGATGCCTGGTATTTGATATTAAATTAATTTAAATTAAAGCTCTTCAAGAGTCAACAATTGTCAGATCCTCAGCCTGACATGATCTGTTTGTAGCATGACAACAGCAGAGGCCAGTGATTAAGGGATTAATGTGGGAATTAATTTATAAACAGCCAAAAAAGACGACAAAAAGGATGAAATTGAGTAGTTCTGCTTAGAAATCATATGAGACTACAAACTATTATCTGTATTCCTAGGTAAGAATGTGATGGTAGAAGTTGATTTTTCTGTTTCTATCTGAAACTAATTCAGTTTTACAATTTTGTCTCTTATTGTACTAGACCAACATATATCATAGACAGTGATTTTTGGCAGCTCTATTCAATTGATTTTTAAAATTTTGCTTGATGAATAATGCACATTTCTAGAGTCAATAGCAGAAGTAGAAGCTCAAAATAGTTTTAACTGCACATAATACAGTGCTTTAATTCCCAACATGCTTAGTAATTTATGTGTTTTGGTTTGCTTATGATTGTTAAAGAACTGAATCATTCATATTAAAACAGATGGGTGAATTTTACCTTCAGCATTTAATGGGATTTAAAGCAAGATGAAAATGTGAGTGAAATCTGCATGCTACATATTTAATTTTTCTTTAAATTCCTTTTTTGCAAGTTTGGTTTTTTTTTTTTCATTTTCAGTGATAAAATAAAACCAAGCTCCACCCTCAGTTACAACTCTCAGACTCTATAGGAAGCAATTTTTAACTTACTTTTTATTATTAAGTTACTAGGAAAAAAAAAAAAGGTGTTATCACTCTACTCATGTATTTTTTTCCCCAAAAAATGTTTCTATCCCAGAAACAACCTTTTGTCAACTTAGTGTACACACATGGGAAAAAGGTTTGATATTTTATTCATCATCACCTAGATGTAGCTGCATTTTGTTTCTATAACTTGACTTCTAATAGATGGTAGGTGTATGTTTATATACACCAAGGGCCTCTATATTATATTGTCACAATATTGACTTTATTTTAAAAGGAATCAGCACCAATTTTTTTCCAGTTTAAAGCTTTGAAATAAAGTTTATTTTGATGTCTATGTGCAAAAGAAAACTAGAAAATAAGATTTAAAGTAATGTTATTCTTTATTCTCTCTATTTCAGCATGATTGATTAAATTTATTTTCAGCTTGGCACCAAGAGAAACTTCCTTTCCAGTTGAGACAGTTATCTTTATTAATATGATGAAGAGAAGAAGATTATTATTCTTTGCATGTAATATCATCTCACCCAGTAGATCACATTCTAGATAGAAAGCATTTCTGTGATCAATTACTTATGAATAGTTAATTACATGTTATGAATTAATTACAGAAAGATCATATAGATGAAATTGTAGCACATCCATATGAGATGTTGTAGGGGGAAGAAAGGTATTTTTTTTTACACTTTATGCCATAGATCACCTTTTACCCCCAATAAAGATGTCCATGGATATACAAGAAAAATATTGTATGTTAGACTTTTCCTAGTCTTGTTTTGTTGCAGTTTACACATTCTGATAGTGGGTAAAGCTGTAGCTTTTCGATGTGCTGAAATTTCAGTTAAAAAGAACCCTGCAACCTAAGTATGCATGAAGAGTTTTTGCTGATAGACGTCTTAATGACAGCCCTCTAGACTGCTCTACACTTAATGGAAGTACTCTTTTTCTCCAGATAGAACTGATACAGAGTTGTGACAAACTTACCCAGACAAGCTAGCTGAGCAAGTCCAGCAAGTCTGTCTTCAAAATCTGTACTAAGTTGTTGTGGTTTAGGCCCAGCCAGCAACTAAGAACTATGTAGCCACTCACCTGGAGAGATGGGGAGGAGAATCAGGAGTAAAAGGTAAAAAACTCATGGGTTGAGATAAAGACAGTTTAACAGGACAACACAAGGAGAGAAAAAATAATAACAATAATATTAATAAAAGAATATATGAAGCGAGTGATGCACAACGCAATTGCTCACCATGCAGACCAGATGCCCAGCCTGTTCCCAAGCCGCAGTCCCTCGTCCTGTCCCACCCAGCTCCCGCAGTTTATATACTGAGCATGGCGTCACACAGTATCAAATATCCCCTTGGCTAGTTTGAGTCAGTTATCCTGACTGTGCCCCCTCCCAGCTTCTTGTGGAAATTAACTCTATCCCAGCTGGATCCAGAATAAAAGTGCTGAATGGCTGTGATTAAGAGTTTAAAACCTTTAAATGGCTTCACTCACTTCTATCCAGTCAGCAGGTATATTTCTGTTTTATCACCATGGCATTTGAAATCAGGTAGATCACTCTTACTAAGAGCCCTGCTTTGGACATTGGGTGCCCAAACCTGTGCACCTTGTTGCTGGAAACTCTCTGCAGGGTTCTCTCATGATAGACAGGAATGGGTTTGGTCTTTTCCAGGGATTAGTTTAGACTCAGGTATTGCTTTTTACAAATCCTGTAAACAGAACTAAGGGATGTATTTGATCAAAACATTCTTTCTTTCACTGGGAGAAATTACTACACTTGTCTCAAGGTGGCAGTTGCAGCACTGTGGCTGTCACAAAAGAAAAGGTAAATGTGTTGCCCTCTAGTGGGTTTAGTCGTATCTTCTCTCAAATTACTAAAGCAGCACAGAAATCACTCTACAGATGAAAGTGACATTTTCCCCAGTCTCCCTGTCTCTCTGCCCAATGGTATGCCAAGAAATGCAAGATGTTCTACATTATTTGCACACTGAACCTCTCTAGTGAAGGCTACTCCAGTTCAAAAGATATACTCTCATACCCTCAGAGTTGCATTTCAGCTAATTATTCTTTCTAAATTTGATAGAATTGAAGCAATAGCTTCAGTTTTAGGGTGAAACATCTAAGGTGTACAGTGATGTACTTCATAGACACCTGACTTAGCAGCTGACCAGAGGCTCCTGAGAGGAAGATCTTCTTAGTTCAGGATTATGTTGGTGTATCTTTTGCTTTTGTTGTGTAAAGGCTAAGCCAAGCTTGTTTATGCCTTGAGAATACCAACCTGATGTTTAGATTTGCTTTTAACTTGTATTACAGTTATAAAAAAAAATAATACTACCATTCTGCTTGATGCTTACCTGGTTATCTTTTTATTTTTGATGATTCTATTATTTCCTCTTCAAAATGCCTACAAGCCACCTAGTTTACAACAGTAGCATTTTTCACCTTGGTGGCTTTATATGAAATAACGGGAAAAAGTTGTGACAGAAAGTCCGACAGAAATTAGAGAGGAATGCCTCTGGCAGTGAGGTTGATTCTATGCCTTATATTATCATTATGAGTTTTATTCGTGTTTGCCGCTATCTTAGAATAAACCTCTGTAAAGACACCTCAATAAGTAGTCTGTATTATTTTGCATACCTCAAAGAAGGATGAATTATATTTAAATAATTTTAACAGATAGACATTTGCAAGATCTTAAATTATGGTGACTCCCCAGACAACTTATTCCAATGTTTTACTGTTCTTTGACTAGGTAGGTTAGACATTAGGAGAATCTAAGTACTTCTTTTTGCAACTCAAACCTGTTATATTTTTTACTTATCCACATTCACTGTGGATATGCCCTTTTATGCCTTTTATTCATCTGAGAACAGCTATTGTGTCCCTAACACCTATCTTCTCCCTTTTAAACTAAGCACTGAAATGTTTTTCAGTCCTTCCTTTTAGACCGTTATTTCTAGATCTCTGCTTACCTTTTCCTTCTGCACTCAGATTGCAGCTTAAGAAACTTACAATGTACAAAAATGATAACAGTATTTCAACCAAAGTTATCGAGTAATTTATTTTCCTGTATTTCCTATCTATGCATTCGTGTATATATATACACATGTATTTAATAATAGGATGACATTGTTGACTCATATCCATTGTGATTATAACCACAGATCTTCTGAAGAACTGCTCTCTACTTGTGCCCCTGTAAAAGTGCGTCTACTAAAAATCTCTGACTTGAAGAGTTTAAATCTAGCCTTGGAATACCACTGAATTCAGTTTTGACTTCCTAAAAGCATTTCTGTTTATTTCAGTTGGGTCATTTTAAGACCATTGCTGATACATCCAGATCAGATGCTAGTGAAACCCTGTTCTGTGTATCTTTTTCTTTAGACAGCGAACAACAAGTAAATTCACTCTATTCACCTCTGTGGCCACTTAGTGAGTTAATCTAGAGATTATTTTCCTAGCTTGCTTAGGAAAATAGAATGCAAAGGAATGTAAATGTTTTATTACATCTTAGATATTTTAGCTGTTGTTTCTGTTCTGTTCACAATGCATGTTATCACATCACAGAGAAAAGGAAACAAGTATACAACTTGTTCTTTCAGTTTGTGGCAATTGTTTTCTTGCAGATACATTGTCCTGGTTTGGGCTACATTGTTCTGGTTTGGGCTAAATCAGAACTAATTCTGTTTTAGTGCTTTAACTTTTCAGTTAAGTCTCCTCTAACTGCACTTTCTGAAACAGCAGCATGTTTTTCCAGACAGTGACTCTCCTAGCAGTGATAAGGCCTGATGTTTATAGTTCATACCAAGGAATGAGATGCAAAGAGGCCCTTGCTTATACTTGTTTTTGTAGCGACCAAGGTCACTGCTAAATCTTGTACTCCGTCTTGGGGTGCTGGGAGTGAAAAGGGTCACAAGAATGTAAAAGGTCACACCTGCAGGGAGGAGCAAACTGGACAGCTGACCCAAACCTGACAAACAGAGTATTCCTTCCCATATACTTCATATTCAGTACAAAGCTGAGAGATCATGAGGGTCTCTTCTTTGATGGCCAACATCTGAGGAGGACTCTATCTGTTCTTCTGTCATTGATCCCAATCCGTGCATCCCTGAATCCACTGCCTGAGTCCAGCTCCTGCATCCCGTCCCTATCTGCTGCCAAGTCCAGCCTGGGACTGCCCCAGTGCCAGCCCTGCAGTGTGGTGGTGACGTATTGTCATCAGGGCGGGGGGGAGTTGGGTTTGGTAGTGGTTTTGTATATATTTGTACATATTGTATCTGTTTCATTATTTCCTTATTCTTATTATTGTATTTTCTTTTATTGTTATTGTTCCATTAAAGCTGTTTTAGTTTTCTTTTCCAAATCGTAAAGTCTCTCTCCCTTGTTCTCTCTCCTTTTCCCTTTTTGGGAGGGGAGAGAGGTTAATAGAGAGTGTCTGTCATTTGTTAGTGGCTGGCCCAGCCTCAAACAGTGACATACATATGAATTTTTTAACTTGCTTTCTCTGAGAGCTGAAGGCGATTTGACTGAATTACAATTCTTTCCCTTTTTTTCCATGAAAACTCCAGTTTGTCTTTGTCCTGTCTTTCAATACAACGCAACATTAAAGATAACTGTTAGCAAATCTAAGATTCCTGAAGCCAGATCTGTATGTATCTGGAATTGAATTTGTCAGGTCCAGCAGATAAGTTTGACAGTTTTATATTTATTTTTTTCACAAAATATTCAGATGACAATCATAATTAATGCAACTGCAATGGAGTAAGATAAACCTTGAATAAAGAAAGAGCAAGTTAGAGACTACTTGGCTAAATGGGAGATTTTCATAAATAATCTCTGACCTTTCTTTTTCTGTCAAAGTTGAGATCTTATCTTTTGTCTCTAATATAGTGTTAATGCCCCATTTCTCTGATATTAATTGCATTATCTATCTGATTTAAACTGACCTTTCTAAGACTGATGAAGACTTGCATTCCAAAGTAGCATTGAACACTTAGGCCCTTCTCGGGCTCATTTTTACTGGCTTTACTAGTCCACTAAATAAAGAACCATTACTAACCTTAGTCACTGTCCTATTGCTAAGATAGAACATCAACTTGTTATTCTTGATGTCTCATTCTATTTGCCTTGGGTTTTTTTTTTTAGTGATTGGCCTTACAAGCTGTAAAATTTGTGTTCAGTATCTGTAGGCAGATCCCATTTTTTCAATTTTTTCTATCTCATGAAAAAGAACAGATCTAATTCCATTCCAAGACTGAATGAATCCTGTTTTTTCAAATCTAACACAAAACACGTATACTTTAAGCTATCACCCTACATTGTTGTGTGCATGTGCAAAATAGATAAATCTGGTTGATTAATAGTTATGCTAATTCAATACATGAAATGGCACATGATCTCAGGGTAAATTCTTTGAAGATAGTTATTTTTTTGTGTTTTTAATTAACTACTTTCTTTTTTTAATTATTAATATGTCTCCTATAGAAATTTAAAAAATTACTTACTATAGTAACATAATTTGGTTTAGTATAGAACCTACATATTATTAATGTATCTATGTTTGTACCATGCATTTATGATATGCTGCTTTGGTCAAAAGGTTATACCCTTCTTAGAAGTGAACTCATATTCTTATATTCAGGTTGAGCTTGAATTACAAGTATTTTTCATGAAAGGGTGAAAAAGGTTCTTTCAGTGGTCTATAACACAGTTAAGAATTCCAACTGACTGAACTCCAAGATACTTAAACTCAATAAAGAAAAGAGCAATTGATTGTTGTAACAATGTACTATTAGTGTGATTTTTGGAAAAGAAAAAATGTTCTTAAAAATGTTCCCCTTTACTCAAATTTTTTGGGGAGATGTTTTGTCTTGGTTTTATGTTTAGTGTTTTTGTTTTCCTCTATGTAACAACATTTAGAAATTAAACACATCTTTATTTTCTGTTGATCCTTTAATTCCTCACCTTCTCTTGTTAACTTGTTTCCATTGCAAATTGTAACAGGAATGGTGAAAATACAAGAAAAATAGAAAAAACGTAATATTGAATCCTGCTTGAAAAGTAATAATTGGTTTTTAAATTTGGGGATTTTTTTCAGTCATCTCTCATATTTCTCTTTTCCATCAATTAACTAATTTATAAAGGAAGTTTTGGCTTCTCCATTGCTCTAAGTTTTTACATATAAGTTCCCTTTTTAAACTTGACGCAAAGTTCTACATTCTGTAATGTGTTAGGAACTATATACTTCTTAATACTAGGTTTAATTTTGAAATCTTGAATAAAACCTGTGGATACTCTGTCAGATTTTTAATTAATTTTATGACATTTTTATAGGATGCTATATATGAGCATAGGACCATCTACTATAATTTGTATAATTATAAAAATATGTAGATTATACAATTATATCTTCTGCATGTTTTACATGTATAAATCTAATTTAAAAATGTGCAACACCGTTAGTAGTTAGACAGACAAGATCAAGATTGGATTAATTGGATATGGATAAATGCATTTGTTTTCCAGTAGTGCCAAAGACCAAACATTAGAGATGTGCCAGTCATGTTAAAAACATTTGTCTTGTTTTTTTTTCCCCAGTGGTGACACTTTGCTCTGACAATCAAGAAGGAACAGTGAACCAAGAAACCAACATAGGATAATGAATCAAGAAGGAAAGAGAAATCAATCTTTCTATGGATGGCATTCTGCACAGACAGAACATAGAAAACTAAACATCTACTGGAAAATATTCCCAAAGATGCTTCTTACTGAAAGTCTTTCTACTGCACACTGCAGTTACAGATTATCTGGATAAACTCTGATTAAACAGAAGAGAATTTGTTCCTTTCACAAACTCGGGAGAATGTGCAAATAATTCCTCTTTACATAATGAAACACTGCAAATGAGAAAGATATTATTATAAATTATCTCTTTTGTCACCCATTAGGTGGGAAACACATTACTGTAATATCTTTCAAACTGGGAAGCAGATGAGACCAATCTCCATTACTTATCTCATCCTCTAATTATAATGTATCAGTTCTACAAGTGATTATTTAAGCAAGAAATCTATAACCCAGACCAATAGTTAAATTTCATGAGCTGCTTCCATATTGATGTGGACACACAGTTAGTGACTTGTTTACTTTATTCAGTATCTTCTCTGACATAAAGTGTATTCTCCTGAAGTATAGGCATCACCTAAAGTAATATTAGGGAACTTGAACAATTATATGAGTAAAAGACTAGATGAATACCGAAGGAAATGGATTATTTTAAAAAAAACATAATGTAGCATTTGTTAACAGACCTAGAGCAAACTCCTTTTCCTGCTGGTTTGGAGTCACCAAGTGTTTTGGCTTAAAGCTAAACAGTTTTCTTTCCTCCCAACAGACTTGCTCTTCACAGTGAGTCTGTACATTAGAATCACTTTAAAGAGTCAATCTATAGAAAATTGAGTTTGAAAAGTCTCTTTCGATTCAGTGAGGAAAAAAAAATAATGAAAGTGGAAGTATTTTATTTTCATGTTCTGATCAACATTTTATTTCATTCATGACTTTTGTTTTATAAAAAACTTCTTTGTCCTTCCTCTTTAAAAATATTTAAGATAGATTTTGTCATCTGAAAATTTGCACCTCAGTGCATTTTCAGTGTAATTCAATATTTACCATAATATGCCAGTCTTCTTCCTTGTATCTATGGAAAGTATCTACAATTATAATATCAGAATCCTTTAGCATAACATGTTGATACAAAGACTAAGTCTTACATACAAATTGAATCTGTAGTGCTCTTTGCATCAGCAAGGAAGTGATTTTAGATTTGGATAAAATTATTTGGCATTTGGTTGTGAAACAATAATTTCCGTCTCTAAAATTTTTGGGAAAAAAAATTGTATCCTGCCTCTGGTTTTGGTCAAGTAATAAGGTCCCTTAGCAACTCGCAGTATGCCTCCTGTGCTGTGCTTGTGTCATATTTTGTGTTCTTCTTTGTGTCGTTCTTAGCTAAAATTTGCAAAGCACTTACGATAATGAAAACGTATTTGCAGGCCCTTTTTCTCACCTTTTGTAAAGATAAACTCTCCAGAATCTTCATCTTTTTATAATTACAGCACACAGCATTGATATTTTTGCCTGCTCTAAGTCTGTGTTACATTCTCTTCAGAAGTCACACCAATGGAAGTTGGTGCCAGGGGGAGGGAAATAAAAAAATTGTTCCCTGCTTAGGTAGCTGTTGATCATGGACAAAATATTCCAGAGTTGGAGCTGGGAGAATCTGAAAGTTACATTTATTTCAAGGTTAAAACTTCTAAATTTTCGATGTCTACATATTAACATATAACTAAACTCACTTTGTAGACAATGGAAAGGTAATCACCACTTATCAGTGGAACCTAAATATCTATAAAGTTGACCTATTGGTCAGACCTATTGATTAGATCTGGAATTTATTTCAGTGTGAGTTATCACTCTTTAAGCTCCCTAAACTTTAACAGTACTGTTATCCAAAATGATCCAACAGTTCCAAACAGGACCAGGAAAGGCAGAGGTAAGGTTTTAACGCTTGGCAGAAAGGTAGTATAAAGAGGAAGCTGTCAGCTTCATCGGAAGCTGGAGAATTCCCAGCAAAGAAGCTGCTTGTTTAAACGGTTCTTAGTGAAGTTCTACACAGAGGATCGCAGTCGTAAAACACACAGGTAAGGAGGATGTCCCAGAGGGGAGGTCATGATAATTCTGTAGCTTCAGGTGAAGTGTAGGTCAGAGAATAGAAATAATCAAATAGACAAGTGTAAAATAAGTGCCATTTAAAGAGATTTTTAAGACAGGAGGTGTCATATACCCACTTTTATCAAGTGTTAGAAGCTTAAGAACTAAGATAAGAAAACTAGTACACTATGCCTTAAAGAAAGGCAATGCTGAAATCAGAAACTTGGTGGAAGGGAAATGATAATAACAGAACAATACAAAAATCAAGCTACAAAATAGGATAGAAATTATAACACATAACATACTGGTAGTGAAGTAGAAGTATACATTTAAGAGCTCTTAGAATTAAGCCAAATTAATAAACTTACCACTTCAATTGCCAGAACCTTCATGAACTGAAATCCCAGGCCTAACAAAGAAAACTATAGTAGTCTGTCTATATTGTCACCCAAACTACTAGAGAGGTGAGACCAACTGCTACAGCCTGAAAGAGGTCAGAAAGACAAAGAAATATATAGGTGACCCAAATTACTTTACGGACAAAGGCCAAATCAAAACAGGTGATATCAGTAACTGTTTAACAGAATAGCTGGCTTGAAAGCCTACAGGAATAAAAGCAACCCTTTATTTGGCTCAATGAAGTGCAGGATCTGGTTCAAAATTATCCCTGCTGAAGCACCATTTGCAAGAGCAACCATAAGGTACTTAAATTCAGCATCCCTACAGGAGTATCAACGGCCAAAGAATTCACTGCTAAATTTTAATAAGGAGAACTAGGTGAAAATAAGAACTCTTGTTAAAAGGAAGCTAAAGGAGACAGCTGCTTCAGAGAATTACATGCTTTCAGGAGGTACAGAAACTGTTGAAGACAACCATACGGGTAACACAGTGCCAGTTCACACCCTCTATTATGAAATGCCTGAGAAAGTGTAAAAGAAGGTCAGCATGGCTAAACACCGAAGGGAAATGTTAGTAGAAGTAAAAAGCACCTGAACATAGAAAAGGATTATGAAATGTGATAGATAAAAATGCAAACATAGGCCAAAAAATTGTTTGGTGAAAAGCTTAGGGTATCAAAACTAGTATTAAATTCCTGAGACGTGGGGGAAAAGAAGCCCCCCAGAATCTGTAAGGCCTGAAAGACAGCATAAGAAGAATTCCTAGAAAGGATAATGACAGTGTAGAAAAGGTAAATTAGTACTTTACAGGAGTATTCCCCATGAAAAAGATGGGGACATTGCCATACCAGAACCTTTTCATGAAGCGGACTCACTAGAGAATCTGAAATTGAAGTAACAGACTTAGAGTTACAAATAAGTACAATTACCACTACCCAGCCACTAAGGCTGGGTGTCACTCAACTGGATAACACAATAGGCTTTCTAGGAATTCTAGGACAAAACACATGAATTGCTAACAGTAATGTATGAACTTGGCGATTGTCCTTATGTTCTCCATATCTGGTGGTGGGTGTACGTGACACCAAACTTTAAAAAAAGGTTCCAGGGATTCTGTATGCCTCTTATCATCCATGTATTTGTGTAATTCACACCAGAATCAGTATAAACAACTTCCATCCACCACTTTTTCTTAGCAAGGTGTTCCACGCATTTGCTGCCTGTTGTATGGGAAGAAACCTGAAAAAAGACTTGAACTAAACAACATCCCACTTATTTTGCTTGTTTTAAACCTTAGTGGAATGAAGTTTCTCTTCCACCACTATAAAATATTGCCAGATATGGGTATAAACTCTGTCCTTTTGAAAATCTAAAGAAGCTACCTCCCCATCACACTTTTTTTTTAACTGTTTTTATTTGTTATTATTATTATTTTGAGAAAAATATCGAGTAATGTACTGATTGTAAAACACACTTTTATTAAAATAGATTCTGATTCAGATGTATATATTTGATAAAAATAGGAAAGAAAGACCTGGAGGAGGAAAAAAGTTTATGAGAAATATGGTCTCTTTTCAAAGGATGGTGAAGACTTTGATGTACAAATAATGTAGCACTTTCATCTTTTTCCTTTTTATTTTTTTTTTAATTAGGCATTCACTTTTTTAGAGAGTTATATATTGCTGTGTGCCAATCTTTTAAAGAATCTAGCCTGATTAAGGGCAACATGCTAAGTTGTACTTGTAAGTGGCGTTAATGAGATTGCCTTCCTTTAAGTGTAGTCTTTGTGTTCAGCGAGATGTACAAAGCACGTAAAAATGTCCCATAATGAGAATTTATTAATTGTTTGCTTTGACATTCACTTTCATGCATGTTACAGAACTAGAGGAACAATCTAATTTTAAGGTAAGTTTTGGAAACAATAGCTGGATATACACATAATCTGTGAGTGGTTATATAGCAAAGAAAGTGTACAGCAAGTATACCTGCGCAAGGAGTGCATCATTTGTTGAAAAAGGTTGGTATGCAGAGCTGTACTGTACCAATGCTTCTTGGAAACCAGACTAACACTAGCTCTTAGGGTAGACCTGCAGAACAAATGTGTTTGGTATTGTAGTTCTTTTCAAATGATGGTGTGTATGTGTATAAAGCTATATAAACATGCATGTTTTGCGGGAGCTCTTTTTTTACTTATAGCTAAAGGCTGCAGCAGTTCTGTGGTCATACTATGTAATAAAAATTCTAGTTGCTCAAAGGCTTGCAATGCTGTGGTAAATGTCGACTAATAACACCACCTGAAGGTGCTCTTAAAATATGCATAAATGTTGACACTATATGATCTACAGACTTCTCCTTCATATGAATCCCTACACTGAAGAAATCCAGACTGTTCTAGGAATACTTTTCACTTCACCTCCTTCCAATATCATCTTTGTATAATTTATTTTGACAGTATCTAAGGTTCCTCCACATCCAAAATCCTTATTTTCCATTAAAAAATTTACCTGAAAGTAATTTAATGGTGCTGACTCATGCTCAGGTGCCTTTGACCCGTTGCACTGACACCTCAGCTAAACTGAGTTTTTGAATCTGTTACTTTGTCTTGCCTGGATTTACTATATTTTTGGCCTTAAAGTCACTATATCTGATGGCATCAAGTTTTCGTCTAATTTTATTTTCTGCTGAAAGAGGCGGGTATGGCTCATAACGTGTCTTCTGCAGAGCTTTTAGGGAATGTCTAGTCGAGGTATGCAGTAAAAAAGAAGTACAATAGTAAATGTTTTGTTAATCTGCATCCAGAAATTATATATTCTGAAAATATACATATAGGAAAGATTCTTATAAATACTTTTCTCCAGTTTCTTCAGAAATATTAGCTCAAATAATTACCCCTATCATATTTGCTGGCACTGAAACTGCTACATATTTCTGAAATTCGATCTTGTTCTAATTTCATCAAATCCTTTTTTAGTTTAGAAGTTGGATTTTAGCTATCCTCAAAATTTGAAATCATGGTCAGGAAATTAATTTTCAGAGGAGTTTATCTGTTTGTAATATGGTATGTGATCACTCTTCATAGTTCTCTGTGAACTCTCTGACTAATAAACAATGATAAAAATTCAGCAGTACTTGAAACAGTAAGTGCGTTGCACAATTGTGCAGCTAAAGAGATTTGGTTCAGCAATAATTTTTAGGGCAACATTTTTTTACTTTTGATTTTTGAAGAAAGAAAATACAGAAGTTGTGATGATTAAAATATGTTCTTTATCTTTCTTTTGAAAACCATCAAAGAAATGCTACATATGCATCTTTTAAGTTATCATATATTCTGATATTAGTAAATACTGAATTTTTGATATTTTCATTCAATTTATCTCTAAGACAACATTCATAATTGATCCCAGTCTCTTATGTTAACTTACCCCTGTGCAAGAGGATGTTTTTTTCCATCACAGGTTAAATTGACACCTTCATATTTGCAATCAGCATAGAACATATGATCTTTTATATCATTGATTAATTTTTAAAGTAACAACGATCTATTTGATGATCACATCTCATCAGATCTGAAATACAGGAGAGAAAGAGAATTATTTTGCTTTGCAGTAAAAGTAAAAAGTCTGTATGCTTATTGAAAGTACAGTATTTGTTCTCTGTGTCAGGTGGATTTTTTAAGATATAAAAACTCTATTATCTGAAAAATCTTTGGCTATGATTTTTCCTCAAAAGAACTTAAGAGGATCTGAATCTCTCCTGAAGGAGTAACTAAACTTCAGATTACATTCTTGATGTACTGTGTTCACTGTTGTACATATTGAATAAGCTGAGATACTGCAAATTGTAATATGCACTTCACTGTGATTTTTCAGATCAACTTTGTGGCATATGACCCCTTTTTAAGCTTTCTGTTATTCTCTGAAATAGTAGTCAGCAGCAGCATTCTTATCATGTTCATTGGTTTTAGCACTTCATTTCATCTGTTTACTTACTTTCTCCAGATCAGCCCTTTGACAGATGCCAGAATCTATATATGTCAGTTCAGGAACAAGAAAGGGAATCACTAAGGGGGTTATTTCCGGCTTTGAAAAATAAATCTGTTGAGTTTAAGAACCAGACTCTGATTGGTTAAGTTAGAGTAGTTCAAGCAGTTTTCTATTTTTTTAAAAAGAAATTTTACTTAAAAAACAGATACTGATGGAGGTTAAGTGAAACACAAAGATTGCTTCAGACTCTAACCCTAACAGTACAGTAAAAACAACCAAAGAGTATCTTATCATGCTTTATTTTGCTCTTACCTACATTTAAATAGCAGAAAGAGAAGGAAAAGTGAACAAAGGATCTTTTATAGAACTTTAAAATTAATTCAGGGTGGGTGCTTTGTTTGTCATGCATAATGACTCCTGCTAAATAAATATCCATTCACATTTTTATTTTACAGTGAATCTGCAGTTTCAGAGAGAAAAAGAGTTTTCCACTCAGAATGTCCACTGACTGAGTGGTGTTAACCAGGATTACTGAAGCAAATGTACTGTGGGATTCCTTTTGTGCAATTCCCGGAATGTGTTGATGATAACTTCCTTCTCTAAGTGACAGAGGAGTCAACGAGGAAAGGTGCTACGCTTCTCACCAACAAGGAGGGGCTGGTGGGGAACGTGAAGCACAAGGGCAGCCTTGGCTACAATGACCATGAAATGGTGAAGTTCAAGATCCTTAGGGCAGTGAGGAGGGTGCACAGCAAGCTCACTACCCTGGACTTCAGGAGATCAGACTTTGGCCTCTTCAGAGATCTTCTTGGTAGATTACCATGAGATAAAGCCCTGGAGGGAAGAGGGGCCCAAGAAAGCTGGTTAATATTCAAGGATCACCTCCTCCAAGCTCGGGAGTGATGCATCCTGACAAGGAGGGTGTCAGGCAAAAATACCAGGAGGCTCGTATGGATGAACATGTTGCTTCTGGACAAACGCAAACAGAAAAAGGAAGACTACAGAGAGTGGAAGCGAGGACAGGTGAGTCTAGGACAATTCTGTGCAGCGAGCTCTGCATGCAGACAACTCTGTGCGGGTCAGCAGATTTACCCAGCTCTACCCACTGCACAGTGCTGTGCCAGTCCTTCCTGCTGCACGGTGAGCTCCACAAAGCCCTTGAACATCAGCAGAACTGTGCATGGCACTGCAGGGAGCCCTGAGTGCCTGGCAGAGAGTGGTCTCTCACAGAAGGTGGAGGCGTGACTGCCCACGAGGTCATTGCTGCCATACCTGCACTGTGCATTACATTAGTGTGAGGAGAAGGAGGCACACAGGTAGGGGGACAAGTAGCAGGTGAGGCAGGGGAGAAGCAGCAGGGAGGAGCAGCTCTGGGCACAGCTCCAGACACGAGGGGTATGTCAGCCGTGTGAGCACTGCCTGGTGGGAGACCCTGTCATTTTTTTGGATTTTTTTCTCTTTTTGTGTTTGTGTGGGGTGTTGTTTTTTAAACTGAGAGACTTACAGGAATGGTGTCACACCATCCCAGCATCCTCCTCAGCCCTGGGCAACCAGGAATGTCAGGAGGCACTAGTCTCCACCACTGCAGAACTTCTTCCCTATCTGAACAATGTGCACAGCAGTACCAGCACCAGAGCAGCTGCAGGAGCTTGGCCGATGGCAGTGTGGAGGACCAGTGCAATGCTAGGGACCAGTGTAATGCAGAGGAATGGCATGGTGCAGCATGATGGGGAAGACCTGTGCAATGGGAAGGACTGGTGGAATCTGCCAACCATTGTGGAGATTTCCCTGCAGAGCTGTCCCACTCCCAGGACAGGTAGCCTGGGAGGAATACAGAGAAATTGTCCAAGCAGCCCGAGATCAGGTTAGGAAAGCTAAAGCCCTGATGGACCGGAGGGACCTTCACAGGCTTGAGAAGCAGGCCTGGGCAAACCTCATGAACTTCAACAAGGCCAAGTACAAGGTCCCGCATATGGGTCAAGGCAATCCCCAGCAAAAATGTAGGCTGGGCAGAGAATGGATTGAGAGCAGCCCTGAGGAGAAGGACTTTGAGGTGTTGGTTGGCAAGAAGCTCAACATGACCCAGCAATGCGTGCTCACAGGCCAGAAAGCCAGTTGCATCCTGAGCTGCATCAAAAGAAGGACGAGGAAGGTGGTCTTCCTCCTCTACTCCACTCCCATGAGATGCCACCTGGAGTACTATGTCCAGCTCTGGACTCCTCAGCACAAGAAAGACATGGACCTACTCAAGCAGGTCCAGAGGAGGGCCACAAAGATGATCAGAGGGCTGGAGCACCTCCCCTGTGAGGACAGGCTGAGGGAGTTGGAGTTGTTCAGCCTGGAGAAGGGAAGGCTCTGAGGAGACCTTCTAGCAGCCTTCTAGTACCTAAAGGCAGCCTACAGGAAAGGTGGGGAGGGACTTTTTACAAGGGCCTGTAGTGATAGGACAAGGGATAATGGTTTTAAACTGAAAGAGAGTAGATTTAGACTAGATGTAAGGAAAGTGTTCTTCACTGTGAGGATGGTGAGACACTGGGACAGGTTGCCCAGAGAAGCTGTGGATGTCCCCTCCCTGGAAGGCCAGGTTGGACGGGGCTTTGAGCTACTTGGTCTAGTGGAAGGTGTCCCTGCCTATGGAGGTGTGGTTGGAACTAGGTGACCTTTAAGGTCCCTTCTAACCCAAACCATCCTGTGATTCTATGATTCTGCGTATCTGTCTCTGTTCACATAAGGCTTCAGTATCCTGCAAGGTTTTCTCTTTTAATTAAGGTTCATATACCTAATCCAACAAGATTTGGCATACAGGTAGTGTTGTCACTCAACTAAATGATACCTTCGGAAGTGTCATAGATACATTACTAGGATCAATGGGGGAAGGGGGTACCAAAAGGATTGTAGTAGGTAAGACAAGGGTTGGCATGGCATTGTCTGAGGATGGCAATACCAATAGAAACATTTACACTGCTCCTAGGAGCCTAGTGGACTCAGGAGTGTATCTGAAATGCTTGTACACCAGTGCACAGTGTATGAGAAACAAACAGGAAGCGTTAGTCAGCTCTCAGAGCTACAATATCATTGCTATTAGTGAGACTTGATGGAATGAGTCCTACAATTGAAGTGCTGGGATGGAGGGCTACAAGCTGTTCAGAAGGGGTAGGCAGGACAGGAGAGGTTTGATTGCGGAGCCCTTACAGTTCATGATGGTGTGGTTGAGAGCCTCTGGGTGAGGATTAGGGGGATGAAAAACAAAGGAGGTGTTGTAGCAGGTGTTTATTAATGATGACCCAGCTGGGATGTAAGCACTGTTGAGTTATTCTACAGGCAATTAGGAGAAAATTCTGGATCAGTAACCTTGTTCTTGTGGGAGATTTCAACTTCCCAGACATCACCTGAGACAAGCAGGTCTTGGAAACTTGAAGTTTGTAGGAGAGAACTTCTTGTTGAATTGCTATTCCATACATTATTTTCTTTAAATTTTCCTTTCATCTCAGAGGATGGAAAGGATCTAGTACAGGTAAATCAACAGAGTACATACAGATGAGAACTGCAAAAAAATGAGTCACCATTAAGGTGTATTGACAATGAATTCTAAGCAGTACAAATTCAGTTACCAGATGGATTTACACTTAGGAAATTGTTTTCCCAGTATAATCTAAAGCATTCCTTTAAGGAATAATGACCTGAGGAAAAAGGGTCGAACAGATGGCAGTGAGAGGTCATAGCTTGAGGCAGCACCATCAAACGTTTCCAGTCCTTCAGTACATCTTTGAGAAACACCTGTTGGTACAATTTTTTTGTCTCATTAAACACTTGCATTAATAAGAATGTATGTTTTGGGTGAGTGTTGCAAGCAGTGATACCATTCTTTTACTTAAGAGGGTGATCTTGCAGAATTAGGAATTTCCTGTGAAGGAAAATGACATCATTTCCAATGATGTCTTAGAATTTGTTTTGCTTTGTCATCACTAATGAAAAAAACCCCACAACTTAACAATTTATTTCTTTTTTTTTTTTTTGTATTTGCAGACTGTGCATTATCAGACATTTATGACAATAAAGTATTTTTTATTACTCAGTATAACCTGACAAAGTAGGCATGGATAACATCAAGAAGAATACACAAAGTAATAAAAACTTAGATTTGAATGAATACTACCTTTCTTTCATATTTCTTAGGCTCCAGTGTTTTAACATACCCAGACTGCAGCTTCGCATCTGAATATGTTAAGGGCTGAATTCTGAGTCAATGCCAACAACATGAGTTCAACAAAACTTTTTCTACCTCCTTCTTACATAATAGCTAATATCTTTCTTCACTGTACTGTGTAGAAGCTTCTGCCTAGCATTTAAAAGGTGTAGGTGCCCTCAAGCATTCATTATATCATCGGTTCTGTGTTCTCCAAACTTAGAGATGCAAGAAAATCCTTCACCTTTCAGTTTCTAATGTGTTTTGCTCATTCCTTCTTTGTGGCGTATCAGTATCAGTAAAATTTACTTACCTCAAAGATAACACTTTCTGAATTTAAGGGTAGTTTCTTTCAGACTGATTAACACTCTGAATATCTTCTTTCCTTTCGCTTGTCATTCATGAAACTGCAGCTGCAAACTCTATGGAGGAAAGCTGATTTGTTCGTAATAAGGAAGATTTTGTTTTAGAAGGTATCAGTGACTACAAATATAACGTTTTTCCTTTCTTTACAAGCCTTTTCAATCCAAATTTATGTTGTATTGGGTGCAGGTGCCCAGACACTGGCATCTTTGTTTCTCACCATGAAAATCCATTTTTAAAATTATTTAATTAAAAAGTATTTAATTGAAAAAAATTAATACATTAAATTAATTTTCCAAAATCAAGTCTGTTTTTCCCATCACAGCAACTGGTCAGTGATCTCCCTGTCTTTATGTCAATTCATCTTATTTTGACCCCCTTTCCTGTTAGCAAGAGGGTGTGAGGGAGTAGCTGGGTGGGGGTCTAACAGCCGGCCAGGGATATCCCACTCCACATGTTACTTTCCTCTGGAACGCTGAAACCACAAGGCTTCTTTCTGTAGATGTGTTTGGATTGCTTATTCTTTGCCTCTTCAATGTAGCAGGGGATAGTAATTTTTGTACCAGTGCTAGTTTGCTTGGAGAAGGACACTTTCAGCATTTAGTTCCTCAGCAAGACAGTTGCCAGGATGCCAGTTTTGATTCTCCAGCAAGACTACTGTGCTAAGTAGGCTCATTTCTCTGCTGCTTTAGCTCAAGAGAGGTTAAAACTGGTTTATCTATTAGTTACACTGCAAGTTTTCCATCTTTTTACAGCCATTATCTTTCTCTGCATTGAGAGTGTTCCTGTCTCTCAGCCCCTGGAGAGAGAGGAAGAAACAATTACTTTTGACTCAGTGTGTGGTCGGGATTCCTCCACACCACACAGAGGATATCCCCATCAGGAAACTACTGGCAGGATGTGCTGCCTTCATGCCAACTCAAATTCAAATTAATTGTATAGCTCAGAAGCAGCTATAAAAGTTTTCAAGGAAGAACAACTTAATGGTATAATAAAAAGTGTCAGATGGAAAATTCAGCCCCTCGGAAAACAAAAGCTGACTAATTATGACAATTTTCAGTGATATGAATGGTTTCTGTAGTATAAAGTACTTGGCTGCTGATTTAGTATAAATATTGAAACCACTCTCTTAAAATGATCATAGATGGTTGTAAAAACAATCTTCTGGTATTTTCTGCTGTCAACTAATTCCCCGAACACACTATTTTGTCACAAAGATTATTAGTTGTAAAAGACAAAAAATAAGATTGATGGGATTAAGTGAGGCAGTGTGCTTCTGTCTAAACATTTGTATAGAATGATCAAGTCATTGGTACTGCCATTATGTAAAGTATTAAAGCTCTTACTTTACAATTTAACCTAAGGAAATGTTGAAAAATTCTACAGTATATGAACAGAAAAGAGCAAAGTGTTTCCTAGCTTATTAATGTTGCTTTCAAAAATTATGTAGAGCACTGAGTGCTGATCTATAGCGATTTCCCTCCTCCCCTAAATTTAATTGAAAAAACTGTACATATTTTAATATAGATGAGAGATTTAGTGAGGAGCCTATAGATTTTTAAAATGACAGATCATTACTATGGCACTGATCTGCTAAAGGATACTATATCCTTTACGAAAGTCTAAAAATAAATATCATATTCTAGGTTTCCATTTGACAAAAGCTTACTGGACAATAGCAACCACAGTTAATGTCAGCTTTATTTATAAATAAAAGATGCTTTGTTTTGTTTCAATATAAAATATTTGTTACATTTATTCCATTATAGGTAAAATATTTAGAGACAAAATCTATCCACATTTGCATCCAGATAATTTCTAACAGAAGTTTTCAAGTTTATTTTATCTAACTAGAAAAGAAAGAAAGGTTTTGAGTTTTATGGTGGATTCAGTACCTTGCATGAAGCTAAGGGATAATAGTCTAATCATGGAAAGCAGTCAGAATCAAAGCCTATTATAACTCAAATGACAGTTTAAGATACTATGTTTACAGCTTTTGCTATTGGACTTAGAGGAATATTATTGATGCATGAGGTTTAAGTAGTTAGAGGCTCTCAGGAATGTAACTTAGGCGACATTAGGGGAAAATCTCAATATCTTGCAGGATATTGATGAAGCTGACAAAATCCTGGGACAGAATGACCAAAAAAGAAACGGTCATACTGGTAATACCCCCATCCCAACAACATTCCCTTGTAGTATTGTAAATGAAAGATTATTATTCTTCATATATTAAGAAATACCCTTCTGAAGTGGGGAAGAAGACAAATAAAGTAGGAAAAGAGAGCCCCACCTATGGAGCACAAAACTGTTGTGGTCAGTCATCTTGAATCTTTCTGTGCAAGTTTGCTTTGGCAATGCTGAGAGGCTCAACTCCTGCCTTCCTACATAGAAACTTCATACTGTCCTGCTGATTAGCTGGGGGATCTACTTATTGCAAGTAATAACAAACACATTTAGAAGAAATATAAGACGACAATGTCTTCCAGAAGAACTTATTGTAATATTATCTCTTATGATATAATAAAAGAGTTTATTTGTACTGGTGCAGAAACAAACACAATCAAACATGATGACTAAAAGCTCATCTCCTGCCCTTTAGTATATGTGTCAAAAATGGACATGCTGAGGCTGAAGTCCTATTGACTGTAACATGAAATGTACACATTGATTATCTAACAGAACCAAATATAGATTCTGATGAGACTTAACATGCTCCTGAGTGCTTTTCTAAAGAGAAGTAAAATTTTCAACAAGGAAAATGATACTTGTTAACCTACTTTAAAGACCTGGTGCAGTCTTGCTGCTATTTTAAAAGTGAAAATATTTGTTTTAGTGGGCCCTAGAATAGGATAAATCAGTATATCAAAGAGAAGGAAGCATATAAATGTCAATAATGAAAATTAAATGGCTGTGTAATTTGCAGTACCTGTCAAACTATAAATATATTCAGTTAGTTTATGGATTTATCTCTTCATGTCCATTGTCACCTATTCTATGTGTGGAAAATTCACACTAAAGAAATATTTTTCTTTTATTATCATATAAAACAAAATAAGAAAATAACATGAAGATTATTAAACAAAGGCTTTAGACAATAAAAGACATAAATACAAGGATTCAGTGTTCCAGTCTGGAACACTATGACATCAAAGCTCCTCTTGCTGCCTTCATGCACCAAGCTTTAAAGATTTTTGGCATCAAAAAAGCAAGAGAGCACAAGGCTCTATGACAGATCATCTATCAGCAGTGACTCAGTGAACCCTAAGGTGAAAGGAGATTGTGAATGTCTTACCACAGCATAACAAAGGCTAAAAGTCAAAGGATGCACTCCTTATCTACTCATCGTATTCACTGACGTAATGATGTATTCTGAAAGTTGCAAACGAAATTGGCTCAAACCTTTAAAGAGTGCTAGCTAAGCCATAAACCATGATTGCAATTCAGCGGATAGGAACCAATTAAGTGTATGGCACTTGAGGCAAAGAATGAAAGAACAAGTTACTATCAAATTTCAATGCATAAAAAACCTCAGAGTTCGGCCCATTTGCTTTCCAATCTTAAAGTAAAACATAGCAAAGACAATTAAAAACATTCTGAATGCAACCAGGTGTAAATACACTTGAATGCAATTACCAAAGGAAATTATTGTATATCAGTAAAAGTATGAACAGTCACTTAATCTGAGCCAAGCAATCAACCTTTAGGGCTGCTTAATGCTAATAGAATTTGTAGTCAAATGCCTTTCTCAAAACAGATATTTCAGTGCTCAAGGTCTGATCCTGATATACTACAAAGCCCAACATTTGGGCATTGACTTCAATTATAAACAAACTTGCCTCTGATCTTTATGAGTCACTGTTAGAAATACCTAGTAAATTAAATGATGTACGGACCCTCGCTGCTAGACCCTGCCCTGAAACTCCTGGCTCCGGGGAGTACCTGGTCCCCACAGCATCCTTGTAATCAGGATGTTTGTGGCTGCACGGACAGGCAAATCTTCAAATCTCCAGCGGACTCATGCTCTGAGTTAACAGTTCTTAGCATTAAAGTTCTGCTAAGACGATTTCTTGTTTCTTATAGTTTGACATTTGGTTTTTTCTTTAGTCAATGTTCACTAATTAACAGTATGCATTCATTTTATAACATTATAGTTTTGATTCTCTTTTTGGCTTTCTTGTCTTCCTTTCTGATAGATAAATTCAGCTTATATAAGAATCATAGCTAACAATTTAGTTAATTAGGATTCTTCCTCCTCTTTTTTCCTTTTCCCTCTTTATTATCCTCACTGTCCATTTCAAACTCTGTAATCCCAGTTTTTACTACTATCTCCAATCTGAGAATCAGTAGTACTACTTAGAGTCTTCTACTTGAAAGAAATGAAATTATAATCAAATTCAGGGATATCAGTTGTTGTAATATGGAAACTTCTCTTTAAAAGCTACACAAATGATCACTGGCGTAAAATATTTCCATGTAGAGAGGAACATTTCCAATTAGAGAACTAGGTTTCTGTTTGAAGACTTTCCAAGCTACTTCTGCAATGAAGTACAATTCGTTTGAGCTTTTTTAATATTGGGGAGGTGGTGGTGGGGGGAGGGAAGTAACTAAGACTTTCTAGAAATACAGAATTTAAGAAAAATGCAGTCTTATTTCTCATTTTCCAGTTTAGCAGTGGACTTAAATGTCAACATTCAGATCTTGAATAACAGTTACAGATAAAAGTGTTCTAGTGCTGTTTGGGGTTTCAGGTTCCAGGCCATTGTTCTGCACATCATAAAATTATCTTTACTAGCAAAATCCAGAAGTAAACCTAGATTCAATCTTGCTGTCCCAAAATACTGGGATGTGTGGTTTGTGCTTATCCTTGAAACCAATTATTTCTCTAGTATAATGTTACACAAATATCATGTCTTCATAAAAGATAAATCATGTCTACAATGTTTTTTGCGAACATGTGCAATTATATCTCTGCATAAGCTTTCCTTAGCATACACTTACTAGGCTGTGCCATTGGTTCAAACCTTTATCTAAAAATTTCGCTTGGTATACTGGTTTGTTTAATACACATTCACGGTGTTATACAACTATCTTAAATCCCCAGATAAGTCAGCTTCCCTTTTTCCCTTCATTAATGCAACTTCAGGATGATTTCATCTTATTAATAGCATAAGAATACAGGTCTTATTAGAGAGACAGGTCTGGAACGCAATACATGTCTGGGATTATTCTGTTTCGTTTCTCACTTTCCCTGAACTACATTGAACAAAATACCTATTTAGCACTTCTTGAAGAGCTACCAATTGCTAATAAACTGGCCAATTTCACCTTGTCTTTTGAATTTTTTAGGGAGTTGTGACACTTTACAGATAGAAACTAAAATTGTATAATAAAGCTTGAAAACTGGGTCTGCATTATTAATCCCAAGCATTCAGGTATAAAGATTTTTGAGCATTTGCTTCTCAAACTTCCAAGTTTTCCTTCATATTAATAGAAAGTGAAAATAGATTTTTCTACTCCATCACTAATAAAAAAATCAAGATTTTAATGTAAGAATATGACTCCAGGATTTACTGCTCTGCTAAACCAGGAAAAAGAAAAAAACATTAACTATTAGGAGGATAAAGTCAAGGGAGCAGGAAATAGTGAATTTTTCAAACATTATAGGAGATATTTTGTGAACATTTAATTTAGATCTAAATAGGTACTAAACATCTGCTAATGACTTTTTAGATTTGAGGCATGCTGGAGGTATTTCAAAGAATATTGAAGCACAGCTTGAGAGAACAGACAGTACAAAGGGAAGGCTGCACATAGATCTGGTTCTCTGTTTTTTTGTACAAAGCCACAATAAAAGCGTTAACATTCCTCTGCAGAAAATTTCTGATGTATAAGAAAGAATGAATGAGTGCAGGAGGTTTTCTCTTGTGTCAGCTGTCACAAAGTGATTGTGGAAATTTAGCATTTAAAGCAGCATATTTGTTCAGACAGGAATATAAGATTATCTTCTAGGACAGGAATTGTTGATTGATTTATTGTGCATGCATAATTATATATGTGTATATGCACATATGTATGTGTATATACATATATAAAATACAACAAAGAGAAATAATGGAGTTTGTCTTCCACTGAAAGAGAAGAAATAAGTAAAAATTAATTTGCTTAACTACAGTGTTTTTTAGATGCTTAGCATTAGCTTTTTTAATAAAACATTTAAACATTTCAATAATTTGGGCATTACCAACTATGCAGCATTTGGCAAATTTTGGACAAATTCGCTTTTTCTAAATCCACTGTTAATTAATAAAATTCTTAAAACATAAATGATGATGGCTGTTTATGCTCTTTAGCCTGTCAGAATCGCTGTTTAGTCCCTCCCTCCACAAAAAACTGTCAAAAGAAATCTAAACCCAGGAAAAACACACTTAAAGATCACATAAGTAGATAAACAGAAACAAAGTAAGATGTTTAAGACTTTGCCCATTCTCTTCCCATATGTAGCTATGCTTCTACTCTATACTCCCCACTGTTATATTGACTTCTGTTTAGATATGTGTCATGTAGTTTGAGCCAATTTCTTTTTTCCCCTAAATCTCAAAGTTTTCTCATACTTTGAAGTATTTACATTTTTCAGCTGTCATAACGAATCAAATAAGTAATAGTCATTCTTGCACATTAAGAATTGACTGAGTGTCGCGGTCGGGACGGGACACGACAAGAGTATATGTAAGAAGGCAGCGTTTATTAAGTTACAAAAGCCAAGATGGCCGAGATGGCGCAGCAGAAGAAAAACATTCCCTTTTACAATCTTTCTTATCTGTCCACCGACTCATGCACTAAGGCTGCTAAAATGATTTGCTCAATAGCTCTGTCCATTCACCTCTATTCGCATACTGATTGGCTGGAGCTCCTACTGTATTTTCTTCACCTACTTTTTTCTTGCCAAATTTCTGCTCTGTGGTATTCACTTGTTTAGTCTCTTCTTGCTCAGTCTCTTATCACTTCCTCAAACCTGTTTACAACATTCTTCATCCACTTCTTTCATCTTCTCACGGGTATACTGGAATGCTGTCGAGGCCGATTTCATATTCCTCAGTCAGGCTATCCCCGACAACTGAGAGTTTAAAACATTTTATAATTTTAACAGTTTATGACAATATAATCTAGATTTGAGTCTATATCATTGTTTCACTTTACTGTGTTACGATTGTACTTGGAAGGTAAGTAGAAGTTCTGCACACTGCCTCTTGATGACTGAAAATAGAAGGTGTGCAACTGAAATGCAATCAGTCTGGAAAGATTAATTACAAAAACTTGCTCACTCAAATAGTTCTCAAAAATTGCGAGACTTTTATTGCTTTCATGATATAAATGCTAAGGAACAGTATCTGCAACATTGCAATTTTATAACATTATGTTTTGTGAAAGAAACACTAAAAACCAGAGCTCGGTTTAGCAACTTGTTGTCTGTGAACTTGAGCTGAACACTTTCGCATCCTTTTTCTTTTTTCTTTATCAATATGCTAAGAAAAAGTAACACCAATTAATAGAACATATATAGCATCTCTATAGAGAGTTGACATGCGGAAGACTGACTCAGGTTATATCCTCCACATATATATATATATATATATATATATATATATATACACACACACACACATGCTTACACATTTAAAATTTTATATATATGCTTATTATTGTATTATACATATTTATTAAAATAGTAACAAATAGTAATGCCTTATACTTCTGCAATCTTTGTCAAAGGAAAGATTGTTATCTACCAAGCAACCTATATGATTCTTGAACAAGGACCTGGCTTTAAGATTCATTATAGAAACATCAGTATTTTTTTTACTGGACTTAAACAATACTTAAAACAGGATGGGTGTTAGCTGACTTTGTGAAGCCACAGGAAGATTGTGAGGGTCCTGGAAAGCTGGATGGTCTACATAAATGTCTTATAAACCCCTTAAAAGGACCTACCACAACTGCATGGGGATGAAAGCTACATATTGGATACCAGCAACATCTATAGAATAGTCCGGATTCCCTGTAGAGAGGGACCAGGTTGTACTTCAATGAATGTCTGCTAAATCAATCCCATGTATAGAAGGATTTTTGGAGAAAATCGTACCCTATTGAGGAAAGACCTTTCACCTTCAAGTTTACATCTTTCTGTAAGATCCAATTATGCTTCTATTTTATTTTGATCTACCCCAGCCTTTTCATAGTACAACAAACCAAAGTTTATGGGCAGCAGTGGTTATTGTGTACTCCTACGGAGTCCATCACAAAATGTATGCAAGGCTGGCACACTTAACAAGGAAATAAGAAAACCCTGTCTCCTGGGGTATAGAGTGTTGCCTGACTAGCAGCAACACATTTTGTCAATGCCAGTATTTTTTTATATCCCTTGTCATACACAGATTGAGATACACAGTAATCATGATCAGTAAATCATTCAACTGTGTCAGTTTTTATACAGAAAGTCACCGCAATCTCATGTTTCTCCTATTCTTACTGAATAAATTCTGTTGATTTTATAACATTGAACATCACGCTAGGTCAGTTTTGACCCTTGGAGTTGAAATAAGTAAATTATTTCAACTAATATGCCATTCAGTCATTTAAAAAGGCAAAGCAAGAATATTTGTTTAATATCAAAGAATGTCAATTACTTGATTAGATATATGACAGAAACGAGTCTTAGATTTTCCATTTTATCTTTATATACCACAGAAATTCATGCAGCTTTTTATCACTCCTTGTGTCCCTGAAATATGCTTATGTTCATGAATGTATTTATGTGTGTGTGTTTGTCTCTGCGTATTTATATGTTATCCAGCTTTGCTCACTGCATTATGTTTCTAGGGTGGGTGAAAGAAGTATGCTTTCTTAGCCTCTATGTATCATGGAAACTAACACCAAGTATCATCTTCTGTTGTGAGAAAAGTCCTGTAGAATTAATTGAATCATGGAAGCATATTGCACATCAGCTGCAGAAAAGTTTATTGCTGGCTCTTCACTGCAACGATCCCTCTGTGTTTTGATTGTTCGCTGCTTCCCACTAGAGAAAATAATGATAGACTCCAAACTCATATTCAGCCAAGAATCTTTTCAAGTTTATAATGATACAGAAACACTCAGTGATGTAAACAAAGGTTGAGTATAAACCGGATGATGACAAATATAAGTATAAAGTAACATGGGTTATTGTTTTAACTCAGCACCATGTGCTCTAATGGAGCATACATAAATTAATTCACTGGCAGCAGTGGATGTCAGTTTTATTACCACAGCCACCCCCCCCCCACCTCATCTACTGTACTGACACAGGAGATAAGTTCAGGAGGAAATGGTAAAGGTGTTACTTTCTAGGTAAAAGACAAATCTTGAACGTAAAAAGTGGAAGTATTTTTGGAATATCTGAAGATTTTTGCCCATTGCACAAAGCAATGCAAAATAAAAGTGTAAGGTAATACTAAATTCCTTTAATTTAGATTTTAACAGAAAAATGCTGTAAGGGATATGCATCTGCGATGCCTGAAATACATTTACAATTCACAGCTTTTGTATTCTCTATGTATGTACAGGGAAAATATAAATGGGTAATACCAATAAAAAGAGAGTAAACCGCTAAAAAGCAAGAGTAGATGCTTATGTAACTACAGTGTTATAGGAAGGCTTCAGATAGACAATAGTACATACATATGTAGAGAGAAAGAGGGAAAAATCACCTTCCTCTTTGTCTCTCTAGGCTTTAATATTTTTTTGTCAGAGTTCGCAAATAAGACTTTGACAAGCTTTTCCTGCTCTAGATACTTTGGAATAATACAGACATTTGGCTTGACCAAAAGTATAAGGGTGCAAATATTTTAATAAGCTAAAAGGGCTGACAGACAGCTTAATGGGATTTGAGAATGTATGGAAAAGCTAATAAGGGTGAAATAAGAAACTATTAATGACAACTAAGACAGTTGCCTAGAAGTATGTCCATTCAATGTATTACATGTTTTAAGAGTACAAAAAACTTCATGGGTGAATTTTGACTTCACTGATCAAAAGATAATTTCTTTTAGATTTCCATGTTCCTGAAGTATCAGATATTATATCCTACAACATCTTCATTACACTTCCTTTCTCTCTACTTTCTTCTGTCTCCAATGTCATACAAAATCTATATATTACATACAGAAAGACCATTCTAGCTCTTAGTTATCAAAAGTTAAGTTAAATGGGGAATTGTCAGCCAGAGGAGATTCATTCTTAGCCCAGTATGGTTTAATACATTTGTCAGCAGCTTGTGGGGGCAGGTGGGTTGGGGGAGTGGAAAATCATTACTAATAAAGTTTTCATATGATTTACAATTGTTCCAATGGCACAAAGGAACAGAAATTTGGCAAAAATCAAAGGCTTGCTATAGGAAAAAATGATGTTTGTAATAATTACAATGTGTGAAGCTGAATAGTTGGAAGTAATGATGCTGAAATTAACAATGATGAATAAACACTTAAACTTAAACTTCCAATGATGTGTTGTTCTGTCTTAGCTATCTAAGCAGGGGAACAACAGTTTGTATGTACACTGGCAAGAGAGGCTGATTTCTCACACAAACATTGTATTAAGTTTTAAAAGCTATATTTTAAATTTAGTAAGCTGAAAATAGCAAAGAAGCTGTAAAATCAGTGAAATTAAATTATTATCTCAATAAAATAATGTATCTCAATCAAGGTTATTTAAGAGAAATTTTAGTAGACTTTATCATGGTTTACAAGTATATAAACATGAATGTGATCTCTGATGGTAAGGACCTGTTTAGTTTGGCAGACTTGCAATTGCAGGATGAAGCTGTTTAAACATTGAGAGAAAGTATATGTCTAGCTGCAAGGACAATTAAGCTTTGAAATGGCTTGACAGAAAAAAGGACTGTTAATTATCTGGAATTATTTTGACCAGCAGTAGGTCTTTTATTGAAGGGGAAACTCCATCACAACAAAAGTGTATGGGATCCTGATAGAGAAATTCTATGTCCTGCGTAAGGAAGAACTCAGTCTTCCAGACCTGACTCAGCCTCATGAGTATACAGTCTAAGTAAACTGCTACATCTACCTTTAAGTAGATCAGTTTTCAAGTCCAGTATGTTTAGTTTATAGACCTAACATTCACACTGTTTTCTCTGGGAAGTTTCTGCTACTATGCTACTTTCCCTTAGGTAGAGCTCTGCAAAAGCAGATGTAAATTCAATTAGGCTGACTCTGTAGCAGGACCACAAGTGCATAGAGATGTATTTGAGTTCCGCTAAAAGGTCTAAATGGCTGTTCTTCCCAATACCCTTTCTGTCTGTGACAGGCTGTTTCTGTTTTACTTGCTTCAGTATATTTTGTTCTGCTAAAAGATTGTGACTTAACATCAGGGAGGAATTTGCTTGTTTTGCCCTTTCCTGTCTCTTGAAATGTGGGTTGAGTAGAAGTCTTTGCAAGGAAAAGAGTTGGTTTCCTCTCTGATGGCAACTGAGCATGACATTTGGATAAACAGAGAAAGACTGATGTAGCAAACATGGGATCCTGCAGTTCAGAAAGCCTGAAAATCCTCAAAGAGGAGTGGAAGACAGAATACACAGCTTACCAAATGCCATTTCTTAGAAGGGGTTGTAAAGGTGGTTTTCCTGCTGAAGAAGAGGCTCAGTGTTGCTATATTAAGACTGAGACTGAAGGAAAAGGCCTGTGTTACAGTGATAAAGTGACAGAAAATGTGAAAGAAGACTTGTGTTAATCTGTTTTGTTTTGTCCACTACAGGTCAGTTTTTCCCTTTTCAAAAGCACTCTTGTTCTAATTTTTTTGTTCATGTTTTGCACCCTTTTTTGTTATTTCTTGTTTTAAGAAAAAAATTGCAGATCTGCCTCAAAGAGCAGGTTGATGTGTGATCCTGGGATTGCTGGGTGTTACTGCAATAAGTACAATAATGGCTGTTTGTCTGTCAACATTGTTATTCAGGAAATAAGTTATCTTTTCTGAGGGGCAAAGCCAATCAATCAGTAATCAGAGGATCACAAGTGGCATGTCTTATGGCTGCAATTGGGGAAGTAGTTTCTTGAGCTTTTGCTGCTGCAGGCAAGCTTTGAACTGAAAATATGAAATAGCCTTCCAGTTAAATGTCAATATGGAGGAGAAACCATCATCATCTCTGTAAGTCATAAAGCAGTGGGACTCAGTTTTGTTTCATCTCTCTTTGACACGGGAATAGTGAGAAAGAAAAGAAGTTGCTTTTTTGTCACTCAGTATTTTTTTTTCCAGTTACACTTTTAGTGTGATATTTAATTCAGGGATAACGCTGTAATTAATGATTTTTAATGGCTGCATATAACAAAGGCCTTGAAAGAATCACAAACATAACTGAGAAGATTATGTTATGTTCAGGATAAGACATGGAACTTCTTTTACACTGAGAAACAGAAAAATCACAGGAAAATCAACATGGAGACGAAGGATCAGCAAGCAGCTGTATAGACACTCATGCTGTTCCACCTTCCTGGGGTATACATAACACTCACCTTTCCCATCTGGGACACTGCTATGACATATGAAAATGTGTCATTTACTCAACTTTTCACTTAAAAACTAAACAGCTTGGCAATATTTGAGGTGGATGATGTACAATACAGTGTACAGCTGTAAGCACAGGGCCCCATTGCAGCTTATTAGCAGAGCTGCATCCTCAGTAGACTTGCAAGGATTTGGAGAGAATGACTACTGGCAAGTGAAGCCTTGCTGTTGAATGAACAGCCACTCAAATGAATCCAGAAAGCCTCTATTATAGCTCACACTGATTGAATTCTAAACCAAGCTGGTGTAAAACTGCATACAGTGGTGTATTATATAGGTTTTTTTTTTTTTAATGTGACCTGAAAATAAAAACAGAAAAAAACCACCCAAAATATTTTTATTATTAACCCAGTGAATTAATTTATTAGCACAAAACAGAAGAGCTTGCTGGAGTCTTAAATAGTTATAGTTTATTTTTAAGTATCTTCTAAAAATTTTAAAAAATGAATATTGGAATGATATGTATTGAGACAGTTTATAGATATTTGAACTGCAACAGTTTTGAAAATCAAAAGGTGATTTATAAAAGAATTCCAATGAGTTACTTCAATGAATAAATTCTGGATTTGATCCCAGATGTGCAAAGGTATGTAGTCTTCTAACTCTCACCAGTTTTAAAGTAAGGATCTAAAATTGGAAGAAAATGGGTCTGCTTCTTATTTCGTGCAGGTGAATTTGGCTGTTTAATTCTTCACGTATTATGAAAGTGAAGGAGTCTTGAGGCTGTGGAATAACAGCGGAACAAGGTCTGATCGTATAGTAGTCACAGTAGTAACTATAAGCCCTCTCCTTCTCTCCTTCCCGTTGTGTGCAGCAACATTGGAAAAAACAGAGGGACTCAGTCTACTTATACATGGCTCCATGTCTGGTGTCACCACCACAATTTTGGGTTTTTCAATAATGAGATGGTGTACATGGCATCAGGCTTGCTAGCATCAGATGGGATTCACCTTTCTCAAAGGGGGAAGAGAGTCTTTGCTCATGACCTAATGGAGCTCATTGGCAGAACTTTAAGCTAAACTTGAAGGGGGAGGGAGATAATATCAGGCTTGTCTGTGACAAGCTGTGGAATGACACACCAAGGTTAGGGGAATGGGGTGCCAGTGAAGGTCCCAAGCCTGCTGCTCAGAGGCATGCTGGGTACACTGCAGCATCCTTGAAGTCTTACAGAGATGAGCCAGGGGCTCCTGAGGTAATGGGAGCAAACAGGGAAACACTGGTGAAACACCTCTAAAGGGTTAGGGGTGTTCCTCTAAGAAGGTGACAAGCCCAACAGCCCAGCTGAAGTGCCTTTACACCAATGCACACAGCATGGGCAATGAACAGGAGGAGTTGCTAGAAAGCCGCAACCTGGTTGCCATTGCTGAAACTTGGTGGGATGAATCCCATGAATGAAGTGTAGCTATCAATGGCTACAGGCTGTTCAGAAGGGGCAGGTGAGGAAGGAGGGGTGGAGGGATTGCCATCTACATCAAGAAATGGATAGAATGTGAAGAGCTGTCTCGGAAGAATAGCCATGAGCAGGTTGAAAGCTTATGGGTAAAAATTAGAGACCGAGGCAACAAGGGGAATCTTGTGCTTGGGGTCTACTACAGGCTGCCCCATCAAGGGGAGTCTATGAACAAAGTCTTCTTACTCCAGCTACAGGAGGCATCACACTTGCAAGCTCTCATCATGCAGGGGGATGTCAACCACCCTGACATCTGCTGGAAAAGTAGCATGGCAAGCTGTAGGCAATGCAGAAGTTTCCTGGAGTATATTGAAGGTAACTTCATAAGCCAGGTAATAAACAGTTCTACACCAGAGGGGATGCAACGCTGGACCTGATGGTCACCAACTCAAGTGAGCTAATTGGTGACATCAAGATTGGAGGCAGCCTGGGCTGCAGTGATCATGCACTGGTGAAGTTCACAGTCTTGAGGGATATTGGTCAGGCAAAGAGTAAAGTCAGGACCCTGAATTTTAGTAAAGAAACATTCCATCTCTTCGAGGAGCTAGTCAATGGGACCCACTGGGAAACCACTCTGAGTTGCAAGGGAGCAGAACAGAGCTGGCAGATCTTTAAGGACACTTTCCATAGAACACAAGAGTTCTCGATCCCCAGATGTAAGAAATCAGGAAAGGAAAGCAAGAGACCAGCAAAGCTGAATCAAGACCTGTTGGTCAAACTAAAGTTCAAGAAAGAAGTGCACAGGCAGTGGAAGCAGGGATAGGTATCCTGGGAAGAGTATAGGGACGCTGCCTGGTTGTGTAGCGATGGGGTCAGGAAGGCCAAGGTGCAGCTGAAGCTGAACTTGGCAAGGGATGCAAAGAGTTACAAGGGCTTCTACAGGTATGTCAACCACAAAAGAAAGGTTAAAGAAAGCATATGCCCCCCTTGATGATCATGACTGGTGAACTAGTAATGATGGACGAGGAAAAGACTGAGGTACTCAATGACTTTTTTGCCTCAGTCTTCACCGGCAACCTCATTTCCCACGCCTCACAAGTGGATAGTAAGAGAAGATCAGATTCATGACTGCCTGAGGAACCTGAATGTATATAAATCTATGGGACCTGATAAGATGCACCCCAGAGTCCTGAGGGAACCGGCTGATGTAGTTGCTAAGCCACTCTCCATGATATTTGAAAAGAGTCAGATGAAGTCCCTGGTGACTGAAAAAAGGAAAACATTGCACTCATTTTTAAAAAGGGTAGAAAGGAAGATGCTGGGAACTACCAACCTGTCAGCCTCACTTCTGTGCCTGGGAAGATGATGGAACAGATCCTCCTAGAAGCTGTGCTAAGGCACATGGAGACAGGGAGGTAATTCAAGACAGCCAGCATGGCTTCACCAAGGGCAAGTCCTGCCTGACCAACCCAGTGGCCTTCTGTGATGGAGTGACTGCATCAGTGGACAAGTAAAGGGCCATGGATGCTGTCAATCTGGACTTCTGTAAGGCCTTTGACACTGTCCTCCACAACATCCTTCTCTCTAAATTGCACAGATAGAGATTGGATGGGTGAAGTGTTTGGTAGATGAGGAATTGGTTGGATGGTCACATCCAGAGTGTAGTGGTCAGCAGCTTAATGTGCAGATGATGATCAGTGATAAGTGGCATTCCTCAGAGGTCCGTACTGGGACCAGTGTTGTTTAACATCAGGACATAGACAATGGGATCGAGTGCACACTCAGCACATTTGCAGACAACACCAAGCTGTGGTTGACATGCCTCAGGGATGAGATGGCATTCAGAGGGGCCTGGACAAGCTTGAGAAGTGGGCCTGTGTGAACCTCATGAGGTTCAACAAGGCCAAGTGCAAGCTCCTATACCTGAGTTGGGGCAATCCCTGGTATCAAGACAAGCTGGGGGCTGAAGGGATTGAGAGCAGCCTGGTGGAGAGGGACTTAGGGGTACTGGTGGACAAAAAGCTGGATGTAAGTTGGCAACGTGCACTCGCAGCCCAGAGAGCTGACCGTATCCTGGGCTGCATCCAAAGAAGCATGGCCAGCAGATCTAGAGAGATTATTTTCCCCCTCTACTCCACTCTTGTGAGACTCCACCTGGAGTACTGTGTCCAGCTCTGGACTCCTCAGCACAAGAAAGACATGGACCTACCTACTCAAGCAGGTCCAAAGGAGGGCCACAAAGATGATCAGGGGGCTGGAGCCGCTCCCCTATAAGGATAGGCTGAGGGAGTTGGGGTTGTTCAGCCTGGAGAAGAGAAGGTTTCAGGGAGAACTTATTGCAGCCTTCCAGTGCTTAAAGGGGGCTTATAAGAAAGATGGGGACAAACTTTTTAGTAGAGGATCTTCCAATAGGACAAGGAGTATGGTTTTAAACTAAAAGAGGGCAGATTTACAATGGGTATAATGCAGAAATTTTTAACAGTGAAACACTGGAATAGGCTGCCCAGAGAGGTGGTAGAAGCCCCATCCCTGGAAACATCAAAGGTCAGGTTGGACAGGGCTCTGAACAACCTGATCTAGTGGAAGATGTCCCTGCTCACTGCACGGGGGTTGGACTAGATGACCTTTAATGGTCCCTATCAACCCGAACTATTTTATGATTCTATGATTCTAAGATAAAAGCTTCCTGATTTGCAGAGATGCTTGTGGAGTCACAATCTGTACACTGATGCTCACTTACATTTTCTGACCATATCTTGCAACAATGTTAGTCTGGGAGATATTTTTTTTTACTATTTATGGATGTTTCTTCAACATTATATAAAAAATTATTACACTAAAAAGAATATGAAAATTTAATCATATATAGCTTTTCTATGCTGAGCCCTATAGAATATCATTAATTTATAATCAAATTAGAATTAACAACAAAAGAGAATACAAAAGAGACAAGTGAAAAGTGAATGTCCTTTAGATGTATCCACATAATACAGTTGTTTTGAAAATTCAAGGGCCTCCAAGAATATGTGGACCCAAATGATGACCTGGAATTCATTCTTGGTAGTATCTACTGAGTTTTACAGTATCACTTTCAACTCCTGAGGGATACAAAGCTTGTAAATCTTGTAGTGAAGTAATGAAAAATGTTCAGCTTTAGTGGCCCTGAGGCAGGAATATTACAATGAAAATGGGAACATCTAAATATTATACAATCTCACCATAAATGCTGCATGGACACCATTGTTGTACAAATGTAAAGAGAAATTAATGGTTTTCAGAGATGTTTTCCTCTTAACACAACATCTAATGAGTTCAGTTCTTGGGATAATTCTTACAATTACTTAGCTTTTTGAAATACATACAGAAGAAGACAACATGCAAAAGTCTGAAACTGAAAGCTAGCAGCAGCTATGTTCTTCAACTATACAGTGATTAAAAGGTCACAGTCATCACATATAGGTATATGTACACAAGTCATACCAAGAAAATTAAGGCTATTATATTGCATAACTAAAGAAGTGACTGAAAATTGCGTTCTTGCAGAGAAGGGCCTTTCAGGAAAGACCTGGACTACTGATAAAAACTATTGGTATCAGTTGCACCCATGCTCTTTTACCACAGACTGTGATAGGGTTAGTGAAATCATGGAAACTGTATATGATATATTTCAGAAGGTGTGGAGTTAGAAGGGACTACTAACTTGTTAAAGATCAAGAGCCAATATTTTAAATTGAGAAGTCTGTATTAAGGCTCTGAGGCTTTAAGGTCAGATGAGAGTCTAACAGTCATTTAGTCTGGACCTACGCATTGAATAACTTCTATGTCAAGTTTAGCCATAATTCAAAAAAGAAATCTAGTCTTGATAGATTCTCAACTATCTTAAAAATTTCTTATGAGAATGATGCAGGTCTTATTGAGGACTCACTGAGACCAAATTATGTCCCATGAAGTTTGTTCAACTGTGAATTTGATGTAATACACCTGTAAAAGCCATCGCTTTTCTTCTTTTCTTACACATGTCACTGTCTCTTCCTGAAAGCTTTGGGTTTTTTAATCAAAGGAGGGCAAAAAGGTCAGATTGTCAGATTCTCAGCTTTATACTATCCAATTGGCTTCTTCATACTATTCCACAGAGTGTGTGTTCACGGCAAGAGAAGGAGTAGACCTGAGGAACTATGAGATTCTAGTTTGGCTCCAGTTGCCATTATTTCTGTCTTATGCAGAATGCTGGGAAGACTTTCCATCTCTCATTTAATCACTCCTGGTGAAATGCTGTTACTGATGAAAAACTTCCCTTCAAAATCCCAGACAGAGATATGCTGCTATTGTTTTATTTATGGTATTAACTTTAACAAATAAAGAAAAAATTTTTTCCTGGGAAAATCAATTCAAGGCAAGAGCTGAGCTATGCCAAGTGAGTTAAAGAGCGTCCATGTGAAATCAGATGTTTGAAGTTGACAGTCCTGGTGTAGTAATAGAAAACTCCTGGAAACTACTGAAAGCAAACACAAAGCCAATATGTTTTGGTTTTGTTGTTCCTCCTAAGTTGCTGATGTTATCCAATTTCATACACATAGCTGTCCGATTATCTATCAGATGTCTGCTCAAATCTTCACACAGACATCTCTGAGCTTGCAATTATTTTTGATAAGTATGTAAACCCTGTGAGTTGCTGTAAGAAGAATCGTACTAAGCAACCTCTTTTCCAGGAGTTATTTTTCAAAACACTTCACTGAGGAAATAGTTTATACATGGTCTGTGTGTCCTGGAATACCTTGAGTAAAGTGGTTGATTTGATGTGGGCGGCACCTTTATGGTGATAGCAATATGTAACAAGAAGCCATAGAACTACAGCTTTTATGCCACTGTAGACTAAGAAAACCATTTGCTGCATTTGAACCAAAAAAGTACAGTGATGTCTTTTAATTAACTAACCTCGTTTGAATTGACAACACCTTTTCTAATACTTTTGATTTAACCTTTTAAAAGCAAATGTTGGTTTGTGAATGGTGACAGAGGGACTTTGACGATAGTTATCACATACATTTTAAATTTCATTTTTTCTCAAATGTCTAGATTCAAACTTGCTTTTCTTTGAGAGCAGTCACACCTTTCATTTAAGTTACAAAGGTATATACCTTGTAGTCTGTTTTATAATTACAAATGCTTCATAGCAACGAATGCTCCCTAAGTAAATCTTTTGTTAGACATAAGTGGAGGGATCTCTTGTACTAGAACACAAGCAGTAGTAGGAGAGAAGCAAACTCCAATGTGGAGAGAAGGAACCACCACATTAAGGATGCAGAGCTATTTCAAATTGTCAATTTGGCAATAATTTTGTTCTGACTGGGTTATCTCAAATGATTTGTTGTCTAAATTAAAACAGCAATTCTAAAAAAATCCCAGCTTTTCCTCGGGTCTTTTGTGTCTGAAGTGCAATTTCGCCATCGAGTTACGCCTATCAGTTGCGCTGCCTTCAAAACTAGTGAGCCCACTCCATCCTCGGCCACATTCCTAGCAATTCACTTGACTCGGTTCTAGCAGTCATGCAGCCACTGGCTGAAGAACATTGTGTCATTGATCTGACTGATAATTATGCAGAAAAAATTATTTGTCCTCAGTTTGATTAGGAAACTCATCTATCTGCCGTGTGGCCACATACTTCCTACACCTGACACAGGGGGGAGAAGGGAGACAGGAAGAGGGAGAGTGGAGGAGAACATCCTTTTTGGTACAAGTGCAATTTCAAATAAACCCCCAGTGACTGTTAACTCTGCTGGCAGTCCCTCCATTCAATTATCTGTAGCCTTTTAATGTGTCTGTACATATACATGTATAGTGTATATATCTGTGTATATATATATTTATATACATATATGTGTATGTATATATATATATATAAAATACTGAAAACTTTTTACATTTTTGTCAAAAATTTATAATGATCTGTAGTAGATGGATTCAGTGGCTTTTTTCTTTGGAAACCCAAATGACTTCTTATGCCCACCATTAGATTATTCTGCATCTAAATTATTCTGAATTTTTATCAGAAGCAAAATATTCCAACTCCTGAATCAAAGCATTTTCCTGAAAGATGAGCTCCCTGTTAGACTTCTTAGAAGCCAATAACTGGGGAACTGTAGTCCAAACCTCTCAGGATTCCTTTCTGAAGGAACTTTTCTACTGAAGTTGCTCCAAGGCTGAAATAAACCTCTTAAGGCACTGAATGTTTTTTCACTAGCAGGTAAAAATTATTGTGCATCATGGAACACACATTTGTGGGTCAGCAAATTGAATTTGTGAATTTAGGTTCAAGAATGGCAAAAAAGATATTGTTTGTAAAAAAGACTGACACAAAAAAATATCTCTCATGTATCTGTAACTCTAAATTATCTAGAGCTTTTAATTTCATAAATGTTGATATTTCCATTCCAGATTTATGATAAGAGTTAAAAATTGTAATAGATTGTAGGATCGAAGATTTAGATTTGTCTTTCAGCTAGCACTACTCTTAATCTTCTGAATTGCTTTCTTACATCTTTCAATCTCGTCAAAACCACTTTAGCTTTCTTGCAGTTTCATAATTTTGAAACTATGCTTCTTTATTTAGTCTTTTCATTTTTATTTCCACAACTGAGTATTAATAAATTTTTTCCCTTCAGTGAAGGTCACATCTTCAACTAATGTAAATTGGCTTTGGTCCACTGATACTATGGACCCAAGTTGATTTACACGGCCTTAGGAATTGCCCCAAATAGCTAGAAAATAAATACTGTGTATGTACAGAACTACAGGAACAACTGAGTAGAGGCATGCAATTTTCTGCGAAAACTTACAACGTTTAAACTGTGGTCTTTCAATATTGTTTAATTCTGTAAAAGATCTTGAATATACTATTCTCAGAAACAGGCTGTCCTAGCTAAAATACAGATTGCAGTATTTTCACTGAAAGTATTATATATCAAACAGAAGTAAAATTGAAAAATAACTCCTCTTAATATCACCTTATGTCCAATGGGACATTTCCAAGTAGAATACTGACAGCAACAAGTGAAGAGATGACTTTGACTGTTAATCTATGTACTGGTGGTTAAGATTCTACTTCTTTAGCTGTTAAAAGGCTGTCAATATTATTTCTATTACTTTCCTGGACAAATGAAGGATGCTCAGTTTATTTCATGCTAGCTATTGTGAAAGTGAGGTGGGCAAATCATGAATAACCACTAATAAGAATAGCCACAGTTTTTTAATAAATCAAAATACAATGATGTATTGTATTTCATTTTCTTGTTTGTGGTTTGTTTTTTTTTTTTTTTTCTTCCTTGCCTTTTACCCTTTTTTATCAAGAAGGTGGACAATTTTTGTCTACAGAACAGTTTACCTTACCTGAATTTGACCTATAAGGAAAAGATGACAGATAACTTCTTTGTTAGAAAAAGAAGTTTTAAAAATTTCAGTAAAGCAGCATTTTATTCTGGGAATCTAATACATATAGAAGTAGAGTTTTTAGATGAAGCAAGTAACTTTTCTGACACAGCTGTGTGTGAAAAACCACAAATTTGCTTGTAGGGTGACTGTGTTGAGCTTGGCAACACACTTTTAGATATTCAGTTTATAAGAACCTTAGCATGAGCCAGCTGGTTAAAAACATAACACTTCATGTTTTTCAAGTGCTTCGATACAAATATATTATTTAATATTGCAGGTAAGGAAAAAGGACTTCTCAGTTGTTGTTTGTGTATTCCTTGTAGCAAAGATGACTGACTGCATGTACTAGCAGGTGAAAGATATCTATCACATTGCCCCTCTACGTTGTTCTACTGTTTCCTGTAGCAAAAGTTTCAATTTTCTCTTTTGTAAGAACCAACTTCTGTGGCTGTGTTTTGTTTGTTGTCTTTTTTCACTTCATAGAGGAAAATGGTGCTACCAATTTGGCTGACAAAGAATGGCAGTGTGGCAAATGTCAGCTATGCTGGATGCACTTTTTTGGGAGTTTACCCCAGTAACATCATAACCATTCTTTGATATGGTATGTAGATGGCGATGGATTTCTTTTTCAACCTTGCAAAAATCACTTTTTTTTTTTTTCAATATGAATACATCTTAATGCCTTTGTGCTCCCCTCAGGCTGTGAAACATGCTTCATATTTACTGCAAAAAAATCTAATGCTTAGCATTTTAGGTTCTAGTCCTAGCTATATTCGACAGATACAAAAGTGAAAGAAAACAGTTGAAAAATCTGATAGTTAATTTTTATTTACTTTTCTTACTTAATTTCAGCAACATTTTGTAGAATGTATGTTGTGGATTACCCAACAAAAATAAATGTAGAAAACCAGATTCAATATCATCCCTTATTAACTTTTCCACTTTCCTGGCAGAAATTGTTTCTGTCAACACTTTAATTTCAACTGGCCTGAATAAGGAAAAAAATAGTGGTTTTGGCAACATGGTAACTGCATCTGGGATTTGGTCTATAAGTTATGCTCTACAGTTTCTTTTATATAAAGTTCTTTGGTCACGATAAAAATCCTAATTCTTTTCAGGTTTTATGTTTCTAAGCTAACAATGTTGAGCTATATTGATACTCAAGAACTTTAACACAAAAATGTGAAGAGAACAAATATGCTGCCATAGAACTCCTTCAGGCATTGCTTTTGAGATTAACAAGTAGGACAGATTTGTTCCTAGTTACGTTCAACAAAAAGAAAAGGGAGGTCCACATTGATTTTTTAATTATTTTATATGAAACGTATCTCAATACTGAAAACAACATTCTGACCTTTTAAAACATTAACACTCATGTACATCAGAGTTGCCTTTTAAACACAGTGAGATTGTTTTGATACAGAGAAGACAAGAGGCAGGGAACAAAAGATTAGCTTAAATCATGAAACCTTTTTTTTGTTTTCATGAAACTCGGCTGACACCTGCAAGAAAGGAGAGGTGCAAACCCTCCCTTACCAAAGAATCAGACAATGCAGGGATTTTGCTTTTAGCAGACTTCATCCAAGACAGAAGCAGTGTGTGAACACTAACATCCTCTGACATTTGCAGTCACCTCACTAGTGCTTGCAATGAAGGTGGGAGGCAGTGCTTTATTTCCCTGTGTTTACATGGCAAGTGGGCTGTGTAAAATAGGCTTCAGGAAAAACACTTGAGGTTGGAGAAACATTAAAACACAGCCTTTTCCCTGCAGGGCCCTGTGAGTGTGTTCCCAAATGGAAATAAATGCAATAAAGATGCTGGATACTTTGCTTTGCCTTCTTAAGTTCCTCTATTCATCAGAAGGTGGGAGCTTCGACTAGACTGGAGATTCTGGGTCTGCAGAAAGTAAGGCGTCTGCTGGATATTGGCACCAAATTAGTCAACACTATCAAGTAGTCTGCCTAACATTTACGCTGAGCACTGTAGTGAGCAATTTTTTGTGTGGTGGCTGCAAGGAATTTAGCTAACTCAGGTCCTTGCTTTATCTCCCTCTAAAACAACTTTTTCAGTCTATCTGTACTTTTACAAACTGAGGCTTAAAGAGCTAATTTACTTGGTTTGTGTTATACAGGCATTTTGAGATGCTCTGGTAATAAAATCCACTACAACGGCTTTGCCACATTTGTTTTTCAACTAAGATGTTAGCTGTATAGCACATTGCAGACCTTTGTTGAGATACCAGATTAGTCTGAAGAAGCTAGCCTATGTCATACTTGAAAGACCATGCTGTCCTTTTCTTCAGAGAGAGTTCAGGTATCTGAGCACTGAAAAATTCCCTGACTCCCTCTCTAATATGGGCTATTCCTGAAAACCATTTCCTTCCCGCACCAGATTTTGACATCTGAGGTCTCCTGTATTCTTGCACAGCAAGCTTTGTCAAGGGTACACATCCTTGAGGAGTAAACTTTGAGAACTACTTGGAAACTTTTTTTTTTAAGTGTGGTAGGATGGTTCTGTTCCCTACATTCCCTCAAGAGTTCAAAACAGCTTTGATTTCTAGTTGACATTCTATTACTATTCTTGAGATTTGATCTTTGTTATACATCGTCTATAATTAAATCAGCTAATAGCTAATACAGTGGGTGCAGGTATCTATCTTTCATTAAAGAGAGTTATCTTTCAAGTATTCCTTTATCAGTTGTACATTTGTTCTGAAATAAGTCACAGATATTTAACCATTCAGTTACATGACCAAAGAGGTTGGAAATCTTCAGAGATCCTTAATAGAGAAATTATTTTCTTTTTTTTCTTTTTTTTTTTCCTTTTTTTAATTTGGAGAGGCTTGACTTGATTAAAGTTTCTCAGCATCCTTCAGAGAGTATAATCAAAGGATATCTGTCCCTGTTCAAGTAGATAACTTCAGTGATCTATCTTACTATTAATTTTCTCAGTGTTTTGTGGCACTGCTAAAGGTGACGAGAACAGTCCTCATCACAGAAATAACCTGTTTGCTGTTCATTAGTAACTTATGTCTCCCATATGTTTTGATAAGGACAACATAAGATCACTAAATTAGAAAAAAAAAATCATGATATTTAACTTTTGATCACATGACACGGAAGAATTAATCTACAGTAGATTCACTGCCTGGAAGAAACATAGGCCAAATAGAATTCTGCATCTCTACTGTGTATGCAGTTAGATGAACTGATAGAATGTACATAAAGTGCCACTAAATCAAAATAAAAGCATGTTGAATTAATTGTAGTGTAATAATTTACTTGAGGCAGGATATCATGGTAGTAAAAAATTCAGGTTCTTTCGATTTTATTTTAGAATATATGACTTAGATGCTACTACATAGAAAAATTCACTCTTCTGATGGAAAAAAGACTTCATATTATGTTTGAGGGGAGATGTAGATACATGCTTAGTACCAGTAACTCAAATAAAAATGGAATTAGAAGTGTACACATATATTACTTAATTTGTGTTTTGCCTTATTTCCTTTACTGTGAGGGTGGTGAGACACTGGCACAAGTTTGCCCAGAAGAGTTGTGGCTGCCCCCTCCCTGGACGTGTTCAAGGCCAGGTTGGATGGGGCTTTGAGCAACCTTGTCTAGTGGAAGGTGTCCCTGCTCATGGCAGGGTAGTTGGAACTAGATGACTTTGAAGGTCCTTTCCAACCCAAACCATTCTATGATATAATTCTATGATTAATGGAGCATGTTTGCTCTATACTTAGAGCTTGAATTTGACTGGTATTAAGCCACACAATTTTCACACAGGTATAGGACCAGAATCTGAACAGCATGTTCCTGGAGCTCTGTTGAGTATTTTTCAGAATTAAGTTGTTCATGAGCTATAAACTGTGTCCAGCACCCTATGACTAACATTAACAGCAAACTTAAAAAGTTAAATTTGAAGCAGGCTGTAAATATTTTATGTGCATCCGAGTAACTTCTAGAATCTCTTTCACCACTCTGAGGTGAAGTTCCTCCACTTTCACTTCTGGCAATAAAGTATACTTATATCCTACCTTTAACCCAAACTGGGTGTTTGTGTTCTGAACTCCAGCAATACTGTACTCATCCTGTTCCTTATCATTGCTGTATTCTTACAGCATGCATTTCTGAACATAAATAGCTTTACAAATGAGATCTTTATCTCATCCACAATGAATCCCCTTTTAATTAAAGAATATCCATTCATTTATTCGTTAAGTCAGGGATTAAGTAAAAGCTACTAGTTTTACATTTAGAAGGTCAAGGAGAACATAAAACTATTTTCTGGTTTCCCACACTCCACTGCAGTGTGTTAGAGACACAACAGAAATAGGAAAAGAAAAATAAATAAATAAACAAATAAAGATGTCCACCATTATCACCACCCCCCCCCAAAAAAAAAAAACAACAAAAAATTAACTAGCAATTGCAGCATTACCAACGAAAAATCAAGTTATAAAATAACTCACATGACATTATTTTCAGAAAAAGTGTAATCCCTTACAATAGATAATCGTGCAAAAGAATTTGCCAGATAACAGCAGTGAAACAGAAATTGTCCCCATGAAAGAGGTCATAACAGGTCCTGAAAATGTTCATGCTTCTTCTTTATGAGATTACTAAAAGGTCATATAAACTTCATTTATCATCTGGCTGTTATATTTGAATTATTGACTTGGTTTTCCAGATCAAGGAAAATTCTGCGTTTGGACAGAGCGATGGAGCTTTTTGAATAGATGGAGCCTGTTACTAGCCTTGGATTTATTAACACAATTTGATTCTGATTTGCCAGTACAATTAGTATGTGATGCATTCTCCCCATGGAATGAGAGCAGTCATATCCCACATTATGCTCAAAGGAGAGTAAAAACCAATTACCTTTGCTTCAAGGACACTAAGCATAGCAGAAAGCCACTGTATACAATCGAACGGGAGCATAACCATTATTGCCAAGAGTGTACCAGTTTCATCAGTACTTGTATGGATGAAATTTCACATTTCTAACAGATCTTCCTCTCATAGCATATCTTTGCACACGCTTAGTTTTTCATTTCAAGCTATCAAGGAAGTGCAGAGGTGGACTCTTCTCTTATCTGCCCATACTTGTTATCAAAGCATAGAAATGATGATAGTTTGTCAAGATTAGCTTTGTCATTAAAATGCCAAACCCCTTCCCATTTTGGAGAATTAGAACACATGCAAAAGTTTTACTGAAAATGCACAGGTGAGAACAATAATATCCTAAATTCTGGTGGAAATGTTGGTAGAGAAAAGCCTGAAAAAAACCTCCATATGACTGTTATTTCCAAATTAATACAACTGAATAATCACTAACAAATAATTTTCATTTATGTTCAGGGTAATAGTTCATGAATCAAGTTGCCCATAAAGGCACTGTTCTTGGTAATGCTGTCTGTACAGCTGCATGATTAACCTTTGCCCAGATTTGAGACAGTGCTCAGGTATTTCTGGCCATTTTGATCTATTGTGAGGAATACAGTGAAGTCAACAAGGAGAGTGAGCGTTTTGCAGCCTCTGGGACAAGCACATGTAAAAGTAATGCTGCAAGCTGTCAGCATCAGACACTTCTTATCAAGGAAATGTTATTCCAATAATTAAATCATATAAAAGATCATTTTTCATTCTAATAACCAATTTCTTGTATAGATCTGTTGTTTTAAAGATTTCTGTGAGAGTTGAACAGCCGTGTAACTGCATGTTTTGCATTTATAGCAACGAGAGTTATAGTTGAAAGCAATTTTAAAACATTCCCCTGATCCCCAAAAACATTTTTCAACTTGTATATGCTGGGAAAGAAAAGGCTGGGTAAATGTTTTCATGCTGTAAATATCTCCAAGACAGAAACAGCACGTTATGCAAATAATTCAGTCTCAGGTGAAAGAGACATCTTGACCCCTCATGCCATGAAGCCTGCAGAATAAAACAGTAGGATACAGGCCCACTGTATTCTATTCCAGAGCAATCTCCTCTACTGTTGACTTAACAAGCATCTGTATACTTTCCTGATTCTATATCATTAGAAAGAGTTTATAGAAATAACTGATTCACCGAGCTAGTAGTTTAATGCACAGTATTCTGAAACCTCACACTATTAACAATTTGGAATGTGTCTCTTTTTTTATTGTTTTGTATCCTCTAGGATTGATTTGTTATCCATATACTAGTTGTGTAGGGGAGAAGGTGATCCTGAAGACAAGGATTTAGTATAGACACCTCAAGTAAGGATTTCAAGCTTCTTACTATTCTGTACCCTTTCTCTCATTGCTAACAACTACCACCTTACTTCCTTTTGATGATTTGCAGAAAAATGGTATCTCTATTTCTTCTGGAATATCAAGTTGCCTCTTTTCATCTGTTAAAAAAACCTGTCCTCTGACTTCACCTTCTTAAAGATAGATGTAGTGATTCCTTCTACACATTAGAGAGGACCGGCTAGGTACTTTATCTGAAATGTCCATGCTTGAAAGAAATGGTTTTTCATCTTCAGCCTTGTAACTGGATTTTAAATGTCTTTCATACTTTTTGTTATGATGACTTGATATAGAATATAGTTCGTAGTATGCAATATAGCATGTATTTTGATTACTAATAATACTTTTATGAACACCTGACTTAAACCTGAATATATACTTGCAATGTCTCTTTATGCAGTTCTGTAGCATGACAGTGTGATTCTAGCATAAAAGACCCATATTGCATTTACATACAGTAAATTTGTTTGTATGAATATAATTTAAAAGTGTTTTAATGATAAACACAGTGAGAAACTCAGATGTCTTTTGAAATGTACTTTTCCCATAAACTCTTTTCTCTTGAAATTTCTGGAGGTAAGAAATATGCTTAATGGTACTTTATAACACTGTCTGTGAACAATACATATATTTTTATCTGGTTTGTGAAGAGAGTAAAAGCAGTTCCAGAATGCTGAAAATCAGGATAGCAATTAGATTTACTCTGTATAGTCATGCCAGTTTTAGTCAAGTTGATATTCTCTTAGAAGAGGTTTTCTTTTAAGTTTGTAAAATTTCAAATTCTAAACAGATTTAACGTGAACTGAAAAACTGCAAAGAGTACACAGAGAAATTCATAATCATTGTCAGTATGTATTTTAAAATTAAATTGCCCAATCCGTGCAAATTTTTACATTGTTTCTGCAAGTATTAATTTTAAATACAGATTTCCAATATCTTGTGGTTATCAGAACATATGCTGCTACTTAAAACAAGCACAGTTCATAGATAGTACAGAACACTATAGCTTGCTAAAGCAAATTTTTCAGAGTCAAACTTGCTCTTTGTTAGTTCCTGAGGACAGTGTTGAAGTGTGAAAACTAATACTTTTGCAATGCTGAAGAAGTTGTGCTTTCACAATCTTACTAATTGCAATAACCTGGAGAAGAAACAGCTATTACCTACTTTGGAGACATTTTCATTTTCTCCTGCATTGATAAACAGTGTTATTTTGTATTGTTTTGCTTGGTGCTCTCTGGTTTTACTGTGTACATTTTACATCTGAACTTTTATTTTCCAGGCACTTGATATGTATGTGATGTTGAAATAGTATATAATATCAGGATGTTTCCAGAAGAATATGTTAAATTTCTACTTGGGGATCCTATAACAGGCTGCTGTAAGTTAACCCTGATGTAAAAAAGAAGGTGGTTGTTTGAGTTAGGGAGCCAAAGATGTATCATAGTAGCTGGAAATTTATTTTTGGTGTTCAGTCAGTGGAAGAAATTGCATTGTTGCAGTGGTTGCAGGTGGTTCCTGAGCGGTTTTAATTTTGTTTTGATTGTCTTTGTTAACAGAGCTATTAGAGATTTTTCCAGTTATATTTATCATGGTTATGAGGGACTAAAGCTTCTCTTATTTTGTACAAGCTGGTTTATAGTCATGTTAATTTAAATACTTAGTGTAATGCATCTTATAACACAACCAGCTTCACTGTGACATTTTCACCTTAACTGAGAGGCTTTCCCCTGCTCTTTAGTATGTCTGATCAAATATCGAAAATAAGCATAAGCACAGTGATAAAAAAATACAAATAGGATATTTTGTTAAGGGTAACTCTCTAGAGTATACAAATATTGTAAGATTTTTTGAGCCTGTATGTCCTCATTGTAAACATGGATAAAGCATATAAAGAGAGAGAAAAATTCTAGCTTCTGCTGCTCAAGCTGCAAATGAACTGGCTCATTATTTTAGCAACATCTCAAGACCTTCTATGTGAGTTGAGGCCACTGTTGGGTTCAGTTTGCTGTATTGCAATATATACATTACTTACAGTAATTACATTAAGATTCCCAAGGATTTCCTATCTGTTAAGTGCGGGTTGTAAATCTGATCTTCAAAAGGTTCATTCCCGACTTTCGTTATACCTAAAAGTTCATATCAGGCTTCTGTTTAGAGAGTTCACTTACAGTAAACAGAGATGTTCTAGGCAGGATGGGGACAAGGGTCATCTCCCTTACCATTTCACAGGATAAACAGGATACCGACAGAGGACAAGCAAGTGACATTTAATTTCATACATTTTTCCACTGATCTTTTATTAAAATATTTGAACATTTTTCCATGTATGTCAGTTTTATAACATCAAATTCAGATATAGGGATATGACCTTTGGGTTATTCAGTATAGATTTCATCGGATGCCTTTAAGTACATGAAGTCTAAGTATTTATTCTGCAGTTTTTAACTGCAGCTGTTGTTAGTGAAACCACTGCCAATATCAAAAAACCTCCTCATAATATTTAAGTGTGGTAAGAGCACTTTGTACTTCACTGATCACAGTCAGTATGGCTGACCACTACTGCCACTGGTATGCCTGAGATTCTTTCAATTGGGACAGATAAGTCAATGTGAACTTGTAACTGAGTCTGAGAATCTGTGGACCAAACTAAAGTTTATATTTACACTGTACTGTAGGATTGATCTGGCATACAAGAGCCTTACACGATCTTTGGTGTATATAGGGCAATACCTTAACCGTGCTTGAAGATCATAGATGTTTCATGTTATGCTTTTAGTTCCTATCTGAATGGAACTGGAAATCTTGTTTTAAGGGAGATTGTGATTCTGCGTCTAGAAGAGATAATTTTTTCATTTGTTACATGAAACAATGGGGGAAAAATCCCTAGTACTTCCCAGGCGTTTCAGACTGCAATCATAATAAAAAGTTTTGTGATACGCAAGTTAACAAGCTTTTATGGTAGATCTGGAGCCAACAGTCACATTGGTCCAGACATAAGTGTCTCTGTGAAGAATCTGTGGAATCTACTGCCAGCAGCAGAAACAAAGAGCCACTGTAATCCACTTTATCAACAGCGATTATTGAAATATTGACATTTCCAAATGTGAGTGAACCTGCAGTGGCTTGAGGAGGAGAAAGCAGTATTCTTCTAAGAGGTGACACTGGCTCTCAGAAAACAACAGGCACCCTATGAGATGTTATTTGCTTCAACTCTCTAGAGGTTATCCATGTCAGACAGCTACATATCAGTCAGGGAGCCCACAGCTGAAATGTCTTCCTTTGGTATTTCCACATTCTCAAGGTCAAACTTGTGCAGAGAGAAAAATCTTATCAAGACATCTCATACAACAGATGCTCTAACACTGCTGGCCTTTTTCTCCTTCTGTTGTCTGGTGCTTTAGGAATAACCCTTCCTGGTATATTTGGATCAACTATTTGACCCCATGGGCTTATTGCCATCTGACTGTTGGTAAATACCTGCTTCCTTTGGTCAGAAAGAACCTAACAGGGAACTGGCTGAAATAGAGCTTCAGTAGACCTCTGTTGGTCTTGCCTTCCTGGCACTTCAGGGGTTTAGTACTGCAACTGGGACGTGATATCCTAGAAACAGAGTGATGGGAGCACCCGCCATACAAGATGTACCTGCAGAAGAGGTATATCAGCTATAGTAGTCTAAGCTGTTACATTTTCTTTCAAAACTGTCCACTTTTCTATGAGCACATGTACGGTACAAACCTGCAGGTTGTGGTGTTTTCTCTGTGCTTGTTATATTGCTCAGCAAGCATTTCCTATTGAAATCCTATTGGACCTTAAACCTGTGAAGACTGTCCACTCCTGAGTGGAACAGAGTAAAAGCAGTCTTTCAATTAAGTGGTTTGGTTTTTTATCTTTGATATTTTCAAAAAAGACCAGACCTGGGGGAAGGCTGACCTACAGGCAAAGAAACACAGAATTTTCCGGCTGTGAACAATACCTTGGGAACTACCTCACTTTCATCAGCTGCATCTGAGTAAATGGATGATCTGGACTTCCTCCTCTTTCTCCAAGGAAACACTTTATAATTAATTTCCTCATCTCTAATGAAACTTGACCCATTGTGAGATACACCTCCTCAAACTTGTTATTGAGGTGTATTCCTCTTCAACAAGGAATGCTAAACCAAGGCTAGTAATGGATACTGCAACTGCAAGTGATGGATAATGTAGGTTTCAAGCTTGTATCAATATTGTATGTTGTACTTTCTAGTTGAAAATGGTATGGTGGATTAAAGAGAACATCAACATTCTGCCATGTTGATGTCTTACCTTTGGTACTTTGAGTTGGCCAGCATCTTCTGGTGGGTGTGGAGATTGGCTGTTCCCAGAGACTAGTTGGCTACGCTCAGTCTGCAGACCTTCAGAGAGGAGTTTCTGGGTGGAGCAAGCAGCTTGTTTCTGGGATAAAGTCTCAAAGGCGCTGGAAAGGAGGAGGTTTTTCATCAGCATCCAGTGCAGATTACAGAGTCTGATTTAAAAGACTGCAGCAAAACTTGCCATGCTATGAAAGAGTACTAGTGGACAGAAACTATTCTGCCAGAATACAGTAAGCAAGTAGAATATTGTTCTTTACTTTTTTTTTAACCCTTTACAAAGAAAATGTGAATTTCTGTAATTAGAGGGTTATAATTTTCTAGCTATTTAATGTTATGTTTTTGTAAAACCTAATTTTAAGGACTGGAAGAATTTTGCATCTTTGGTGTGTTTGTGCAGAAAATGTGGGGAAATGTTACCTCCAAGTCAGGCTTCAACTAAAACTCATACTTCATGTGATCTTTATACTTCTAAGACAGACACTTGTCAATTTAGTCAGCTTCCCCTTGTGGAGACCGGTGAACTCCATGCACGAACGTGACTTCACATTCAGTCTTGCCAAATGACCAACCTTCCTGAGTACTCTTTGGAGCAAACGTCAGTCAGTCACAACCAGTTTTGAAGTCTACTACAGGGACCTGCAAGAAAGTGAAGATCAGTGCAGGCTGTATCAGATGTCTAAGTGGAATTATTTTTCTGCATCTTGAAATCAACATGTAACCATCCCAACAGACTCCCAAAGCATTCAGACACTTATAAACCCCAAAAATATTGATTCTTTGTATACAGTCCCAAAGGTCATAGTTTTCTTCCATACTGTTCTCTGTAAAAGTCAGCCCTGAATACAGGAAAGAGTGGGTGAATCAAACTCTTTCCAAAGCTTATCTTAATAAATTGAGAGTTACCTGAATTTTTCTGCACTTTAAATTCTGGGAGCTCTTACAGATAAAACTGGGAAAATTATCTTTTTTTTTTTTCTTTTTTTTTTTTTTTTTCCCCCCCTTTCTTTCTTTGCTTTACTTATTCTTTTAAGTGCTAACTTGGATCATTATTTCCTGCACTATTTATAATCCCTTTTTATGGAATATCTGACCTTTACAGAATTTAGATGTGGATAGAATGCCAATGTATAATTAGATTATTTTTTTCCTGCTTATTTGTGGCAATGGGTGAGGAAGATTAAAAAGGAAGCCTCGGGAAAACCACAGAAGTACTGCAGTTAATATACATCATGCTGACCATGGAAATGGACTATTGTATTACTGGGGTTTTTTTTAATTTTTATTGTAGGAGAGAGGAACAATGTTACCCCAAAGGCAAGAACAGCCTTTGAAATGACAATTTTTTGTGCAGAAGACTTGTGTAAAAGAGTACTAGAAGACTAATGTCCTCTTTCACAAATTAAATATGGAAACTTTTCAAGCTTTCAAATGTGAATTTATAATGTCATAAAGTCTCATGCCCTCCAATTGGCCAGCACAGCATTTAATATCATACTTACCTTTCCTTACCTGCAAAAATATTCAGTATACACTTTTACAAAGTGCACGTTGGTATGTTGAAAAGAATCACGTTGGTATGTTGAAACGAATTTGCCTTGTGAAAACCTGTGATAGCCGTTCCAAGGACTGAAATTTTTGTTCTGTTCTTAGGACTGTGAAATTTGAAAATAAAATTGTCTCATAAAATAAGTTTGTTTTCTTGCTTGTTTCCTCGGGCAATGACAAGACTTTTGCAACTAATAAAAGAGAAAAATATTAATTACTCTGAAAAAGAAATGTCTTATAGTTTGGGATGTTATTTTAAGAACTATTTTTTTTTTCTGCTTGGCACTTCAAAGGATACAGGATTTTTTAGGACAGAAACATCTAAATAACAGTCAGAACATGTTGTTGTCTTAATATGTGTATACGTCATTAAGCATACACGTATTTTGTCAGCCATGGCCCTGTTGTGCTACAGACAGATATATTCCCCCATAATTTGTTTGCAGTCACAAATCTATTTCTTGAAACCTTTCTGTAAATACTTAATATTATGTATGGGAATCATTTAAATTTATAATATTGCATATTAACAATTACATACTTTGAAATACTTTTGTTGCATATTTTTCAAGTGGAAAACAAGTGAGAAACAGTAAAGAAGAAATTTATCCTAGGTGAAAGTACCTTTCCTGCAACTACCATAATGGTCAGGATGGTGACACTACTGACACTAACAGACAAGGGAAGAAGAGAGATGAAGGACTGAAGGATTTCAAAGGCAGACAAGGATTATTATTTTTTTTTTTAATTTTGACATAGTTGATGAAGGAGGTAAATTTACTGCTAGAAGTGTTAGCAAATCACCTGAAAACACATATATTTCCCTTTGATTCATAAGCACAACTGTTAATTGAGAGGAGTTCAACTTAGACACTGGAAGACAAGTAAATACAATTCCCACTTAACTAAGATTTCTTTTGAGCTTTGCTTTCTACTTGGATTTTTGTTGCCAGACAGCACTGGCTTCTAAAGAACAGAATAAAGAATTCCATCCAGTGATGACACAACACTTTCTTACTTCAGGGTAGATTTAATTGATATTTGTGAAGTTTCTTGTATTGGAACTCAAAAGAGAAGTTCTTTCTTCGGTAAATGTTTTAAAATTACATTTTTCCTACTGTAAGAGAATTCACAAGTTTGTGCTTATCTCCCTCAGTTTTCTCTTCCAAGATAATTGTGCTGCACACCAGCTCTTTGCAGAGTACACTTGTTCTTTGTCTGTAGCTGTAGTTTAGTACCGATATTTAGAATTTACTAATTAAGTATGTCCTTTTCCCTTTCCCTCTTTTCCCTTCCCTCTTCGTCCTCTCTGTGATGAAAAGTTTGATAATAAATGAGAAAGCATGGTGTTAATTGCCTATGACAATGAAGCCTGTTTATACTATTCATCTTTTCCTGACCTCTGGAGAAGGTCACACAATAAACAGAAGTATAATCTGCAAGTAAGTCTTCCTTTTTTTAAGCATGGCAGAAAGCATGGTTATAGTTTTTAAATGTGCTGTATACCTTACTTCCTACAAGTCTTTTTATATCACAAATAATTTTGTTGGTTTAATGGATATAAGTAACAGTAGTCCCACAATACTGACAAGGGAAAAAAATAATACCATCAAGAAGTGAAATGAGGATTCCCTAACAGACACATGGCAAATCTAAGGATAAATTGTAGTTTTCTCCCATTCTAATCTAAGTAATTTATTCACTTGCCTGCTGTGTTCAGTTTGGTAGAACCAGATGATAATACTTCATTGTCAAATGCAATTTTTAATAATCAGGTAGGTTTGATTTGAGCCTGATAACCAATTTACTGTCTTTAACATAAATCACCATCTCTTTGAGACAAATGCTAATATCCTAGAAGGGCTTAGTTTTCCTATTTATATTAAAATATATGCAAAACTGATTCAAATACAATTTAATAAACATTTCCCTGTCCAGAAATTACTTTTCTTTTTCAGCCAGTGTGCCCAGGAAAATGCTGTATAAGCATCATGTCTTGATAAGAAATCAGGGTTTAAAAAAATAACTTTCAAATCTGAAGGAGTTCAGTTACTCTTTGGCCCCTTCCCCATTTGAAGTCAGCAGAGAAATTCCCAGCCATTTACTTTGTGTACTGCAGGGTCCTTAATAGCTTCCTTCACTTCCTAAATCTACAGGGGTGAAGTTTCATAAGTGACAAGTTCAGCTGATGAGCCCATCACTAGGAAGTTCTTTTAATTCAGAGTTATGTTCAAAATGTTCTAACTACAGAAGTTCTTTGAAACGCTAAAAATATATGTCATTTACATAGCATACTGTATATTCAAAGCACTGTGTAGGCATCACGACATAAGCATTACCTGTCCCAGAAACAACAATGAGGAAACATTATGTGTATTTTACTGCAGCAAATACTTGAGGCAGAAGGGTGAAAAAAGCTCAGCCAAGATCATGAAATGAGTAACTGGTAGATGCAATTAGGAACTAGGCACAGCTAATTTTGACTTTTAATTGACTTCTTCAAATTCTGCTGCTTCTCAAGGTTGCAGCTCCTTGACTAGGATCCTAGATAACTTTGTGATGGTCCTTTTCACCATGTTAAAAGAGAAACAAAACAGAAAGGGGGAAAACACAGCTGCAATTAGCTGTAAAAAGCAGCCAATAGGGCTTTGTAAATCCCTTGAAGGCTCTGATAATTAAGGGATTGTCAACACTGATTCTTTACTGTCTGAAAGAGGCCCCTATTATTTGGAAAAAAATTGTAACCCTGCATTGTCCTTAGATGTAGCTAGTTTTAAAGAAAGCCTAAGAAAGTATTAAACTGGTAAAGCTTTGAAGAACTTAGTCTAATTACAATTCATTAGTTTGTATTGAGAGAGGGATGATATTAAAATGCAATTCTTCCTCTATTATTACAAAATATGGAAAGGCATTAGTTAGTATGCACATTATTAAAGGAAAACATAATTCTTTCAAAT